>NC_056740.1:207966730-208604230 GCF_019279795.1 Protopterus annectens | reverse complement strand
CCAAAATAGGTCTCCAGTCCCCTGTCTTTTTTGGTACCAAAAATAACGGAGTAGACTCTGGATCCTTGCTGGTCTGCTGGGACTGGCCGGATGGCTCTTTTTTCTAGCAGCTTTGAAATTTCTAGTGCTGCTTGATCCCTCAGACCGGGTGGTACATCTGGAAGGGGCCCTTTTGGCTGTTGTGGGGTGTGAATAAAGGGAATTTTGTAACCCTCGGATATGATCGACCATACCATTTGTCTTGCGTGAGGGAGTGCCAGGCTTCTGGGTACAGCGATAGTCTCCCCCCGACTGCCTCTGAAGGTGGACAGTCGGGCAGCTCCTCAGGGGTGCTGGAAGGGTTTGTCAGAGAAGGGTTCTCTGCTACCCTGATTCTGCGGACCCCCCCCTGCCCCTCGGGCAGCATCTATTATTGTTCCCTCCTCTGCCTCTGGAGGGAAGCTCACCACGTGTCAGGCAGTACTCCTTGAGATTTGCGGAACCACATTTTCCCACTCTTCTGACCCTTAGGGTATGGTCTAAAAGGGGTAGAAAAACAGACTCCCATGGCAGAGAGTGTCTTGCCTTCCTGCTCGCACCTGGTCAATATATCCTTCACGTGAGGTCCAAACAAGGCAGAACCATCAAAGGGAGTGTTAGTGAAGGACGCCTTGAAGGGGTCAGCAAAATTGCAAAGCCGCATCCAGGCATGTCTCCTTAGAGCAACGCCCGTGCCTGCAGCCCTACTCGCTCCATCGGCTGCATAGGAAATGAGCCGCATGGAGGAGTTGACAATAGAGTTCAGGGTCCCTAGCTGGGAGTTTATCTTTTCCTCAGACCCCACAGCTGATGGGTCCTGTAAGGTATCACCCAGTTCTTTGAGAAGGTCTCTCTGGAGACGGGTGAAATGGCACAAATAATTCAGTGACCGCATAGCAAAGGTCGCTGAAGAAAACATCCGCTTGCCATACCTGTCCATAGTCCTAGATTCCTTATTAGGAGGATGGACAGGTACTGAAGGGTCAGCCAACTCCTTTTTAGTGGCCGCCGCCACCACCATGGCATCAACAGGGACGCCCTTAGTTAGAAACTGCTTGTCAGAAGGGGCTGTAATAAATTTTGTAGGCCTCCAGGGAATTGGTTCCATAGTATCCGGAGCCGTCCACGCCTTTCGAGCCACGACATCCATGAGTGGGTCGAAAGGCGGAGGCACCCAGGAGGTGGAAGGGCGAGAACCAAACGCATCCTGGTACACAGACTCATCCTCGGAAGGGTTAAGGGCAGACCAGTTTCCCCTCTGCTTAAGAATCTCCAGGATGTCAGAAAAGGAGACATCCTCAGAGGGGGACCTTGGGGACCCTTCTGATTCATCCAAGTCGGTGTCAGACGCGACTAACTCAGGGGAGTCTACATGCTTCCTCTTACATTTTCTCTTTCGAGGGAGCTCCCCTGAAGGTTCAGGGGAGGCCTCGGAAGAGGATACACCCAATGGGGCTACCTGTAGCGACGGTTCTCCACACTCAGGATCGGAAGGGCGGACAGAGACTGAAGCAGGCACCATAGAGGGAGGAGCTGAAGGAGCCGACCGTGGAGCAGGCACAGGGGCCAGCACACTCCTCATGACCTCAAAGGCGCCCCTATCAGGCAGGGAAGGGGGTCCCCACTCCGAAGAGACAAGGACTCCTACCGGCACCGAGAGGGACGGCTCCGAGGCCGATGGGGCCGAACTCACCTGCGCCGAGGCTCCGAGAGGGAGAAAGTACAGTTTTGTACCTACCATAAATGTAGATGTCCGATGGATATGCAACTGCAGTCATAACATATGGGTTGTCCTGCCTCAGGCAGCCCTCGGTCGGCCGGATTCCAAAGTCTGGGTCCGACGTCGGCTGATGTCGCATTTCTCTCCGACGTGGCTGGAGTACATAAGCATCAGCCGACGCCATTTTCTTCAGTGTTTCTTGCCCCAGATGCCAGGTGCCCTCCAAGGAAGGCTGTAATCAAATTGAAAGACAAAAACAGGTTTCCAGACAAATAAATAAGCAATAAACAGATACACCATAACAGATATCCCCAGCTAAAGATAACAGGGAGAGGAGTGGACCCAAGGCATAGAGGGGAAGGAGGGAGGAAGCTGACTGCAGTTGCATATCTATCGGACATCTACATTTATGGTAGGTACAAAACTGTACTATGTCCTTCAAGAATGCAACTGCAGTCATAACATATGGGTTGAATACCATAGCTTAGCTGGGGGAGGTGGAATGCTCTAAGAAAAGGATGGTGTAGCTATCAATCCCTGCAGGACTGCCAAAGCAAAGCCTGCTCTGGATCTGGAGTATAAGGGGAGGTTGTAGTGTTTGGAGAATGTATGCACGGAGCTCCATGTAGCAGCTTCTAGAATGTCTTTTGTAGGCACCCCTCTTAAGAATGCTGTAGAGGTGGCTGTAGCTCTGGTGGAGTGTGGTCTGACATTGGCTGATACACTCTTTCCATGGAAGGAATAACAGAATCTGATGCAATGTCCAATCCATTTTGAAATAGTCTGTTTGGAAATTGCTTTCCCTTGTACTCCAGGGGCGTAAGCTACAAAGCTGATCAGACTTCCTACTGGTCTTGGTTCTGTCCAGGTAGTAGCGAAGTTGTCTGTGAATGTCCAAGGTATGCAACAGTCTTTCCCCTTTGTTCTCAGGTTTGGGAAAGACGGTAGGCAGGTGAATTGCTTGATTTAAAGAAACCCTAGATACCACTTTTGGCAGAAAGGTAGGGTTGGTTCGTAAGGAGACCCTGTCTCTGTGAAAGGTTATGAATTGTGGTATTGCCATTAGGGCCTGTAATTCCGAGACCCTTCTTGCGGAGGTAATTGCCAACAGGAAAGCTGTCTTCCATGAGAGAAATTGTAAGTCCACAGAAGCTGCTGGCTCAAAGGGGGTAGAGTCAGTTTCTCTAGGACAAAGTTGAGGTCCCAGGCTGGTACTGGAGCCTTTCTTGGTGGCTTTATATTCTTGATTCCCCTAAGGAATTGCCTTAAAGGATGTGAAAACACAGGTGGATCAGTGTTGTATCTAGCTGAGATAGCTGAAGAATGTATTTTTATGGAGGAATATGAGAGTCCATTCTGTAGCATATCTGCCAAGTATTCCAAAATGAGTGGGATGTTCAGTAATGATGCATCATGACCCTTGCTGGTATTCCAAATGCTGAATCTCTTCCATTTTGCTGAGTAAACCTTTCTGGTGGATGGTCTTCTGGCTTCTGTTAGTATCCGTTGAACTTCCTTGGAGAGAGATAGATTGAGGTTATTCATGGGATCTCCCAAGCTGTTAGCTGCAGCGTCTGAATGTTGGGATGTACTGTCTTGAAGTTGTGTTGAGTCAAAAGTTGGGGCCATTGGGGAAGGGCCCACCTTTTGTTGTGACATATGCTCCGTAGTAGTGGATACCAGTGTTGTCTTGGCCAGTCTGGAGCTATTAGGATCCCCTTGGGCTTCTCTGCTTTGATCTTTAGTAGTACTGTGGTCATCAGTGGCAGAGGTGGGAATGCATAGATTTTTAGGAAGTTCCAGTTGAATGAGAGAGCATCTATTTTCCATGCTTGTGTATGATATGTCCTTGAACAGAACTTTTGTAGATGATGATTGAGGTGGGAGGCAAATAGGTCTACTTCTGGCCTGCCCCATGTCGAGGTGAGTCGTATGAATATTTCTGGATGTAACCTCCACTCGTGGGGATCTAGGAAGTTCCTGCTTAAGCTGTCCGCCAGCACATTGTCTTTGCCTGGAACAAACTGGGATTGCAGCTGTATGTTTAGGCTCAGGGATTTTTCCCAAAGATTCATTGTCAGTCTACAAAGGGGGTAAGAATGGGTGCCCCCCTGCTTGTTTATGTACCACATCACAGTGGTGTTGTCTGTCCGTATTAGCAGGTGGCCTTGCTGAAGTTGTTGCCGAAAGGCCTCGATGGCATGCATTACTGCTAGCATTTCTTTTTGGTTGATATGCAGATGTGTTTCCTTTGGAGACCATTGTCCTTGAATAAATCTGCCCTCCATGTGCGCCCCCCATCCAAGGTCTGAGGCGTCTGTGGTCATGGTCTGTGCTATCTGAGGCTTTTTGAACGACATACCTGTGTTTGCCTGGCTTACCGAGGCCCACCATAGAAATTCCTTTTGTAGGCATGGAATGAGCGGTATGGTTGCCTCTAGGTTGTTGCTGTGTTGAGACCATAAGCTTTTTAGGTACCATTAAAGTTTTCTCATGTGTAGTCTTGCTAATGGAACCAGGAGAATGCAGGATGCCATGTAACCCAGGGCCTGTAGGAATCTCCTTGCAATCATCTGGGTGAGCTTTGACAAACCTTTGAAGTAATGAGTTAACTTCTTTTGCATGTCTTCTGTCAGGTAAGACATTTGAGAGGCTGTGTCTAGATTGGCTCCTAAGAAGGTTATTTGCTGGGATGGCTGTAGTCTTGACTTTTGGAAGTTGACTGTGTATCCCAGAGCCTGTAGCAATTGTATGACATAATTCAAGTTTTTTGTCAAAATCAGTTTGTCGTCCGCTTGTATGAGGCAGTCGTCCAGGTACGGGTAAATTTGGATCCCCTGGAGCCTGCAATGAGCAATTACTGAAGCCAGGCATTTCGTGAATACTCTGGGCACAGTAGATAAGCCAAATGGCAATGCTGAGAATTGATAATGCTCTGGCCCTGCAAGAAATCTGAGGTATCTCCTGCAGCTGTGTCTGATAGGGACATGCAGGTATGCCTCCTTGAGGTCCAGAGTAATCAGCCAAGACCCCTTGCCCAGCATGGGAAGGAGTTGCTGTAGAGTCAGCATTTTGAACTTTGGTACTATGAGGAAAGTGTTTAATGCGGACAAATCCAATATTGGTCTCCACTGAGTTTCTTTTCTTGGAACAAGGAACAGTCTTGAATAAAACCTCTGGCCTTGTTCTTGTTGTGGAACTTTTTCTATTGCTTTGATGTGAGCAAGCAGAGAAATTTGCTTGATAGCCTCTGCTCTCTGGCTTTGTGGTAGGTTTGGCATGCCTTGTTTTCTTGGCAAGGTATGAAAGTGGAACCTGTAACCTTGGTTTATAATGTCCAAAATCCATTTGTCCTTTGTCAATCTGTGCCAATTGTCTGAAAACAGAGATAATTTTCCGCCCAAAGGAGCTTCTGTTTGCTCCTTGGTCAGCGGAAGTAGAGGAAAGTCATTGAGATTGTCCCTGTGGGGCAGGAGAAACCCCTGTGTCACTTCTTTGGTTTGCTGGTTGCCATTGTCGTCCCCTGTAGGAACCTCTGTATTGTCCTCTTCCTCGGCCACGCCTGCTTTTGCCCCTTTGAAATCTTTCAGGATTAGGAAAGGACCAGTTTTTAGAAGGCCAATTCCTGCTGAATCTGGGTGGCTGAACCTGGAGGAAATCTTTGACTGTCTGAACTGACTTGGCTTTTTCCTCAATAGACTTTAACACATCTTTAGCATTAGCACCAAAAAGCTTGTTCTTTTCCAAGGGTGCATCAAGAAGTTTTGCTTTAACATGATCTGGTAGAAGTTGTTCTTTTAACCATATGCATGTCTACGAATGACCGCCCCTGTCATAGCTGCCCTACATGAAGCTTCCAATGCATCATATCCACACTGTAGGAAGTGATTGCTAACTTGCTGAGAATTATGTACAGCCTCCTGCAAAGACTTCCTATCTAAAGGTTTAGGAGAGGCCAATGTTTTCTGTAAATCATCTAACAGGAAATCCTGATATTGAAACATATGAAAGAGACAATTGATAGCTCTCATAGATAAAGTAGTGGAGGTGTAAACCTTCTTTCCCCATCTCTAATGACCTAGCTTCTCTGTTGGAAGGCAAAGGATTTTTGAGGTGGTAGCTGAAACCCCTTCGGTCCCTGAGAAATTGTTTCTAAATCAACAGCATGGGCTCTAAAGAAATTAGAAGTTATGTACCTACCATAACGCTCCATGTTAGTTGTCTTCTCTCGCCGTTCTTGCTGGATGGGTTCGAGCCGATCCTCGGCTCCGACTGCACTTGCTTTAGCTTGAGAACTCCTTTTACCAGCTCGAGGCAACCCTATATCCCATGATGCAAGGCGGAACTACCTCAGATCTCGCTTTGGCAGCTAACCTACCCTGCTAAGGACTAACCTAACATAATTAGGAAAACAAGTTCATAAAAAGAGTCCTCATATGAAGGCTCAGGAGGAAACAACCTGATAGGAACTCTTCAAGATCTGTCCAGGTCAGGGGGTAGGAGGGAGGGACGCAAGAAGGCAGAGAAGACAACTAACATGGAACGTTATGGTAGGTACATAACTTCTAAATGTTAAGTTGTCAATCTCGCCTTCATTCTTGCTGGATGGGACCGGCCTAGCACCTGTATCCCGGTGGCTCAATGGAACAGACTCTTGAGAACTGTGGAACCAAAACTGGCCCTATCTCTGGAGGCCAAGTCCAACTTGTAATGAGAGACAAAGGTATGAGGCGTGGCCCAAGTAGCTGCTGCACAAATAGTATCAATGGGTAGTCTATCCTGAAAGGCTGCAGAAGTGGATAGACTCCTGGTTGAGTGTGCTTTTGGTTTAGAAGATAGCTGCTTGCCTCTGAGAGAGTACACAAAGGAAATGGTGGAAGTCAACCATCTGGATAAGGTCACTTTAGAAACTGGAAGACATATCCTGTTTTCTGCATAGGAGACAAATAATTGGTCCGATTTTCTGAATTGTTTAGTTCTATGCAAATAGTACCTGAGCTGACGATGGACATCCAAAAAATGAAGCTGATGTTCAGCTCTGTCGGAATAGTTTGGGAAGAAGACTGGTAGATCTATAGATTGGTTAATATTGGTTTGAGACACAACTTTGGGGAGAAAGGAAGGGTTCGTTCTTAATGATACCCTGTCCTTATGAAAAACCAAGTAAGGGGAACGAATGCAGAGAGCTTGAATCTCGGAAACCCTTCTTGCTGAAGTGACAGCCAGTAAGAATATAGTTTTCCAGGTCAATAACTTCAAAGAACATGAAGCAGACGGTTCGAAGGGAGGTAGTATCAAGGATGCCAACATTAAGTTTAGATCCCATTGCGGAGGAGGATGCTTTATAGGCGTTTTAGGAGAAAAACTCCTCTCAGAAAGGCCTTGCATAATCTATGAGACATAATGTTATTGTCATGCAAGCCAACATGATACTTGGAAATAGCAGCCAGTTGTACTTTAACTGTAGATGACGAGGATCCTGAATGAAAAACCTCCGCCAGGAAATCTAAAACAGAATGTACAGGAGCAGTAAAGGGATCAATATTCCTGGAATTTGCTCAAATAGAAAAACGTCGCCACTTGCTAGCATAAACAGTCCTAGTGGACGACTTTAAGGAAGACACTAAGATGTCTCTGACGGAGTCAGAGATCATCGGAAGCCTGGCTAGGGAAGGAAGTGGAGCAACCAAGCAGTGAGGTTGAGAGAATGAATGGCCCGGTGCTGCTGACCCGACTGGTGGATCAAGAGATCCGGAACTGGGTCCAGATGCCAGGGCTGCACCAGAAGGTGACGATGCAGAGACGGAAACCAAATTTGTCGAGGCCAATAAGGGGCAATGAGAATCAACTTGGCTCTCAAAACGGTGGCTTTCTGAATAACTTGTGGAATCAAGGGAAAAGGAACAGTCCTAGTGGACGACTTTAAGGAAGACACTAAGATGTCTCTGACGGAGTCAGAGATCATCGGAAGCCTGGCTAGGGAAGGAAGTGGAGCAACCAAGCAGTGAGGTTGAGAGAATGAATGGCCCGGTGCTGCTGACCCGACTGGTGGATCAAGAGATCCGGAACTGGGTCCAGATGCCAGGGCTGCACCAGAAGGTGACAATGCAGAGACAGAAACCACATTTGTCGAGGCCAATAAGGGGCAATGAGAATCAACTTGGCTCTCAAAACGGTGGCTTTCTGAATGACTTGTGGAATCAAGGGAAAAGGAGGAAAAGCATAGAAGTCCCCGGGCCAATCCTGGGTTAGAGAGTCTCTCAGGGGTTGGCCTGGAAGGGGAAAGAGGGTGAAATAATCGGGCACTTGTTGTTTTGAGGAGTAGCAAAAGATCGCAACAAGGAGTGCCCCACTGCAGAAAAAATCTGATCCACTACAGATTGATTGAGAGACCACTCGTGTGGCATCAGAATGCATCTGCTCAGCCAGTCCGCCAAGAGCTTAGACCTGCCGGGATGTGCGTTGCTATCAGAAACCGATGAGAGGAGATTGCCCATTGCCAAAGTCTGAGAGCTTCTCGACACAACGGATAGGACCTGGTCCCGCCCTGCTTGTTGATGTACCAGACCACGGACATGTTGTCCGTTTGTACTGCAATAGTCCCGTGGGAAGAAAGTCGTTGAGGGCCTGCAACGTTAAAAGCACCGCTCTCATCTCCAGGACATTTATGTGCAGATGGTATTCTATGGGTTGCCACGTCCCGTGGACCATCCTGCCCGGATAATGCCCCCCCCACCCGATCAGAGAGGCATCCGTAGTGACTGTGGCAACTGGAGGAGGGGAAACAAAGGGTCGGCCCTGATGAAGAAGAGGGGAAGATATCCACCAATTCAGATGAGTTCTGCACGACTGTGTGACTAAGATTTCGTGCCTCATCGGGAGACTGTGGTACGACCACTGCGTGAATAGCATCCACTGCAGAAGACGCATGTAGAAGCGAGCCAGTGGTAGTAGAACAATGGCCGCAGCCATAAGACCTAGAACCTTCAGTATAAATCTGGCTTTGACCTTGTTGCTCTGCAATAAAATCCGAACGAATTTTTGGATGTCCAGAATTCTTTGATCTGTTAGTCTGGCTAACATTTTGACGGTGTTTAATTCTACGCCTATAAAGGTGATAGATTGGCAAGGCAGCAGAGAAGATTTTTCGAAATTTACTGAAATTCCCAAACTCCTGCAAAGCTGTAGAGTGTAGTCTCTGTTCTGAAGAAGCTGACACCTGGTGGTGGCGGAGAGAAGCCAGTCGCCCAAATAAGGAAACACCTGGAATCCTTGACGTCTCAGATGAGCTGCGACCTCTGCCATGCATTTGGTAAACACTCTGGGGGCTGAAGTGAGGCCAAAGGGCAGGGATCTGAATTGGTAATGACTGGTCCCTAGCCGAAAGCGGAGAAACCTTCTGGAGCGCCTGTGAATCTTTATGTGATAGTACGCGTCCTGAAGGTCTATAGAGCACATCCAGTTGTCCTTGCCCAGAAAGGGCAGAATGGACTGAAGCGTGACCATCCGGAATCTTGCCTTCTTGACAAATCTGACTGCTCAGGTCTAATATTGGTCTCCAATCTCCCGTCCTTTTGGGGACCAAAAAGAATCTCGAGTAGACGCCGGATCCTACCTGGTCTGCCGGCACAGTCTGGACGGCTCTTTTTTCTAGGAGCTTTGAAACCTCCTGTTCTGCCAAATCCCTTTGACCGGGTGAGATGTCTGGAAGGGATTGTTGAGGTACGGGATACCTTTCGAAAGGGATTTTGTAACCCTCTGATAAGATCGACTGTACCCACATCTCTTGTGATAGGGATTGCCAGGCTACTGGGTACAGCGAAATCCTTCCCCCGACTGCCTCCAAGGGTGGACAGTCGGGCAACACCTCAGGGATGCTGAAAGGGCTTCTCAGGAAGAGACTCCCTGTTGCCCTGGTTCTGAGGACCCCCCCCTGCCTCTAGGGCGGCGTCTATTGTTGTTACCCCCTCTGCCTCTGGGGGTAAACTGACCACGTGTGTCCGGTGTAGCTCCTTGGGCTTTGCGGAACCACATCTTCCCCCCCCTTCTGACCCTTGGGATATGGTCTAGAAGGAGTGGAAAAATGGACTCCAACGGCAGAAAGAGTTTTACCGTCCTGCTCACACCTGGTCAAGGTATCCTTCACCTGAGGTCCGAACAAAGCCGAACCATCAAAGGGGGTATTAGTGAAGGACGCCTTAAAGGGATCCGCAAAATTACAAAGCCGCATCCAGGCTTGGCGTCTAAGAGCAACTCCTGTGCTTGTGGCCCTGCTCGCTCCATCGGCCGCATAGGATATGAGCCGCATGGAGGAGTTGGATAGGGAATTCAGGATTGCTAGCTGTGAGGCAATCTTTTCTTGAGCCCCAGCAGCAGAAGGATCCTGGACCACTTCACCCAGTTCCTTGAGAATATCTCTTTGAAGCCTGGTGAAGTGACAAAGGTAGTTCAGCGAACGCATAGCAAAGGTCGCTGAAGAAAACATCCGCTTTCCATACCTGTCCATGGTCCTAGAATCCTTGTTAGGAGGATGGACAGGTACTGAAGGATCCGCCAGTTCCTTCTTAGTGGCCGCCGCCACCACCATAGCATCCACAGAGACGCCCTTGGAAAGAAACTGTTTGTCTGTAGGGGCCGTGATAAATTTGGATGGTCTCCTGGGGACAGGTTCCACAGAATCTGGAGCCGCTCACGCCTTCCGAGCCACTACCTGCATAAGTGGGTCGAAAGGCGGAGACACCCAGGAGGTGGAGGGTCGGGATCCAAAAGCCTCCAGGTATACAGACTCATCCTCGCAGGGATCAATGGATGGCCAATTCCCCCTCTGTTTGAGGAGCTCAAGGATGTCTGAAAAGGAGACATCCTCAGAGGGGGATCGTGGGGAACCCTCAGACTCATCTAAGTCGGTATCCGATGTAGTAGACTCGGGGGAGTCTGTGTGTTTCCTCTTACACGTCCTCTTCCGAGGGGGTTCACCTGCTGGATCAGGAGAAACTTCGGAAGAGGAGGAAATTCCCAATGGGGAAACCTGGGGCGATGGATCCCTGGGCCTGAGAGCAAGAGGCTGGCAAGAGGCACTGAAGAGCGAGGAGCTAGAGGGATGGACCGTTGACCTGGCTCAGAGGCCAGGACACTCCTCATCACCTCAAAGGCTCCCCTCCCCGGGAGGCCGGAATATCCCCGATCCGAGGATACAGGAATTCCCGGCTCCACTGAGAGGGAAGGCTCCGAGGCCGATGGTGCCGAGCTTACCAAAGCCGAAGCCCCGAGAGGGAGAGCGGGGTCGGACAAGGGTCCGATGCCACTAGCCCCCTCGGAGCCGACAAGGGAAACCCGACGACCGGATCCCTCCAAGGAAGGCCTCAAGGAGGAGATCGGAGCAGAGGACGACGGAGCCGAAGGATGTATCGGCTCCGGCGCCGAAACAGTCGCTGTCCCGAGAAGCTCCGGCTCTGAACTCTGGTGTGGAGTCGGAGGAGGAAGTACAAGGGGTGAGACAATAGCCGAAGTCTGTTGAGACGGGCTATGGAGCATTTGGGCCAGTGCCTGCGACTTCAACAGCCTGCTTACCACCCTCTCTAAGTCGTGGTCAGACAGCCTGGAAGATCTCGAAGATCGGCTCCGATGGCTCCGCTCCGACAAAGAGGAGACCCGGAGCAGTGGATACTCTGCAGAAGGGGACCGAGATCTCTTCGACAAAGTCATCGGAGCCGAAGTCCCTGAATTCCAGATGGAGCCGAAGGTTTCTCGCCCGATGCTGGATATGTGTCGGCTCCAGCCGGAGCCGACAAGGCCACAGTAGACCGGTGTCGGAACCAGTCGGTGCCGAACCCACTACTTTTGAAGCCGATAGATCGGTTCCAGCCGAGCCGATCTCGGCTCCGACGGAGCCGGAGCCACCGGAGGAGGCTTGGATACTGAAGCCTGAGCCTTTGGTGGCTTAGAAGGTTTCCCAGACCCTGTTTTAGAGGGAGAACCTTTTGGCTTAAGTAAGCCACGGAGGATTAGCTTATTCCTCCGTTCCTGCAGGACTCTCTGGCTAAAAGAGTGACACAAAGCACAGGAGTCCTGCAGGTGCAAAGGCCCCAGGCAGTAAACACAAGAAGTGTGACCGTCTGTCAGAGACATTTTCTGACAGCACGAGTCACACTTCTTGAAGCCTGAGACCTTGCCTTCCTTTGACATAATCCTAGGAGGAAGTCACACACAAACCCCAACAAACACACACAATTAATCCCCTAACACACAGGTAGGGATTAACCAATGGGGTTTAGGCCTAACTAAACTTTTATACTAAAGGAAATAAAAAGTTTTGAATTATAAGGGAATAGGGTGGGCTGTAACACACTACAGACTATAAAAATGGAAACAAGGGGGAAATAAAACCCTAACTAAGCTTTTTCTCTTTTGACAAGAAAATTACTTACCTCAGCTGGCAAAGGAGACCTCTTTCGCTAAGCAGCAAACGAGATCTGAGGTAGTTCCGCCTTGCATCATGGGATATAGGGTTGCCTCGAGCTGGTAAAAGGAGTTCTCAAGCTAAAGCAAGTGCCGAGTCGGAGCTGAGGATCGGCTCCGAACCCATCCAGCAAGATTGACAACTTAACATTGAGAATGTGTTTCTGGGACCCTATAGTATCTATCAGGCTTGGCAGGAGCAGGAGGAAGAGTATCAGGGGTAACACTGGAGTCAGAGTATAGATCATCCAAAACATCAAGCACAGGAGGTATAGCTAAGGGCCTGTGTTGGGGCTTTTTAAGGAAGGTTCGAAGGCGCTTTCTGGAATCAGAATATTCCTGGCCTTGCCACTTGAAATGTTCCCTCATGGAATGCAGAACTTCCCCAAAAGAAATATCCTCAGGAGGGGATGGAGTCCTCTGCATCTGAGTCCTCATAGGTCTGGAAGGGCTCTTCCTGGCTGTCGGAGTGAACAGAGTCCTCAGAATCTTCATCTGAAGGGAGAGGGTCAGAGGGTTCAACCCTGGGCCTCTTATCAGGAGGAGGCTGGGATCCTCTCTCAGGATGGGCCTGTGAACCTCTGATCATGGAAATTAAGTCTGCGGCCATAGTCATGATTTGTGTTTCAGGAGTAGGCTGAGGTAAGGCTTTAGCAGTAAGGTGCTTGGTCTTGCTGGCTGCCTTAGCACGTGTGTAGGCCTTGATAGACATGGACATGGGAGGCCTAGCAGCTCCACGTGCAGGAGTGACCTTATCCACAGCAATGGTCTCGGGCATTTCCTCGGTTTCAGTATCCGGAGGAAAATCAATAACTGGCGTCTGTGTGGTCTCCGGTATCGGAGGTATCGGTAATGCGGTGTCTTCGGTTCGGAGCGGTGAAATAACTGCCTCAGAGGGAACCGGGGCACTCGCGGTAGGTTTTGGCGTGGTGTCAGAGGAAGACGCGGGCCGAGGATGTCGGTCCCGGTCTTTTCGTTTCTTAGGAGTCTGCGATGTCGGTAGTTCCGACGGCATTGTATAATCGAATTTTTCGCCGAAAAAGTCTTCAGCAAACTCCGCCCGGCGCCTTAGAGTGCGCTTGTTGAAGCGAGCACAGGCCGAGACATCGTGGTCTGGGCCAAGGCAAGGAAGGCAGTAAGAGTGGAAATCCTTATGAGGTATTTGTTTACCACAAGACAAACAATTATTTACTTTTTCAGTAATTTCTGACATTGGCTGAGGCAAGAAAAGGTCCCTAACGGGGTACTTAGCTTTTTGATGACTTCGGATTCGAAGAATACAGGAGCTGACCGACCGGCACTTGCGAACTGCTTCTGCTTCGAGCACCGCGCGGCAAGAAAGACTGAAGAAGATGGCGTCGGCTGATGCTTATGTACTCCAGCCGCTCTGACGTCGGAGAGAAATGCGACATCAGCCGACGTCGGACCCAGACTTTGGAATCCGGCCGACCGAGGGCTGCCTGAGGCAGGACAACCCATATGTTATGACTGCAGTTGCATTCTTGAAGGACATCGGGGTCGGACAAGGGTCCGATGCCACTCGCCCCCTCGGAGCCGACAAGCGAGTCCCGGTGCCCGGATCCCTCCAAGGATAGAACCAAGGAAGAGATCGGAGCTGACTAGGGAGCCGAAAGGAGTGGTATTGGCTCCGACGTTCCGACGGTCCCGACCCCTATGATCTCCGGCTCTGAACTCAAAGGAAGAGTTGGAGGATGAATCGAAGAGGGAGCAGCGATAGCCACTGCCTGATGAGGAGGGCTATGCAATATTTGGGCCAGTGCTTGCGACTTAAGTAGTCTGCTAACCACCCTCTCGAGGTCATGATCAGACAACCTGGAAGACGGAGAGGAATGGGACCTGTGACTCCGCTCCGATAAGGGAGACTTTGGAGCAGAATGAACAGATTCCAGGGAAGGAGACCTGGAATGCTTTCTGCTCTAAGACTGCTTAAACAGCACAGTCGGAGCAGACTGAGGCCTCGAATCATCGGTTCCGGCCAGAACCGATGCAGAGGTAGTAGTAGCACCACCGCTCGGCGACGGCTCCGAACATGGAGCCAACGGTGTGGCGGGCTTGGAAGGTTTACCCAACGAAGGCTTAGCCGGGGAACCTTCAGGCTTCAACAAGCCTCTCAAAATAAGTTTGTTTCTGCGTTCCTGCAGGTCTCTTGGACTGAACGCATGGCAGACAAGAGTCCTGCAGGTGCAGAGGGCCCAAGCAATATACACAAGTGACCGTCTGTCAGACATCTTTTGACAGCACGAGTCGCACTTCTTGAAGCTAGAGACCTTGGTGTCTTTCGACATCCTGAAACAAGGATGATAGGCAGAAAAAGACAATTCTAAGTGGTCTAGTCACAATCAGCCAACACACACACAAAGCTTGTAACAGACCAAGAAAAATAAAAACCCAACACTTTTTAACACAGTTTAACTCTAGACACACACATACAAGAAAAAATCTACAGAAAAAATCCAAAGGGATTTACTGCTACAGAAACTGTAAGAGAACAAGTTTAGCCAAAGGCCTAACTATTCAGCGAGGGAAAACTGAAGAAAAAACTACCTAAGAGGGATTCTAAACAGGGATCTATAGGGCAGGAACTAGGAATAACTATCACTAAGGTTAGAACCAAAAACTGACTAAATACAATAATAAGATCAATACAACCTGGAGCCGGCAAAAAGACGCAACCTCGTAGCTGAAGCGGCAAACGAGATCTGGGTATATGACGCCTAGCATTATGGGACATAGGATAGCCTCGAGCCAGTAAAAATAGCTCTCGAGCTTTAGTAATAGGCCGAGTCGGAGCCGAGGTTCTGCTCCGAACCCATCCAGCAAGAATGAAGGCGGGATTGACAACTTATCATGAATTAATGTGGCAATTGCAGACGAATGCATAAATTTATCCTGGATTAACTGAAGCATGTTCCATCAAATGCCTGTTAAAATTAAAGGCATTAGATAGGTGAAACATAGTTAAAGTATACAATTTTAAAAAAGGTTTTAAAAAGCTTTTGAATATGTGGAAAATATATATACAGACATACATAAAAATAGCTACAATTATTTTTGTGTTTTAAGTGTGGGATGAAGTGAATTTTCTACATATTAGTTGTTCTCATTTTATTTGAATGTTTATGTTTGTAATTGGATGGCTTTCCTATTATGTATTGAATTGAGTTTTGAGAATGTTTGTTTAAACAGTGTCCTGTGATTGATTAAGTCAATGACTAATTTATTGCTTAAATTGGTTCAATTATGTAGTGTTTTAAGGCATTGACAGCTGGGTAATAATGTCTGAAGAAGTACATAAGAATTTTTGTATGAAAGTGCTCACAATAAATTGTTTGTATGGTTTTACCTTTCCGCCTTTGTTTTTGTTTTTACATATTGGCAATATCTGTTGGCTCGGTATAGGAGGTGCTATTGTGCAACAGATCAGAGCAAATCTGGGTTTTGCCGTGGAGATTCTTTAAATAACTATATAAGGCCTTGTGGTTGTTCTGTTTTCATAACTAGCTTTAGAGGATTGGATGAGGAATTCTCAACTTTTTGTTGAGGCTGATAAAGGAGTTTTGACAGTCTTGGGACTTCACCTTATTTCGCATCAGTTTCCTCCTTCTGTTGTAGAGTTTGTTTGTAGCAGGTGACCACCAGATTGGCTTTTATTTGGAGGAGAGAGTCTTGGTTCTATTGGGTATGGCGCGTTCCATGCAATTGTGTACGTATTCATACAGGGCATTAGTATATGATCTGGTGGTCATGCAGCTGTTCTCCAATTGCATTGGTGCCGTGAAGTTGGCCACCTCTGGTTTTAGGAGCCCAAAGTTAACTTTGGAGAAGTATTTCATGGTGGTTACCTCTGCGGGGGTGGGGTGGGGGGTGGAGATGTGGATTTACAAGGTGATTAGTAACTTGTGTTCGGATCTAACCAGGGAGGAGTTGACTATTGGTATAGAGCAACAGTCACCCATGTTAGTAATCACCAGGTCAAGGAAGTTGCTACCTCTATTGGGGTAAGAATGAGCTGGTCCAGGGCATTGGAATTAATGAATTCCAGGAAATGTTGGGCAAGTGTGTATTGGTACATGAGCAGTTTTCCCAGTTAATGGCACACAGAAGCTTAATATGGGTTTCAGCTTTAATGATTGTGTTAAGGGATATAATGGTGAATGTGGACTTGTGATGAAACAGTGATTTCGGGAGGAAAAGTAGAAGTTTAGTCTTTTTGGGTTGAGTATGAGTTGGTTACTGAAGATCCATGTTTCAATAACATTGAATGGACTTTTGTGCAAGGGTATGTAGGTCAGGGAGGGTATTGGAAGGGGTGATGACTGGAGTCATTTGCATACTGTATTAGGGATGATCGTGGACAGACGTGTAGAGGTGATTTATGAAAATATTGAAAAGTAAGAGACCAAGTACTGATCCTTGAGGGGCTCCCATCTTAATGGGGAGGAAGGGGTAGAGAGAGGAGAGCCATTTAACGGCTTGTCTGTTGGATAGGTAGCTCTGAAACCAGGAAACCGGAGTCAAAAGATTGAGCTGACAGAGTTTAGAAAGGAGAACAGATCGAGAGACCATATCAAAAGCTTTGGAGAGATCGAGAAAGACAGGAGACCATCTTATTATTGGCTCCGACCAGAGAGATAGTGTGTGTAAAGGAAATGAGAGCTGTTGTGGTACTGTGGTGAGGACAGAAACCATGTTGTGTACACGAGTGTAGGTTTTCGTGGATGAGATGGTCAAGGATTTGTTTATGTACAGATTCCTCAAGGATTTTTGATAGACGAAACAGTACTGCTACAGGCCGGTAGTTCGCTAACTCGGTAGAGTTTCCACATTTGTGAGGGGGTAGAGTATAGAATGGTTTCCAAAGTGAGGGAACTGTAGTCATTTTAGTGTGAAGGAGTTATTGAGCTTAGAAGGAATGGTAGAATTAGACAGTTCAGTGGAGTCAGAGGTTTGAATAAGTTTACTAATTGAATCAATAAAGTAAGAGTCAAAGATGGAAGCAGTTTCTTGTGGGGTATTAGGAGTAGAGGGGTTTCCATGGTATAGGATTTAATTGATACTATTCAAAAATATTTTGGGATTCTTATTTTGTGTGATTTGGGGGGTTCTGATAAAAATTTTTCTTATCTATATCAAGTTGTTTTTGGTGAGGTTACGATCTGGTAGTGAATGGGCAGTTTAGTCCTAGTCCAGAGCTTCCAGGCATTATCTCTTTTTGGATTAGGATGTGTGCAGCATGGGTAAACCAGGGAGAGCATTGAGATTGGACCCTTTTTTGGTCGAAGGGGGGGCAAGGGGGTTGAGTACATTAAGAAATATGGTGTTAAATTCTTGAACAGCTTCATCTAGAGACAGATTAAAAAGGAATGACCAGTTAAACAGATGAAAGAGTGTTGTTAATAGAGTCAGGATGAAAACTGAATACTTTTTTGGCATGTAAGTTTATGTGGCCTGGAAAGATGAAGAGAGAATCTTTGGACACAGACTGGAGAGTGATCGCTAGTGGCAACAGGTAGGAATTGAGGGTTGTGATAGAGGTTAGGACTGGAGAGTAGAAGAAATATACCAGCAATGGTAATAGAATTACAGATGTAAGGGAAGAAAAGGGCTACTAACAATAGTAGCCGAGAACTGCAGTGGTGGTGCTGCAGTAGCGTTGTCGCCTCACAGTAAGATGTTGTCCTGTTCAATTCTCAGCTAGAGCGTCTTCTGTGTGGAGACATGCGTGAATGGGCGTACCTTTGTTGAAGGTTGTGCGGCAGGGCCGGCAACTTGGCACGTAAAAATCTACTGCCAATCATTAGCAGACCAGAGTTCCGCTGTGGCGACCCCTAACCGGGCAAAGCCGAAAGACACAACAACAGTAGTTGAGGAATACCGCAGTGCAGGAAAAGAAAAGAAAGGAAAGGCACAACTATGGTAGGGTATAGAAAAAACGGAAACCACTAACGAAAAAGGCTTTTAAGTTTTCAAGTTAAGTTTAAGAATATAGAAAACTATATAAAATTTCATTTAACTGCCCGAGAGCTATCTGGAAGGGCCACATTTTCAAGAGGTGACAAATGAGCTCTGAGGTCACTGGGAAAGATGCATTATGTGTAGGGTAGGCAGCTTGAGAGCTTTTTGGCTGCCACGAGCTATTGCAATGGCCAAGTCAAATCCAGGGGATTGGATCCGAACCCATATGCTGAGCATAAAATGGAAATTGACAATATCAGATCAGATTTTTTTTGTGGTTTATGGTGAATCCCAGACTCTGTAGAAGGGAAATGGCAAAGCAAATGTTTTGCTCCAAGATCTCTGGGGAGGTTGCCAGAAAGAGGAGATCATCCAGATAAGGAAAAACGTGGATGCCCTGAAGCCTGCAGCAGGCAATCATAGGAGTTAGAGATTTTGTAAATATCATTGGTGCAGTGGAGAGTCCAAAGGGTAAGGAAGTCACAGAGAAACGTAAAAAAACTTCTTGCAGTTGGGGTGGATGGGGATGTGTAGGTATGCATCTTTAAAAACTGCTGAAAAACTACCACAGGTGGCAAGACAAATCCAAGGAACAAAATATAATCCACAGAAACAAGTTTTAATTCATAAAAACAAGTAGTGTAAGCACTTTCGTCTTGCTTCTGTGAGCAAGACTTTAGACAATCAGAACTAATGTAAAATGCAGCTATTTAAAGTACTGCATGCTCAACATCAATTGGCATCTAAAAGCAAAAGTTACAGATATTTAAAAACATTTCATTATAAATGCAAATACTAAATGAGTAAGCATGAAAAAAACTGACCAAGAATGAACATGCACACTGAGAATGACCTGATTTTAAGAAAATATTATTAAAAAATTTATTTAAAAAATATACTGTGCTGCGGTAGCGTTGTCGCCTCACAGTCAGACGTTGCCCGTTCGATTCTCAGTTAAAGCGTCTACTGTGTGACGACATGCGTGAATGGGCGTTCCTTCGTTGAAGGTTGTGCGTTAGGCCCGGCAAGCCAGCATGTAAAACTCTACTGCCAATCATTAGCGGACCGGAGTTCCGCTGTGGCGACCCCTAACCGGGAAAAGCCGAAAGACACACACACACACACACACACACACACACACTAAATAATTACTTGATGCGCAAAATGAGCAATTCATTTAAAAGAACTTCCAACTAATAAAATCATATATCCAGTATTACATATATCCAGTCAGTTAACAAATACAAAGAATAAATAAATAAAAAAATAAATATAAAAAATACAAAGTATTTCTACTAAGGTCCAGTGATGTCAACAAACAAATGTACAGAAGACATGATCAATTACCTCTGCAGACTCTTCAGTTTTAAAACACAAGACAAGTAACATAAATCATGTAGCCATGGTGCATTGTAGGCATTCAATTTTATTTGCCATAATAATTCGCACAGTTCTAGCTTAAGGGTGAGGCCCCCCCCCAAGGCTCTTGTTCAGTCTGATCGATTACCCTAAACTTGAAACTGTTCTGAGGCTAAATGCGTTATGTTCCTTTGTCTTGTGTTTTAAAACTGAAGAGTCTTCAGAGGTAATTGATCATTCCTTCTGTACATTTGTTTGTTGACATCACTGGACCTTAGTAGAAATACTTTGTATTTTTTATATTATTATTTTTTATATTATTAGTTTAACTCACAGACTGGGTAATAGTGGATATAGGATTTTATTAGTGGGTAGTTCTTTTAAATGATTTGTTCTTTTAAATGAATTGTTCATTTTGCACATAAAGTAATTATTTAGTATAGTCTTTAAATACATTTTTTTATAATATTTTCTTAAAATCAGGTCATTCTCAGTCTGCATGTTCATTCTTGGTCAGTTTTTTCATGCTTACTCATTTAGTATTTGCATTTATAATGAAATGTTTTTAAATATCTGTAACTTTTGCTTTTAGATGCTAATTGATGTTGAGCATGTGATACTTTAAATAGCTGCATTTTACATTAGTTCTGATTGTCTGATGAAGTCTTGCTCACAGAAGCAAGACGAAAGCGCTTGCACTACTTGTTTTTACGAATTAAAAACTTGTTTCTGTGGATTATATTTTGTTCCTTGCATTTGTCTTGCCACTTGTGGTCATTTTTCAGCAGTTTTTGCAGTTGTTTTTTTACAAGTTTGTTATAGGTATGCATCTTTGATATCCATGGAAGACAAGAAGGCTTGTGTTACAATGAGGGGTAACGAACAAAGTCTGAAGAGTTAACATAAGGAAGGTGGGTACCTTAAGAAGGTGCTGAGGTGAGAAAGATCCAGAATGGCTCTTCAAGGACCATCCTTTCTGGGCACTAGGAGCATTCCGGAGTATAAACCTCTTCCTTTTTGGTCTGGAGGAACCTCCTGAATGGTCCCTTGTCTCTGCAGGTATACCAGTACCTCTGGAAAGTAAGGTAGTTGTTCCCTTAGTGGTTGGGGGATGCCCCTGAAGGAAGGAAGGGAGTCCCAAACCAGAAAGTATCATTTCTGAATGATATAGAGAACCCATGACTCTTGAGTTATGCTTTCCTAGACTGGCAGGGACAGAGAGAGGCACTGGGAAAAATGAATGTGGGCGAGTTGTCCTGGGCAGTCAAAGGGAACCAGGCATGTCAGGAAAGGGTTGCTGAGGCCTCATACCACCCTTTTCTGTTTTTGGTGGAGGACAGCGTGAGTGCCTATGTACAAAAAACAGATTTTGCAGAATAAATCTGTTGAAATTTATGTGCTGGGGAAACAAAAATATACGGTTCAATTCCTGCAATTCCTTACCCTTTTCTAGCAGGAATCTAAAACTATAATGAAGAGTTGTCCAAAGATGCATCCAAAATTTAGATTTAATACCCTCTGGTAATGGCTGAAGTCCTAACCTGAAGAATCTCCTTAAAAACAGAGCCAGAAGCAGTTGCCTAACAAAAGCCTCTGCAGCATCACAGCTGCATTTGATGGAGTGGTGGGCTACTTGAGAGGAGGCTCCAAGGAGGGACAAAGCCGAAGTCTTACTCTCTGAGTCAGGCAAATCAGAAATGACCTAAGAAAGCTGAGACAGAAGCTGTACAGCATATTTGGTCATGTGAATTTGGTAATTAATTGCCCTAAGAAACAAGGTGGCAGAAATGTACACTTTCTTGCCCAACCTTTCCAGGAGAGGGGTTGAAGGATGGTTTGTCTGAAGCCAAAGAAATAACAGATGGATCTGCTCAAGGACATCTGAACAGGAACTTGCAGTCCTTAGGTACCCTGTAAAATTAGTCGGGCTTCTTGGAGCAGGGGGCTAGGAATCTGGGTTCTGAGAGGCAGATGCAAAGGCATCTACAAATGCAGGTAACACATGAGGAACAGCTGAAAGACTAGGGCATTCCACCTGTAGAAGATCATAGCATCTCTTATGCACTTCAGATACCAAAGTCCTATCCCATTTAAAATGATACCTCATTTTGATCAGGATGTCTCTGAAAGAGCTCTTCCATGGGTGAGTCACAGCCCCACTGGAGTCATCCGCTGGGGAGGCGTAATCTAACAGGGAGGGGGATCCAAGAGGAATAAGCCAGAGATTCATTTTCTGAGGATGCCTCTTCCTCTCATGAAACTTCTTCCCCAACTCTTATGTGGGGAAGCAGTGCAGGGGGGGGGGGGCAGAGACTGAAAAACCCAAAGGGTCTTAATGGCCATAAGGGCCTTGAAAAGTCCTTGGGCAAATTGTTGCCAATCACTTTGGGGGGGGGGGTGGTTTAGTTTTCTGCTTTTTATGCAGATCTACCCTATGTAGTGTAGGACACCCAGACATAGGCTTACATTCAATAATATCACAGTGAATATGTCCTCCCACACATCTCGGGTATCCCCTGTGGGCCTTTGGTCATCTTGAGCCTAGGTTCCCCATGTACATCAAAGATGGATGCCTGCTCAGCCACTGAGGACATGCCTGTGGTAGGATTCAAGGTGGCCTCAATATTGGGCTTGGCCTGTGAACCAGAAACTCTACGCATCTGTGGCTATCATCCACCTCAGGAGAATCATCTGCATTAAAAGGTGCAGCAGAAGGATCAGGCCTCAGCTTTTTGGCCTTCCGCTATGTAACTGACTCAGCCTTGGGTCCAGAAGATTCCTCCAATGAGCTTTTAGCTAGCAACTTTAAGCATGGATTTTCCAAGTAAATGGCTAGGGAAGAAAGTCTTCGCCTAAGTCTTGGGCACAAAGGCCTGAGAAATGGGACAAGATTTGTGATCATGGGTAGGCCCTAGGCAGAACAAAACATTGAAGATTTATTTAAAATTTGTTTACTGGGAAAGTCCAACTGGGACACAGCCCATTTTCAGCAGAGGCCCGGGGAGAAATGCTCCAGATACATGTCTTTGGAATGTGGGAGAAAACTCGAGCACCCGGAGGAAATCCACACAAATGCAGGGAGGACATGCAGACTCCACACAGAAGGCACCCCAGTCAAGAATCAAAGCGGAGAACCTCTTGCTGTGAAGTGTCAAAGCTAACTGCCGTATCACTGCACCGCCCTTAGATGGCTATCTTTATGTGGAATTTGTCTTCCACGCTGGCATTTGCCTTTTTTAGATGACATGAATCCTACCACAAAACAGTAATAAAAGAAAGAAGAATGCCCCAATGGGGAACTTATCTGAGAAATTAACAGGGACATAGCCAATGACTGTGCAAGCAGACAGACATTCGAGGTGGCATTTGGACTGGGGCCAGAAGTTCTGGAGTCTGTGCGTGTGTATGCCCCTTTTATGGCGACATAGTATCATGCACCCTACAGTAGTGAAAGAGTTTTGTATACTGGCTGATGTCTGGTTGCCTCTGGCAGAGAACTCCCACGTGTAAAGAATACTACAACAGATGAATAGAATGACATCTGACTTAGTCAGCACTGCTTCAACTGTCTAATGGTTTGGGTGCATGGAAGGGCCATGAAGCTTGAGAAGATGGATAGCAGTCATATCCTTAGCAGGATATAACCTATATAGTTTAGGTCACTGCAGCACTGATCAACATGGTGAACATAAACATTTAGCTGTCAAAAAGGAAAACTCTTTTGTAAAGGGAAGTCTCATGATAAAATACAATTAACACGGGTAAATTGATTATTTTAAGATATGTCAGTCATTTGAGTTATTAAAATGTTCACATCAAAATTTATAAATGGTCTCAAGTTAGAATGGTTAAATGCATAGTTTACTTCAAAACAGCAGTGTCTTATAGATATTCACCAGTATGTACTTAGGACAGTTTAATAACTCAAATATGCATCATCTGGCATTTCCACATTACAAATGAGACAAATTTAAAAATCAGGGTTATCCTTAGTTGATTTTGAGTTAGAATCTCATAGATGGCTAGAGATGTTACACTCAGCTATCCACAACATTTTACTTTCATTTTGCAGCAGGAAATGAGCAGTGAAAATACACATATTGGCAATGAAAAGGTAAAAAGTTAATAACCTGAGTTTCAGTTATGAACTCTGATCACCTTGCCAAAGGCACTACACTTTTAAAAAATAATTTTGCTGTAAGAGCTGGCAACTCAGCACGTAAAAATCTACTGCCAATCATTAGTGGACAAGAGTTCCGCTGTGGCGACCCCTAACCGGGAAAAGCCGAAAGACACAACAACATAATTGCTGCTGTTTTGATTTGTTCTAGGTGACTACCAGAGATCACAAACATAAGGAAATTATTAGACATGTGACATACTTGTCTACAACTATAAACAGAACAATGTTAGCATAAGCATTTAAACATGAACTTAAGCTAAAACAAATCACTAGTTAAAAACCAGGATGGAAACAAGTAAATGGTGAAATAAATGTCTCACTGTGTGTGTAAATGCGTGTATGCATGCATGTGCAAGCAGTGTGTATACACACACATATACATATGGAAAACCTAGATTTGTCCTTTGTCAATCTGTGCCAATTGTCTGAAAACAGAGATAATTTTCCGCCCAAAGGAGCTTCTGTTTGCTCCTTGGTCAGGAAGTAGAGGAAAGTCATTGAGATTGTCCCTGTGGGGCAGGAGAAACCCCTGTGTCACTTCTTTGGTTTGCTGGTTGCCATTTTCGCCCCCTGTCCGGACCTCTGTATTGTCCTCTTCCTCACGCCTCTGCCCCTTTGAAATCTTTGAGGATTAGGAAAGGACCAGTTTTTAGAAGGCCAATTCCTGCTGAATCTGGGTGGCTGAACCTGGAGGAAATCTTTGACTGTCTGAACTGACTTGGCTTTTTCCTCAATAGACTTTAACACATCTTTAGCATTAGCACCAAAAAGCTTGTTCTTTTCCAAGGGTGCATCAAGAAGTTTTGCTTTAACATGATCTGGTAGAAGTTGTTCTTTTAACCATATGCATGTCTACGAATGACCGCCCCTGTCATAGCTGCCCTACATGAAGCTTCCAATGCATCATATCCACACTGTAGGAAGTGATTGCTAACTTGCTGAGAATTATGTACAGCCTCCTGCAAAGACTTCCTATCTAAAGGTTTAGGAGAGGCCAATGTTTTCTGTAAATCATCTAACAGGAAATCCTGATATTGAAACATATGAAAGAGACAATTGATAGCTCTCATAGATAAAGTAGTGGAGGTGTAAACCTTCTTTCCCCATCTCTCTAATGACCTAGCTTCTCTGTTGGAAGGCAAAGGATTTTTGGAGGTGGTAGCTGAAACCCCTTTCGGTCCCTGAGAAATTGTTTCTAAATCAACAGCATGGGCTCTAAAGAAATTAGAAGTTATGTACCTACCATAACGTTCCATGTTAGTTGTCTTCTCTCGCCTTCTTTCTTGCTGGATGGGTTCGGAGCCGATCCTCGGCTCCGACTCGGCACTTGCTTTAGCTTGAGAACTCCTTTTACCAGCTCGAGGCAACCCTATATCCCATGATGCAAGGCGGAACTACCTCAGATCTCGTTTGGCAGCTAACCTACCCTGCTAAGGACTAACCTAACATAATTAGGAAAACAAGTTCATAAAAAGAGTCCTCATATGAAGGCTCAGGAGGAAACAACCTGATAGGAACTCTTCAAGATCTGTCCAGGCCAGGGGGTAGGAGGGAGGGACGCAAGAAAGAAGGCGAGAGAAGACAACTAACATGGAACGTTATGGTAGGTACATAACTTCTAAATGTTAAGTTGTCAATCTCGCCTTCATTCTTGCTGGATGGGACCGCGTCCCTAGCACCTGTATCCCGGGTGGCTCAATGGAACAGACTCTTGAGAACTGTGGAACCAAAACTGGCCCTATCTCTGGAGGCCAAGTCCAACTTGTAATGAGAGACAAAGGTATGAGGCCCAAGTAGCTGCTGCACAAATAGTATCAATGGGTAGTCTATCCTGAAAGGCTGCAGAAGTGGATAGACTCCTGGTTGAGTGTGCTTTTGGTTTAGAAGATAGCTGCTTGCCTCTGAGAGAGTACACAAAGGAAATGGTGGAAGTCAACCATCTGGATAAGGTCACTTTAGAAACTGGAAGACATATCCTGTTTTCTGCATAGGAGACAAATAATTGGTCCGATTTTCTGAATTGTTTAGTTCTATGCAAATAGTACCTGAGCTGACGATGGACATCCAAAAATGAAGCTGTTCAGCTCTGTCGGAATAGTTTGGGAAGAAGACTGGTAGATCTATAGATTGGTTAATATTGGTTTGAGACACAACTTTGGGGAGAAAGGAAGGGTTAGTTCTTAATGATACCCTGTCCTTATGAAAACCAAGTAAGGGGAACGAATGCAGAGAGCTTGAATCTGGAAACCCTTCTTGCTGAAGTGACAGCCAGTAAGAATATAGTTTTCCAGGTCAATAACTTCAAAGAACATGAAGCAGACGGTTCAAGGGAGGTAGTATCAAGGATGCCAACATTAAGTTTAGATCCCATTGGAGGAGGATGCTTTATAGGCTTTTAGGAGAAAACTCCTCTCAGAAAGGCCTTGCATAATCTATGAGACATAATGTTATTGTCATGCAAGCCAACATGATACTTGGAAATAGCAGCCAGTTGTACTTTAACTGTAGATGACGAGGATCCTGAATGAAAACCTCCCAGGAAATCTAAAACAGAATGTACAGGAGCAGTAAAGGGATCAATATTCCTGGAATTTGCTCAAATAGAAAAGCGCCACTTTAGCATAAACAGTCCTAGTGACGACTTTAAGGAAGACACTAAGATGTCTGACGGAGTCAGAGATCATGAAGCCTGGCTAGGAAGGAAGTGGAGCAACCAAGCAGTGAGGTTGAGAGAATGAATCTGACTGACTGGTGGATCAAGAGATCCGAACTGGGTCCAGATGCCAGGGCTGCACCAGAAGGTGACGAGACGGAAACCAAATTTGTCGAGGCCAAGGCAATGAGAATCAACTTGGCTCTCAAATTTTCTGAATAACTTGTGGAATCAAGGAAAAGGAACAGTCCTAGTGGACACTAAGGAAGACACTAAGATGTCTCTGACGGAGTCAGAGATCATCGGAAGCCTGGCTAGGGAAGGAAGTGGAGCAACCAAGCAGTGAGGTTGAGAGAATGAATGGCCCGGTGCTGCTGACCCGACTGGTGGATCAAGAGATCCGGAACTGGGTCCAGATGCCAGGGCTGCACCAGAAGGTGACAATGCAGAGACAGAAACCACATTTGTCGAGGCCAATAAGGGGCAATGAGAATCAACTTGGCTCTCAAAACGGTGGCTTTCTGAATGACTTGTGGAATCAAGGGAAAGGAGGAAAAGCATAGAAGTCCCCGGGCCAATCCTGGGTTAGAGAGTCTCTCAGGGGTTGGCCTGGAAGGGGAAAGAGGGTGAAATAATCGGGGCACTTGTTGTTTTGAGGAGTAGCAAAAAGATCGCAACAAGGAGTGCCCCACTGCAGAAAAATCTGATCCACTACAGATTGATTGAGAGACCACTCGTGAGGTATCAGAATGCATCTGCTCAGCCTGTCCGCCAAGAGGTTGGACCTGCCGGGGATGTGCGTTGCTATCAGAAACCGATGAGAGGAGATTGCCCATTGCCAAAGTCTGAGAGCTTCTCGACAACGGATAGGACCTGGTCCCGCCCTGCTTGTTGATGTACCAGACCACGGACATGTTGTCCGTTTGTACTGCAATAGTCCCGTGGGAAGAAAGTCGTTGAGGGCCTGCAACGTTAAAAGCACTGCCTCATCTCCAGGACATTTATGTGCAGATGGTATTCTATGGGTTGCCACGCCCCGTGGACCATCCTGCTGATAATGCCCCCACCCGATCAGAGAGGCATCCGTAGTGACTGTGGCAACTGGAGGAGGGGAAACAAAGGGTCGTCCCTCATGAATAAGAGGTAAAGATATCCACCAATTCAGATGAGTTCTGCACCACTGTGTCACTAAGATTTCGTGCCTCATCGGAGACTGTAAATGACCACTGCGTGAATAGCATCCACTGCAGAAGACGATGTAGAAGCGAGCCAGTGGTAGAGAACAATGGCCGCAGCCATAAGACCTAGAACCTTCAGTATAAATCTGGCTTTGACCTTGTTGCTCTGCAATAAAATCCGAATGAATTTTTGGATGTCCAGAATTCTTTGATCTGTTAGTCTGGCTAACATTTTGACGGTGTTTAATTCTACGCCTATAAAGGTGATAGATTGGCAAGGCAGCAGAGAAGATTTTTCGAAATTTACTGAAATTCCCAAACTCCTGCAAAGCTGTAGAGTGTAGTCTCTGTTCTGAAGAAGCTGACACCTGGTGGTGGCGGAGAGAAGCCAGTCGCCCAAATAAGGAAACACCTGGAATCCTTGACGTCTCAGATGAGCCACTGCCATGCATTTGGTAAACACTCTGGGGCTGAAGTGAGGCCAAAGGGCAGGGCTCTGAATTGGTAATGACTGGTCCCTAGCCGAAAGCGGAGAAACCTTCTGGAGCGCCTGTGAATCTTTATGTGATAGTACGCGTCCTGAAGGTCTATAGAGCACATCCAGTTGTCCTTGCCCAGAAAGGGCAGAATGGACTGAAGCGTGACCATCCGGAATCTTGCCTTCTTGACAAATCTGACTGCTCAGGTCTAATATTGGTCTCCAATCTCCCGTCCTTTTGGGGACCAAAAAGAATCTCGAGTAGATCCTACCTGGTCTGCCGGCACAGTCTGGACGGCTCTTTTTTCTAGGAGCTTTGAAACCTCCTGTTCTGCCAAATCCCTTTGACCGGGTGAGATGTCTGGAAGGGATTGTTGAGGTACGGGATACCTTTCGAAAGGGATTTTGTAACCCTCTGATAAGATCGACTGTACCCACATCTCTTGTGATAGGGATTGCCAGGCTACTGGGTACAGCGAAATCCTTCCCGACTGCCTCAAGGGTGGACAGTCGGGCAACACCTCAGGGATGCTGAAAGGGCTTCTCAGGAAGAGACTCCCTGTTGCCCTGGTTCTGAGGACCCGCGTGTGGCTCTAGGGGGGCGCCTGTTGTTGTTACTCCCTCTGCCGCTGGGGTAAACTGACCATGTGTCCGGTGTAGCTCCTTGGGCTGGAACCACATCTTCCCCCTTCTGACCCTTGGGATATGGTCTAGAAGGAGTGGAAAATGGACTCCAACGGCAGAAAGAGTTTTACCGTCCTGCTCACACCTGGTCAAGGTATCCTTCACCTGAGGTCCGAACAAAGCCGAACCATCAAAGGGGTATTAGTGAAGGACGCCTTAAAGGATCCGCAAAATTACAAAGCCGCATCCAGGCTTGGCGCCTAAGAGCAACTCCTGTGCTTGTGGCCCTGCTACTCCATCGGCCGCATAGGATATGAGCCGCATGGAGGAGTTGGATAGAATTCAGGATTGCTAGCTGTGAGGCAATCTTTTCTTGAGCCCCAGCAGCAGAAGGATCCTGGACCACTTCACCCAGTTCCTTGAGAATATCTCATGAAGCCTGGTGAAGTGACAAAGGTAGTTCAGCGAAGCATAGCAAAGGTCGCTGAAGAAAACATCTGCTTTCCATACCAGTCCAAGGTGCGAGAATCCTTGTGAGGAGGATGGACAGGTACTGAAGGATCCGCCAGTTCCTTCTTACTGGCCGCCGCCACCACCATAGCATCCACAGAGACGCCTTGGAAAGAAACTGTTTGTCTGTAGGGGCGGTGATAAATTTGGATGGGCTGGTGGGGACAGGTTCCACAGAATCTGGAGCCACGCCTTCCGAGCCACTACCTGCATAGTGGGTCGAAGGCGGAGACACCCAGGAGGTGGAGGGTCGGGATCCAAAAGCCTCCAGGTATACAGACTCATCCTCGGGATCAATGGATGGCCAATTCCCCTCTGTTTGAGGAGCTCAAGGATGTCTGAAAAGGAGACATCCTCAGAGGGGATCGTGGGGAACCCTCAGACTCATCTAAGTCGGTATCCAGATGTAGAGACTGGGGAGTCTGTGTGTTTCCTCTTACACGTCCTCTTCCGAGGGGTTCACCTGCTGGATCAGGAGAAACTCGGAAGAGGAGGAAATTCCCAATGGGGAAACCTGGGGCGATGGATCCCTGGGCCTGAGAGCAAGAGGCTGGCAAGAGGCACTGAAGAGCGAGGAGCTAGAGGATGGACCGTTGACCTGGCTCAGAGGCCAGGACACCTCATCACCTCACAGGCTCCCCTCCCCGGCAGCCCGGATTATCCCCGCTCCGACGAAACAGGAATTCCGGCTCCACTGAGAGGGAAGGCTCCGAGGCCGATGGTGCCGAGCTTACCAGAAGCCCCGAGAGGGAGAGTCGGACAAGGGTCCGATGCCACTAGCCCCCTCGGAGCCGACAAGGGAAACCCGACGACCGGATCCCTCCAAGGAAGGCCTCAAGGAGGAGATCGAGCAGAGGACGGAGCCGAAGGATGTATCGGCCCGCGCCAAACAGTCGCTGTCCCGAGAAGCTCCGGCTCTGAACTCTGGTGTGGAGTCGGAGGAGGAAGTCAAGGGTGAGACAATAGCAAGTCTGTTGAGATGGCTATGGAGCATTTGGGCCAGTGCCTGCGACAACAGCCTGCTTACCACCCTCTCTAAGTCGTGGTCAGACAGCCTGGAAGATCTCGAAGATCGGCTCCGATGGCTCCGCTCCGACAAAGAGGAGACCCGGAGCAGTGGATACTCTGCAAAGGGGGGACCGAGATCTCTTCGGGACAAAGTCATCGGAGCCAAGTCCCTGAACCCAGATGGAGCCAAGGTTTCTCGCCCGATGCTGGATAAGGTGTCGGCTCCAGCCGGAGCCGACAAGGCCACAGTAGACCGGGTGTCGGAACCAGTCGGTGCCGAACCCACTACTTTTGAAGCAGATAGATCGGTTCCAGCCGGAGCCGATCTCGGCTCCGACGGAGCCGGAGCCACCGGAGGAGGCTTGGATACTGAAGCCTGAGCCTTTGGTGGCTTAGAAGGTTTCCCAGACCCTGTTTTAGAGGGAGAACCTTTTGGCTTAAGTAAGCCACGGAGGATTAGCTTATTCCTCCGTTCCTGCAGGACTCTCTGGCTAAAAGAGTGACACAAAGCACAGGAGTCCTGCAGGTGCAAAGGCCCCAGGCAGTAAACACAAGAAGTGTGACCGTCTGTCAGACATTTTCTGACAGCACGAGTCACACTTCTTGAAGCCTGAGACCTTGCCTTCCTTTGACATAATCCTAGGAGGAAGTCACACACAAACCCCAACAAACACACACAATTAATCCCCTAACACACAGGTAGGGATTAACCAATGGTTTAGGCCTAACTAAACTTTTATACTAAAGGAAATAAAAGTTTTGAATTATAGGGAATAGGGTGGGCTGTAACACACTACAGACTATAAAATGGAAACAAGGAAATAAAACCCTAACTAAGCTTTTTCTTTGACAAGAAAATTACTTACCTCAGCTGGCAAAGGAGACCTCTTTCGCTAAGCAGCAAACGAGATCTGAGGTAGTTCCGCTTGCATCATGGGATATAGGGTTGCCTCGAGCTGGTAAAAGGAGTTCTCAAGCTAAAGCAAGTGCCGAGTCGGAGTTGATGATCGTCTCCGAACCCATCCAGCAAGATTGACAACTTAACATTGAGAATGTGTTTCTGGGACCCTATAGTATCTATCAGGCTTGGCAGGAGCAGGAGGAAGAGTATCAGGGTAACACTGGAGCCAGAGTATAGATCATCCAAAACATCAAGCACAGGAGGTATAGCTAAGGGCCTGTGTTGGGGCTTTTTAAGGAAGGTTCGAAGGCGCTTTCTGGAATCAGAATATTCCTGGCCTTGCCACTTGAAATGTTCCCTCATGGAATGCAGAACTTCCCCAAAAGAAATATCCTCAGGAGGGGATGGAGTCCTCTGCATCTGAGTCCTCATAGGTCTGGAAGGGCTCTTCCTGGCTGTCGGAGGAACAGAGTCCTCAGAATCTTCATCTGAAGGAGAGGGTCAGAGGTTCAACCCTGGGCCTCTTATCAGGAGGAGGCTGGGATCCTCTCAGGATGGGCCTGTGAACCTCTGATCATGGAAATTAAGTCTGCGGTCATAGTCATGATTTGTGTTTCAGGAGTAGGCTGAGGTAAGGCTTTAGCAAAGGTGCTTGGTCTTGCTGGCTGCCTTAGCACGTGTGTAGGCCTTGATAGACATGGACATGGGAGGCCTAGCAGCTCCATGCAGGAGTGACCTTATCCACAGCAATGGTCTCGGCATTTCGGTTTCAGTATCCGGAGGAAAATCAATAACTGGCGCCTGTGTGGTCTCCGCATCGGAGGTATCGGTAATGCGGTGTCTTCGTTGAGCGGTGAAATAACTGCCTCAGAGGGAACCGGGGCACTCAGGTTTTGGCGTGGTGTCAGAGGAAGACGGGCCGAGGATGTCGGTCCCGGTCTTTTCGTTCTTAGAGTCTGCGGGTCGGTAGTTCCGACGGCATTGTATAATCGAATTTTCACGAAAAAGTCTTCAGCAAACTCCGCCCGCGCCTTAGAGCGCTTGTTGAAGCGAGCACAGGCAGACATCGTGGTCTGGGCCAAGGCAAGGAAGGCAGTAAGAGTGGAAATCCTTATGAGGTATTTGTTTACCACAAGACAAACAATTATTTACTTTTCAGTAATTTCTGACATTGGCTGAGGCAGAAAAGGTCCCTAACGGGTACTTAGCTTTTGATGACTTCGATTCAAGAATACAGGAGCTGACCGACCGGCACTTGCGAACTGCTTCTGCTGAGCACCGCTACAAGAAAGACTGAAGAAGATGGCGTCGGCTGATGCTTATGTACTCCAGCCGCTCTGACTGGAGAGAAATGTGACATCAGCCGACGCCGGACCCAGACTTTGGAATCCGGCCGACCGAGGGCTGCCTGAGGCAGGACAACCCATATGTTATGACTGCAGTTGCATTCTTGAAGGACATCGGGTCGGACAAGGGTCCGATGCCACGTCGGAGCAAAGCAGTCGGTCGGATCCCTCCAAGGATAGAACCAAGGAAGAGATCGGAGCTGACTAGGGAGCCGAAGGAGTGGTATTGGCTCGTCTGACGGTCCCGACCTATGATCTCCGGCTCTGAACTCAAAGGAAGAGTTGGAGGATGAATCAAGAGGGAGCAGCGATAGCCACTGCCTGATGAGGAGGGCTATGCAACATTTGGGCCAGTGCTGCGACTTAAGTAGTCTGCTAACCACCTCTCGAGGTCATGATCAGACAACCTGGAAGACGGAGAGGAATGGGACCTGTGACTCCTCCGATAAGGGAGACTTTGGAGAATGAACAGATTCCAGGAAGGAGACCTGGAATGCTTTCTGCTCTAAGACTGCTTAAACAGCACAGTCGGAGCAGACTGAGGTTTTCGAATCATCGGTTCCCAGAACCGATGCAGAGGTAGTAGCACCACCCGGGCGACGGCTCCGAACATGGAGCCAACGGTGGCGGGCTTGGGTTTACCAACGGAAGGCTTAGCGGGAACCTTCAGGCTTCAACAAGCCTCTCAAAATAAGTTTGTTTCTGCTCCTGCAGGTCTCTTGGACTGAGCATGGCAGACAAGAGTCCTGCAGGTGCAGAGGGCCCAAGCAATATACACAAGTGACCGTCTGTCAGACATCTTTTGACAGCACGAGTCGCACTTCTTGAAGCTAGAGACCTTGGTGTCTTCGACATCCTGAAACAAGGATGATAGGCAGAAAAGACAATTCTAAGTGGTCTAGTCACAATCAGCCAACACACACACAAAGCTTGTAACAGACCAAGAAAAATAAAAACCCAACACTTTTTAACACAGTTTAACTCTAGACACACACATACAAGAAAAAATCTACAGAAAAAATCCAAAGGGATTTACTGCTACAGAAACTGTAAGAGAACAAGTTTAGCCAAAGGCCTAACTATTCAGCGAGGGGAAAACTGAAGAAAAAAACTACCTAAGAGGGGATTCTAAACAGGGATCTATAGGGCAGGAACTAGGAATAACTATCACTAAGGTTAGAACCAAAAAACTGACTAAATACAATAATAAGATCAATACAACCTGGAGCCGGCAAAAAGACGCAACCTCGTAGCTGAAGCGGCAAACGAGATCTGGGTATATGACGCCTAGCATTATGGGACATAGGATAGCCTCGAGCCAGTAAAAATAGCTCTCGAGCTTTAGTAATAGGCCGAGTCGGAGCCGAGGTTCTGCTCCGAACCCATCCAGCAAGAATGAAGGCGGGATTGACAACTTATCATGAATTAATGTGGCAATTGCAGACGAATGCATAAATTTATCCTGGATTAACTGAAGCATGTTCCATCAAATGCCTGTTAAAATTAAAGGCATTAGATAGGTGAAACATAGTTAAAGTATACAATTTTAAAAGGTTTTAAAAAGCTTTTGAATATGTGGAAAATATATATACAGACATACATAAAATAGCTACAATTATTTTGTGTTTTAAGTGTGGGATGAAGTGAATTTTCTACATATTAGTTGTTCTCATTTTATTTGAATGTTTATGTTTGTAATTGGATGGCTTTCCTATTATGTATTGAATTGAGTTTTGAGAATGTTTGTTTAAACAGTGTCCTGTGATTGATTAAGTCAATGACTAATTTATTGCTTAAATTGGTTCAATTATGTAGTGTTTTAAGACACTGACAGCTGGGTAATAATGTCTGAAGAAGTACATAAGAATTTTTGTATGAAAGCGCTCACAATAAATTGTTTGTGTGGTTTTACCTTTCCACCTTTTGTTTTTGTTTTACATATTGGCAATATCTGTTGGTTCGCATAGGAGGTGCTATTGTGCAACAGAGCAGAGCAAATCTGGGTTTTGCCGTGGAGATTCTTTAAATAACTATATAAGGCCTTGTGGTTGTTCTGTTTTCATAACTAGCTTTAGAGGATTGGATGAGGAATTCTCAACTTTTTGTTGAGGCTGATAAAGGAGTTTTGACAGTCTTGGGACTTCACCTTATTTCGCATCAGTTTCCTCCTTCTGTTGTAGAGTTTGTTTGTAGCAGGTGACCACCAGATTGGCTTTTATTTGGAGGAGAGAGTCTTGGTTCTATTGGGTATGGCTGCCCATGCAATTGTGTAATGATTCATACAGGGCATTAGTATATGATCTGGTGGTCATGCAGCTGTTCTCCAATTGCATTGGTGTGAAGTTCGCCACCTGTGGTTTTAGGACCCCAAAGTTAACTTTGGAGAAGTATTTCATGGTGGTTACCTCGGGGGGGGGGGGGGGGGGGGTGGAGATGTGGATTTACAAGGTGATTAGTAACTTGTGTTCGGATCTAACCAGGGAGGAGTTGACTATTGGTATAGAGCAACAGTCACCCATGTTAGTAATCACCAGGTCAAGGAAGTTGCTACCTCTATTGGGGTAAGAATGAGCTGGTCCAGGGCATTGGAATTAATGAATTCCAGGAAATGTTGGGCAAGTGTGTATTGGTACATGAGCAGTTTTCCCAGTTAATGGCACACAGAAGCTTAATATGGGTTTCAGCTTTAATGATTGTGTTAAGGGATATAATGGTGAATGTGGACTTGTGATGAAACAGTGATTTCGGGAGGAAAAGTAGAAGTTTAGTCTTTTTGGGTTGAGTATGAGTTGGTTACTGAAGATCCATGTTTCAATAACATTGAATGGACTTTTGTGCAAGGGCATGTAGGTCAGGAGGGTATTGAAGTGATGACTGGAGTCATTTGCATACTGTATTAGGGATGATCGACAGCGTAGAGGATTTATGAAAATATTGAAAGTAAGAGACCAAGTACTGATCCTTGAGGGGCCCCATCTTAATGGGGAGAGAGAGAGGAGCCATTTAACGGCTTGTCTGTTGGATAGGTAGCTCTGAAACCAGGAAACCGGAGTCAAAAGATTGAGCTGACAGAGTTTAGAAAGGAGAACAGATCGAGAGACCATATCAAAAGCTTTGGAGAGATCGAGAAAGACAGGAGACCATCTTATTGGCTCGACCAGAGAGAGGTGTGTAAAGGAAATGAGAGCTGTTGTGGTACTGTGGTGAGGACAGAAACCATGTTGTGTACACGAGTGTAGGTTTTCGTGGATGAGATGGTCAAGGATTTGTTTATGTACAGATTCCTCAAGGATTTTGATGAGAAACAGTACTGCTACAGGCCGGTAGTTCGCTAACTCGGTAGAGTTTCCACATTTGTGAGGGGGTAGAGTATAGAATGGTTTCCAAAGTGAGGGAACTGTAGTCATTTTAGTGTGAAGGAGTTATTGAGCTTAGAAGGAATGGTAGAATTAGACAGTTCAGTGGAGTCAGAGGTTTGAATAAGTTTACTAATTGAATCAATAAAGTAAGAGTCAAAGATGGAAGCAGTTTCTTGTGGGGTATTAGGAGTAGAGGGGTTTCCATGGTATAGGATTTAATTGATACTATTCAAAAATATTTTGGGATTCTTATTTTGTGTGATTTGGGGGGTTCTGATAAAAATTTTTCTTATCTATATCAAGTTGTTTTTTGGTGAGGTTACGATCTGGTAGTGAATGGGCAGTTTAGTCCTAGTCCAGAGCTTCCAGGCATTATCTCTTTTTGGATTAGGATGTGTGCAGCATGGGTAAACCAGGGAGAGCATTGAGATTGGACCCTTTTTTGGTCGAAGGGGGGGCAAGGGGGTTGAGTACATTAAGAAATATGGTGTTAAATTCTTGAACAGCTTCATCTAGAGACAGATTAAAAAGGAATGACCAGTTAAACAGATGAAAGAGTGTTGTTAATAGAGTCAGGATGAAAACTGAATACTTTTTTGGCATGTAAGTTTATGTGGCCTGGAAAGATGAAGAGAGAATCTTTGGACACAGACTGGAGAGTGATCGCTAGTGGCAACAGGTAGGAATTGAGGGTTGTGATAGAGGTTAGGACTGGAGAGTAGAAATATACCAGCAATGGTAATAGAATTACAGATGGGGAAGTTGGGCTACTAACAATAGTAGCCGAGAACTGTGGTGGTGCTGCAGGCCGCCTCACAGTAAGATGTTGTCCTGTTCAATTCTCAGCTAGAGCTCTCTGTGTGGAGACATGCGTGAATACTTTGTTGAAGGTTGTGCGGCAGGGCCGGCAACTTGGCAGAAAATCTACTGCCAATCTTAGCAGACCAGAGTTCCGCTGTGACCTAACCGGCAAAGCCGAAAGACACAACAACAGTAGTTGAGGAATACCGCAGTGCAGGAAAAGAAAGAAAGGAAAGGCACAACTATGGTAGGGCAGAAAAACGGAAACCACTAACGAAAAGGCTTTAAGTTTTCAAGTTAAGTTTAAGAATATAGAAAACTATATAAAATTTCATTTAACTGCCCGAGCTATCTGAAGGGCCACATTTTCAAGAGGTGACAAATGAGCTCTGAGGTCACTGGGAAAGATGCATTATGTGTGGGTAGGCAGCTTGAGAGCTTTTGGCTGCCACGAGCTATTGCAATGGCCAAGTCAAATCCAGGATTGGATCCAACCCATATGCTGAGCATAAAATGGAAATTGACAATATCAGATCAGATTTTTTGTGGTTTATGGTGAATCCCAGACTCTGTAGAAGGAAATGGCAAAGCAAATGTTTTGCTCCAAGATCTCTGGGAGGTTGCCAGAAAGAGGAGATCATCCAGATAAGGAAAACGTGGATGCCCTGGAAGCCTGCAGCAGGCAATCATAGGAGTTAGAGATTTTGTAAATATCATTGGTGCAGTGGAGAGTCCAAAGGGTAAGGAAGTCACAGAGAAACGAAAACTTCTTGCAGTTGGGGTGGATGGGGATGTGTAGGTATGCATCTTTAAAAACTGCTGAAAAACTACCACAGGTGGCAAGACAAATCCAAGGAACAAAATATAATCCACAGAAACAAGTTTTAATTCATCAAGTAGTGTAGCACTTTCGTCTTTGCTTCTGTGAGCAAGACTTAGACAATCAGAACTAATGTAAATGCAGCTATTTAAAGTACTGCATGCTCAACATCAATTGGCATCTAAAAGCAAAAGTTACAGATATTTAAAAACATTTCATTATAAATGCAAATACTAAATGAGTAAGCATGAAAAAAACTGACCAAGAATGAACATGCACACTGAGAATGACCTGATTTTAAGAAAATATTATTAAAAAATTTATTTAAAAAATATACTGTGCTGCGGTAGCGTTGTCGCCTCACAGTCAGACGCGTCTGCTGATTCTCTCAGTTAAAGCGTCTACTGTGACGACATGCGTGAATGGGCTGCCCTTCGTGAAGGTTGTGCGTTAGGCCAAGCCAGCATGTAAAACTCTACAATCATTAGCGGACCGGAGTTCCGCTGTTAAGGGAAAAACAAAGACACACACACACACACACACACACACACACACACTAATAATTACTTGATGTTAAATGAGCAATTCATTTAAAGAACTTCCAACTAATAAAATCATATATCCAGTATTACATATATCCAGTCAGTTAACAAATACAAAGAATAAATAAATAAATAAATATAAAAATTTTCTACTAAGGTCCAGTGATGTCAACAAACAAATGTACAGAAGACATGATCAATTTTCTGCAGTTTTCAAACACAAGACAAGTACAAAATCATGTAGCCACATTGTAGGCATTCAATATTTGCCATAATAGCACAGTTCTAGCTTAAGGGTGAGGCCCCCAAGGCTCTTGTTCAGTCTGATGACACTAAACTTGAAACTGTTCTGAGGCTAAATGCGTATGTTCCTTTGTCTTGTGTTTAAAACTGAAGAGTCTTCAGAGGTAATTGATCATTCCTTCTGTACATTTGTTTATTGACATCACTGACCTTAGTAGAAATACTTTGTATTTTTTATATTATTATTTTTATATTATTAGTTTAACTCACAGACTGGGAATAGTGGATATAGGATTTTATTAGTGGGTAGTTCTTTTAAATGATTTGCTTTTAAATGAATTGTTCATTTCACATAAAGTAATTATTTAGTATAGTCTTTAAATACATTTTTTATAATATTTTCTTAAAATCAGGTCATTCTCAGTCTGTATGATTCTTGGTCAAGCATGCTTACTCATTTAGTATTTGCATTTATAATGAAATGTTTAAATATCTGTAACTTGCTTTTAGATGCTAATTGATGTTGAGCATGTGGATACTTTAAATAGCTGCATTTACATTAGTTCTGATTGTCTGATGAAGTCTTGCTCACAGAAGAAAGACAAATTACTTGTTTTCAATTAAAACTTGTTTCTGTGGATTATATTTTGTTCCTTTTTGTCTTGCCACTTGGGGTCATTTTTCAGCAGTTTTTGCAGTTGTTTTTTTACAAGTTTGTTATAGGTATGCATCTTTGATATCCATGGAAGACAAGAACGCTTGTGTTACAATGAGGGGTAACGAACAAAGTCTGAAGAGTTAACATAAGGAAGGTGGGTACCTTAAGAAGGTGCTGAGGTGAGAAAGATCCAGAATGGCTCTTCAAGGACCATCCTTTCTGGGCACTAGGAGCATTCCAGTATAAACCTCTTCCTTGGTCTGAGGAACCTCCTGAATGGTCCCTTGTCTCTGCAGGTATACCAGTACCTCTGGAAAACAGTTGTTCCCTTAGTGGTTGGGGATGCCCCTGAAGGAAGGAGTCCCAAACCAGAAAGTATCATTCTTAAATATAGAGCCCATGACTCTTGAGTTATGCTTTCCTAGACTGGCAGGGACAGAGAGCACTGGGAAAAATGAATGTCGAGTTGTCCTGGCAGTCAAAGGAACCAGGCATGTCAGAAAGGGTTGCTGAGGCCTCATACCACCCTTTTCTGTTTTGGTGGAGGACAGCGTGAGTGCCTGTACAAAAACAGATTTTGCAGAATAAATCTGTTGAAATTTATGTGCTGAACAAAATGGTTCAATTCCTGCACCTTACCCTTTTCTAGCAGGAATCTAAAACTATAATGAAGAGTTGTCCAAAGATGCATCCAAAATTTAGATTTATACCCTCTGTAATGGCTGAAGTCCTAACCTGAAGAATCTCCTTAAAACAGAGCCAGAAGCAGTTGCCTAACAAAGCCTCTGCAGCATCACAGCTGCATTTGATGGAGTGGTGGGCTACTTGAGAGGAGGCTCCAAGGAGGGACAAAGAAGTCTTACTCTCTGAGTCAGGCAAATCAGAAATGACCTAAGAAAGCTGAGACAGAAGCTGTACAGCACATTTGGTCATGTGAATTTAATTAATTGAAGAAACAAGGTACACTTTCTGCCCAACCTTTCCAGGAGAGGGGTTGAAGGATGGTTTGTCAAGCCAAAGAAATAACAGATGGATCTGCTCAAGGACATCTGAACAGGAACTGCAGTCCTTAGGTACCCTGAAAATTAGTCGGGCTTCTTGGAGCAGGGGCCAGGGAATCTGGTTCTGAGAGGCAGATGCAAAGGCACAAAATGCAGGTAACACATGAGGAACAGCTGAAAGACTGGGGCATTCCATGTAGAAGATCATAGCATCTCTTATGCACTTCAGATACCAAAGTCCTATCCATTTAAAATGATACCTCATTTGATCAGGATGTCTCTGAAAGAGCTCTTCCATGGGTGAGTCACAGCCCCACTGGAGTCATCCGCTGGGGAGGCGAATCTAACAGGAGGGGGATCCAAGAGGAATAAGCCAGAGATTCATTTTCTGAGGATGCCTCTTCCTTCATGAAACTTCTTCCCCAACTCTGGGGAAGCACAGAGACTGAAAACCAAAGGGTCTTAATGGCCATAAGGGCCTTGAAAGTCCTTGGCAAATTGTTGCCAATCACTTTGTGGTTTAGTTTTCTGCTTTTTATGCTCTACCCTATGTAGTGTAGGACACCCAGACATAGTTGCATTCAATAATATCACAGTGAATATGTCCTCCCACACATCTGGGTATCTGTGGGCCTTTGGTCATCTTGAGCCCAGGGTTCCATGACATCAAAGATGGATGCCTGCTCAGCCACTGAGGACATGCCTGTGGTAGGATTCAAGGTGGCCTCAATATTGGGCCCTGTGAACCAGAAACTAAGCATCTGTGTATCATCCACCTCAGGAGAATCATCTGCATTAAAAGGTGCAGCAGAAGGATCAGGCCTCAGCTTTTTGGCCTTCATGTAACTGACTCAGCCTTGGGTCCAGAAGATTCCTCAATGAGCTTTTAGCTAGCAACTTTAAGCATGGATTTTCCAAGTAAATGGCTAGAAGAAATCTTACTAAGTCTTGGGCACAAAGGCCTGAGAAATGGGACAAGATTTGTGATCATGTAGGCCCTAGGCAGAACAAAACATTGAAGATTTATTTAAAATTTGTTTACTGAAAGTCCAACTGGGACACAGCCCATTTTGAGAGGGAGAAATGCTCCAGATACATGTCTTTGGAATGTGGGAGAAAACTCGAGCACCAGAAATCCACACAAATGCAGGGAGGACAGAACACAGAAGGCACCCCAGTCAAGAATCTGGGAGAACCTCTTGCTGTGAAGTGTCAAAGCCAACTGCCGATCACTGCACCGTTTAGATGGCTATCTTTAGTGGAATTTGTCTTCCAGCTGGCATTGCTTTTTGATGACATGAATCCTACCACAAAACAGTAATAAAGAAAGAAGAATGCCCCAATGGGAACTTATAGAAATTAAAGGACATAGCACTGTGCAAGCAGACAGACAATGGCATTTGGATACCAGAAGTTCTGGAGTCTGTCTGTATGCTTTTATGGCGATATAGTATCATGCACCCTACAGTAGTGAAAGAGTTTCCATACTGGCTGATGTCTGGTTGCCTGGCAGAGAATCACGTAAAGAATACTTCAACAGATGAATAGAATGACATCTGACTTAGTCAGCACTTTCAACCTCTAATGGTTTGCGCATGGAAGGCCATGAAGCTTGAGAAGATGGATAGCAGTCATCCTTAGCAGGATATAACCTATAGTTTAGGTCATGCAGCACTGATCAACATGGGTGAATATAAACATTTAGCCTCAAAGGAAAACTCTTTTGTAAAGGGAAGCCATAAAACAATTAACACGGGTAAATTGATTATTTTAAGATATGTATTTGAGTTATTAAAATGTTCACATCAAAATTTATAAATGGTCTCAAGTTAGAATGGTTAAATGCATAGTTTACTTCAAAACAGCAGTGTCTTATAGATATTCCTCAGTATGTCTTGAATTTAATAACTCAAATATGCATCATCTGGCATTTCCACATTACAAATGAGACAAATTTAAAAATCAGGGTTATCCTTTTGATTTTGAGTTAGAATCTCATAGATGGCTAGAGATGTTACATAGCTATCCACAACATTTTACTTTCATTTTGAGCAGGAAATGAGCAGTGAAAATAATATATTGGCAATGAAAAGGTAAAAGTTAATAACCTGGTTTCAGTTATGAACTTGATACCTTGAAAGGCACTACACTTTAAAAATAATTTTCTGTAAGAGCTGGCATGCAGAAATCTATACAATCATTAGTGGACAAGATTATTGTATAACCCTAACAAAAGCAAAGAACAACAACATAATTGCTGCTGTTTTGATTTGTTCTAGGTGACTACCAGGAGATCACAAACTGGGAATTATTAGACATGTGATAAAACCTATAAACAGAACAATGTTAGAATTTAAACATGAACTTGCTAAAAACAAATCACTGTTCCAGGACAAGTAAATGGTAAATAAATGTCTCACTGTGTGAAATGCGCAATACAAAAGCAGTGTGATCACACACATACATATGGATTAGGACTTCTCAAAAGATCAAAAGTCTGAATCCTATCCACTAGAAAAACAGGTCTAATGCAAAACTTTTGTAACCAAATTAAGTTGACCCAATAATTTTGTAAACCAACAGGTTTTACCATTAAATGACTTATACCACTGTGAGTGGGATAGTTGTGGAGGCAGCTTTTCTTGCTGCTCATCCACCAAACACACTCAAGAAAGTGCTTTCATCAAAAGATGCAATACTCATAAATTCTCCTCAGAGTGCTCAATGGGGAAAAGAATTTTCCTTTTGCACTGTAGAAATCTTGATATTTCACAAAAGTGCTTTTGGTGAAAAGTAACATCCAGATGCTTCATGGTAGATCTAAAAGTCAGACATTATATATGTAAAAATTTAATTTTTTTTTTTAAATCTTCCCACAACCTATCTTTTTTTATGAAAAAAACTTAATAAATAACTAAAATTTTTTAAAATTTCTTTTACTTCTTTGTACAAACATTATAAAATTCTCTTTTTTTTTGTCAATTATTCTAAAAATTTTTTTAAAAATAAACAAATAAAATATAAATTTCTTTTATAAATTACATATTTATAAATTTTAAATTCTTTTTAATATTTTTTTTTTTTTTTTTTTTTAACTAATTAATTTTTACAAAATATTTTTTTTTTAACATTAAAAATTTAAAATTATAATTTAAAAAATAAAAAATTTTAAAAATTCTAAACAATTAAAAAATATTTTAAATTTTTAACTAAAATCACTAAAAAAAATTTTTACTAATATTACATCACTCTCTAAACATCATAATAAAAAAAAAATAACACACCACATATCCTTCATAAAATCCCATACTATTCCTATACAAAATATAAATAAAAAATTCTATTTTGACAATTAAAATCTAAAACTTTCATTTCAAATCCTAAAAAAACATTCTCAAAAACAAAAAAATATTCTTAAATAACTAAAAATCATCTAAACAAACAAATCTAAAAAATATAAATTCAAAAAAAGAAATAAAACTCTCTTTCCACTCATCTCCTCTAAACATAATAAACCCTCATCTAATCCATTATAATACACTCTCCACACTATTCAATATCCAAAATATTACAAGAAACTTTCTATTAAAATATCCTAAACAATAATAAAAAATTATACAATACAAAAAAACATACAAAAATAATAAATATATCTATAATAAATACTAAATACTTCCAATCAAAAATCAAATAATAACTTCTACTAATAAATAAACTCACATCTATTCAAAATAAATAAATTTTCATAACTACTATAACTAAATAATACTTTATTTATAATATTATAATAAAAATATATAAAAATATTCTAAAATAATATAAAAATAAAATATTCAAAAAAACAAAAAAAATAAAAGAAACTATTCAATAATAAAATAAAATACCTCTTAAATAATCAAATATCCACATAAATAAAAAAATATAAATAAAAGAATCTCTTTTATAAAAATATTCTAAAAAATAAAAAAAACTATTCTAAAATGAATAATTCACAAAATAAACACTTTCTTTTTTAAGAAACATTAAAACTATTATATTCATAAAAATTATATTAAATAAAATTTTATTCTTCTAATAACATAAAAAAAAAAAACATATACAAACAATAATATAACAATATACAAAAACAAATTACACCACTAAAAACACATAAACAAAATACATTACACACAGACATCAAACAACACATTCCACATAAAACACAAAAACAACATACAAAATATTACACTCAATTGTCCTACCAGACCCATCAAGGAGTGAACTAATCTAATCAGGTCTAAGGGAATGTTCATAAAGATCTGAGGACCTTATTGGTCTATCTCTTCTGAGATCTTAGTGAGCTCCTGACAACCATCAACTGAAACATCACTTCAGACAGAAGACCCAAAAGATCTCAGGATTATTTGCTCCAAGGAAGATTCCATGTTTCCTCTCTAGAGAAAGGAGCCAAAGATCCATCATCAATTTTTGAAATCATCTTGTACATCTGATCTGAAGGCTTGGGACTGCTGGAGTTTTTAAAGCCTCTATTCTAAGAATGAATTATGAATAGACAGCAATGGAAGAATTCAGATCAGAGGAGCTCTTGCAGTCTGAGAAGTCGGATGCAGTCATGATGGATCTGACTTTTTAAAGACCTTGGCAAGTGGCTCTGTGGAAGGAGACTATGCTGAAATTGCAGGAATGTCAGGAGAGCTTTTTCAAGTTTCCCAGTCCTTGGATTGAGGATCACCTTTAGGTTTATCAGGCTTCTCGGGGTTTAAGCCCCAGCTATCAAGGAATAAGATTTAGAAGGTAAGAGACCCCTTACTATCCATTTATTTTTGTGACCAATCAGGGCCAGAGAATTGAAAGTGGCATAGATCTTCAGTTGATATCCAAGTGAACCAGGCCGCCCAAACGAACACAATCCTTGTGGGCATCAGAATTCAGGACTGTTTGCCTACAGGAAATACACTTCTTAAAACCCAAAGTTTTTTCAGAGAGACTGCTAAGCAGAAAACTGAACAGAAACCAAGTATCACAGAACGAAAAGTGCATAACCAACAAAAAGTACAGTTTTGTACCTACCATAAATGTAGATGTTCGAGTGTTCACCCTGCTGCAGTCATCACACTTGGGTTATCCTGTCGTCAGGCGGTCCCGCAGTCAGCCGGAATTCCAAAGTCTTGGTCCGGTGTCTGTTGCTGTCGCCTCTTCCCTGACGTCAGTGCGCCAGGGGTATATATAATGCAACCGACACCATTTTCTTCAGTTTTTCTTGCCCCAGATGTCAGGTGCCCCAAAAAGGTGGTCAGAAGTAGTACCAAATGGAGTGAACACTGTACAAACACAAAATCCCTTCAGCTATAAGCAAATACATCAGTAAGGCATAGAAGAGATTTTTCCAGACGATCAGAGGGGATTGAGGGAGGGTAAGCTTGACTGCAGCAGGGTGAACACTCAAACATCTACATTTATGGTAGGTACAAAACTGTACTACGTTCATCGTGTTACCCTGCTGCAGTCATCACACTTGGGTTGAATCCCAAAGCTAAGGTAGGGGGGAGGTATCATAGAGGGTTAGTGGAGGCAATAAGGCCCTGCAGAACTGCAGTGGCGAAGCCTTCCCTGGACTCAGAGTAAAGAGGTAAGTGATAGTGTTTGGTAAAGGTGTGTACTGAACTCCAAGTTGCAGCTTCTAAAATTTCTTTGGTTGGAACCCCCCTGAGAAAGGCCGTAGAGGTAGCTGTTGCCCTGGTAGAGTGGGATCTAATGGTAGCAGGAACTGGTTTCCCATGATGGGTATAGCAGAAAAGTACAGTTTTGTACCTACCATAAATGTAGATGTCCGATAGGTATGCATCTGCAGTCCTAACATATGGGTTGTCCTGCCTCAGGCAGCCCTTCGGTCGGCCGGATTCCAAAGTCTGGGTCTGGCCTCGGCTGATGTCGCACTTCACCCGACGTCATAGCTGCTGTTTATTGGGTATAAAGGCATCAGCCGACGCCATTTTCCTCAGTGTTTCTTGCCCCAGATGCCAGGTGCCCTCTAGGAAGGCTAAATTTGGATAAATGCAAATAATTCCAAACAGTAGAGAGCAAACAATATATATATATATATATATATATATATATATATATATATATATATATACACACAAACAAATACACCATAATAGTTTTCCCCAGCTAGCTAAAAGAGGGGTAAATACCATAGGAGTACCACAGAGGGGAAGGAGGGTGGGTAATCCTGACTGCAGATGCATACCTATCGGACATCTACATTTATGGTAGGTACAAAACTGTACTATGTCCTTCAAGGATGCATCTGCAGTCCTAACATATGGGTAGAATACCATAGCCAAACTGGGGGAGGAGGCACTAAGATAATGATGGTGTAGTTAAGATCCCTTGCAAAACAGCAGTTGCAAAACCTGCTCGGGATCTAGAGTATAAGGGAAGATTATAATGCTTGGCAAATGTATGCACGGAGCTCCAAGTAGCAGCCTCTAAAATGTCTTTGGTAGCCACCCATTAGGAAAGCTGTAGTGGTGGCTGTAGCTCTTGTGGAATGAGGTCTGATATTTTCTGGAGTTGTCTTTCCATGAAAAGAGTAACAAAATCGAATACAATTTCCTATCCATTTTGAGATTGTCTGTTTTGAAATTGCTTTTCCTTGCATTCCTGTTGCATATGCTACCAGAAGCTGGTCAGTTTTTCTGCTGGTCTTAGTTCTGTCCAGATAGTAGCGTAATTGTCTGTGCACATCCAAGGTATGTAGCAGTCTTTCCCCCCTGTTCTGTGGGTTGGGGAAGAATGTAGGTAAATGAATCGCTTGGTTCAATGCCACTCTGGATACTACTTTTGGCATAAAGGTAGGGTTAGTTCTCAGAGAGACTATCTTGATGGAAGATTATGAAAGGTTGTACTGCCATTAATGCCTGTAACTCAGATACCCTTCTTGCTGAAGTGATTGCTAGCAGGAAAGCAGTTTTCCAAGACAAGAAAGTACAGTTTTGTACCTACCATAAATGTACATGTTCGAAGATCCACATTGCTGCAGTCCTTACATATGGGTAGTCCGCTGTCCTCGGTCGGCCCGAATACCAAAGTATTAGGCTGACGTCGGTCAAGGCGCTTAAAACTGACATCAGGACGTCAGGGTACAAAAGCGCATGACCGACGTCATATCCCCAGTCTTTTCTTGCCCCAGATGTCAGAAGGCCCTAAAAAGAAAGGGCAAAGCCAAAAAACAGCAAAACAACCAACCACCCCTGCACTAACCATATTTACAATATTTACAACCCAAACCACACAACCACCTCTAACTACAGAGGGAAGGAGGGAGGGTAATTGGACTGCAGCAATGTGGATCTTGAACATCTACATTTATGGTAGGTACAAAACTGTACTATGTTCTTCATCTCACATTGCTGCAGTCCTTACATATGGGTAGAATCCCAAAGCAGAGGTAAGGGAGGATGGCAAAACTATAAAGCATTAGGAGCTGCCAAAATGCCCTGTAAAATTGCAGTGGCAAATCCAGCCCTAGATTTAGAGTAAAGTGGAAGGTGGTAATGCTTAGAGAAAGTATGCACTGAACTCCAAGTAGCTGCCTCCAAAATATCCTTAGTAGCCACCCCCCTTAAAAAAGCTGTAGAAGTGGCAGTAGCCCTAGTGGAATGAGGCCTAATCCCAGATGGAATCTCCTTACCATGATGGGAATAACAGAAAGCAATACAAAAACCAATCCACTTAGAAATAGTTTGTTTTGAAACAGGTTTGCCCTGAGAACACAAAGCAAATGAAACCAACAACTGCTGAGACTGCCTGAACCCTTTAGTTCTGTTCAAATAATATCGCAACTGTCTGTGTATGTCCAAAGTGTGCAAAATCTTCTCCCCTTTATTTTGGGGGTTTGCATAAAAAGTAGGCAAATGAATAGTTTGGTTTAAAGCCACACTAGAAACCACTTTAGGCATAAAGGAAGGGTTAGTACGCAAAGACACCCTATCCTTGTGGAAAATTAAGAAAGGCTCAACCGCCATAAGGGCCTGTAATTCAGAAACCCTTCTCGCAGATGTAATGGCCAACAAAAAAGCAGTCTTCCATGATAAATATTTCAACTCGGCAGTCGCTGCAGGCTCAAAAGGTTGTAGAGTGAGTTTCTCCAACACAAAATTGAGATCCCAAGCAGGAGTAGGAGCTCTACGGGGGTCTTATATTCTTTGCCCCTCTAAGGAATTGCTTAAACAAAGGATGAGAAAATAATGGTGGGTCACAGTCATAGTGAGCAGAAATTGCTGCAGCATGAACCTTTATAGAGGAGAAGGACAAACCTTTGTCCAATAACTCAGTAAGGTATTGAAGAGCAACACTTAAGTTAGGTTTAGAAACATCAAAGTCCTTTGCTGTACTCCAAATTAAAAATCTCCTCCATTTATCTGCGTAAACTTTCCTTGTACTAGGCCTTCTGGCCTCCAAAATAACATTCAAAACTTGTGGTGGAAGTTGAGACCCTCCAGGGTTTAAAACAGAATATGCCAGGCTGTTAGATGTAGAGAGTGAAGTTTGACATTGAGTAAATGACTGTTCTCCTGAGACAGCAGGTGTGGAATCGAAGGCAAAGGCCATGGAGGCTCCCGTACCAGACTTCTCAGTAATGGGTACCAGTGCTGTCGAGGCCAATCCGGAGCTATTAAAATCATGGTTGGCTTGTCCTGCCTGACCTTCAGGAGTACCTTTGGGAGGAGAGGCAGTGGTGGAAAGGCATACACGTGAAGATTGCTCCAGTTGAATGAGAGAGCATCCACTTTCCAAGCTGTGGGATGAAACCTTTTCATGCAAAACTTTGGCAGCTGGTAATTTAGTGGAGAAGTGAACAGATCTATGTCTGGAGTTCCCCATAACACTGTCAATTTTTGAAATACATGAGGATCCAATTTCCACTCGTGGGGATCCATAATTTGTCTGCTCAACACATCTGCTAAGGAGTTCTGTGCTCCTGGCAGAAACCTTGCCTGAAGATTTAGCTGCAAACTGAGAGCAGTCTCCCACAAAATCACTGCTTGTCTGCATAGAGGATATGAATGTGTCCCCCCTTGCTTGTTGATGTACCACATGACAGTTGTGTTGTCTGTTTGAATCAACACCTGCCCTGGAAGAAGTAAATCCTTGAAAGCTATCAATGCAAATTGACTGCTAACATCTCCTTCAAGTTGATATGTAAATGTTGAAGTCTGGCAGGCCACGTGTCTTGTACCCATTTTCCATTTAGATGAGCTCCCCAAGCTTTGTCTGAGGCATCTGTCGTTAGAATCTGACTCGCCTCTGGTCGGGTCACAGAGAGTCCCTTGTTTAGGTGACATTCCTGAGCCCACCACAAAAATTCCTTTTGAATGCAAGGTATTATCTGAATGACAGTGTCCATATCTTGGCAGTGTTGCGTCCATACATTTTGAGATACCATTGTAGCTTCCTCATATGCAGTTTGGCATTGGGAAGTACCAGAATACAAGATGCCATGAACCCCAAGGCTTGAAGGACTGTCCTTGCAGTCAGCCTGGACTGACGAGACAATTGATGGAAATAAAGAGAAAGATTCTTTTGTTTGTCCGGGGTCAAAAGGCCATCTGGGATGCTGTATTCAGTCTCACACCCAGAAAGCACATGTCCTGAGAGGGTACTAGACTGGACTTTATTTCGTTCACAGAATACCCTAGGCATCTTAACACTGCCATCACATACTGTAAATGATGAAGAAGTTTGTCCTTTCCTTGAGCCAGAATCAGGCAATCGTCCAAATAAGGATAGATTTGTATTCCTCTTAGCCTGAAGAAAGCTACCACTGGAGCCAGAACCTTCGTGAACACTCTGGGCGCAGTAGATAAGCCAAAGGGCAATGCAGAGAACTGATAATGAAAAGTCCCAGCCCGAAAACGCAGATACTTCCTGCAACTGGGCCTGATAGGAACATGAAGATAAGCCTCCTTGAGATCCAGAGTCACCATCCAGTGATCTTTGCCCAGCAGAGGTAAAAGCTACTGTAACGTCAACATTTTGAACTTGGGAATGTCCAGATATGTGTTGAGGATAGATAAGTCCAAAATGGGTCTCCACGTGTCCCCTTTCTTTGGTACTAGAAACAGGCGAGAATAAAATCCTAGGCCCACTTCTGGCAGAGGGACCGGTTGTATAGCTCCTATTTGAAGTAGAAGAGAAATTTGGTTGTGAGCCTCTAGTCTTTGCTGAGGAGGAACGTCTGGCATGCCTTTGAAAGGAGGCAAGGTATGGAAATAAAACTTGTAACCTCGGTGTATGATATCCAGTACCCATTTGTCTTGGGTAATTAGAATCCAATTTTCCTTGAAAAGTGCCAACCTTCCTCCCAAAGGTGCTGCCAGGCAAGAGGGATCTGGCAGCTGAAAAAGTAGGTCATTGGGCCTGTTTACGAAAGGACTGGCCCCTACCCTCACGAAGATTGTGCAGGTGAACTCCCAATTCTAGGTCTGAAGGAACTCTGTGCTCTGCCCCTACCACGTCTAGATCTACCCCTAGACTGAGAATCATAAGAAGGATACGCTCACCCCTTAGCAGGCCAATTCCTACTAAACTTTGGAGGCTGAACTTGCAAAAAATCCTTAACAGTCTGCATAGACTTAGCCTTGTCCTCCATTTTCTTCAAGACTGATTCCACAGGTGGACCAAACAACACTTCAGACTGCAAAGGAGCATCCAAAATCCTTGTTTTAACATGGTCAGAAAAATTCTGATCCTTTAGCCAGGCATGCCTGCGAAGAACTGAACCAGTGGCAGCCACCCTAGACGAGGCCTGCACAGCATCAAAACCACATTGTAAAGAATGCTTACCAACCTGCTCAGAGACATGCACCAAATCTTGTAATTCTTTACACTCAATGCCTTCTGCCAGAGCATCCACCTTAGATTTCAATTGAGTAAGAAGAAAGTTTTGATATTTCAACATATGAAACTGGCAATTCAAAGCCCTCATTGCTAAGGTAGAAGAAGTATAGACCTTCTTTCCCCATCTATCCAAAGCTCTGGCCTCTTTATCTAGAGGAACCGGATTTTTTACAACAGAGGCCTTGACACCCTTGGGTCCCTGACTAATAGTTTCTGGGTCCGCCCTAGGACTCGTATAAAGATATTTATGAGCCTCAGGCACCCTGTAATACCTATCTGGTTTAACAGGCGCAGGAGGCAGAGAATCAGGATTAAGCGAAGCCTCTGAAAACACATCCTGCACAACATCCAGAACAGGTGGTATAGCTAAGGGCCTATGTTGAGGTAAAAGCAAAAATTCCCTAAGCCTTTTCCGAGAATCAGAGAAGTCTTGACCTTCCCACTTAAAATGCTAGTGTCTCTGAAAAAGAAAAATCCTCTGGAGGAGAAGCAGAAGGAGTGGAATCTTCTGCATCAGAATCAGAATAAGGAGAGTACTCCTGCAAGTCTTCAGCCGAAGACTCTGAAACATCTGAAGCCTGTTCAAAACTTCCCAACTCTGGCTCCACCCTAGGCCTCTTATCAGGAGGGGGCAAAGAACCTCTAATCACAGTAATCAAATCTTCTGCCATTTTAAGCATGTGCTTCTTAGGCACAGACCCTGCTGAACTAGGAGTGACACCAACAGATGCTAAACCTGGCCTGCCCCTGGGAGAAGCCTTGGAAACAGAAGGAGAGGGCCTAACCACCCTGGGAAGGGAGGGGAGTACAGTAACCTGAGAAGCCCCTTCAGCCTGCCCTGCCTCAAGAGAGGCCACATCCTGCAAAATTAAAGTCTCCCCCTGAGACTCTAAAGAAGTCTCCGTCGGACCCACCGGTTCCACTGAAGCCTCTAAAGAACCGGCGTCCGGAACGGACGACTCATCTTGCCTGGGTTTAACTGTTTTGTCTTTGCGCTTCGTGGAAGCGGGCGCCGGAGAATCCGACGGCATATTATAATTGCACCCTACCGAAGACCAGCCTAGCACAATCTAACCTTCGCTTAATAGTGCGCTTATTGAACCTAGCACAAAAGCGACACCCGACTACGCCGTGCTCAGGCCCCAAACAAGGAATGCACAAAGAATGATAATCCCTATGCGGTATCTGTTTCCCACAAGAAATACAATTATTCACTTTTTCTGACATCCGGTACTACACTGAGGCAAGAAAAAAACAAAACAATCCCAACGGGTACTTAGCCAACTTGGATTCGGTCTGAAACTCCGAACTCGAAAAATTTCAGAACGCTGAACGGCACTTGCAACGCTGCTTCTGCATCGGACCATGCGGCAAAAAAGACTGGGGATATGACGTCGGTCATGCGCTTTTGTACCCTGACGTCCTGATGTCAGTTTTAAGCGCCTTGACCGACGTCAGCCTAATACTTTGGTATTCGGGCCGACCGAGGACAGCGGACTACCCATATGTAAGGACTGCAGCAATGTGAGATGAAGAACATCTGTAGTTCTGCTGTTGCTGCTGGTACAAAAGGGGGAAGTGTTAACTTTTCCAGCACAAAGTTGAGATCCCAAGTAGGTAAAGGTGGTTTCCTTGGAGGTTTTACATTTTTGATTCCTCTCAAAAACTGCCTGAGTAGAGGATGAGAAAAGACAGGAGGGTCCATGTTGTATTCTGCTGAAATTGCTGATGCATGAATCTTAATGGAGGAGTAAGACAGGCCATTGTGGAAGAGTTCTGCTAAGTATTCCAGGATGTGTGCTATGTTTGCCAATGAAACATTTTCTCCTTTGGCTGCACTCCAAATGAGGTATCTTTTCCACTTGGCTGAATAAGTTTTCCTAGTGGAGGGTCTGCGTGCCTCCAGGATAATGTCCTTAACCCTCTGAGATAAATATGGGTTATTTTGTTTTATGCAATATTCCAAGCAGCTAGCTGCAGAGATTTCAAGTTTGGATGCAGGATCTTGTAGTTGTTATGTGTTAGAAGTAAGGGACATAGAGGTAGATGCCATGCGTGTGTCCGAGACATGCTTCTCAGCAGTGGGTACCAATGTCGCCTCGGCCAGTCTGGAGCTATCAGGATTATCTTTGGCTGATCCTCTCTGATCTTCAGTAGGACTTGGTACATCAAAGGAAGAGGTGGGAATGCATATGCTGTCAGGTTTTTCCAGCTGAAGGAAAGGGAGTCCACCCTCCAAGCAAGTGGGTGGTAAGCTCTTGTGCAGAATTTCTTCAATTGGTGGTTGTGTGGGGAGGCGAACAGGTCTATTTCTGGTAGTCCCCATTTCTTTGTTATGGCTTTGAATATATCTGGATGCAGCATCCATTCGTGAGCATCCGTGGTAGTTCTGCTTAAGGTGTCTGCTAGAGAATTTTCTTTTCCTGGTACAAATCTGGCCTGAAGTTGAATGTTGAGATTCAGGGCCATATTCCACAGGTCCATTGCCATCCGCATAGAGGATATGAGTGTACCTCCCTGTTTGTTGATGTACCACATGACTGTGGTATTGTCCGTCCTTATCAGCAGATGACCCTGTTGAAGTAGTGGTCTGAATGCCTGGATCGCATGTTTCACTGCCAGCATCTCCTTTAAATTTATGTGTAGACTCAGCTGGTCTTGGGTCCATAGGCCTTGTATACATTTGTCCACCATGTGTGCCCCCCAGCCTAGGTCTGAGGCGTCCGTGGTGATGGTCTAGCTTGGATGAGGTTTTTGGAAAGGCAATCCTCTGTTCAACTGACAGGCCTGAGCCCACCACAGCAATTCTTGCTTCAGGCATGGAATTATTGGAATCTGGGCTTCTAGACTGTGCTTGTGTTGAGACCATACATTCCTTAGGTACCATTGTAACTTTCTCATATGCAGCCTGGCATGCGGAATCAATATTATGCAGGATGCCATGTAACCCAGGGCTTGCAGGACTTTCCTTGCAGTAAGCTGAGTTTGTTTTGTTAATGTCATGAAGTAACCTGGTAGTTGCTTTGGTTTTTCTTCTGCGAGACAAGCCATCTGAGTTGATGTGTCCAGTTCTGCACCCAGAAATGTTATCCTTTGGGATGGTACTAGTCTTGACTTTTGCATGTTGACTGTGTATCCCAAGGCTTGCAATAGTTGTATGACATTTTCCAAATCTTTTGTTAATTTTGCCTTGTTGTCCGCTTGTATTAGGCAGTCATCCAGGTATGGGTAAATTTGAATTCCCTGAAGCCTGCAATGAGCAATTACTGATGCCAGGCATTTCGTGAATACTCTGGGCGCAGTAGATAAGCCAAAGGGCAATGCTGAGAATTGATAATGCTCTGATCCTGCAAGAAATCTGAGGTGTCTTCTGCAATCTGGTCGGTATAGGGACGTGCAGGTATGCCTCCTTGAGATCTAGAGTCACCAGCCAAGACTCCTTGCCCAGCATGGGAAGAAGCTGCTGGAGGGTCAGCATTTTGAATTTTGGAACAATGAGGTATGTGTTCAGTGTGGACAAGTCGAGAATAGGTCTCCATTGATTTTCTTTTCTTGGTACAAGGAAAAGCCTGGAGTAAAAACCTTGGCCTTGTTCCATTGGTGGTACCTTTTCTATAGCTCTCATACTTAGTAAGTTGTTGATTTGTCTTAGAGCTTCTGTTTTTTGGCTTGGTGGCAGGTTTGGCATTCCCCTCTTTTTTGGTAGTGTGTGGAAGTGAAACCTGTAGCCCTTGTCTATTGTTTGTAAAGTCCATTTGTCTCCTGTAATGTAATGCCAGTTGTCAGAAAATAAGGCTAGCTTTCCGCCCAAGGGAGCTTCCAGTTGTTCCCTGGTAGGCGGTATGATAGCCAAGTCATTGTGTCTGTCCTGTGGAAGTGGTTGTAGTCGAATCTGTGGCAGTACTTCGCAGGTTGGTAGGTTGCCACTGACGTCCCCTGTAGGCACCCCTAGATTGATTTCTGCCTCTTGGGGCGTCAATTTCTGCCTCTGTGTGCTCTGGAGCTGTCTGGAAAGGACCAATTCTTCGAGGGCCAATTTCTGCTAAACCTCGGAGGTTGGACCTGTAAGAAATCCTTGACTGTTTGGACAGATTTTGCTTTTTCTTCCACCTTCTTTAGAACCTCCTGTGCAGGGGAGCCAAACAAACTTTGTTTCTCCATGGGAGCATCTAGGAGTTTTGATTTAACATTGTCTGGTAAGGATTGTTCTTTTAACCATGCATGTCTTCGAATCACTGTTCCAGTCATAGCTGATCTGAAGGAAGCCTCCAGTGCATCATAGCCACATTTTAAGAAATGGTTACTGACCTGCTGAGAGTTATGTACCAAATCCTGAAGAGACTTGCGGTCTATAGGTCCAGGAGAGGACAGTTTTTTATTTAGCTGGTCTAACAAAAATTCCTGATACTGAATCATGTGAAATTGACAGTTTAAGGCCCTAGCCAAAAGAGCAGCAGAAGTATAAACCTTTTTACCCCATCTCTCTAATGCTCTAAATTCCCTTTCAGAGGGAAGATGTTTTTTGGCAGAAGCAGCTGCCACACCTTTAGGGCCCTGTGAAATGGTTTCGGGGTCTGCAACAGGAGCCTTATACAAATGGTAATGTGTGTCCGGGACCCTGTAATATCTGTTAGGCTTGGCAGGGGCCAGAGGGAGAGAATCAGGGGCAGTACAGGCATCATTAAATGCAACATCAACGACTGTTAGTACTGGAGGAATGGCTAAAGGCCTATGCTGTGGTAAGTGTAAAAAAGTCCTTAGCCTTTTCCTTGAATCTGAAAAATCCTGGCCCTGCCATTGGAAATGTTCCCTCATAGCATGTAAAGTTTCCCCAAAAGAAAATTCTTCAGGAGGAGAAGCAGAAGGAATGGAGTCTTCTGCATCAGAATCCTCATAAGGAGAATATGGGCCTTCCTGAGGGTCTGAAATGTCTGAGCCATCCGAGGAATAGTCCGTAGAGACAGGTTCCGGGAGTTCAGTCCTAGGCCTCTTATCTGAAGGGGGCTGAGTGAGGTTGGGATCCCCTGATCAAAGAAATGAGATCCTCAGCCAGGCTGAGTATTTGAGAACTAGAGGTAGGCCTATGTGAGGGAGTTTTAGCAGGTAAGGCCTTAGAAGATTTAGCTGCTTTAGCCCTGGCAAAAGCCTTGATGGACATAGAAGCAGGGGGTCTAGCAGCCCCACGTGCAGGGGTAGATATGTCTAAAGGAATAGTGTCTGACAAGTCCTGGGTGCCTGCTTCTGTAGCAGTAAATACAGTAGCAGATTCAACCATGCTCTGTGAGGCCTCGGCTATAGGAGGCATGCTTTCGGCCGAAGGAAGAACCGAGGACTCTGTTTCAGCCGAAACAGAGACAGTCGCGGTTGGCCTGACCGTGGTTTTAGCCGAAACCGCGGGCCGCGAGTGTCGGTCCTTTTCCTTGCGCTTTTTAGCTATTTGCGTAGTCGGAGTTTCCGACGGCATTCTGTAAGCAAAAGCGGGACCAAAAAACTCCTCTGCAAACTCCGACCGACGTCTAAGTGTCCATTGGTTGAAGGAAGCACAGGCTAGACAAGCTGATACGTCGTGGTCTGGGCCTAAACAAGGTAGGCAGTAAGAGTGGAAATCCTTATGAGGTATTTGTTTCCCACAAGTTAAACAATTATTTACTTTTTCTGACATCGGCTGAGGCAAGAAAGAGTCCCCAACGGGGTACTTAGCTTTTTAGAAATCTTCGGTAGTAGAAATCTCTGGATCTGGCCGACCGGCACTTGCGAACAGCTTCTGCTTCGGGCACCACGCGGCAAGAAAGACTGGGGAAAATGGCGTCGGCTGATGCCTTTATACCCAATAAACAGCAGCTATGACGTCGGGTGAAGTGCGACATCAGCCGAGGCCAGACCCAGACTTTGGAATCCGGCCGATCGAAGGGCTGCCTGAGGCAGGACAACCCATATGTTAGGACTGCAAATGCATCCTTGAAGGACATCGTATGCAATGACCTATCCACTTAGAAATGGTTTGCTTAGATATAGCCTTCCCTTGAGAAGCTGTAGCATAGGATACAAAGAGCTGGTCAGTTTTTCTGAAAGCCTTAGTTTTGTCCAAGTAGTAACGAAGCTGCCTGTGAATGTCCAAGGAATGCAGGAGTCTCTCACCTTTATTCTGTGAATTGGGGAAGAAGGTGGGTAAGTGGATGGCTTGATTCAAAGCTACACTGGAAACCACCTTAGGCATGAAGGAAGGATTAGTTTGTAGAGAAACTCTGTCTTGATGAAAAATGAGGAAAGGTTCCACTGCCATTAGTGCCTGTAGCTCTGAGACTCTCCTAGCTGAAGTTATTGCTAGGAGCAGGCAGTCTTCCAAGATAGGAACTGAAGATCTGCAGAGAAAGCTGGTTCAAAGGGAGGTAGTGTTAGTTTTTCCAGAACAAAGTTGAGGTCCCATGTCGGTGTAGGAGCTCTCCTGGGTGGTCTAATGTTTTTTGCCCCTCTGAGGAACTGCCTTAGAAGAGGATGTGAAAATAAAGGTGGATCCGTGTTGTAGTGAGCTGAAAAAGCTGAAGCATGGATTGGAAAAGGAAAGTCCTTTGTGCAACATCTCAGCTAAATACTGTAGAATGTGAGGCTGAATTGTGTCTTGGCCTTTAGCTTGGTTCCAGGCACAAAACCTTTTCCATTTGTCCGAATAAGCCTTCCTGGTGCTTGGCCTCCTAGCTTCCAGAATAACATCCAGAACTGCTTGTGAAAGAGGAGCTGGTTGGTTGTTTAGTTGATTTGCCATGCAGCCAGATTTAAAGTTTTGAGCTGGCTGTGAAGAATCTGTTTTGTGGTGTGAGCAAATGGGTATTTGAGGCAATATCCATGGTGGGCTGTGGGCCATATTTTTCAATAGTGGGTACCAGTGCTGGCGTGGCCAGTCTGGGGCTATGAGAATCAGTCATGGTCTCTCCTTTTTGACCTTCAAAAGGACCTTTGTGAGGAGAGGTAATGGAGGGAAGGCATATGCTGTCAGGTTTTTCAACTGAAAGAGAGAAAGTCCACTTTCCAAGCTTGATGGTGGAAGGTCCTTGTACAAAAGTTTGTCAGCTGGTAGTTTTGAGGACTGACAAACAGGTCTATGTTTGGAAGGCCCCATTTCTGAGTTATCATTGCAAATATTTGTGTATTTAGTTTCCACTCGTGGGGATCTTTGATGTTTCTGCTGAGGTCGTCTGCCAATGTGTTCTTCTGTCCTGGCAGGAACTGAGCTTGTAACTGTACTTGGTAGGCCAGAGCTGTGTTCCATAAGATCATTGTTTGCCTGCATAGAGGGTAGGAATGTGTACCCCCTTGTTTGTTTATGTACCACATTACCATGGTATTGTCTGTCTTTATTGCAAGTTGTCCTGGATGTAATAGATCCTTGAAGGCTGTCAAAGCTTTCTGTACAGCTAGCATCTATTTTTGATTTAGGTGCAGATTTCTTTGATCTGCAGTCCATAGGCCTTGAATGCATTGTCCTGCCATGTGTGCCCCCCAGGCGTAGTCTGAAGCATCTGTTGTGATAGTCTGCCTGGCTGGGGGCAAAGTGAAAGGCTGACCCTTGTTGAGGTAACATGCCTGTGACCACCATAGAAATTCCTGTTGTAGGCAAGGAATGAGAGATATCATTGTGTCCAAGCTGTGGCTGTGTTGAGACCATATGCTTTTTAGGTACCACTGTAATTTCCTCATATGCATCTTTGCAAATGGTATTATTAGTATGCGAGATGCCATGAAGCCCAAAGCCTGCAGAATTTTTCTTGCAGTTAATTGGGTCTTTGTTGCCATTGTCTTGAAATAATGAGTCGGTTGTAGTTGCTTGTCTGGCGTAAGATAAGCCTTCTGGGCCGTTGTATTCAAGCTGGCACCCAGGAATGCCATTTTTTGTGAGGGTACTAGTTTTGACTTCTTTTCATTTACTGTGTACCCCAGGCAGTTTAGCAGATGCTTTACAAAGGCCAGATGATGTAAGAGAATGTCTTTGTTTTCTGCTTGGATGAGGCAGTCGTCCAGGTATGGATATATTTGAATTCCTCTTTGTCTGCAGTATGCAATTACTGGTGCCAGGCATTTTGTGAAAACTCTGGGCGCAGTAGATAAGCCAAAGGGCAGTACAGTGAATTCGTAATGGGTTGAACCTGCGATGAAACGGAGGTATCTTCTGCAACTTTGTCTGATAGGGACATGCAGGTATGCCTCCTTGAGGTCCAACGTTACTAGCCATGCTTCCTTGCCCAACATGGGAAGTAGCTGCTGTAGTGTTACAAGTACCCAAATTCAAGATGCTAAGTGTTTAGAATTGATAGGTCCAGAATTAGGTCCAGAATTGTCTCCAGGCATTGACCTTTCTGGGCACTAGAAAGAGTCTTGAGTAAAAACCTTGACCTTGCTCTCGAGTAGGTGTCAGTTGAATGGCTCTCATGTCCATGAGAGCTGTAATTTGCTTTTGTGCCTCTGCCCATTGATTTTGTGGCAGGTTTGGCATTCCTCTTTTCATTGGCAAGGTGTGGAAGTGGAATCGGTATCCTTGTAAAATTATGTCTAGGACCCATTTGTCCTTTGTGACTAACTGCCAGTTGTCTGCAAAAAGTGCGAGTTTCCCCCCCCCAAGGGGGCTGCCAAGAGAGTATTGCTTGGCCAGATGAGGTGCAAGTCATTGAGTTTGCCTTCTGGTGGATTGAGGCCCGTTCTTCTCCTCCCTTCTGTGTTGTAGTGCCCCATTGGCGAGGTTTATACTGGGCTTGTGGTTGTCCTCTGCCCCTTGGGCGTCTGTATTTACCCATCTGTGGTTTGTCAGTGGCTGGAAAGGACCAATTTTTTGTTGGCCAGTTTCTGCTGAAGCGAGGGGGTTGTACTTTTAGGAAATCTTTGACTGTCTGCATAGATTTTGCCTTATCTTCCATTTTCTTTAAAACTTCTTCTGCTTTAACTCCAAAAAGAACATCCTGCTGTAAGGGAGCATCTAGTAGTTTTGCTTTAACATGATCAGGCAGAGTTTGTTCCTTTAACCAAGCATGCCTACGTATAACAGACCCAGTGACAGCTGCTCTGCAGGAGGCCTCCAAAGAATCAAACCCACATTGTAAGGTATGTTTGCCCACGTGCTCAGTGGCATGCAACAGATCCTGTACTTCCTTCAATTCAGATTGTTGAGGGAGAGTGGTTATTCTTTGCTTTAACTGAGAGATTAGAAATTGCTGATACTTAAGCATATGAAACTGACAATTCAGTGCCCTCATAGCTAGTGTGGCTGAGATGTAAGCCTTTTTCCCCCCACCTGTCTAGTGCTCTGGAATCCCTCTCAGAAGGTACTGGGTTTTTAGCCATAGAAGCCTTAGCCCCCTTGGGACCCTGGGAGAGCATCTCTGGGTCAGCTACTGGGCTTTTGTAAAGAAATTTGTGGGAATTAGGCACTCTGTAGTATCTGTCAGGCTTAGCCGGAGCAGAGTCTGGGTTGATACTGGATTCTAAATAGACATCATCCACAATGTCCAAAACTGGTGGGATGGCAAGTGGTCTGTGTTGGGGGAGTAAAAGAAAAGTACAGTTTTGTACCTACCATAAATGTAGATGTCCGATAGACATGCAACTGCAGTCATAACATGTGGGTTGTCCTGACTCAGGCAGCCCTCGGTCGGCCGGATTCCAAAGTCTGGGTCCGACGTCGGCTGATGTCGCATTTCTCTCAGACGTCAGAGCGGCTGGAGTACATAAGCATCAGCCGGCACCATTTTCTTCAGTGTTTCTTGCCCCAGATGCCAGGTGCCCTCCAAGGAAGGCTGTAATCAAATTGGAAGACAAAAACAGGATTCCAAACAAACAAATGAGCAATAAAACAAATACACCATAACAGATATCCCCAGCTACGAGTAACAGGGATAGGAGTGGACCCTAGGCATAGAGGGGTATGGAGGGAGGGAAAATCTGACTGCAGTTGCATGTCTATCGGACATCTACATTTATGGTAGGTACAAAACTGTACTATGTCCTTCAAGAATGCAACTGCAGTCATAACATGTGGGTAGAATACCATAGCTTAGCTGGGAGAGGAGGTATGCTCTAGGACAAAGATGGTGTGGCAATCAAACCCTGCAGGACTGCCGAAGCAAAGCCTGCTCTGGATCTGGAGTATAGAGGGAAATTGTAGTGTTTGGAGAATGTATGCACGGAGCTCCATGTAGCAGCTTCTAGAATGTCCTTGGTAGGCACCCCTCTTAAGAATGCTGTAGAGGTGGCTGTAGCTCTGGTGGAATGTGGTCTGACATTGGCTGGAACAGTCTTTCCATGAAAGGAGTAACATAATCTGATGCAATGTCCAATCCATTTAGAAATAGTCTGTTTTGAAATTGCTTTTCCTTGGACTGCAGGGGCGTTAAGCTACAAAAAGTTGTTCAGACTTCCTACTGGCTTTGGTTCTGTCCAGGTAGTATCGAAGTTGTCTGTGAATGTCCAAGGTATGAAACAGTCTTTCCCCCTTATTCTCAGGATTGGGGAAGAAAGTAGGCAGATGAATTGTTTGATTTAAAGAAACCCTAGAAAAGTACAGTTTTGTACCTACCATAAATGTAGATGTCCGAACTGGATAGCATCTGCAGTCATAACAAGTGGGTTGTCCTGTCGTCAGGCAGCCCTGCAGTCGGCCGGATTCCAAAGTCCGGGTCCGGCTTCGGCTGATGTCGCACTCCACCCGACGTCATCTCTGTTGGTCTTCGGGTATAAAAGCATCAGCCGACGCCATTTTCCTCAGTGTTTCTTGCCCCAGATGCCAGTAGCCCTCTTGCAGGCTAAAAATTTGGATAGATGCCAATGTTTCCAAATAGATAGAGGTAAACACAACAATAAGCATATATGTACATATATACAAACAAATACACCATAAAGACTCCCCAACAGCTAGCTATTAGGAGGGTAAACACCCTAGGAGTACCACAGAGGGAAGGAGGGAGGGTAATCCTGACTGCAGATGCTATCCAGTTCGGACATCTACATTTATGGTAGGTACAAAACTGTACTATGTCCTTCATGGATGCATCTGCAGTCATAACAAGTGGGTAGAATACCATAGCCAACTAGGGAGGAGGATAAAAGTAGATTATGGTGTGTTTAGGATCCCTTGCAGTACAGCAGTGGCAAACCCTGCTCGGGATCTGGAATATAGAGGCAAATTATAATGCTTGGCAAATGTATGCACGGAGGTCCAAGTAGCCGCCTCAATAATGTCTTTGGTTGCCACTCCTCGTAAGAAGGCTGTGGTAGTGGCTGTTGCCCTTGTAGAATGAGGTCTTATGTTCTGTGGAATTGGTTTTCCATGGAAGGAGTAACAGTATCGTATGCAGTTTCCTATCCATTTGGAGATTGTCTGTTTGGAAATAGCTTTTCCTTCCCTTCCTGTTGCATAGGCTACAAAAAGTTGGTCAGTCTTTCTGCTGTTTTTGTTCTGTCCAAGTAGTAGCGTAGCTGTCTATGTACATCCAAGGTATGCAGTATTCTTTCCCTCTGTTTTGTGGGTTGGGAAAGAAGGTAGGTAGGTGGATTGCCTGGTTCAAAGACACTCTGGATACCACCTTGGGCATAAAAGTAGGATTAGTCCTCATGGACACTATCTTGGTGGAAGATTAGGAAGGGTTGCACTGCCATTAAGGCCTGTAGTTCTGAAACCCTCCTTGCTGAAGTTATTGCCAGTAGGAAAGCAGTTTTCCATGACAGGTGTTGTAGGTCTGCTGTTGCTGCTGGTTCAAAGGGTGATAGTGTCAACTTTTCTAGCACAAAGTTTAAATCCCAAGCTGGTAATGGTGGTTTCCTTGGATGTTTTACATTCTTGATTCCTCTGAGGAACTGCCTGAGCAAAGGGTGCAAAAAAACAGGTGGATCAAAGCTGTATTCTGCTGAAATAGCTGATGCATGTATCTTGATGGAGGAGTAGGACAGGCCTGAATGAAGAAGTTCGGCCAGATACTCCAGAATGTTAGGCATATCTATGTTTGACACATCTTTTCCTCTTTCCGTACTCCAAATGACAAACCTTTTCCATTTTCCAGCATAGTTCCTTCTTGTTGAAGGTCTGCGTGCTTCAAGAATAATGTCTTTAACCCTTTGGGAAAGTTCTGGATTAGCTGCTGTTATGTGATGTTCCATGCAGTCAGTTGCAGCGTTTTTAGGTTTGGATGTATGATGCTGTAGTTGTTCTGAGTTAACATCAAAGGCATCAGAGGTATTGGCCACATTTTGTTCCGAGACATGCTCTTCAGTAGTGGGTACCAGTGCTGTCTTGGCCAGTTTGGAGCTATCAGGATTATCCTTGGACATTCTTCCTTGATTTTTAGTAGTACCTTGTGTATCAAAGGAAGAGGTGGGAATGCACATGCTGTTAGGCCTTTCCAGTTGAAGGAGAGTGAGTCCACTTTCCATGCTAGTGGGTGGAATGTCCTTGTGCAGAATTTTTTGAGCTGGTGATTGAGAGGTGATGCGAATAGGTCTATCTGTGGCATTCCCCATTTCTTTGAGATGGTCTTGAAGATGTCCGGTGCAGCTTCCATTCGTGGGCATCGAGTGGTTCTGCTTAATATGTCTGCTAGAGTATTGTCTTTCCCCGGTACAAATATTGCCTGTAACTGAATGTTGTAGCTGAGTGCCAGGGTCCACAGCTCCAAGGTCATTCTGCATAGGGGGTATGAATGAGTGCCTCCCTGTTTGTTGATGTACCACATGACTGTGGTGTTGTCTGTCCTTATCATCAACTGGCCCTCTGAGAAATGGTTTGAACTTTTGGATTGCCAGTTTTACTGCCAGCATTTCTTTTAGATTGATGTGCAGGCGAAGTTGATCCTGTGTCCACAATCCTTGCATGCATTTGTCCAGCATGTGGGCCCCCCATCCTAGGTCTGAAGCGTCTGTTGTGATGGTCTGGCTTGGTTGACATCTGCGAAAGGGTAGGCCTGGGTTTGACTGGCATGCCTGAGCCCACCATAGGAACTCCTGTTTTAAGCATGGAATTAGTGGGATTTCTGTTTCTAGACTGTGTCTGTGTTGGGACCATAAATTCTTTAGGTACCACTGTAGTTTCCTCATATGTAGTCTAGCAAATGGGACCAAGATTATGCATGATGCCATGAAGCCCAAGGCCTGCAGAACTTTTCTTGCTGTTAACTTGTTCAGTTTTGTTAGTGCCAAGAAGTAAAGAGGAAGTTCTTTTTGTTTTTCTGTAGTCAGGAATGCCATTTGTTGTACTGTGTCCAGTTCCGCGCCCAAGAACGTCCTTGTTTGGGATGGTATCAGCCTTGACTTTTGTAAATTGACTGTGTATCCCAGTCCTTGTAGCAAGTAAATGACCCTTTGTAAATCTGTTGTCAGCTTGCTTTTGTTGTCCCCTTGTAGCAGGCAGTCGTCCAGGTATGGGTAAATTTGAATTCCTGTAGTCTGCAATGGGATTACTGATGCCAGGCATTTTGTGAATACTCTGGGCGCAGTAGATAAGCCAAAGGGCAATGCTGAGAATTGATAGTGCTCTGATCCTGCAAGAAATCTGAGGTATCTTCTGCAGATTGGTCGAATGGGGACGTGCAGGTATGCCTCCTTGAGATCTAGAGTTACCAGCCAAGACTCCTTGCCCAGCATGGGAAGAAGTTGCTGTAGGGTCAGCATTTTGAATTTTGGGACAATGATGTATGTATTTAAGGTGGACAGGTCGAGAATTGGTCTCCAACTTTTTTCCTTTCTTGGAACTAGAATAGTCTGGAGTAGAACCCCTTTCCTTGTTCTGCTGTTGGCACTCTTTCCACAGCTCTCATGTTTGCTAACTCCATTATCTGGCGTAGAGCCTCTGTTTTTGATTTGGAGGTAGATTTGGCATTCCTCTTTGACTGGTAAAGTGTGGAAGTGAAACCGGTAACCTTGATCTATGGTTTGTAAAATCCACTTGTCTTTTGTTATGTAGTGCCAGTTCTTTGAAAATAAGGTTAACTTTCCGCCTAGAGGAGCTGCTATTTGTTCCCTGGTAGGCGGATTTAGGATTAAGTCACTGTGGTTGTGCTGATGTAGTGGCAGTGGCTGTGTCTGTGCCTCTGTTGTTACCTTGCCACTGTCGTCCTCTGTATGCACCTCCTCTGGATTGGTTTCTGCCTCTGGAGCGTCTATTCCTGCCCCTTTGAAATTTTGTGGAGTCAGGAAAGGACCAATTTTTGGCAGGCCAGTTCCTGCTAAACCTTGGGGGTTGAACCTGCAAGAAATCTTTAACAGTTTGAACAGATTTTGCCTTTTCTTCCATTTTCTTCATAACCTGCTGGGCAGGTGTACCAAACAAACTTGTCTTGTCCATAGGAGCATCTAGCAACTTAGCTTTAACATGATCCGGTAAAGCTTGTTCTTTTAGCCATGCATGCCTTCTTATCACTGTGCCTGTCATGGCTGATCTAAATGAAGCCTCCAGTGCATCATAGCCACATTTTAAGGAATGGCTGCTAACCTGTTGTATGTTATTTACCATCTCTAATACATATTTCTTATCAAGAGATTCATCAGTGGTTAGTTTTTTAGTTAACTGATCAAGCATAAACTCTTGGTATTGTATCATGTGAAACTGACAGTTTAAAGCTCTAGCTGAGAGAGTAGCTGAAGTGTAGACCTTTTACCCCATCTGTCTAATGACCTTGCTTCCCTTTCAGAAGGAATAGGGTTTTTAGCTGTGGTCGCTACTGCCTTGGGACCCTGGGATATAGTTTCTGGGTCTGCAAGTGGGGCCTTGTAAAGGTGGTGATGAGTATCTGGCACCCTGTAAAATCTGTCTGGTTTGGCAGGGGCTGGGGTAAAGAATCTGGAGCGGAGCAAACATCATTGAAAGCATCATCCACCACAGAGAGAACAGGAGGTATAGCTAAGGGCCTGTGCTGTGGGAGGTGCAGAAAGGTCCTAAGTCTTTTCTGGAGTCTGAAAAATCCTGTTGCTGCCATTGGAACTGTTCTCGCATGGCATGCAAGGTTTCCCAAAGGAGAATTCTTCTGGTGGGGAAGCAGCTGGAATGGATTCTTCAGCATCAGAATCTTCAAAATTGGAGAAGGGAGCCTCAGGCTGGTCAGTTATGTCTGATTCATCAGCAGAATCATCAGAAGACACTGGCTCAGGGGGCTCTGCCCTAGGTCTCTTCTCTGGGGGCTGAGAGGCCCTGTCTGGGTGAGATTGAGATCCTCTAATTAAAGAAATTAAATCTTCTGCCAAAGAAAGCATTTGAGAACTAGAAGAGGGCCTGGATGTGGGGGTTTAACAGGCACTGTTTTAGAAGTCTTGGCTGCTTTAGCCCTGGCGAAGGCCTTAATGGACATGGCAGCTGGAGGCCTAGCAGCACCACATGCTGGGGTAGAGACATCCAAGGGAATGGTGTCTGATAAGTCAACCACCGTAGTGGGTAAAATTTCTGAGGTCGATTCAAGAGTTGTAGCAGGGGCCTCAGTTGTAAGAATAGGGTCAGCTGTACTTTGATCAGTTTTCTCGGTTTCAGCCGAAACCGAGACACTCGCGGTTTACTTTACCGTGGTTTCGGCCGAAACCGCGGACCGCGAGTGTCGGTCTTTATCTTTGCGTTTTTTGGGGGTAGTCGGAGGATCCGACGGCATAATGTACGCAAAATCAGAACCGAAAAACTGTTCTGCAAACTCCGACCGACGCCTAAGCGTTCGGTTGAAAGAGGCACAGGCGAACAGGCTGCTACGCCGTGGGCTGGGCCTAAACAAGGCAGACAGTAAGAGTGGAAATCTTTATGAGGTATTTGTTTCCCACAGGTTAAACAATTGTTAACTTTTCTGACATCGGCTGAGGCAAGAAAGAGTCCCCAACGGGTACTTAGCTTTAGAAGTCTTGGTAGTATTCGGTAGAAGTAATCTCTGGATCCGACCGACCGGCACTTGCGAACAGCTTCTGCTTGGCCACGCGGCAAGAAAGACGGAGGAAAATGGCGTCGGCTGATGCTTTTATACCCGAAGACCAACAGAGATGACGTCGGGTGGAGTGCGACATCAGCCGAAGCCGGACCCGGACTTTGGAATCCGGCCGACTGCAGGGCTGCCTGACGACAGGACAACCCACTTGTTATGACTGCAGATGCATCCATGAAGGACATCCACCTTTGGCATAAAAGTAGGGTTGGTCCTTAATGAACCCCTGTCTCTGTAAAAAATAATAAAGGGTGGTATTGCCATCAGGGCCTGTAGCTCCGAAACCCTTCTTGCTGAGGTAATTGCCAACAGGAAAGCTGTCTTCCATGAGAGAAATTGCAAGTCAACTGTAGCTGCTGGCTCAAAAGGAGGTAGAGTCAGTTTTTCTAGGACAAAATTGAGGTCCCAGGCTGGCACTGGGGCCTTTCTTGGTGGCTTAATGTTTGATTCCCCTGAGGAACTGCCTTAGTAAAGGGTGTGAAAAAACAGGAGGATCAGTGTTGTATCTAGCTGAAATAGCAGATGCGTGTATCTTTATGGAAGAATATGATAGGCCGTTCTTTAACATATCTGCCAAATATTCCAAGATGAGTTCATCAAAGATGCATCATGTCCCTTGCTGGTATTCCAATTGCTGAATCTTTTCCACTTTGCTAAGTAAACCTTTCTGGTGGATGGTCTTCGAGCCTCTGTCAGTATCTGCTGAACTTCCTTGGAGAGAGATAGGCTGTAGTTATTATCTCCCAGGCGGTTAGCTGCAGTGTCTGAAGATTTGGATGCACTGTTTCGAAATTGTGTTGAGTCAAAAGTAGAGGCCATTGGGGAAGGGCCCACCTCCTGGTGTGACATAAGCTCCGTAGAAGTGGGTACCAGTGTTGTCTTGGCCAGTCCGGAGCTATTATGATTCCCTTGGGTCTCTCTGCTTTGATCTTTAGCAATACTGAGGTCATCAGTGGCAGAGGTGGGAATGCATAGATTGTTAGGGAGTTCCAGTTGAATGAGAGGGCATCTATTTTCCAAGCTTTTGGATGATATGTCCTTGTGCAGAATTTTGGCAGAAGATGGTTGAGGTGAGATGCAAATAGGTCCACTTCTGGCTTGCCCCATGTCGAAGTGAGTTGTCTGAAGGCCTTCGGATGTAACCTCCACTCGTGTGGATCTGTGAAATTCCTGCTTAGGCGGTCCGCCAACACATTGTCTTTTCCTGAAACAAACTGGGATTGTAACTGGATGTTTAGGCTCAGTGATTTCTCCCAAAGATACATTGTCAGTCTGCAAAGGGGGTAAGAGTGGGTGCCCCCTTGCTTGTTTATGTACCACATCACAGTGGTGTTGTCTGTCCATATCAGTAAATGGCCTTGCTGGAGTTGGTGTTGAAAGGCCTCGATGGCATGCATTACTGCCAGCATTTCCTTTTGGTTTATATGCAGATGTGTTTCCTTTGGAGTCCATTGTCCTTGAATACACCTGCCTTCCATGTGCGCCCCCCCAATCCAAGGGCTGAGGCGTCTGTGGTTTTTTGAATGGCATACCTGTGTTTGCCTGGCTCACCGAGGCCCACCATAAGAATTCCTTTTGTAGGCATGGAATGAGCGGTATGATTGTCTCCAAGTTGTTGCTGTGTTGAGACCAAATGCTTTTTAGGTACCATTGAAGCTTTCTCATGTTTAGCCTTGCTAATGGAACCAGTAGAATGCAGGATGCCATGTAACCCAGGGCCTGTAGGAATCTCCTTGCAGTCATCTGGGTGAGTTTTGCTAAACCTTTGAAGTAATGAGTTAACTTTTCTTGCTTGTCTTCTGTCAGGCAAGCCATCTGAGAGGCTGTGTCTAGTTTGACTCCTAGGAAGATTATTTGCTGGGATGGCTGCAGTCTTGACTTTTGGAAGTTGACTGTGTATCCCAGAGCTTGAAGTAATCGTATGACATAATCCAGGTTTTTTGTCAACATCAATTTGTCGTCCGCTTGTATAAGGCAGTCGTCCAGGTACGGATAAATTTGTATTCCCTGGAGCCTGCAATGAGCAATTACTGAAGCCAGGCATTTTGTGAATACTCTGGGCGCAGTAGATAAGCCAAATGGCAATGCTGAGAATTGATAATGCTCTGGCCCTGCAAGAAATCTGAGGTATCTTCTGCAGCTGTGTCTGATAGGGACATGCAGGTATGCCTCCTTGAGGTCCAGAGTAATCAGCCAAGACCCCTTGCCCAGCATGGGAAGGAGTTGCTGTAAAGTCAGCATTTTGAACTTTGGTACTATTAGAAAGGTGTTTAATGCGGACAAGTCCAGTATTGGTCTCCATTGAGATTCTTTTCTTGGAACAAGGAACAGTCTTGAGTAAAACCCTTGGTCCTGCTCTTGTTGTGGAACTCTTTCTATTGCTTTCATCAGAGTCAGCAGAGTGATTTGCTTGATAGCCTCTGCCCTCTGGTTTTGTGGTAGGTTTGGCATGCCTTGTTTTCTTGGTAAGGTATGAAAATGAAACCTGTACCCTCGGTCTATAATGTCCAAAATCCATTTGTCCTTTGTCAGTCTGTGCCAATTTTCTGCAAACAGAGATAATTTCCCACCCAAGGGAGCTTCTATTTGTTCCCTGGTAGGCGGTAGTAGAGGAAAGTCATTGAGATTGTGGTTGTGGGGCAGGTGAAACCCCTGCGTCACTTCTTTGATTTCCTGGCTGCCATTGTCGTCCCTGTAAGGGCCTCTGTATTGGCCTCTTCCTCGGCCACGTCTGTTCTTTCCCCTTTGAAACTTTTCTGGATTGGGAAAGGACCAGTTTTTTGAAGGCCAATTCCTACTGAATCTGGGGGGTTGTACCTGAAGGAAATCTTTCACCGTCTGAACTGATTTTGCTTTTTCTTCGATGGTCTTTAACACATCCTTAGCATTTGCACCGAAAAGCTTGTTCTTTTCCAAAGGTGCATCCAGAAGTTTTGCTTTTACATGATCTGGTAGAGGTTGATCCTTTAACCAAGCATGTTTGCGGATGACTGCCCCTGTCATAGTTGCCCTACATGAAGCTTCCAGTGCATCATATCCACACTGTAGGAAGTGATTGCTTACTTGCTGAGTGTTATGTACAGCTTCCTGCAAAGTCTTCCTGTCTAAAGGATCAGGAGTGGCTAATGTTTTTTGTAAATCTTCTAACAGATAATCCTGATATTGTAACATATGAAAAAGGCAATTTAAAGCTCTCATAGATAAGGTAGTGGATGTGTAAACCTTTTTGCCCCATCTCTAATGACCTAGCTTCCCTGTTGGAGGGCAAAGGATTTTTAGAGGTGGAGGCTGAAACTCCTTTAGGCCCCTGTGAAATAGTTTCCAAATCAGCAGTGTGGGCCCTGAATAAATGGGAATGAGTTTCTGGGACCCTGTAATACCTGTCTGGCTTGGCTGAAGCAGGAGGCAGAGAATCAGGGGTAGCACTAGAATCAGAATACAAATCATCCAGAACATCAAGTACAGGAGGAATAGCTAAGGGCCTGTGCTGAGGTTTCTTAAGGAAAGTCCTAAGGCGTTTCCTAGAGTCAGAATATTCCTGACCTTGCCACTTGAAATGTTCCCTCATGGTGTGCAGCACTTCCCCAAAAGAAATTTCCTCAGGAGGGGAGGCCGAGGGGATGGAATCATCTGCATCCGAGTCCTCATAGGTCTGGAAGAGCTCTTCCTGGCTATCAGAGTGGACAGAGCCCTCAGATTCTTCATCTGAAGGGATAGGGTCAGAGGGTTCAACCCAGGGCCTTTTATCAGAAGGAGGCTGGGATCCTTTCTCAGGATGGGCCTGTGAACCTCTAATCATGGAAATTAAATCAGCAGCCATGGACATAATTTGTCTCTCTGGAGTAGGCTGAGGAAAGGATTTAGAAGTAATATGCTTTGTTTTGCTGGCTGCCTTAGCCCTAGTGTAGGCCTTAATAGACATGGCCATAGGGGGCCTGGCAGCTCCACGTGCAGGAGTGACCTTGTCTACAGCAATGGTCTCGGGCATTTCCTCGGTTTCGGTATCCGGAGGAAAAACGATAACTGGCGTTGGGGTAATGTCTGGAATCGGAGTCGTTGGTAATGCGGTGTCTTCGGTTCAGAGCGGTGGAGAGACAGTCTCAGAGGGAACCAGAGCACTCGCGCCAGGTTTTGGCGTGGAGTCGGTGGTAGACGCGGGCCGAGGGTGTCGGTCCCGGTCTTTGCGCTTTTTGGGAGTTTGCGATGTCGGAAGATCCGACGGCATGGTGTAAGCAAATTTAATCGCCGAAGAAATCTTCAGCGAACTCCGCCCGGCACCTGAGAGTGCGCTTGTTGAAGCGAGCACAGGCTACACAGGCCGAGACGTCGTGGTCTGGGCCCAGGCAAGGGAGACAGTAAGAGTGGAAAATCCTTATGAGGTATTTGTTTACCACAAGAAAGACAATTGTTAACTTTTTCAGTAATTTCTGACATCGGCTGAGGCAAGAAAAGGTCCCCAACGGGGTACTTAGCTTTTTTGATGACTTTGGTATCGAAGAATACAGGAGCTGACCGACCGGCACTTGCGAACTGCTTCTGCTTCGGGCACCGCGCGGCAAGAAAGACTGAAGAAAATGGCGTCGGCTGATGCTTATGTACTCCGGCCGCTCTGACGTCGGAGAGAAATGCGACATCAGCCGACGTCGGACCCAGACTTTGGAATCCGGCTGACCGAGGGCTGCCTGAGGCAGGACAACCCACATGTTATGACTGCAGTTGCATTCTTGAAGGACATCTCTCTGAGCCTTTTCTTTGAATCAAAGTAGTCTTGACCTTCCCAGTGAAAATGTTCCCTCATAGTGTGTAAAGTTTCCCCAAAGGAGTAATCTTCAGGAGGAGAAGCTGAGGGAATAGAGTCCTCAGCATCAGAATCTTCATAAGGAGAGAAGGTATAGTCTTGGTCCTCAGAGGAGTCTGAAGAAATGGACATTTGCTCAGAGGAAGCAAAATCTTTCTCTTGTCTAGGCCTTTTGTCAGGAGGGGGCTGTGAACCCCTGATTAAAGAAATCAAATCTTCAGCCATTTTGAGCATCTGTTTCTTAGGCATAGGGCCTTGAACAGGAGACTGAAGTGCAGTCCTTTTAGTTTTAGAAGGAGTCTTCGACTTAGAAAATGTTTTAATGGTGAGAGTTGTCTGTCTGAAAACGCCTTCAGAAACTGATGGCGTTTCTGTAGCACCGACGTCTTTTGAAGTAAAGTCGTCGGAAGGGCCTGAAGTAAAAGGCTGCGCCGGCCTGGTACATTCCATCAAAATTTCCAAAGCGGTCTCGGGTTCGAGATCTGCGGTAGTCAGGGGCTGCGTCGGAGCCTCACTGAGGACCGGAGAACCGGTGACCGGATCAGCAGAGGCCTTGGAATCTGGCTTAGGCCTGGGCTGCCTGTCCTTATCCCTGCGATTTTTGTGCACGTCGGTAGTCGGTTGCTCTGACGGCATGTTGTAGTTAAATTTCCTACCGAAGTAGTGTCGTGCAAAATCAAAGCATCTTTTAACAGTACGCTTATTAAACCTAGCACAAAACAGACAAGAAGTGACGTCGTGGTCTGGGCCTAGGCAAGGTATGCAATAAGAATGAAAATCCTTATGAGGTATTTGCTTCCCACAAGAAATACAATTGTTAACTTTTTCTGACATCGGTCTGAGGCAAGAAAAGTTTTCCCAACGGGGTACTTAGCTTTATAGAAGACTTCGGTCTGAAATTCGAATTCAAAAATCTCAGGAGTCAGCCGACCGGCACTTGCGAACTGCTTCTGCTTCGGGCACCGTGCGGCAAGAAAGACGGAAGAAAATGGCGTTGGTTGCATTATATATACCCCTGGCGCACTGACGTCAGGGAAGAGGCGACAGCAACCGACGCCAGACCAAGACTTTGGAATTCCAGCAGACTGCGGGACCGCCTGACGACAGGATAACACAAGTGTGATGACTGCAGCAGGGTAACAAGATGAACATCAATTTTTTTTTTTTTCTTTTTTAGAGAAAAAAAGAAAAAGGAGAGAAGTAGGAGAAATACGAAAAAGCTACCAACAATGGTAGAAAAATGTACTCAATCAGTACAAAGGTAGTTAGAAAAATTACCTATAAAACGTGGTAATTAGGACCACAGAATATTATGGGAGGGAGGAAAGGCAGGCAAAATATGAAAAAGATCAAGACTCATGTAAAAGCCAACAAGGAAAAAGATTCTGAAAGTACACCACAATGCTCGAAAGTTTGCAATCCATGTCAGTACCTACTGGTGGCAAATGAGATCTGAGGTATGTTAGGTTGGTGGGGCATTATGGGTAAAGGGAGGAGCTTGAGAGTTCCAGGAATCTACGCTCTAGAAGTGCCAGAGTCAGATCAGAGTCTCAGATCATAACCCATCAGTTGAGGGAATAAAAGAAAATGACGTTGGATCAAATACTTATGGCTGCAAGTTAAGGTTGATAGTTACAGAGTGTAGTTTTTGTATACAGTTGAATTAAAAGGGATATGGAAGGATGAACAACAAATAAGAATTGGGTAAATCTTCAAGAAAATGATAATCACATGCATGAAAAGATGCACATTAAGAAAATCATGGAAACTTACTTCATCTGTTAACAGCAGCTTTATTACATGCGTGATTTTTAAAATGTCTAAGTTGCTTAAAGTTGCTAGTGATTTGTAAAGGAAGCTAGCACACAGTGGATTAGTACAGCATGCATGTGGATTGTACAGTTTGCAAAGAAGAATGTTAACACTGTACAAACCATATCAAAAATTGGGTAATGTTCAAAAGTAATTCAGATGTACTCAACAGTGTGGGTGACCAACCTTTCTTTGTTTTCAAAATAGAAGATGATATGAAATATTTACTTGAACATCCTATTGTTAAGTCGTATGAAAGGAAGGGGATATACAAATATTGGGTGTGTACATTTTGTTTTATTTTACAAGGAAGGTATGTTACAGTGGGACATCCCCCACAGTATGTTAGGTAGAAGCAGGTAATTGTGGCAGCAACAGTTTGGTTGATATTGTTATTTGCCAAGGGTGTTATCTTTACTTGGGAAAAATGGAAAAACTCTTATGTAAATGAGTATATTAACATATACATGCCACTGAGCACAAGAAAAAGAACAATGCACTTTACAAACATACTTGGAGTTATCAGTTTAGTACCTTTCTCTTTGGGACAGCGGAGATAGTTAAAAGGGACCAAAGAGGAGGGTTTTGGGAAAATAGGTTAGCTACAAGAGAATTATACTGGCAAATCAGACTGAATGCTGCTACATTACCAGGCTTGAATGATAACATTAATCTTAGTTGGCACTAAGGAAGAGAGCTTTGAAATTTTGAGGGTTAAGTGTATACATTAACCGCTTTTCATTTTTACTACACTATAGTTTCTATGCCATAATTTAGTTTCTATGCCATAATATTTTAATCATTTTGTGCAATATTTTAATTATTATTTTACTTGCATTTGCTGACCGGGATAGTCCACTGGGCCAAGTCAGCCAGTTTTCAGTCGAGGCCCGGGGACAAAAGCTCCACAAGAATAGCTACATTGCATTGCATTTACACTGAATTACATTTACATATATGTAGGGTTACATTACATTACTATTAATAGAACAATATTAATTCTAATGTATTAGGTAATATTAGTAGAATAGGAAATCTTATTAATCATATTTAAATCAGAACTGAGAGAAAAGCTCATTAGGTATTCATGTAAACAAAAAAATATAAAGAGGAGGGTAGGAACAAAAATGAAGGAGGTAGTTTAGGTAGGAGCATGAGAGGGACATTCCCATTTGGAGGATAGATGTGAGAAAAGCTGAGTTTTGAAGTTATTATGGTTAGGTAAATTGCATAGATGAGGGGGGAGAGAGTTCCAAAGTTTGGCTATTGTGCAGGATAGTAGTAGTTGGCCTGGGGGATAAGGGGGTTATGTACTTGAAGCAGATTTTGGTTCTCGGATCTTGTAGAGCAGGAGGGAGTGTAGGGTGCAAGAGTTTTGGTTAAGGATGGACAGTCTGATGGTTTGAAGATGAGCTTGTGAGTAGTGGTTAGCTGCAGATATCCAAGGTAGTTGGGGAGTTCTAGCCATATGAAGATGAGCAGTGAGTGGCAGTGGTGAGATGAACTTTTGGAGTTTGTAGCGAATTTGCAAATTTTGTGGTAGCAGGCTACCGGTTTAGAGTGCAGGCCTAGTTGGAATAAGAGATGGGAGGAGGAAGGTTGTTGCAAGAGTTTGTCGGGTGGAGGGGCTGAGATAGCGATTGTGCCTGTATAGCAGACCAATTTTCTGATGGATTTTCTTGATAGCAGAGTATATGTGAGAGTCAAACTTTAGGTTTTCATCAATAATGATGCCTAGCAGTTTAAGGGACTATTTCTAAAGGAGTTTTATTTTGGCTTGTAATGCAGAAATGGTTTGTCTAATGTGGAATTTCTAGTAGGGGTAAAGATCATTAGTTTAGTTTTGGTGGCATTTAGGGCAAGGTGATTGGCTTTCATCCAGGATTCAGTATTAGTAAAGGTAATTTGGGTTTTTATTAGTAGTTCAGAGGGGGAGGAGGCTGAGGAGATGATGGTGGAGTCGTCTGCATGGATGATGGAGGCTTCAGGAATGGAGAGGTGGAAGTTGTTGATAAATATGTTAAAGAGCAGAGGGCCTAGAACTGAACCTTGGGAACTCCAGTAGGTGTGTATAAGAAAGGAGCAGTAGATTCTTTCCACTGGATGGCTTGTTGGTGGTTGGATAGGTAAGCTGGTGAACCAGGCAATGGTAAGAGGGAGAGAGATGGAAGGATGGGAGCTGTGATAAAAGTAAGTAGTGGGAGACTGTTGAATGCTTTTGAGAGGTCTAAAAATAGTGATGATACATATTTGCCTTTAACACATGCTAGGTTGATAGTCTCTAAAAAGGAAAGGAGGGCAGTGATGGTATTGTGGCCGGGGCGGAAGCAGTGTTGGGTGTGGGAGAGAAAAGGAGGGCAGTGATGGTATTGTGGCCAGGGCGGAAGCCGTGTTGGGTGTGGGAGAGAAGTTTGTGCAGGTTTAGATCTTGCATGATTTGTGCATGGATAGTTTTTTCTAGCATTTTTGAGAGAGGAGAGAGTATGACTATATGTCTAAAATTGGTTGTATCAATATTTTTACCACCTTTGTGAAGTGGAATGACGTATGCTTGGCGCCAGACGGTTGGGACATATGATTCCTCCTGTATAGATCTGTTTATGAGAATAGATATGGGATAGGCGATGGTTTCAGCAGATTGTTTGAGGAAGGTGGGTGGTAGATTGTCTGGTGCATTACGACAAGGTTTTAGCTTGAGAAGAAGTTTTTTTATTGTATTTGTGGGGATGGGTTTGAGGGTAAAGGGGGATGAAAGAGAAGAGTTGCTGGAGGGGGGATGGGGGCAGGAGGAGTGGTCAGGGAAGGAGGAGGGTAGTTTTGCTATGCAATCTATGAAGAAATAGTTGAAATTAGTGGCAGTTTGTAGAATGGTGACAGCAGGGTCTGGGCATGGGCTGCTTCAATTGCTTGGATGGAGGACGGAGGAAATGGAGCGCCACAATTTCTTTGGATTGGATGAGTGCATGGATTGAAGTTTGTTGTAGTAGCTTTTGCGGTCATTGGTTATTAATTTTTTGGCTAAGTTCCCGAGTTGCTTAAATTCTAGGAGGGAGCTGGCGGTGTTTTGTTTTTAGTATTGTTTCCATTTCCTGTCACGTTGACGCATAGTATTTTTAGTTTGATGAGATAAGCAAGGGGCAGGGATTTGATTTGATTTGTTTGGATCTAAGGGGGGCCTGTTGATTTAGGATGGTTAGGAAAGTATTGTTAAAATAGGTGAAAAATCATCAAGTGGGAGAGTTTTTAGGGGTGACCAGTCATTGTTCTTCTGGCATTCTGAGAATATCTCAGGGTTGAAAGAGGATGAATTGCGGGTTTGGATAGGTGGTGTTGTTTTGGTAGGGTGGAGGATATGTGGTTAATGAAGGCAGGTCGGTGGTCGCTGAGAGGATCAGGTAGAAGACTGGCTTGTGAGGCAAGGTGGGGGTGGGTAGTGAGTATCCAGTCTAAGATGGTACCAGAGGTTCCATCTTTGTTTGGCCTGGTTGGAAGGTTTATGAGTCGGGTGAAGTTGTAGAGATTGATAGAATGGGATGGGGTGCCAGAGGTAAGGGAGGACCAGTTAATATTTACATCACCAAGGATATAGGTTTCAAGTTTTATATTGAAGCTAAACCAGGATAGTATGTCTTCTAATGTTTTGGTATTGTTGCCTGGGGGGATATAGATGGAGCAGATGCATAGAGATTTACAGTTGTTAACTCTTAAGTAGCCTATTGCTACTTCGGCATTGGAGAAGGTAGGGATGGGGCTGGTGTATGGAGTATGGGTAGATAATAGCCACACCACCACCTTTTTTTCTGGGTTCTATCACTGCGAAGGATTTCGTAGCCAGAAGGAAGGACTTCTTCGTCAGTGATGGAGGGTTTAGGCCATGTCTCTGAGATGGCTGTAATATCGGGTTGGATGCGAGCAAGCCAGGCATGCAGGTTGGGGATTTTATTTTTGAGTCTTTGCGCATTGAAGGTGGTTAGTCGGATGGTTTTGGGTTTGAGATGTTTGTTGGTGGTGCTGCTTAAATGTCTGGTTGAGTTCGGTCCAGGGTTAGGGTGGATGTCACCTGATAGAGAGGGAGATGTTGAGGAAGAGGTGATGGAGGTGATGTATGGGAAATAGGGAAGAAGGGCTGTTGTGGGGGAGCCTTTTTTTTTTTTTTTTTTTAGAAGGGATGGTATGAAAGGGGTGATGGGAGGGAGAAGTTGAGAGTATGAAGGGACTGAAATAAGAAGTTATGTACTCACCATAACGTTCCATCTGAGTAGGTAAACTTCATTTGTCAGCAACCTATGGGAATCTGATCCGACTTAGGATCAGAGCCGGCAGTTTTCAACAGCTTAGATCCGAGCTCCAAGCTCCTCCCCCTACTCATAATCCCCTGCCAACCCTGACTGACCTCAGATCGAGTTTGCCCAAAAGCAGCTACTGCTTGAAAATAATTACTCTCAAATATAAAATAGGTAACACACCGTGTAAACCGGAGTATGAAAAAACATCCGAAGGTGAGGGGGCAGTAGGGAGGGATGGTTGCTGACAAATGAAGTTTACCTACTCAGATGGAACGTTATGGTGAGTACGTAACTTCTTAATCTGAAGTAGTTAACTTAATTTGTGCAAGGACAGAGTCCCCAGCTACCTGAACCTTGGGCGGCCTTCATGGAAGGATGTTCCGGAGCACTGCAGAGCCAAAGGATGCCCTCCCTCTGGAGATGATGTCCAATTTATAGTGATTGATAAAGGTATGAGATGTGGCCCAAGTGGCTGCCGAGCAAATATCATCCAAAGAGACTCTAGCTCTAAAGGCCACAGAGGTAGACATAGATGGAGTCGAGTGGGCATGGACTCCCTGAGGTGCGGGCCTGCCAGAACTTTCATATGCTAAAAGGATACACTGTGAAATCCAGACAGCGTGACTTTAGACACAGATTTACCCAAGTTAAATTTGGCAAAGGAGACGAACAACTGGTCAGATTGCCTATGACCAGATGTCCTGTGGATGTAGAAGCAAAGTTGTTTATGCACATCCAGTGAGTGTAATTTGTATTCCCCTTTGTTTTGGTAATTAGGAAAAAAGACCGGTAGGTTAATGGACTGATTAATATTCGACTCAGACGCAATTTTGGGAAGAAAAGAGGGATCGGTCCTGAGGTAAACTCTATCCTTGTGAAAAGTCAAGTATGGGGGTTTTACAGAGGGCTTGTAGTTCAGAGACCCTTCAAGCCGAGGTGATAGTGACAAGAAAGGCAGTTTTCCATGACAAGAATTTAAGATCTACTGAAGCTGCAGGCTCAAACGGGGGAGGTGTCAAGGCCTGAAGCACCAGCGTTAAATCCCAAGGAGGGACTACCTCACTGGAGGTCTGAGCAGAAAGGTGCCCTTCAGAAAGGTCTTACACAATTTCATGGTGATCAAAGGGCCCAGTTCATTTCCCACGTGATGAGAGAGAGCTGCTAGTTGAACCTTGACTGTGGAGGAGCTAGCCCCCTGATGAAACAGCCCTGACAGAAGTCTAATACAGCGGGCAAAGGATCTGTGAAAGGATCCAAATTTCGATGTTCCTCCCAAATGGAGAAACGCTTCCATTTGCTACTATAGATCTTTCTAGTAGAAGGCTTGTGCACTGCTACTAGGATAGCTTTAACAGGGAAAGAGATACCGGGGGTCCTAGCTACGAGTGGAACTGGAGCAGCCAATCTGTGAGCTTGAGATTGTCCAGGTTCGGGACTGGGAGATCTAGGGGGTGGGATATCAGATCCGGAAGGGGATCCAGAATCCAAGGAGGATTCACCAGATGAGACCAAAAGTAAGGGAACCAAGCTTGACGAGGCCAGAATGGGGCAATGAGGATTATCCTGCTCCCCAACCGACTGGCTTTCTGCAGAAACTTTAGCATCAGTAGAAGAGGAGGGTAAGCATAAAGTAGACCGGGAGGCCAAGCATGCACCAAAGCATCTCTTGGAGATTTCCCGGGGGGGGGGGGTGAGAGCGAAGTAGTCATAACATTTTGTGCTCGAGGGAGAGGCAAAGAGATCGCAACAGGGTTGACCCCATTCGGCGAAAATCAGATTCGCTACCTCGAGATTCAGAGACCACTCGTATGGTAACAGCATGGTGCGACTTAGTCTGTCCGCTAGGATGTTGGACTGCCCTGAAATGTGCGTTGCTATGAGAAAACGGTTGGTGGAGATCGCCCATTCCCACACCCTCATGGCCTCTCGACAGAGTGGGTAAGACCTGGTTCCTCCTTGTTTGTTGATGTACCAGACAACAGACATGTTGTCTGTCTGAATCGCAATCGTTCCTACAGGAAGAAGGTCCTGAAGTGCTTGCAATGCCAACAGCACTGCCCTCATCTCTAGGACATTGATATGCAATGAAGTCTCCGTGAGGTCCCACGTGCCTTGGATTGTCCTGCCCGAACAATGCCCCCCCCACCCGAGGCGGGAGGCGTCCGTGGTCACCGTGGCTAGGGGAGGGGCCATAGAAAAGGGGCGTCCTTCCTGGAGGTCCGGAGATTGGAGCCACCATAAGAGGGCCCTCTTGCAAGCCCTGCTGAGGGGAATGGGATGGCTGAGAGGATATTGAAGAAAGGACCACTGGACTTGGAGGGTCTATTGTAAGACCCTCATGTTCAAACGTGCCACTGGCAATAGATTGATTGCCGCCGCCATTGAACCTAGAGACCTCAGGACCAATTCCGCTGGAGGAGCTGGGAATTGTATAATGGCCCGCACATGTAGCCTCAGGATTCGTAGTCGGTCCGTGGTGAAAAAGGCTAGGAGCTTGTTTGTGTTTAATCTGGCCCCTATGAAGTCTATGGTCTGAGACGGGGCAAGGGATGACTTCTCTATGTTGATAGTGATCCCCAGCCGCGGAGCTAGACGAAGAAAGTAGTTTCTGCCTGCGCAGAGTAGATGCCTTGTCGGGGTGGTCAGGAGCCAGTCGTCCAGGTATGGGAAAACCTGAATTCCCTGGAGCCTCAGGTGGGCCGCTAACACTTTGGTGAACACCCTGGGGGCTGTGGTGAGACCAAAGGGGAGGACCCTGAATTGGTAATGACTGGCTCCGAGCCGGAAGCGGAGGAACCTTCTGAATCGCCTGTCCATCAGAATGTGGTAGTACGCATCCTTGAGGTCTACAGAGCACATCCAGTCGTTCTCCCGCAAGAGGGGGAGAATGGATTGAAGGGTGACCATGCAGAATTTCTCTTTGTTTACTGACAGGTTCAGGGGGATAGGTCGAGTATTGGTCTCAAGTCCCCAGTCTTTTCTGGCACCAAGAAGAACCTGGAGTAAAAACCCGACCCGCACTGGTCTGGGGGGACGTGTTGGATGGCTCTTTTTTCCAGCAACTGTTGGATTTCTGTTGCTGCGGCCTCCCTCTGTTCGGGTGGCACATCGGGGAGGTATCTGGGGCTGCATGGGTAAAGAGAGAAGGGGATCGGATATCCTCTGGATATGATGCGAAGCACCCAGTGGTCTGTCGTGATAGACTCCGAAGCTGCTAGGTGCTTCGAGAAACGTCCCCAGACTGCCTCCAGAGTGGAGCAGTCGGGCAACCCCTCAGAGATGTTGCTTGGGTTGGTCCGAGAAAGGTTCTCTGGATTCAAAGTTCCTCGGGCCCACTCTGCCTCTAGGGCGGCGTCCACCCTGCCCTCCTCTGACGCAGAAGGGCTGGGAGTCCGGAGCGGGACGGGACTGTTGCGACTTCCGGAACCACATCTTCTTCTGTCCCTTTTGGTTCTTGGAGAAGGACCTCTGGGGAACAGAGAAGCGGACTCTGACGGCAGACAACGTCTTCCCATCCTTCTCGCTCTGGACCAAAGTATCGAACGGTTTTGCTAAAAAGGGCAGAACCATCGAAAGGGGCATTAGCGAAAGATGCCTTGAAGTGTTCGGCGAAATCACAGTGACGAGGCCTGCTCCGCTGGCTCTAGCGGCTCCTTCCATGGCATGGGACAGTAGCCGCATAGAGGTGTTTGATATAGATCGGAGAGTGGCCATCCGGGTGGAGTGCAACTGTTTGTCCTCCGCCGACATGGACTCAGGGGGGTGGGGTGACGGAGTGTACTCTTTGATAAGGTCCCACTGCAGTAGAAGAACATGTGCCATGTAGTTCAGCGACCTCACAGAGAAGGTAGCTGAACTAAAAACCCGGTTCCCTAAACAGTCCATCGACCGAGACTCCTTGCTCAGGGGGTGGACTGAGGGACTCTCCTGAACTAGTTCCCTCTTGGTGGCCGCCGCCACCAACATGGCATCTACAGGGGGACGCTTACTCCAATGGGACTTGGAGGGGGGGGGGCTAAATTTTATCTGGGCGCTTGGGGACTGGCTCCACAGTGTCCGGCTCCTTCCATGCCCTGGTAGTAATCAAATCTACCAGGGGGTCGGCCGGAGGGGACACCCAAGAGGTAGACGGGCCTGCTTCAAACGCCTCCAGGAACACGGATTCGTCAGAGGTAGGCTTTGGGGCAGACACCCCCTTTTATCCTGAGCATCTCCATGATGTCCATGATGTCACCAAAAGAGACATCTTCGGGGGGTGATCTTGGGGAGCCTTCCCCTTCCTCCAAATCCGTGTCCTCAGTCAAGGACTCTGGGGAGTCCAGGTGCCTCCTCTTGCACTTTCGCTTGTGAGGAACCTCCTCGGGGGGGCTGTCCGAGGAGGTCTCACTAGCAACGTCTTGTTCCAAAGGAATGACCTGGGACGTCAAAGCAGGCTGTCCCTGAGGCCGGGCGATGGAAGTCGAGCCCAACAGAGAAGGAGTGCAGGGTGGAGCCATTGCAAGGGCCGGGGGCCTAGATCTCTCGACAAAGCGCTCTCCACCATGTTGAACACCGAGGGAGAGCTGCTCTCTCAAGGATATGAAAGCAGACCCTCACTCAGATCTGACAGACGGATCGGAGCCGGTGCCGAAGCGATCGGATCCGAGGGACCAGCATGCTCCGATCTGGACGGAGCCAAAGGCCTACTGATACCCCCGGATCCGAAGCTCAGCCCTTGGCTCCGAGAGCTCGGATCCAATGAAAATGGACCCAGCAGACTCGAGGGAAGTGTCGGCGCCGAAGTACCCGAGACTATCGGCGCCGACACCCCCCCGGCTCCAAGGCTGCCCGGCTCCGAAGACTCCGAGCCCGGGAAGCGGGACGGAGAAGGAGCCATCAAGGCAAAGAAGGGGGTCAAGCTCCCCGCCGGAGGGGGGGGGGGAGGCAGGAGCACTCCCATGTGCAGTTGGGCCTGGAGGAATCTGTCATCCGGTCCAAATCTGCATCCGTGAGGCTTCGGGTCGATCTCGAAGGCGGGACGGGAGTGCCACCTCGAAGAACTCGTGGGATATCGGGTCTACTCCTCCTCAGGACCCGGTGAAAAGCAAGGAGGCTGGATATGAGAAGGAGGAGACCCAGAAGTCCCGGAGGGAGATGACCGCTTAGCCAGGGGGGGGGGCAAAGCGGAGGCCTCGGCCCGCCGCTTGTGGCGTTTCTCCCTCCTTTTCTCTTTCCTAGCTTCCCTCTCCTCCGGGCCGAAGGCGGGAGGTTGAGTCCCGGCCAGGGGGAGGGAAGCAGGAGTGGCAGCCGCTGTAGTGGGAGCCACAGAAGGACTGGAGGTAGAAGCCGAATCCGGGGGCAGAAGACCCACCAGAATCAGCTTAGACCTCTGGTCCTTAAGTGCCCTGGGGTTGAACGCCGCACAAATGGAACAAATGGAACAACCAGAAGAGAGGTGCTCAACCCCAAGGCACAACACGCACAGAGTGTGGCCATCCGCCGGGGACAGCTTATGGCCACACTCAGTGCACTTAGAAAAAATAGGCTTTGGGGCCACAGACATTTTAATTAAAGAAGGACAGCCACACACGTTAGGACCCAAACATGCACACACAATCCTAACGGAACCACGAGGGAAGGGGGAGGTTAATTACAAAAAATATAAAGTTAAGCTAGGGAGGTGCTGTTGGTTAAACCGCGGCAAACTAGATCTGAGGTCAGTTAGGGTTGGCAGGGGATTATGGGTAGGGGGAGGAGCTTGGAGCTCGGATCTAAGCTGTTGAAAACTGCCAGCTCGGAACCGAAGTCTGATCAGATTCCCATAGGTTGCTGCACAAATGAAGTTAACTACTTCAGATTAATGGATTGGTTTGGAGTAATATAGTTCAGGTGAAATTAGTCTATAATGTGTGCATGTATATGGGAGGTATGTGATAGTGGCTTTAGGGTTTAGAGGTAGGAGTGTGTTAGGGAGAGTTGTTCATAGGTTCATAAATAGATTCATAGATTAGTACTACGCTAACTGCCCTTGGGAGCCATTTTAAGCCTAGCCAATTATCCCCTGTGAGATTCAAACCCTGTACCGTGTGTTTGTAAGGCAAACACCTTAACCATTAGGCCACCCTCCCAACCCTGGAGGATTAGACAGCAGAGGGAGATAAGAAGGTAGGTTAGTATTAATGTGTGCATGGAGAGAGTAGACATAGTAGATGCAAAGTTTGCGGTAACTATGTGATCCACAGGTAAATGTCTGGTAGGAATTTAGGCTGGGGTCAGGTGCCAAGAAGAGGGGTAACTCCCTGAAGTTAGCAAAGACTACAACCAGTCATATGATGACACAATAATGGCACACAAACTTGAGTTAAATAGCATGCAAAAGTGAAAAATCAGAATTACTGTAATAGTGCACTTTGTTAAAACAAAACAAAGACAAAACAAATGACCCGTCAATAACAGCAAGGCAATAATTAGCTATATGAACTTAACATATAACTTCGCATGTTATCACAACACAAGTAAAAATGAAAAGGAGTAATATCCAAACACGAATATCAAAAATTAATGAATGCCTGATAGACAGTTTTTATACACAGAGTAGTGTCCTTGTAAAACTGAAATCAAACTAAACAAAAGTTCTAACGATGTAAAACGACTCATCACAGCTCCTCGTGGTGTCCTGCAGAGTTCTACAAGCAGCAGAGAGTGGAAGAGTGACTTTCCATTGATTTACAAGTATTTTTTTCTGGCTTTCTATTTTCGACTGCTGTATTTTGCCTAAAAAGCAAATTTTTATTTCTAAACTAGCTCTGCAAGTTGATTTACTGTATTTGTTTGTTTCTAAACTGTTTTGCACTTTAAAAGTTTGTTTTTGGTTAAATTAACTGGTAGGCTACACACTCAAGTGCGCTAGCCGATTTAAAGCATTTACTGTTTGTTACTGTATCCATTTTTAATCTGTTTGTGAAAAAAAAACAAACAAAAAAAATCCTTGTTTTCCCGCCTTTACTGAACTAGAATAGTCCAGTCTTCAGATTTTGCTGATCTCTGGGCTGTGTCATAGTTCCTGTGTTGTCCATATCCTTATTTGGATAGGAGGAAGCTTCTTTGTTCACCAGTGGGAGTGGGGAGCACTGAGCAGCCTATTTGTCCCTAAAGGAGTGGTTCCAGCCCAGCAACTTGTAGTTTATTGGCCGTTTTGGGCCATTTCCTAGCTCTTTCTAACCCCCTGCTATAAAGCCCGCTTTAGCGCGCTTTTGTGCGAAGTTGTGCATAGCGCAGCATCGGGCAGCACCGGTTAAGCAAGTTTAAACTATTTCTGGCTCCGCTAAGTCTGCTCTTCAGTTTTTCCGTTAGAACTGCTCTACTTTCATTCTAAACAGTCTATTCTCTATCTGAAAAGCCCAGCACTTGCTCCTAAAGCATTTTTAAACAGGTACTCAAACAAAAAGAAAGCACTACATCCACCTACAATCCCCTTGAGTACCCATTTCCCTATAGGTCCTTTCTGACTCAGTTACACAGCAATCCCTCACACTATTCTAGCATGTCGAAGGGTCAATTACTGGCGTCCTCTCCAATTCCGCTGGTGAATCTGGGAATCTTGAGGCAATGTTACAACTGCCTCATGTACACAGACAACTCTCTCCTCCTCCCAACAAATACAAATATATGTGAGAGATGCAACTACATAGCCAAACTGGAGGCGGAGCTCCCTCGACTCAGTACTGGCAAAACCAGTCAGGAGGAGAAGGTAACCACACACACCAAAAACCCAGTCTCACATAGACCAATCACAACTACAAACCAAACACATAAACACACAAAAACATACTCTGAGGTTCTAATTAAAAATCTATCAAAACAACAGAGGCCTCCAAAGCAGACATCCAAGCAACCACTACATCAAAACATAGCACATGCAACACATAGTTCACAAAGTCAGTGTGCCAAACAGTCACAGCCCTTAAGGCCAAACAACATGCCCGATACACTTGTAATAGGTGACTCCATAGTCAGACACACTGACATCCTGCTCACCAGACTGAACAAGGAAAAGGTTACAGTAAGCTGCCTGTTGGGCGCTAGAATCTGCCACATAACACAAGCACTCAGATCACGCCAAAGTAAGTACAAATATGACTCAGTCATTGTCCATGCCGGTGTGAATGACCTGAGACGTACCTCCCTGGACTACATGGAGAGACAGAAGAGCTCTCTGATTATGTAGCCCAGGCCGGTATGACCCTGAGCCTGAGCAGCATCTTACCCTCACCAAGAATGATGCCACAGTACAAACGCAAAATGATCAGCTTTAACAATTGGCTCAATTACTGGTGTCATTCTAAGGGGATCCAATGTCGGTCTGCTTGGGATGACATGCTTGACAAGCCACACTGCTTCGCAAGGGACGGCTTGCACCTGTCACCCCTGGGCTTCCGGATATTGGCCAAGGCTCTGGCCACCCCCATAGTGCCTTTTTTAGGCAAGGCTCAAAAGACAAACCCACCTCCCTAGAAAACACAAGTGGAAAAAAACTAAGGGTAATGCTGCTCAACGCCAGAAGTCTAAACCTCAAGATGCATGCTCTGGAAGCCCTCCTCAGTATGGAGAACATCAATGTCTGTGCAGTGACTGAAACCTGGTTCAAGGCTCCCGAGAGCACCCCAACACTACCAGGTTATACCTCATATCATGCTTTTCGGCCTCAAAACTTGGACCAAACCACAAAAGGAGGGGGAGTATCCATATTCAAAGATACCCACACCTCCAGGTTAGTGGCAACGCACGAAGCATCGGAGACCATCCATGTGCAACTAACCATAGGCAAAACTGCCCTACAGTTTGTAGCATGCTACAGACCACCCTCTCAAACTCAGGAACCCCACTCAGCCTTCCTGAAGACACTGGGGAGTATAAATGTCTCTCCAAATACCATCATACTGGGAGACTTCAACTACCCAAACATAGACTGGGAGCATTACTCAAGCCCCAACACCCTAACCCAAAGGTTCCTAGAATTCATAAACTCAAATGCGATGGAACAACTAGTCACCACTCCCACAAGAGGAGATAATATACTAGACCTGATCATCACAAACATGGGGACACAATGCTCCACACCAGAAGTATACCCCTCATTGGTGAGATCAGACCATAAATTAATCTCACTGGAAATCCACATCCCGCCCCCACCCCCAGCATAAAAGACCACAGTGAAGAATTTCTCAAAAGCTGACTTCACACTTGACTGAAGTGGTATCCTTCAAGGCCCCTGGGCCAGTGGAAACCACAACCCACACCGCTGAATCCTTTATAAACACTTTCTACGGACACCTTCAAGAATGCATGGATCATGCAATCCCAAATAAAACCAAGACCCATTTCCCCAAAGGCAGGCATCCTGTCTGGTGGACCCCAGCCATTAACAAGCTTTACAACAGGAGGAAGCTACTACATGACAGAGCAAAATCCCCAAAAGGGAAGGCATCTCTGATCAGTACTAGCAAAAAAATACGATCACTCATAAAATCACCCAAGGCCAACTTTGAGAGAAAAAAATCGCAAAAGACACTAAAGACAATCACAAGGCCTTCTTTAGTTATGTTAGAAACCTGGGTGGAAACTCCCAGATATGCTCAGTTAGTCCAAAATGACAAAAAATACACTGAACCCACAGACATTGCCAACATACTGGCAGACAGGTTCAGTGCAAATTCCCCCCCCCCAAAAGGAGAAATATCTATCCCAGCAGAGTGTAGCCTCCCTGACATCTCAGATACCCAGGTGAGAGCCACCCTCTCCAAAGCTAAAAACACAGCATCAATGGGACCAGACGGTGTCCCGGGTTGCGTGCTACATGAACTCCAAGAGGAACTAAACCCGCACATAAGGCTGCTGTTTAATCTTAGCCTTACTACAGGATACGTACCCAAAGAATGGCGTACAGCAGCAGTGATCCCACTCCACAAAGGAGGTGCTTCTACGGACCCTGGAAATTACCACCCCATAACCTTGACGAGCCTGGTCTGCAAAGCTATGGAGAGGATCATTATGGAACTCATAAACAAAGACATTGGGGACCTACAGACACTGGATCCTACCCAATTCAGCTTTGTCAAGGGCAGATCCTGCCTTTTGTACCTGGTCGACTTTTTTGAAACCGTCACTAAGGCCATTGATGAGGGTAAGGCAGTTCACACAGCCTACCTTGATCTTGCAAAAGCCTTCGACACAATACCCCACTCGGACATCATAGACAAGCTCACCAGCTTAAATGTAAACCCATCTGTCATAAGATGGGTTGCAAACTGGCTCAAGGACAGAACCCACAAGGTCAGAATTGCTGAAGCCATTTCAGACTCTAAGCCAGTCACAAGCGGTGTCCCACAGGGCTCGGTCCTGGGACCCCTCTTGTTCGGCATTTAATTTTCCGAGGTGCAAGCAAACATAGGAGGATTGTGGCTGACAAAATTCGCAGATGACTGCAAACTGGGCGCCATAATTGATACTCCAGTGGACACAAGCATCCAGAAAGGCCTCGTAGAAACGGATAAATGGTGCCAGAGCCATGGCCTTAAACTGAATGCCAAAAATGTATAGTTATTCCCTTTGGGAAAAACAAATTACCACATAGGTGGTAATCCATTAAGTACAGAAGTAATCAGGGACCTAGGGACCCAAGTTGACAGTAACCTCTCATTTGACACTCACATTACCAAGGTGGTTAGGAAGACCTTCTATATCACCCACCTTATCATGAAAGGATTCACATCTAGATCAAGAGAGGTCATTGTGCCCCTATACTCTTGCCTTATCAGGCCCATAATTGAGTACAATGCCCCATTTGGGATGTACCTTACCAGACACCTGCAGCAGTTAGAAAGACCCCAAAAGTACCTCACCAAGAGGATCAAGGGTCTCAAACATACGTCATATGCTGCCCAGCTGAAGAAACTCCAGCTCTATTCAGTCGCATACCACCTACTCAGAGATAATCTATGCCTGACGTACAAGGCCATGTCCAATCCGGAATTAATGGACATGCTCCACCTCAGAAAATCCAAATCCACCAGAGCCACGACAGCGAGAGATTTGAACCTCAACACACAAATAAATAGGACGTGCTGGAGGGACAGATTCATAACCCAGAGGCTCCCTACACTCTGGAACAGAATCCCAGTTCATGTTAAGCACAGCCCCTCAATGACTCTCCAAGAGAAATCTTGACGAGTAGATGGGAGATCGTAGGTTTACCCCAGGGGTCATCTCTGTGTCACTACTAGACAGAGGCACAGTAAACTAAACCCTAAATGGGCATAGTATTCTCATTCCAAGGGGTGGCGAAAGCCACACACACTCTGGCTAGGCTTATAAATGCCCTAGGGCAGATAGCCTAGTATGAACCTATGAACCTAAAATAATCATCCACAGTGGTCGATAAGGGGGTCAGAATCCAGCATATACAAAAAGGCAAACTGTAAATAATCAGTCCACAAAAAGATATGTTTCCAAATTCAAACAGATGCAGCTAACAAGAATTTACACCACCATAACAAAAGTTTAGTACAAGAAACACTTCCCTAAGGAGTCCCAGCCAATAATAATTGTTAACACACTGTTTTGGATCCCCGGAAAAGCCGAACAGGCCGACATGCGTAGCAGCCGATATTCAACAAGTTTGTATGTCCAAATAAGAAAAAAAACATACGAAAACACTTACATGAGGTAAGATGAAAACATTTCATAAGGTATGATGCTGTCACAAATTGTTAACATGCTGTTAGGTTTCCATCAAAAACCATAACGAGCCAATGTTTGTCACGACCAATGTTATAAAACACAAAGTCACTTTATATTTTCCATACAAGTTTTTTTAAACATAAGACTGTTTAAGGCAGTGGATTTAATTATTGTGGAGAAAGTGTTGACTAATTAGCACTGGTATCAGTTGGTGATTGTGTCATATGACTTTTAACTTCTATAAATGCTGGAGAGAATTTTTACTCTTTTGGTTCTGTTTAAGCCCCAGATAAAAGGAGCAAAAGTGCTTGACCTTTTAAAATTTTTTTATTATTCTTTTTATGGATTTAATGCTTTGGGTACATTAAACTTCAACACAATTTATCTTTTCTAGAGCTACTGCATTGCTCCCGGCTTTTACCACAATGTGAGCTTGAGTTATTACATGCCAGCTGTTTGTTGCACGGTCAAATGCTGTTTTTGGGTTAATTTTATAACAAATATGGAAACAAGCAATCACCTCAAGTTGATAAAATCAGCAATATAAACAGCTTTGAAAATGGATGCGATTCATGAATGCATGAAAAACTATTTGCTTAATTCTTGATGGAAATGGCCCAAAATATAAATCTTTTACAAGGACATAAAAACAACAAGCAGGCTGCAGGCTCTCCTTTACTTACCTGAAAGTTCACCGCTAAAGGTTTCTCCCACTCACTGCCAATCACTTGTCACACTGCATGAAAATAAAAAAAAAAAAAAAAAAAAAAAGAGTACAGTTGCGCAAGTTCCAACTGCAGTCTGTCAAAGCTTAAAACTGCTCTCACTGCCAGTGTGTGAAAGTGAAGAACCAGCTGCTGACACTACTGACTTCTCATGTGAAGACGGCCCTGTAGTATGATAATCATGGACACCATCAGTCCAAGAACTTTTAGAAATTCTCTTGCTGAGACGACATTCCTCTTGGAGAATTCCAAACACCGTCTGGTATAACAGGACCTGGTCTTTGGGCAGAAAAGTCATTCTCATGTTGGAGTGATGATCAAACATCCCAGAAGGAGAAGTCTTTGAAAGGGTGTTGGACACAACTTTCGGAACTTAAACTTAAACCCTAGAAGGCAGAGTAATGTTGAGACCTTCTATAGTGATTCCAAACACCTGGATATAAACTCTGCACAAATTAGTAAGTCATCCAAGTACAGAAAGATGGGAATGCCCAGAGTTTGACAGTAGGCCACTACTGAAACAAGGCATTCAGTGGACAGCTCAAAGGGGCAATATAGAAAACTGACCGTGTGAAGCAGGCAACAAATCTCGGATAACTCCTAGTGATGGGCAATAAGGATACAACATTACTCTGCCTTCTAGGGTTTAAATATAAGTATTTTTGTGGCTTTCCCACTGTTATTAAGCTAGCGACTGCATTTCGCCTGTTTTACTGCTACTTTAAGTGATTTCTGCATTTTACACTGTTTATTGCACTTTAAGTTACTAATTGTTGCAAATTGTTTCTGTAGGCTACACACTAAAGTGCGCTAGCCGATTTACAGCATTTATAGCATTTACTGTCTGTTTATTTCCTTATCTCTGTAATAAAACAAAAAAATCTCTTGTTTTCCCGCCTTACTGAACTAGAGTAGTCCAGTTTCAGAGTTGCTGATCCCTGGGCTTTGTTTATAGTTCCTGTTACTGATCCATTGCCTTATTAGGGAGGAGGGAAGTTTCTTTGCTTACCAGTGGGAGTGGGAGGCACTGAGCGGCCTTTCTGTCCGATTTGGTGAAGTTTCAGCCAGAAACTAGTAGTCTATTGGTCGTTTTGGGCCAATTCCTAGCTCCCTTCAGCCCCCTGCTATAAAACACGCTAAACGTTAGCTGAGTTGCCACTGTTGCACACAAGAGCAGCGGCGGTTAAACAAAGTTAACTATTCGTGCCATCTAAATTCCACTCTTCAAATTTTCCCTTAGAACTACCTTCCTCGAGCTGTACTGCTGATCTAACCAGCATATCCTATAACTGAAAAGTTCATCTCTACTTGATTCCCAAGTAGACTATTCTCTATCTGTAAAGCCTAGCACTTACTCCTACAGTACTTGCACCTTGATAAAGCACTCTTATTATAGATAGTACCCCACCAGCCTAAAACCCACTTCCCGAGTCCTTTGAAAGTCTCTTTATCTACTACTTCTAGTATGTCGAGGGATCAGTTGCTAGTGTCCTCTCCAGCTCAACTGGTGAACCTGGGAATATTGAGGCAATGTTACAATTGCCTCATGTACACAGACAATCCTCTCCTCCTCCCACAAAACACAAATACATGCGAGAGATGCAACTATACGGCCAAACTGGAGGCTGAGCTCTCTCAACATAGGACTGGCAAGACCAGACAGGAGGAGAAGGTAACCACACACAATACATACCCAGTCACACATGGTACCATCACAACTTCAAATCATACACATACTCACACAAAGACATACTGAGGCTCTGATCAAAAATTTACCAAAACAGCAGAGGCCACCAAAGCAGACACCCAAACAACTACCACCTCACGACCCAACACATGCAACACATAGACCACACAGTCAGAGTGTCAAACAGTCACAGCCCTTAAGGCCAAACAAAATGCCAGACACACTTGTCATTGGTGATTCCATAGTCAGACACACTGACGTCCCGCTCACCAGACTGAGTAAGGAGAAGGTCACAGTAAGCTGCCTGTCGGGCGCTAGAATCCGCCACATAACGCAAGCACTCAGGTCTCTCAACAGCAGGTACAAGTCGACTCAGTCATTGTCCACCCTGGTGTCAACGTCCTGTGACGTACCTCCTTGGTCTACATGTAAAGGGACATAGAGGAGCTCTCTGATTATGTAGCCCAGGCAGGTATGACCCTGACCTTGAGCAGTATCCTACCTTCACCTAGAATGATGCCACAATACAGTGATAAGATGATCAGCTTTAATAATTGGCTTAAATTCTGGTGTCATTCAAAGGGGATCCAATGTCTGTCTGCCTGGGATAACATGCTGGACAAGCCACGCTGCTTCACAAGGGACGGCTTGCACCTGTCACCCCTGGGCTTCCGGATATTGGCAAAGGCTCTTGCCACCCCCATAGTGCCTTTTATAGGCAAGGCTCAAATTCTAAACCTACCACCCTAGAACACCAAAAAGGAAAAAAACTAAAGGTAATGCTGCTCAATGCCAGAAGTCTCACTCTCAAGATGCACGCACTCGAGGCCCTTCTCAATATGGAGAACATCGATGTCTGTGCTGTGACAGAAACCTGGTTCAAGGCTCCTGAGAGCACCCCAGCACTAACAGGTTTCACCTGATATCATGCCCGCCCCAAAATCCGGACAACACAAAGAAAGGAGGGGTGTCCATATTCATAAAGGACACCCACACCTCAAGGTTAGTGGCAACGCATACGATGCATCGGAGACCATCCAGGTGCAATTAACCATAGGCAAGACTGCTCTGCAATTTGTAGCATGTTACAGGCCACCCTCTCAAACTCAGGAACCTCACATGGCCTTCCTGTAAACATTGGAGGGATAAATGTATCTCCAAACACCATCATACTAGGTGACTTCAACTAACCTAATATAGACTGGGAACACTACTCAAGCCCGAACACTCTAACCCAAAGATTCCTGGAGTTCATAAACTCAAATGCCATGGAACAACTAGTCACCATCCCCACAAGAGGAGAAAACATACTTGATCTCATCATCACGAACATGGGATCAAAATGTTCAACACCGAAGTATACCCCTCACTGGTGAGATCAGATCATAAACTAATCTCGCTGGAGGTCCTCATCCTGCCCCACCTGAAACAAAAAGACCACAGTGAAAAACTTCTCAAAAGCCGATTTCACACTTCTAAAACTAGTGTGGTCTCCTTTAAGGCCCCTGAGCCAGTGGTAAACATTACTCAAACCGCTGAATCACTTACAAATGCCTTCTACCAGCACCTACAGGACTGCATGGATCAGGCAATCCCAAACAAAACTAAGACTCTCTGTACCAAAGGCAAGCGTCCAGTCTGGTGGACCCCAGCCATAAACAAGCTCTACAACAAAAGGAGGAAGCTACTACAAGATAGAGCAAAATCCTTGAAAGGTAAGACACCTTTGATCATTATAAGTAAAAACTAAGAGCTCTCATAAAATCATCCAAGGCAAATTTTGAGAGAAAAATCGCCAAGGACTCAAAGACAATCATAAGGCCTTCTTTAGCTATGTTAGAAACCTAGGAGGAAACTCCCAGATATGCTCAGAATTAGTTCAAAATGATGTGAAAATTACTGAACCTACACACATTGCTAACATACTGGCTGACAGGTTCAGTGCAAACTCCCCTCCACCCCAAAAGGAGAGATATATATTCCAGAGGATTGTAGCCCCCCAAACATCTCCAACGCCCAGGTGAGAACTGCCCTCACTAAGGCAAAAAACACAACATCCATGGGACCGGATGGTGTCCCCGGCTGTGTGCTTCATGAATTCAATGAGGAATTAAACCCACAGTTAGGACAGCTGTTTAATCTTAGCCTCACCTCAGGATACGTACCCAAGGAGTGGTGCACGGCGCCTGTGGTCCCACTTCATAAGGGCGGTGCCTCCACAGACCCTGGAAATTACCGCCCCATTAGCTTGACAAGCCTCATCTGCAAAGCCATGGAGAGGATCATAATGGAACTCATAAATAAAGACATAGGGAACTTGCAGACTTTGGATCCAACCCAGTTTGGCTTTGTCAAAGGCAGATCCTGCCTCTTAAACTTGGTTGACTTTTTCGAGACAGTCACCAAGGCCATTGATGAGGGAAAGGCAGTCCATACAGCCTACCTCGACCTGGCAAAGGCCTTGACACAATACCCCACTCAGGTATCATGAAAAACTCATCAGCTTGAATGTAAACCCATACATCACAAGATGGGTTGCAAACTGGCTAAGTGACAGAACCCACAGGGTCAGAGTTGCTGGAGCCATGTCAGACTCAAAGCCTGTCACAAGTGGTGTCCCACAGGGCTCAGTCCTGGGTCCACTCTTGTTCGGCATCTACTTTTCTGAAGTACAAGCAAACACAGGAGGGTTATGGCTGACAAAGTTTGCAGATGACTGCAAACTGGGCGCCATACTCGAAAACACATCTGACACAGATATCCTCCAGAAGGGCCTCACAGAAACGGGTAACTGGTGCCAGAGCCATGGCCTGAAGTTAAACGCCAAAAAATGCATAGTCATACCCTTCGGGAAAAACAAGGTTACCCCTAGCTACTATATAGGTGGCAATCCACTGAGCACAGAAAAAGTCATCAGGGATCTGGGGACCCAAGTTGACAGTAGCCTTTCGTTTGACACTCATGTTGCTAAAGTAGTTAGGAAAACCTTCTATATCGCCCACCTGATCATGAAGGGATTCACATCTAGATCAAGGGAGGTCATCGTCCCCTGTACTCATCACTCATTAGACCTATGATTGAGTACAATGCCCGTTCGAATGTATCTGACCAGACACCTGCTGCAGCTTGAAAGGCCCCAAAAGTTCCTCACCAAAAGGATAAAGGGTCTCAAAATATGTCTTATGCTGCCCAACTGAAAGAACTCCAGCTCTATTCAGTCTCATACCGCTTGCTCAGAGGTGACCTGTGCCTGACATATAAGGCCATGTCAAACCCAGATTTGATGAATATGCTTCACCTCAAAAATCTAGATCCCTCAGAACCACAAGGGCGGGAGACTTAAACCTTGACACGGTTATAAATAGAACGTGCTGGAGGGACAGATTCATCACCCAGAGACTCCCTATGCTGTGGAACAAAATCCTGGTACATGTGAGGCAGAGCACCTCGCTGGCCTTGTTCAAGAGGAAGCTTGACCAATGGATGGGAGATCGCAGATATACCCCAGGGATTACTTCAGTGTCACTGCTTGACAGAGGCACAGAAAAATGATAGGCATAGTTTTTATTCAAACTAAAGGGGTGGCGAAAGCCACATAACTATGGGCTAGGCTTATAAATGCCCTTGGGCAGATAGCCTAGTATGAACCTATGAACCTATGAACCTATGATCCTATGATGACAGGCATCCTTCAAGTCCAGGATCACCACAAAGCAGTTGTCTGGCAACAAAAGAAACCTTGTCTGCAGGGTGAGCATATTGAACTTTGGGGTCTTCACAAATTTATTCAGAAAATAAAGGACCAAAATCAGCTTTTACGACTGCTCTTTTTGGGAAGCTAGAAATTTCTAGAGTGGAAAACTCTCATTATTTTAGGAGCAACCAGTTCTATGACTCTCCAAGTCCAATATTTGCTGGAGAAGTGGACAGTAAAAGTCTGGACCAGCAGATGAGGGGGAACCCCTTAAATGGAAGTAGGCAGTCATTTCACTTCCATTTGTAACCCATGCCAACAATGTTTAGCACCCATTTGTCAGAAACTGCTGATGACCAGGCCACCTTGTTGATTGTGAACATGAGACATAAGACACCCAATGGGAGCTGTGATAAAGGTGGGTGCTGTCCATACCTCAGTACAGTAATAATTTGGGAGGGCAGGTATCCTTTATAGGAAAGGAACCCTTCTCACTCAGTTTGGTAAAGTTTTCATCCTGCAGTTTCCTTTTACTGCCTTGCTTCTTGTTTGGCTGAGACTTTAATTAGGCCGCCGCCGAAAGTTATCTTAAAGAAAGAAAACTTGGGAACCTTGAACATTTTCAACATTCCTCTCATCAATTCACCTCTAACATCCCAGTGTTGAAGGATCTGTTTAGCTGCTGTACCAAACACACAGAGTCAAGAGGAGCTGTCAAAATCTCATTTTAAAATTCTGAGTGCAACCAAGCATACCTCCTAATTACCACTGCCAATGTTGTATTTCTAGAAATAGTATCAATCCCTTCCAAGGCACTTTTTACGGTATAATCTGACACCCGAGAAACATTGGAGACTTATCTTTAACAGAGATCTTTTGATCTGTATGCAACAATGCAGCAAACTTGTATAAACTATATGCACCTCAACACAAACTTTCACATAAAACGTTTGTAGTTTAGAGACTTTAAAAGGTACCATGCTAGACCAAGCCAGCTACTTTCCATGACATTCTAGCCACTTGCCTGAGGGACTGGGTTAGAAGAAGAGGGTCTTCTTATTAGCAAAAGTCACTGCAGACACTGAATCAGGATTAACAGACAAAGGCAAGGAAAAGCACACTCAAAATTTCTTAAACATGTTCTTAGGCAAAGCCTCAATAATGACATGAGAAACTACAACCTTTCTTGAAGACATTCTCCAACTCTGGGATTAATGGAAAAAAGTTTTCCATGTCACAGGCCTCATCCTCCATGAGATCATAAACTAGGTTAATCTCAGCTGAGTTGGAGATCTCGCCCAGCTGAAAACTAAATCTAGTCAATATCTGGGAAAAAGGAAAGTACAGTTTTGTACCTTCCATAAATGTAGATGGTCGAGTGCTCATACAGCTGCCGTCATTACAGATGGGTTATCCTGCCGTCAGGTGGGTCCTCGGTCGGCCGAATTCCAAAGTCTAGGTCCGGCGTCAGTTGTCATAGCTTCTTCCCGGACGTCAGCGCAGCAGGGGTATAAAAGAGGTAGCCGACGCCATCTTCTTCAGTTTTTCTTGCCCCAGATGTCAGGTGCCCCCAAGAAGGAAGGCAAAACATAAACTTATGTAATCATGCAAAATAGAATAAATCAAAAAAACAGTAGTTGCAAGCAAATACACCATAAAAGAATACCCCAAATAGGTTGTATGAGAAGGTGTTTGTCATAAGGCCTGTCCTAAGAGGGGACGGGGGGGGGGGGGGGGAGTACAGTTTTGTACCTACCATAAATGTAGATGTCCGAGAGGTATGCATCTGCAGTCCTAACAAATGGGTTGTCCTGCCTCAGGCAGCCCTTCGGTCGGCCGGATTCCAAAGTCTGGGTCTGGCCTCGGCTGATGTCGCACTTCTCCCGACGTCATAGCTGCAGTTCAGCGGGTATAAAGGCATCAGCCGACGCCATTTTCCTCAGTGTCTCTTGCCCCAGATGCCAGGTGCCCTCTAGGAAGGCTAGATTTGGATAAATGCAAATGTTTCCAAACAATAGAGAGCAAATAGAAATAAACATGTATATACATATATACAAACAAATACACCATAATAGATTCCCCCAGCTAGCTACAAGATGGGCAAATACCCTAGGAGTACCACAGAGGGGAAGGAGGGTGAGTAATCCTGACTGCAGATGCATACCTCTCGGACATCTACATTTATGGTAGGTACAAAACTGTACTGTCCTTCAAGGATGCATCTGCAGTCCTAACAAATGGGTAGAATACCATAGCCAAACTGGGGGAGGAGGCACCAAGAGTTTATGGTGTAGTTAAGATCCCTTGCAAAACAGCAGTGGCAAAACCTGCTCGGGATCTGGAGTATAAAGGTAGATTATAATGCTTGGCAAATGTATGCACGGAGCTCCAAGTAGCAGCCTCTAAAATGTCTTTGGTAGCCACTCCTCGTAAGAAAGCTGTAGTAGTGGCTGTAGCCCTTGTGGAGTGAGGTCTGATGTTTTCTGGAGTTGCCTTTCCATGAAAAGAGTAACAAAATCTAATGCAATTTCCTATCCATTTTGAGATGTTTGTTTGGAAATTGCTTTTCCTTCCATTCCTGTTGCATATGCTACCAGAAGCTGGTCAGTTTTTCTATTGTTCTTGGTTCTGTCCAAGTAGTAGCGCAATTGTCTGTGCACATCCAAGGTATGCAGCAATCTTTCCCCCCTGTTCTGCGGGTTGGGGAAGAATGTTGGTAGGTGTATTGCTTGGTTTAAAGATACCCTGGAGACCACTTTTGGCATAAAGGTAGGATTAGTTCTCATGGACACTATCCTGATGGAAGATAAGGAAGGGTTGTACTGCCATTAATGCCTGCAATTCAGAAACCCTTCTAGCTGAAGTGATTGCAAGCAGGAATGCAGTTTTCCAAGATAAGTACTGTAATTCTGCTGTTGCTGCTGGTTCAAAAGGGGGAAGTGTCAACTTTTCTAACACAAAGTTCAAGTCCCATGTAGGCAATGGTGGTTTCCTTGGTGGCTTTACATTTTTAATTCCTCTCAGAAACTGCCTGAGTAGAGGTTGAGAAAAGACTGGAGGATCCATGTTTTATTGTGCTGAAATTGCTGATGCATGAATCTTAATGGAGGAGTAAGACAGGCCATTGTGGAAAAGCTCTGCTAAATATTCCAGGATGTTAGCTATGTTTGCCAATGATGCATCTACTCATTTTGTTGTACTCCAAATGAGATATCTTTTCCATTTTGCTGAATAAGTTTTCCTTGTTGAGGGTCTGCGAGCCTCCAAGATAATGTCTTTAACCCTTTGAGATAAATCTGGGTTATGTAGTCTTATGTAATGTTCCAAGCAGCTAGCTGCAGTGTTTTCAAGTTTGGATGCAGGATTTTGAAGTTGTTCTGTGTTAGCAGCAGAGGTAGTAGGGGTAGAGGCCATGCGTGTTCCCGAGATATACTCCTTAGTAGCGGGTACCAATGTTGCCTCGGCCAGTCTGGAGCTATCAAGATGATCCTTGGGTGATCTTTTTTTGATCTTCAGTAGCACTTTGTGCATCAAAGGGAGAGGTGGGAATGCATATGCTGTCAGGTTTTCCCAACTGAAGGATAGGGAGTCCACCTTCCAAGCAAGTGGGTGGTATGTCCTTGTGCAGAATTTTTTCAACTGGTGGTTGTGTGGGGATGCGAACAGGTCTATTTCTGGTAGTCCCCATTTCCTTGTAATGGATTGAAGATGTCTGGATGCAGCATCCATTTGTGGGCATCTGTGGTAGTTCTGCTTAAGAAGTCTGCTAGAATATTTTCTTTTCCTGGCACAAATATGGCCTGGAGCTGAATGTTGAGGTTCAGGGCCACATTCCAGAAGTTCATTGCCATCCGGCATAGAGGATATGAATGTGTGCCTCCCTATTTGTTGATATACCACATAACTGTGGTGTTGTCCGTCCTTATCAGCAAATGACCCTGTTGAAGAAACGGTCTGAATTGCCTGCTTTACTGCCAGCATCTCTTTTTGATTTATGTGTAGGTTCATCTGGTCTTGAGTCCATAAGCCTTGTATGCACTTGTTCACCATGTGTGCCCCCCAACCGAGGTCTGAGGCGTCCGTGGTGATAGTCTGGTTTGGGTGAGGCCTGTGGAAGGGCAGTCCTTTGTTCGATTGACAGGCCTGGGCCCACCACTGGAATTCTTGCTTCAGGCATGGAATTATTGAAATTTGGGTTTCTAGGCTGTGCTTGTGCTGAGACCATAAATTCCTCAGGTACCATTGCAACTTCCTCATATGTAGTCTGGCATGTGGAATCAATATTATGCAGGATGCCATGTAACCCAGGGCTTGCAGGATTTTCCTTGCTGTAAGCTGGTTCTGTGCTGTTAATGCCATGAAATAAGGTGGTAGTTGCTTCTGCTTTTCTGCTGTGAGGAATGCCATCTGGTTTGATGTGTCCAGTTCTGCACCCAAGAAAGTTATCGTTTGGGATGGGATCAGCCTTGACTTTTTTGTGTTGACTGTGTATCCCAGGGCTTGTAGTAGGTGAATAACCTTTTTCAAATCTTTTGTTAATTTGTCTTTGCTGTCCGCTTGTAACAGGCAGTCGTCCAGGTATGGATAAATTTGAATTCCCTGAAGCCTGCAATGAGCAATTACTGATGCCAGGCATTTCGTGAATACTCTGGGAGCAGTAGATAAGCCAAAAGGCAATGCTGAGAATTGATAATGCTCTGATCCTGCAAGAAATCTGAGGTATCTTCTGCAATTTGGTCGTATGGGGACGTGCAGGTATGCCTCCTTGAGATCCAGAGTCACCAAGACTCCTTGCCCAGCATGGGAAGAAGTTGCTGTAGGGTCAGCATCTTGAATTTTGGAACAATAAGATATGTGTTCAGAGCGGACAGGTCGAGGATAGGTCTCCATTGGTTTTCCTTTCTTGGTACCAGGAAAAGCCTGGAATAAAATCCTTGTCCTTGTTCCATAGCCGGTACCTTTTCTATAGCTCTCATCCTTAGTAAGTGGTCTATTTGCTGTAGAGCGTTTGTCTTTTGGTTTGGAGGCAGGTTTGGCATTCCTCTCTTCCTTGGAAGAGTATGGAAGTGAAACCTGTAGCCTTTGTCTATTGTCTGCAAAATCCATTTGTCTCCTGTAATGTAATGCCAATTTACTGAAAATAAGGCTAACTTTCCGCCTAAGGGTGCTTCTAGTTGTTCCCTGGTAGGCGGTTTCAGAGCCAAGTCACTGTGATTGTCCTATGGAAGTGGTAGTGGCTGGATCTGTGGCAGTACTTCTCTGGCTGTTAGGCTGCCACTGACGTCCCCTGTAGGCACCTCTGGATTGACCTCTGCCTCTTGGGCGCCTATTTCTGCTTCTCTGTGCTCTGGTGGTGTCTGGAAAGGACCAATTCTTGGAAGGCCAGTTCCTACTAAACCTCGGAGGCTGGACCTGTAAGAAATCCTTGACTGTCTGGACAGATTTAGCTTTTTCTTCCACCTTCTTTAACACTTGCTGTGCAGGGGAACCAAACAAACTGTGCTTTTCCATGGGAGCATCTAGAAGCTTGGACTTTACATGGTCTGGTAAGGATTGCTCTTTTAACCATGCATGCCTTCTGATCACTGTACCAGTCATAGCTGATCTAAAGGAAGCCTCCAGTGCATCATAGCCGCATTTTAAGGAATGATTACTGACCTGCTGAGTGTTATGTACCAAATCCTGAAGGGACTTGCGGTCTAAAGGCTCAGGTGAGGACAGTTTTTTAGTTAGCTGATCTAACAGGAATTCCTGATATTGAATCATGTGGAATTGACAGTTTAAGGCCCTGGCCGAAAGAGTAGCAGAAGTATACACTTTTTTACCCCATCTCTCTAAAGCCCTAGATTCTCTTTCAGAGGGGAGGGGGGTTTTTAGTAGAGGCAGCTGCTACAGCTTTGGGGCCCTGCGAAATAGTTTCAGGATCTGCAATAGGAGCCTTATACAAGTGATAATGTGTGTCCGGAACCCTGTAGTATCTGTCGGGCTTAGCAGGGGCTGGAGGAAGAGAGTTAGGAGCAGTACAAGCATCATTAAATGCATCATCCACAACTGTAAGTACTGAAGGAATGGCTAAAGGCCTATGCTGTGGCAAATGTAAAAAGGTCCTAAGCCTTTTCCTAGAGTCTGAAAAATCCTGGCCCTGCCATTGAAATTGTTCTCTCATAGCATGCAAGGTTTCCCCAAAAGAAAATTCCTCAGGAGGAGAGGCAGAAGGGATGGAGTCTTCTGTATCTGAGTCCTCATATGGAGAATAAGGGCCTTCCGGGGGATTTGTATTGTCTGAATCATCAGAGGAGTAATCAGTAGAAACTGGCTTAGGGGGCTCTGCTCTAGGCCTCTTCTCTGAAGGGGGTTGAGAGGCCCTGTCAGGGTGAGGCTGGGATCCCCTGATCAAAGAAATGAGATCCTCTGCTAGACTAAGCATTTGAGTACTAGAGCTAGGCCTGTGAGAAGGGGTTTTAGCAGGCACGGTCTTTGTTGATTTAGCTGCTTTAGCCCTGGCAAAAGCCTTAATTGACATGAATGCAGGGGGCCTAGCAGCTCCACGTGCAGGAGTAGATATATCTAAGGGGATAGTATCTGATAAATCCTGAGAACCTGTAAGAGCAGGTGGAATTTCCGTAGCAGATTCAGCCATGCTGGATGAGGCCTTGGTTGTAGGAGGCATGCTTTCAGCCGAAGGAAGAACCGCGGACTCTGTTTCGGCCGAAACAGAGACACTCGCGGTTGGCTTAACCGCGGTTTCGGCCGAAACCGCAGACCGCGAGTGTCGGTCCTTTTCCTTACGCTTTTTAGCTAATTGTGAAGTCGGAGTCTCCGATGGCATGTTATAAGCAAAAGCGGAGCCGAAAAACTCCTCTGCAAACTCCGACCGACGTCTAAGTGTCAGTCGGTTGAAGGAAGCACAGGCTAGACAAGCTGCTACGTCGTGGTCTGGGCCTAAACAAGGTAGGCAGTAAGAGTGGAAATCTTTATGAGGTATTTGTTTCCCACAAGTTAAACAGTTATTCACTTTTTCTGACATCGGCTGAGGCAAGAAAGAGTCTCCAACGGGGTACTTAGCTTTTTAGAAGTCTTCGGTAGTAGCAATCTCTGGTTCTGACCGACCGGCACTTGCGAACAGCTTCTGCTTCGGGCGCCAAGCGGCAAGAAAGACTGAGGAAAATGGCGTCGGCTGACGCCTTTATACCCGCTGAACTGCAGCCATAACGTCGGGAGAAGTGCGACATCAGCCGAGGCCAGACCCAGACTTTGGAATCCGGCCGACCGAAGGGCTGCCTGAGGCAGGACAACCCATTTGTTAGGACTGCAGATGCATCCTTGAAGGACATCCTGGACTGCAGCTGTATGAGCACTCTAACATCTACATTTATGGTAGGTACTAAACTGTACTATGTTCATCGTGCATACAGCTGCAGTCATTACAGATGGGAAGAATCCCAAAGCTAAGTAGGGGTGGCAGGCACTATGTGGAACTAGGAGGAGCAAGGATGCCCTGCAAGACAGCTGTGGCAAATCCCGCTCTAGATTTAGAGTATAGTGGAAGGTGATAGTGTTTGGAGAAAGTGTGCACTGAACTCCAAGTGGCTGCTTCCAAAATGTCCTTGGTAAGAACCCCCCTGAGGAAAGCTGCAGAGGTAGCTGTGGCCCTGGTGGAGTGGGATCTGATGCTTGAAGGCACAGCTTTTCCATGAAAAGAGTAACAAAAGCGTATGCAGTGGGCTATCCATTTTGAGACTGTCTGTTTGGAAATAGCCTTTCCTTGAGCACCTGTAGCATAGGACACAAAGAGTTGCTCGGATTTCCTGAATGGCTTTGTCCTGTCCAAATAATAATGAAGTTGTCTGTGAATGTCCAAGGAATGCAGTAGTCTTTCCCCTTTGTTTTGTGGATTAGGATAAAAGGTAGGCAAGTGGAGAGTCTGATTCAAAGCTACACTGGATACTACCCTTGACATAAAGGTAGGGTTGGTTCGTAAGGAAACTCTGTCCTGATGGAAAATGATGAAAGGTTGCACAGCCATGAGGGCCTGTAGCTCCAAAACCCTGCATGCTGAGGTGATAGCCAGAAGGAAAGCTGTTTTCCATGACAAGTATTGTAGTTCTGTTGAAGCAGCTGGCTCGAAGGGAGGAAGGGTCAGCTTTTCCAATAGGAAGTTGAGGTCCCAAGCAGAAGAGAGGATGAGAGAATAATGGAGGATCTGTGCTGTATGGCTGAAGCGGGGATTTTGATGGAGGAGAAGGAAAGTCCACTGTTTAACATCTCAGCTAGGTACTGTAAAATTTGAGGTAAATTTATTACCCAAGGATTCTGGCCCTTTTCTTGATTCCAGGCACAAAATCGTTTCCATTTGGCGGAGTAGGCTTTTCTAGTAGAAGGTCTTCTGGCCTCCAAGATGACATCCTGCACCTCCTTGGAGAGGAGGGTCTGTTGGGAAATCAAGGGACTCTCCATGCAGCTAGATTTAGGGTTTTGAGCTGGCTGTGAAGAGTCGTGAAGTTGTGCTGGGACAACAGAAGAGGGACTAGAGGTAGGATCCATGGTGGGGAATGGGTCAGGCTCTTCAGAAGCCGATACCAGTGTTGTCTTGGCCAATCTGGAGCAATGAGAATAATTTTCGGCCACTCTGCTTTGGCTTTTAATAGAACATTGGGCAGCAGCGAAAGAGGCGGAAAGGCATAGACTGTCAACGTTGTCCAACTGAAAGAAAGTGCGTCCACTTTCCAGACTTGTGGATGATAGGTCCTTGAACAAAATTTTTTCAATTGGTAATTTCTGTGGGTAGCAAAGAGATCTATGTCTGGCTGTCTCCATGCCCGAGTTATCTTTGTGAAAACTTGAGGATGCAACTTCCATTCGTGCGGATCTGTCATATTTCTGCTTAGGCTGTCTGCCAGTGTGTTTTCCTTCCCTGGCAGGAATTGTGCCTGTAGTTGAATATTCAATTCCAGTGCTGTGTTCCACAGGGTCATGGCTTGCCTGCACTGCGGGTATGAATGAGTTCCCCAGTTTGTTTATGTACCACATCACTGTGGTGTTGTCTCTCCTTATCAATAGCTGGCCTGGATGCAGTAGGTCTTTGAAGGCCATAATTGCATTTTGCACAGATAGCATTTCCTTTTGGTTGATGTGTAGATGCTTCTCTTTTTGGGACCATTTTCCCTGAATGCACTGATCTGTCATGTGTGCCCCCCAGGCGTAGTTTGAGGCGTCTGTTGTGATGATTTGAGTTGCTTGAGGTACACAGAAAGGGAGACCTATGTTTCTTTGGCATGCTTGAGCCCACCACAGAAATTCCTTTTGAAGGCATGGAATGAGTGGTATAATTGTTTCCAAGCTGTGGCTGTGTTGAGACCATAAGTTTAGGTATCACTGAAGTTTCCTCATATGCAGCTTTGCACATGGGATTAGTAGGATGCAAGATGCCATGAATCCCAGAGCCTGCAGGACTTTCCTTGCAGTCAGCCTGGTGACGGTTGCCATTTTGCTGAAGTACTGAGACAGTTGCCCTTGTTTTTCTGGCGTGAGGTAGGCCATCTGGGTGGTTTTATTCAAGCTGGCACCCAGGAAAATTATTTGTTGAGAGGGTATTAGTTTTGATTTCTTTTTGTTGACTGTGTATCCCAGAAAGTTCAACAGTTTTATTACAAACGCCAGGTGTTTCAGAAGTATGTCCTTACTGTCCGCTTGGATCAGGCAGTCGTCCAGATATGGGTATATTTGTATTCCTTGAAGTCTGCAAAAGGCGATTACTGATGCCAGGCATTTCGTAAACACTCTGGGCATAGTAAATAAGCCAAAGGGCAATGCAGAGAATTGATAATGGGTTGAACCTGCAAGAAATCTGAGGTATCTTCTGCAATTTTGTCTGATGGGGACATGCAGGTATGCCTCCTTGAGGTCCAACGTTACCAGCCAAGACTCCTTGCCCAGCATGGGAAGAAGCTGCTGTAATGTGAGCATCTTGAATTTTGGTACCTGTAAGTATGTGTTTAGGATGGATAGGTCTAAGATAGGTCTCCAATCTTCGTCTTTTCTTGGTACCAGGAATAGTCTGGAATAAAACCCTTGACCTTGTTCTTTTGCAGGTACCTCTTGAATCGCTTTCATGTCCATGACAGCTGAAATTTGTTTTTGTGCCTCTGCCCTTTGGCAGGTTTGGCATGCCTCTCATTTTTGGAAGGGTGTGAAAGTGGAACCTGTAGCCTCTGTCTATAATGTCCAGAATCCATTTGTCTTTTGTAACAATATGCCAATTTTTTGAGAATAATGCCAGTTTTCCGCCCAAAGGTGCTGCCATTAAAGCTTTGCTTGGCAGGTAAAGGGGGAAGTCATTGTGTCTGCTTTCTGAATGACTGTGATCTATCTTCTCCACCTCTTGGGGTTGGTGCTTGCCACTGTCTGGCTCTGAAAGATCCTTGAGGTTGCCCTCTACCCCTTGGGCGTCTGTATCTGCCCCTTTGAGGTCTGTCCGTGGCTGGAAAGGACCAATTTTTTGAAGGCCAGTTTCTGCTGAAACGTGGAGGTTGTACCTGCAGGAAATCTTTCACTGTTTGCATTGATTTCACTTTTTCCTCCATTTTCTTTAGTACCTCCTCAGCTTTAACACCAAACAATACATCTTTTTGAAGAGGTGCATCTAATAATTTAGCTTTGACATGATCTGGTAAGGCTTGCTCTTTGAGCCAAGCATGTCTTCGTATAACAGACCCCGTAACAGCAGCTCTACATGAGGCCTCTAAAGCATCAAAACCACACTGCAAGGTATGCTTACCCACTTGCTCTGCACCATGCAACAAATCCTGCAACTCTTAAATCTGATTGTTCTGGTTGTGTCATTTTGCTTTTCAACTGAGATAAAAACTGTTGACACTTTAACATATGGAACTGACAGTTTAATGCCCTAATGGTTAAAGTGGCCGAGGTATACACCTTTTTCCCCCACCTTTCTAAAGCTCTGGAATCTCTCTCTGAAGGTAATGGGTTTTTAGCAGTAGAGGCCTTAATTCCCTTGGGACCCTGTGAAATAGTTTCTGGGTCAGCAGTATGGCTTTTGTATAGGAACTGGTGTGAATCAGGAACCCGGTAATACCGGTCTGGTTTAACAGGAGCTGGAGGTAAAGAATAGTACAGTTTTGTACCTACCATAAATGTAGATGTCCGATAGGAATGCATCTGCAGTCCTTACAAATGGGTAGTCTTGTCGTCAGGCAGCCCTTCGGTCGGCCGGATTCCAAAGTCTGGGTCTGGCTTCGGCTGGTGTCGCACTTCACCCGACGTCATAGCTGCAGTTTTTCGGGTATAAAGGCATCAGCCGATGCCATCTTCCTCAGTGTTTCTTGCCCCAGATGCCAGGTGCCCTCTTTGATGGCTAAATTTGGATAAATGCCAATGTTTCCAAATAGTAGAGAGCAAACACATAAAATAAGCATGTATGTACATACATTCAAACAAATACACCATAATAGATCCCCCCCAAGCTAGCTGAAGGATGGCAAATACCCTAGGAGTACCACAGAGGGGAAGGTGGGTGGGTAATCCTGACTGCAGATGCATTCCTATCGGACATCTACATTTATGGTAGGTACAAAACTGTACTATGTCCTTCAAGGATGCATCTGCAGTCCTAAATGGGTAGAATACCATAGCTAAACTAGGGGAGGAGGAAAAAGTAGAGATTATGGTGTAGTTAGGATCCCTTGCAAAACAGCAGTGGCAAAACCTGCTCGGGATCTAGAGTATAAAGGTAAATTGTAATGCTTGGCAAATGTATGCACGGAGGTCCAAGTAGCAGCCTCTATAATGTCCTTGGTAGCCACTCCTCGTAAGAAAGCTGTGGTAGTGGCTGTAGCCCTTGTGGAGTGAGGCCTGATGTTCTCTGGAGTTTTCTTTCCATGGTAGGAGTAACAAAATCTAATGCAATTTCCTATCCATTTGGAGATTGTCTGTTTTGAAATAGGTTTTCCTTCCTTTCCTGTTGCATATGCTACCAGAAGCTGGTCAGTTTTTCTATTGGACTTGGTCCTGTCCAGGTAGTAGCGTAATTGCCTATGTACATCCGTCCAGGTAGTAGCGTAATTGCCTATGTACATCCAAGGTATGCAACAGTCTTTCTCCCCTGTTCTGTGGGTTGGGGAAGAATGTAGGTAGGTGGATAGCCTGATTTAAAGACACTCTGGATACCACCTTAGGCAAAAATGTGGGATTTGTTCTCATGGACACTATCTTGATGGAAAATCAGGAAGGGTTGCACTGCCATTAATGCCTGTAGTTCAGAGACCCTTCTTGCTGAGGTGATTGCCAGAAGGAAAGCAGTCTTCCAGGATAAGTATTGTAATTCTGCTGTTGCTGCTGGTTCGAAAGGGGGAAGTGTCAATTTTTCTAACACAAAGTTCAAGTCCCATGCTGGCAATGGTGGTCTCCTGGGAGGTTTTACATTTTTAATTCCTCTCAGAAACTGTCTGAGCAGAGGACGAGAGAAGACAGGAGGATCCAAGCTGTATTCTGCTGAAATAGCTGATGCATGTATCTTGATGGAAGAATAGGACAGGCCTGCATGGAAGAGCTCTGCCAAGTACTCCAGGATGTTGGCCATGTTTACTAGCGCCACATCTTCTCCTTTTGCAGTACTCCAAATGAGATATCTTTTCCATTTTGCTGCATAATTCTTTCTTGTTGAAGGTCTACGAGCCTCAAGGATTATGTCTTTAACCCTTTGGGATAAATCTGGGTTAATTGTCCTTATGTAATGTTCCAGGCAGTTAGCTGCAGAGTTTTCAGGTTTGGATGCAGGATGTTGAAGTTGTTCTGTGTTAACAGCAATGGGATCAGGGGCAGTGTCCATATTTGTTCCCGAGACATACTCCTCAGCAATTGGTACCAATGTTGTCTTGGCCAGTCTGGAGCTATCAGAATGATCCTTGGACGTTCCTCTTTGATCTTCAAAAGCACCTTGTGCATCAAAGGAAGTGGTGGGAATGCATAAGCTGTCAGGTTTTTCCAACTGAAAGATAGGGAGTCCACCTTCCAAGCAAGTGGGTGGTACGTCCTTGTGCAGAATTTCTTTAGCTGGTGATTGAGTGGGGATGCAAATAAGTCTATTTGTGGTAATCCCCATTCTCTTGTGATGGCTTTGAAGATGTCCGGATGCAGCATCCATTCGTGGGCATCTGTGGTAGTTCTGCTTAAAATGTCTGCTAGAATGTTTTCTTTTCCCGGTACAAAAATTGCTTGTAAATGAATGTTGTAGCTCAAAGCCACATCCCTTAGGTCCAGTGCCAGCCGGCATAGAGGATATGAATGTGTGCCTCCCTGTTTGTTGATGTACCACATAACTGTGGTGTTGTCTGTCCTTATCATCAACTGACCTTCCTGGAGAAATGGTCTAAATGACTGGATTGCCAATTTTACTGCCAGCATTTCCTTTAGATTTATGTGCAGGCGCTGCTGGTCTTGAGTCCATAAGCCTTGTATGCACTTGTCCAGCATGTGTGCCCCCCAACCGAGGTCTGAGGCATCTGTCGTGATGGTTTGGCTTGGTTGACTGTTGCAGAAGGGCAATCCTTTGTTTGATTGACAGGCCTGAGCCCACCATAGGAACTCTTGTTTCAGGCATGGGATTATTGGAATTTTGGTTTCTAGGCTGTGCTTGTGTTGGGACCACAAATTCTTTAGGTACCACTGTAGCTTTCTCATATGCAGTCTGGCATGAGGGACCAGAATTATGCAGGATGCCATGAAGCCTAGGGCTTGCAGTACTTTTCTTGCAGTTAGATGGTTCTGTTTTGTTAATGCCAAGTAGAGAGGTAGTTGCTCTTGCTTTTCTGCAGTTAGGAATGCCATTTGCTTTGATGTGTCCAGCTCTGCATCCAGAAAAGTTATTCTTTGGGATGGAGTCAGCCTTGACTTTTTTATATTGACTGTATATCCCAGGGCTTGCAGCAGGTAAATGACTCTTTGTAAGTCTTCTGTTAGCTTGCTTTTGTTGTCCGCTTGAATCAGGCAGTCGTCCAGGTAGAGATAAATTTGGATCCCCTGAAGTCTGCAATGAGCAATTACTGATGCCAGGCATTTCGTGAACACTCTGGGCACAGTAGATAAGCCAAAGGGCAATGCTGAGAATTGATAATGCTCTGATCCTGCAAGAAATCTGAGGTATCTTCTGCAAATTGGTCATATGGGGACGTGCAGGTATGCCTCCTTGAGATCTAGAGTTACCAGCCAAGACTCCTTGCCCAGCATGGGAAGAAGCTGCTGTAGGGTCAGCATTTTGAATTTTGGAACAATGAGGAATGTGTTTAAAGCGGACAGGTCGAGAATAGGCCTCCATTTGTTCTCTTTTCTTGGTACCAGGAAGAGTCTGGAGTAAAATCCCTTTCCTTGCACCATAGATGGTACCTTTTCCACAGCTCTCATTCTTAATAAATTGAGATATTTGCTTTAGAGCTTCTGCCCTTTGAGTAGGTGGTAGGTTTGGCATTCCTCTCTTTCCTGGTAGAGTATGGAAATGGAACCTGTAACCTTGGTCTATAGTTTGCAAAATCCATTTTTCCCTTGTGATGCAATGCCAGTTCTTTGAAAATAAGGTTAGCTTTCCGCCTAAGGGTGCTTCCAGTTGTTCCCTGGTAGGCGGTGCCACATCCAAGTCACTGTGATTGTGTTGTTGTAGTGGTGGTGGCTGCGTCCGTGCCTCGCTGGTTGTTACCTTGCCACTGGCGTCCCCTGTAGGCACCCCTGGATTGGTTTCTGCCTCTTGAACGCCTATTCCTGCCTCTGTGTCTTAGAGGAGTCCGGAAAGGACCAATTTTTGGAGGGCCAGTTCCTGCTAAACCTTGGAGGTTGAACCTGTAAGAAATCTTTCACTGTTTGTACAGATTTCGCCTTCTCTTCCATCTTCTTTAGTACCTGCTGTGCAGGGGAACCAAATAAATTGACCTTGTCCATGGGTGCATCCAAAAGCTTAGATTTGACATGGTCTGGTAATGCCTGCTCTTTCAACCATGCATGTCTCCGGATAACTGTGCCAGTCATGGCTGATCTAAAGGAAGCCTCCAGTGCATCATAGCCACATTTTAAAGAATGGTTACTAACCTGCTGTATGTTATGTACCATTTCCTGAACATATTTTTTATCTAGAGCTTCTTCAGAGGACAGCTTTTTAGTTAACTGGTCAAGCATAAACTCTTGATATTGAATCATATGGAATTGGCAGTTCAAAGCTCTAGCTGACAAAGTAGCAGAAGTGTAAACTTTTTTACCCCATCTCTCTAAGGATCTGGATTCCCTTTCAGAGGGGAGGGGGTTTTTAGCAGATGTAGTTGCTACAGCTTTAGGACCCTGGGAGATAGTCTCTGGATCTGCAAAAGGAGCCTTGTATAAATGGTGATGAGTGTCCGGGACCCTGTAGAACCTATCGGGCTTAGCAGGGGCTTAGCAGGGGCCGGAGGTAATGAATCAGGAGCAGTGCAAGCATCATTAAATGCATCATCTACAACAGAAAGAACTGGAGGTATTGCTAAAGGCCTATGCTGTGGCAAATGTAGAAAGGTTCTAAGCCTTTTTCTGGAGTCTGAGAAATCTTGGCCCTGCCACTGAAATTGTTCCCTCATAGCATGCAAGGTTTCCCCAAAGGAAAATTCCTCAGGTGGAGAGGCTGAAGGAATGGACTCTTCAGCATCAGTCTTCGTAAGGGGAATAAGGAGCCTCAGGAGGGTCTGTATGTTCTGAGTCATCAGAGGAGTCATCTGTGGATACTGGTTCAGGGGGCTCTGCTCTAGGCCTCTTCTCTGGAGGTGGATGAGAGGCCCTGTCTGGATGAGGCTGGGAGCCACGAATTAAAGAAATGAGATCCTCAGCCAAAGAAAGCATATGGGAACTGGTGCTGGGCCTGTGAGAGGGGGGTTTAACAGGCACCGTTTTTGAAGCTTTGGCTGCTTTAGCCCTGGCAAAGGCCTTAATAGACATGGCTGCAGGAGGCCTAGCAGCTCCACGTGCAGGGGTTGAAATATCCAAGGGAATAGTGTCTGATAATTCCTGAGAAACCGCAACAGAAGGTTGGATTTCAGAAGCCGATTCCACCAGGCTAGAAGAGGCCTCGGTAGAAGGCATGTTTTCGGCCGGGGGAAGAACCGCTTGCTCGGTTTCAGCCGAAACCGAGACACTCGTGGTTGGCTTAACCGCGGTTTCGGCCGAAACCACGGACCGCGAGTGTCGGTCCTTTTCCCTGCGTTTTTTGGTAATTTGTGAAGTCGGAGGGTCCGACGGCATGATATAAGACAATTCAGAGCCGAAAAACTGTTCTGCAAATTCTGACTGATGTCTAAGCGTCCGTCGGTTAAAAGAAGCACAGGCTAGACAAGCTGCTACGTCGTGGTCTGGGCCTAAACAAGGTAAGCAGTAAGAGTGGAAATCTTTATGAGGTATTTGTTTCCCACAAGTTAAACAGTTATTCACTTTTTCTGACATCGGCTGAGGCAAGAAAGAGTCCCCAACGGGGTACTTAGCTTTTTAGAAGTCTTCGAAGTAGTATTCGGTATGTAATCTCTGGTTCTGACCGACCGGCACTTGCGAACAGCTTCTGCTTCGGGCGCCACGCGGCAAGAAAGACTGAGGAGGATGGCGTCGGCTGATGCCTTTATACCCGAAAAACTGCAGCTATGACGTCGGGTGAAGTGCGACACCAGCCGAAGCCAGACCCAGACTTTGGAATCCGGCTGACCGAAGGGCTGCCTGACGACAGGACTACCCATTTGTAAGGACTGCAGATGCATCCTTGAAGGACATCTGGATTAAGGCTGGCTTCTATGTACACATCATCCAATATATCTAAAACAGGAGGGATAGCCAGGGACCTATGCTGGGGAGCAAGAGAAAATCCCTGAGCCTTTTCTTGGAATCTGAGTAATCTTGGCCTTCCCAGTGAAAGTGTTCCCTCAATGTATGCGGGGTTTCCCCAAAAAGAGTAGTCCTCAGGGGGGGAGACCGAGGGAATAGACTCCTCTGCATCAGAGTCTTCAAAAGGAGAATAGGCATAGTCCTGGTCCTCAGAATGTTCAGAGATAATAGAGGCTTGATCTGAGGAAGGCTAGTCTTCCTCTAAGCTGGGCCTTTTGTCCAAGGGGAGTTGAGAACCCCTGATAAGAGTAATCAAATCCTCAGCCATTTTGAGCATCTGTTTTTTAGGCATGGGGCCTTGAGAGGGGGTTTGAAGTCCCTGTTTTTTGGTTTTCATGGCTGCTTTAGATTTTGTGAAAGCTTTAATAGAGAAGGAGGAAGGCCTGAAGACACCTTGAGAAATGGCAGACCTGTCTAAACTCAGTTTCCCTGCCAAGAGTGGCGTCGGTATCTGTAGTAGGAATGGGGACCGAGGAGCCTGCGATCTCAGGTACTGAAGACACCAGTAATGTAGTGTCATCAATACTCAGGGGCTGCGTAGGCGCCTCGCTGAGAACCGGTAATCGGCCTTAGCGTGGTTTCAGTAGTCGGTGCGGACCTCGTATGTCAGTCCTTATCTTTGCGTCTTTTACTCAAAACTGTAGTCGGAGTACCAGACGACATAATATAATTACATTTTTTACCAAAATAGTGAAGGGCGAACTCCGCCCGGCGCTTAATAGTGCTCTTGTTGAATCTAGCACAAAAACGGCAGACCGAGACGTCGTGGTCTGGGCCTAAACGAGGTATACAGAAAGAGTGGAAATCCTTATGCGGTATTTGCTTCCCACATGAAATGCAATTATTAACTTTGTCTGACATCGGTCTGAGGCAAGAAAAGTTTCCCCAACGGGGTAGAAGACTTCGGCTGAAATATTTTCGTAAATCTCGGGAGCTGGCCTGACCGGCACTTGCGAACGGCTTCTGCTTCGGGCACTGCGCGGCAAGAAAGACTGAAGAAGATGGCGTCGGCTGCCTCTTTTATACCCCTGCCGCACTGACATCAGGGAAGAAGCGACGACAACCGACGCCGGACCTAGACTTTGGAATTCGGCCGACCGAGGACCCACCTGACGGCAGGATAACCCGTCTGTATGCAAGATGAACATCCAACTGTTTGGGTACCTGTTCAGAGAAACCCAAATTACCTAACTCAGACAGGTCATAGTCCTCAAACACAGAACCTGCTTCAAAAGGAGGACTCAGCAAAATGATCAATGGTGGGAAAGTACAGTTGTGTACACTTACCATAAATGTAGATGTTAGAGTGTATTCACTGTTGCAGTCATCACATTTGGGTTATCTGCTTGCAGTAGCCCTCAGTTGGCCTGATTATCAAAGTCTTTGGTCCTGCGTCGGTTGCTGTCTCATTTCCCAGGCCGTCAGGGGTATAAAGCATGCAGCAGACACCATTACATCAGTTTTTCTTGCCCCAGATGTCAGGTGCCCCCATAATGGGAAGCAATTATATACAAGGTTACACCGCCAACAAAAAAGCAAATACACCAAAAAGCTTAAAGCATACTAAAACAAGAATAGCGGTGTAGTCAACAGAAGTCAGGGGGCTGAAGGGAGGGTAACCAGGACTGCAACCGTGAATACACTCTTAACATCTACATTTATGGTAAGTGTACACAACTGTACTATGTTCTTGTTTCACTGTTGCAGTCATCACATTTTGGTAGATTCCCAAAGCTAAGGATGGGAGGAGGTAATTAGATAGCATTAGGACCAGCTATAAGGCCCTGCAAAACTGCAGTGGCAAAGCCAGCTCTGGATTTAGAAAAAATTGGCAAGTGGTAATGCTTGGTGATTGTACGTACAAAACTCCAGGTAGCAGCTTCTAGGATGTCCCTGGTAGGGACTCCGCTGAGAAAGGCTGTAGAGGTAGATGCAGCCCTGATTTAACGTGGCCTTATCCCCTGTGGGGTAGGTTTTCCATGGTGCTTACAGCAGAAATTAATGCAATGGCCTATCCACTTAGAAATGGTATGCTTTGAAATGGCCTTCCCCCTCTGCCCAGGCAGCAAATGCAACCAGCAGCTGTTCAGATTTCCTGAGAGGCTTAGTCCTGTCCAAGTAAAATTTAAGTCGTCTGAGCATGTCCAAGGAGTGCAGTATTCATTCCCCTTTGTTCTGTGGATTAGAAAAGGTTGGCAAATGAATGGATCAATTAAGGGCCACACTGGATACCACCTTGGGCATGAAGGAGGGCTTGGTCCTGAGGGACACCCTGTCCACATGAAATATGATGAATAGCTCCACTGCCATGAGGGCCTGCAATTCAGACACCCTTCTTACTGAAGTAATGGCTAGAAGGAAGACTGTTTTCCAAGAAAGGATTTTCAACTCTGCATTTGCAGCTGGCTCAAAGGGAGGTACAGTGAGCTTTTCCAATACAAAGTTAAGGTCTCAGGCTGGAGTAGGGGCTCTCCTGGGTGGTCTTAAGTTTTTGGCCCCGCTGAGAAATTGCTTCAGCAGTGGATGAGAGAAGAGGGGTGGCTCTGTATTGTAACGAGCTGAAATTGCTGAGACATGAATTTTGATGGAAGAAAAGGAAAGGCCCTTGTGAAGCATCTCAGTTAAGTATTGAAGAATATGCAGTAAATTGGGCACTGCTATGCCCATCCCCTGAGGTTGACTCTAGGAACAGAGTCTTTTCCATTTTTCAGCATAGGATTTTCTAGTGCTAGGCCTTCTTGCCTCCAGAATTACATCCAGCACTTGCGTACTGAGGGATGGTAACTGAGAGATCAGGTAATTATCGAGGCTGCCAGGTTCAGGGTTTGAAGCTGTGGGTGCAGAATCTGGTCCTCCTGCTGTGTCAGCAGGGCAAGGGTCTGAGGCAGGTGCCATGGTGCCAGCAGTGATACTGCGCAAGACGGGGTACCCAGTGTTGGTGTGGCCAGTCTGGTGCAATCAGTATTGTCCTTGGTTTGTCCTGTTTGATCTTTAGTAGCACTTTGGAAGGGAGAGGCAGAGGGGGAAGGCATAAACTGATAGGTTTTTCCAGGTGAAGGACAAGGCATCCACTTTCCAAGCTTGTTTGTGGGGAGTCTTTGTGCAAAATTTGTCCAATTGGTAGTTCTGGGGGGAGGCAAACCAGTCTATCTCTGGGCTCCCCCATTTGTTTTCAACATGTTGAATATCTTTGGTTCCAGTTTCCACTCGTGTGGGTCCATGAGATTTCTGCTTAGATAGTCTGCCAGTGTGTTTAGCTTTCCTGGCAGGAATTGAGCCTGTAGGTGCACTTGGTAACTCAAGGCTGTGTTCCACAGAGCCATGGCTAGTCTGCAGAGAGGGTACGAGTAGGTTCCCCCCTGCTTGTTTATGTACCACATAACAGTGATGTTGTCCATCTTTACCATGAATTGTCCTGGAAGGATGTGGTCCTTGAAGGCTGTCAGAGCATTCTGTACAGCTAACATTTCTTTTTGACTGATATGCAGGTGCATTTGACTTGGGTTCCATTTGCCCTGAATGTTCTGCCCTGCCAAGTGAGCCCCGCATGCATAGTCTGATGCGCCTGTTAGGGTTTGGGCAGCATAGGGTAGAGTGAATGGCAGTCCCTTGTTTTGGTGGCAGGCCTCTGCCCACCAAAGGAACTATCTGTAGACAAGGTACGATAGGAATCATTGATTCCAGATCCTGAGAATGTTGAAACCATAGGCTTTTTAGATACCACTGTAGTTTCCTCATATGCAGTCTTGCATATGGAATTAGTAGAATGCAAGAGGCCACGAACCCCAGGGCTTGCAGTATTGTCCTTGCAGATAGCTGGGTCTATGTGGCCAGTAGTTTGAAGTAGGCTGTCAAATGAACTTGTTTCTCTGGCGTGAGGTATGCCACCTGGGAAGTTGTATTCAAGCTTTCTCCCAGGAATACAATTTGCTGGCAGGGTACATCTGATTTCTTTTCGTTTAAGGTGTACCCCAGAGAAGTTAGCAATTTCTTTACAAATGTCAGATGATTTAATAGTATGTCCTGGTTTTCTGCCTGAATAAGACAATCATCCAGGTATGGGTATATTTGAATATTTCTTTGCCTGCAAAATGCAATGACTGGAGATAGACACTTTGTGAATATCCTGGGCACAGTAGATGAGCCAAAGGTCAGTGCAGAGAACTGATAGTGCATGTAGCCTGCTCTGAAGCGTAGGTATCATCTGCAAGATTCCCTTATTAGGATGTGCAAGTAAGCTTCCTTTAAATACAGTGTTGCCAACCAGGCATTTTTGCCTAGCATGGGAAGCAGCTCATGAAGAGTTAGCATCTTGAATTTTGGGATTACCAAAAATGTGTTCAGGATAGACAGGTCCAGGATAGGATGCCAGGAATGGTCTTTTCTGGGTACCGGAAAAAGTCTCGAGTAGAAACCTTGCCCCCATTCTTCTTCTGGGACAGGTTGAATAGCCCTGATGCTTAAGAGAGAGAGAACTTGCTTTTGAGCCTCTGCCCACTGATTTGGGGGTAGATCTGGCCAACCGTTTGGGGTTGGTAAAGAGTGGAAGTGGAATCTGTACCCTTGGGAAACAGAAATCCATTTGTCCTGGGTAATGAGTTCCCAATTTTTTGCATCCAGAGCAATCTTTCTCCCTAAAGGAACCATCAGTTGAGCAGGGCTTGGAAGGTTTAAAGTTAAGTCACTGAGACAGTTTACCATGGGGTGGGGGGGTGGGGATGGGGAGTCTTACTACTCCCTGCTTTGGAAGTGGGAGCCCCCCACTGTTTAGGCCTGTGAGTATGTTGGGACTGAAGCCTGGGTGTTCTGCTGGTTCTAGGTTTGGACTGAGAAGGCCTGGAAGAGGCAGGAAAGGAACAATTTTTAGAGGGCCAATGCCTACTAAATCTGGGAGGCTGGCAGGAAATCTTTAATAGTTTGCATAGATTTAGCTTTTTCCTCCATCTTTTTAAGAACTACTTCTGCTTTGTTGCCAAAGAGGCAGTCTTGGTTTAAGAGAGCATCCAGTAATTTAGCTTTAACATGATCTGGTAAAGATTGCTCCTTAAGCCACACATGTCTTCTAAGTACAGACCCAGTGACAGCAGCCCTGCAATATGCCTCTAATGAATCAAAACCACATTGCAAAGTATGTTTTCCAACTTGTTAAGCAGAATGCAATAAATCCTGTAATTCTTTATTATCAACCCAGTCAGGAATTATCATTTTCTGTTTAAGTAATCCAATAATATGCTGCTGATACTTTAACATATGAAACTGGCAGTTTAAGGCCCTAATGGCCAAAGTTGCAGAAGTGTATACCTTCTTACCCCATCGATCCAGCACCCTGGAATCTCTTATCAGAGGGGGTAGGACTTTTCGGCAATAGTAGCCTTAATGCCCTTGGGTCCCTGTGAAATGGGCTCAGGATCTGCAGTAGGATTTTTAAAGAGGAACTTTTGAGAGTCAGAAACCCTGTAATACCCATCAGGTTTTCTAGGAGCAGGACATAAAGTGTCAGGGGCCAGGCTAGATTCCGAGAAGGCATCATCTACAATGTCCAGTACAGGAGGGACAGCTAAAGGCCTGTGTTGAGGCAGGAGTAAGAATTCCCTATGCCTCTTTTTGGAGTCAGAATAATCCTGGCTTTCCCAGCGGAAATGCTCCCTAAGAGTATGCAAGGTTTCACCAAAAGAGAAATCCTCTGGAGGGGAAGCAGAGGGAATGAAGTCCTCTGCATCAGAATCCTCACAGGTAGATAAGGGCAAAGCCTGGTCAGAGAAAACAGAAAAATCATGATCAGAAGAATCAGAAGGAAAATCAGTCCTAGGTCTCTTAGAGGGAGAAGGGTGGCTTCCCCTGACTGCAGTAATAAGGTCTTCAGCCATTCTTACTTGATTTTTAGTCATAGGGGCCTGACCATGCAGTCTGGGCATCGGTTTTCTGGGCACAGATTTAGTTTTAGGCCTTGAAGAAGAAGATGGTGTCGGTTTAATACGCAAGTCAGTAGGCCTGAATACACCCTCAGAAGCCGGTGCCTGCACAGCGGCTCCAGACCCATCCAAGATAGAGGCATCCGCAGGTTCCACAGTCGAAGAAGCATCTCATGGCATACCGGACTTCGAATGGGTCTCAGTAGAGGCCTGCGAATCTGAAGTAGCGGGCATCAGGGGCTGCGAAAGCGCCTCACAAGAGTACCGGCGAACTGGCGACTAGCTTAAGAGAAGTGTTGTCGGCAGCTTTGGACCCATGATCTTTTTAAGGGGGGAATCCCTCTGCACCCACAGCCACAGATTTTTAACATACTACTTTCAAGTTGCACAACTCAGAGAAAGTATATTTTCAGACATCTGTGTATATAGAGTGTCTTGCTCTGAATTCACAGAGCAACATTCAACAGATGGCAAATGAAGTCTCAAGCAGCTGAATAGCAAGTAAAAGAAAACTGCATAAACAAGGTAGCTTGGTTACAGAATAAAAGTCAAACATGGCAGTATAAGAATGCAGCAGTGCAAACCCTTTAAGCAAAAGAAGATGCAAGTGTGCAAGTGTGATGGGGGAAGGGTGTGGAAGTATACAGTTCATAAACAGATCCCTCAAGATTACATAGGTTCATAGATGTGTACTAGGCCTAATGGCCCTGGAGATTTACAAGCCTAGCCCATAGGATTACCCTGGCATCGTGCCACCTGACCTTAGTTCCCAGTGCCTGGGAGTGATCCAAGGGGTGAATATTCTATTTCCCATCCACTCATCAAGACTTCTCTTGAAGATAGCCAGTGAGGCCCGCTGCTTGACATGTATAGGAAGTCTATTCCATAGCATAGGAAGTCTCTGGGTTATGAACCTGTCCCTCCAGCTTGTTCGGTTGATTGTGGTAATGAGGTTGAGGTCTCTGGAGCGTGTAGTGTGGAGGGATTGGGAATTCTTTAGATGTAGCATTTCTAACAGAGCTGCGTCAGACATGGTTTTGTAAGTCAAGCAGAGATCGCCTCTAAGTAGGCGATATGAGACAGAGAACAGTTGGAGGTTTTTTTTAGTCTGTCCATACAGGACAAGTGTTTAAGGCTTAAGATACTCGGAGGTATTTTTGCGGCATCTCCAATTGATGTAGGTGTCTAGTGAGGTACATGCCAAATGGGGCACTGTACTCTATGAATGGCCTAATGAGGGAAGAGTAGAGGGAGACAATGACCTCTTTGTTCCTGGATGCAAAACCCTTAGTAATGAGATGTGCCACATAGGAGTTTCTGACCACAGTGGCAACGTGATGGTCAAAAGAGGTTGCAGTCCACCTGTGTTCCCAGATCTCTTATGACGCCTTCTGTGTTCAGTGGACTACCATCGATGTGGTAATTCATGGGAACTAGGTTTTTCCCAAAGGTGATGATGACACATTTTTTGACATGAAGCTTAGGGCCATGGTTCTGACACCAGTCATTGGTCTCAGTGAGGCCGTTCTGTAGGATGTCAACATCACTTGGGGAGTTAATTATGGCTCCCAACTTGCAATCGTCTGTGGACTTTGTCAGCCAGAGACCCTTTGTGTTGGCCTGGACTTCAGAGAAGTAGATACCAAACAGAAGAGGACCCAGGACCGAACCCTGTGGGACTCCACTCGTGACTGATCAACAGTCTGACTTGGAGTCAGCTACTTTCACACTGTGGGTTCTATCTGTGAGCCAGTTTGCAACCCACCTAGTGATATTGGGGTTGATGCTTAGCTTAGTGAGTTTTTCTATGATTCCTGAGTGGGGAATGGTATCAAAGGCCTTTGCCAAATCAAGTTAGGTTGTACGAACCACCTTGCCTTCATCCACAGCTCTGGTGACTAACTCAAAGAAGTCGACCAGGTTGAGCAGGCATGCTCTACCCTTCACAAAACCAAACTGTGCAAGATCTAGAGTTTGGAGGTTCCATATATCTTTGTTTATTAGGTCCATGATGATGCGTTCCATAGCTTTGCATATCAGACTTGTCAGGCTAATGGGATGATAGTTCCCAGGGTCTGTAGTTGCTCCTCCATTGTAGAGAGGGATGATTGCAGCAGTGTGCCATTCAGTGGGGGCAAAGCCTGAGGTGAGGCTGTGACTGAACAGGGCACACAGGTGAGGTGCCAGTTCACTCTGTAGTTCATTTAGAACACAGCCAGGGATATTGTCAGGTCCCATAGAAGCTGTATTCTTGGCCTTGGACAGTGCTGTTGTCACCTGTGGACCAGTAATACTGGGTGCTTGGCAATCTACTGATATTGTGATTGGTCCTTTGGTGGGGAAGAGAGGGGTAAAGTTGCCACTGAATCTGTCGGCCAGTACATTGGCAATATCTTTTGGCTAGGTATAGGAGGTGCCATTGTGCAACAGCTCTAAGCAAATCTGAGTATTGCCGTGGAGATTCTTCACATAACTACAGAAGGCCCTGTGGTTGTCTTTACTATGTGCTGCAATTCTGATTTCATAGCTAGCTTTAGAGGATTTGAGGAGGAATCTCAACTTTTTGTTGAGGCTGATAAGGGAGTATTTCCAGTCTTGGGACTTCACCTTATTTCTCATCAGTTTTCTTCTTCTGTTGTAGAGTTTGTTTATGGCAGGGGACCACAAGCTTGGCTTCCGTTTTTGGAGAAGAGCATCTTGGTTCTATTGGGTATGGCGAGATCCATGCATTGGTGTACGTGTTCGTACAGGGCATTAGTGTACGATTCTGTGGTCATGCAGCTGTTCTCCAATTGCATGGGTGCCATGAAGTTAGCCACCTCTGTTTTTAGGATCCCAAAGTTAGCTTTGGAGAAGTTTTTCATGGTGGTTACCTTTTGGGGGGGGGGGGGGATGTGGATTTACAAAGTGAAGAGCTTGTGGTCGGATCTAACCAGGGAGGAGGTGACTATTGGTACAGAGCAACTGTCATCCATGTTAGTAATGACCAGGTCAAGGATGTTGCTACCTCTAGTGGGGGTAAGAATGTGCTGGTCCAGGGCATTGGAATTCATGAATTACAGGAAACTTTGGGCAAGTGTACTGGTACACACGTAGTTTTCCCAGTTAATGGAGGGGTAGTTTGAAGTCGCCCAGTATGAGAGTGTTAGGATGGACCCTAATATTCTCCAGGGTGCTTAGGAACGTGGAGTGCGAGTCTTGGGTCATGGTTGGGGACCTATAGCAGGCTACGACCTGAATCGCAGTCTTACCCAATGTTAGCTGCACCTGAAGTATCTCTGATGTGTCATGTCGGGCTACCAGTCTGGAGGTGTGCGCATCCTTTATGAATATGGAAACACCACCGCCTTTGGAGCTTTGGTCCAAGTTCTGGGGCCGAAAGGTATGGAATGAGTTACAGCCTGGTAGTGCAGGGATGCTTTCTACTGCCTTGAACCAGGTCTCTGTTACAGCAAAAATGTCGATGTTCTCCATTTTAAGGAGTGCTTTGAGCGAGTGCATTTTGAGATTTAGACGTCTAGTGTTGAGCAGCATGACCCTCAGATTGCATTTGTCTGTAGCAGTTATGGTGGTAATTTGGTGTTTGGAACACTGCCTAAAAAAGGCACAATAGGAGTGGCAAGAGCCTTGGCCAGTATCCGGAAGCCCAGGGGTGACAGATGCAGGCCATCTCTGGCAAAGCATCTAGGTCTGTCAATCATGTCATCCCAGGCAGACAGATACTGGATCCCCTTAGAATGACACCAAAAACTTAGCAAATTGTTGAAATTAATAATTTTCTGCTTGCACTGTGGTATCATTATGGGTGATGGTAGGAGGCTGTTTTACTTATTTACTTTACTTACTTGTACTCAAATCATACATACATACCATAGGCATCTGTGTTGTCCATTTTCATTCTTCCTCAACAAATGGGTTACAGATCCAATCCTTGGTTCTGACTCTGCTGCATCCTTTAGACTTTAGATCTAACGCTTAAGCTCCCCCCTCTACCCAAAATTCCCTAGTCCATCCTCAATGCCTCAAATCAAGTTTGTTTCCATAAAATCTTCAAATTAGATCGAGAAAGGGATAGCTGAAATAGGAACTACATAATCCAACAGGTTCCTCTAGAAGATTTTAGTAAGGGGGATGGATGGGGGGTTGAGGAAGAATGAAAATGGACAACGCAGATACCTATGTATGGCGAGTACCTAACTTTTAAATCTGATGTTGTCCTTTTCTTTCTTCCTCAAGGAATGGGAGAGTCCTCAGCTATGTTAACCTTGGGTGGCCCTCATGGAAGAAGGATATTCCGAAGAACCACTGTGCCAAAGGCAGATTTGCTTCTGCATATTAGATCCAATTTGTAATTTGTAACAAAGGTATGAGCATTGGACATGTGGCTACTGTACAAATATCAACAGAGGATCTTGGACCAAAAAGCAGCCAAAGTGGCCATGGATCTAGTTGTAAGGGTTGTTGGTACTCTTGGTACGGAGAATCCAAGAAATGCAATCTGTAATCCATTTAACTAATGTGACTTTAGAAATTGGATAAACTAATCTGTTTTGGTGAGAAGGAAACATAACTGAGCTGATTTTCTGATTGGTTTTGCTCTGTGAAGATAAAAAACAAGTCTCTGTGCACATCTAGGAGATATAGCACATAATCTCCTTTGTTTGAAAAATTTGGAAAGAAATGTATACAAAGTTTTAGAACATATGTGGGTAATAGTCTACACAATCCAGGATTAGTTATTAACCCAAAACACCAGATTTGGAGCAGTTGCATAGCAAACAGAACACATGCATATATGGAACCACAGTGGACATTACAATGGCATGCAGGCTACACTGTTAGCAACAGGCCACCAATGATAGTATTTCAACATGGAACATGAATAGAAACACATTTCAATATTTGTTGCACAATAGGTTCATAGGTTCGTACTAGGCTATCGGCCCTAGGGCTGATACAAGCCTAGCCATAACAATTCCCTGGCTACTTTTTCCCACGATATTTACTTCCCTGGACCCCTGTCTAGCAGGGAGACTGACGTGATCCCCGGGGTGAATTTCCCACAATATTTACTTCCCTGGAACCCTGTCTAGCAGGGAGACTGACGTGATCCCCGGGGTGAATTTCCTATTTCCCATCCAATCGTCAAAGTTCCTTTTGAAAAGGGCCAAAGAGGCGCTCTGCTTGACATGTATGGGCAGTCTATTCAAGAGTCTGGGAAGTCACTGGGTCAGGAACCTATCCCTCCAGCATGTTTTGTTTATTGGGATGACACGGTTTAGATCACTGAAGCATGTGGCTCTGAGGGATTGGGATTTCTTTAAGAAACAGCTCTGGGTTTGACATGGCCTTATATGTTAAGCAGAGATTGCCTCAGTAGACCATATGCGATAGAGTATAGCTGGAGATTTGTTAGACTGTCATCAGAGGGCATCTGCTTTAGGCCTGTGATTCTTTTAGTGAGGTATTTCTGCGGCCATTCCAGTTGTTGCAGAAGTCTTGAGAGGTACATACCAAATGGGTGCTGTATTCTATTATGGGTCTAATGAGGGATGAGAACAGCAGGACAATGACTACCTTTTTTCTGGATGAAAAGCCCTTCGTGATAAGGCATGCCACATAGGATTTCCTGACTGTTGTGGCGATGTGATTATCAAAGGTGAGACCACTATCCACCTGTGTCCCCAAGTCTCTTAGCACACTTTCGGTGTTTAGTGTACTGCCAACTATGTAGTAATTCATGGGCACCTGTTTTTTCCCCAGAGGGTATAACTATACATTTCTTGGCATTGCGCTTGAGCCCATGGCTCTGGCACCAAGCATCGGTTTCTGTAAGGCCCTTTTGTAGAATATCCACATCATTTGGGGATTCAATAATGGCTCCCAGTTTGCAGTCATCTGCAAACTTTGTTAGCCAGAGTCCCTTAGCATTGGCCTGTACTTCAGAGAAACAGATGCCAAACAAGAGCGGTCCCAGGACTGAAACCGGAGGTACTCACTTGTCTGGAGCTGGATTTGGAGTCGGCTACTTTTACAGTGTGGGTTCTGTCAGTAAGCCAGTCAGCAAACCATCGAGTGACGTAGGGATTAATGCCCGGCTTAGTAAGTTTATCTAGGAATCCAGAGTGGGTGATTGTGTCGAAGACCTTGGCGAGGTCCAGACAGGCTGTGTGGACTGCCTTACCCTTGTCCACAGCTCTGGAGATGGATTTGAAGAAGTCAATCAGGTTCAGGAGACAAGCTCAGCCCTTCATGAACCCAAACTGGGTGGGATCCAGTGTTTGAAGGTTGCCAAAGTCTTTGTTTACAAGTCCTATGACAATACTTTCCATGGCCTTGCAGGTCAGGCTCAGACTGATGGGGTGATATTTCCCAGGAAACAAGGTGGATCCCCCCTTGTGGAGTGGGATAATTGTAACTGTGCGCCACTCAGTGGGCACGAAGCCTGAGGTGAGGCTATGATTAAACATGACACTTGGGTGAGGTGCCAGTTCATTTTGTAGTTCATGTAGTACACAGCCCGGGATGTCGTCTGGTCCCATGGATGCTGTATTCTTAGCTTTGGAGAGGATATATGTCCCAACAGTAGGTTTGGTGTAGACATAACCATTGATTTGTGTGTTCAGAATATCGTTGCAGGTATGGTGGGGGGGGTCAATTAGCTATTACATCCTTGCAGTAAGAGTTCCTCAGGACTTTTTTTTCCTCTATGTTTTCCATGTACCATGTTGAGAGAGTGCCTTCCAGAGTATACACCCCAGGAAAAATGATATCCTGAAACGACTGAAACTCAGTAGCCACTTTAGGTAGAAAAGAGGGATTTGTTTGTAAGGTAACTGTCGTTATGAAGATAATGTAGGGAACATTGAGCATAGAAACTCTTTTTGGAGAAGTGATAGTTACTAAGAAGGTAGTTTATCAAGAAAGAAATCTTTCAACCTTCAGCAAAAAATTATCCAAGGGTTTTTGAGCGAGATTCTGTAACACTACACTCAGAAGGATCCTTCATTGGTCTTAGAAGAAAAAATGCCCTTTGGAAAAGCTTTACACAATTTGGAAGAAGCCAAAGAATAATTTCTGTCTCTTGTATGAATGATTGACATGGCTCCCAGCTGCAGTTTAATCAGCCAAAAATTCAAGAACAGCAGAAAGTGGGACAGACGGGGTCATCATCATTTTCAATGCCCAAAGGGAAATTTTGCTCATACAAACCTTCTTGGTAGAGTCTTTTTGGGAGGATAGTATAATAGTACGTACTGGGGAAAGAAAGACCGGGCTGACTGACAATTACTGGAAGTGGAGAAACTGTGTAGTCAAGTTTGAGGGCCAGGATACTGGGAAAAGATCTGGAGCAGGGTGCAGTATCCATGGAGAATAATGAAGATGAGACCAAAGGAACGGGAACTACATCTATTGGTCAGTAGGGGGCAATGAGGATGACTGAGCTCTTCAACTGGGTTGCTTTCTGTAGGAATTTGGGAATCAAAGGGAGTGGAGGGTAAACAAAGGAGATTGATGGCTAAATGGGGACTAGAGTTTGTCTCACTGACTCCCCCAAGGGAGGAGAAGTGCACAACACCTGCTGCACCAGTTGTGGGGGGGGGGGGGCGTGAAGACGTTGCAGCAAGACTGATCTCAATGATGGAAAATCTCTTCCACCACTGGATTGTTTGAGGGACCACTTGTGATGCATCAGAATGGATCTGCAACTAAAATGCGGTTTGTAAAGATTGTCCACTGCCACACTCTCATAGCCTCTCTGCAGAGAGAGTAGGATCAGGTTCCCCCTTGCTTGTTGATGTACCAGATAGACATGTTGGTCAGTCTGAATCACAACAGTCCCTAGAATCACAACAGTCCCTAGAGAAGGAGCACCTTGGAATGCCTGCAACTCTACTAGGACTATTCTCATCTCCAGGACATTGATATGGGAATAGGTCTTTTGGGGAGACCATGTGCTTTGGACCATCTTTCCCAAGTAATGTCCCACCCCCCCACCCCAATTAGCAAGCATACGTAGTCACTGTGGTTAATGGGGCAGTAGAACAAAAGGTTGAACTAGACAAATTTCATGGATGTAGCGTTTGCAGATTGGCATAAGCTTGACAGAAAAAGATAGGGGTTGTGAAAGAAGAAACATTTGAGCAGATAGAGTCCATTGAAGAACATGCATATAGTATCATGCTAAAGGAAGTAGTACTATTGCTGCTGTCACAGAACCTAGTGCTTGACGAATGAATCTGGCTGGAGGAGACGAATGGAAAGAATTGGATGAACCTGAGATACAATTGTGTCTATGGGATGAGTTAAGGATGCAATTTGTGTTGTCATGTTTAGATGTGCACCAATAAAACTCCAGGGTCTGTACTGGTGTTAGGCTTGATTTGGTGCAACTGACAGTTATTCTCAGTAGGTCACAAACCTGTTGCAAACAGTCCCTGGATTGCTGCAGGAGAAGCATAGGGGGTGGGCAGTGAGGAGCCAGTCGTCTCCGAATCCTTTGAGTTTTAAGTGACCTGCCACCACTGCCATACATTAGGTGAACACCCTGGATGCTGTGGTGAATCCAAATAGCAGGGCTCTTAATTTCTAGTGACTGGCTGACATCCGAAAGCCAAGTCTTCGGATAAGCCTGTCTATTTTGATGCAACAGCATATCCCATTGTCCTTGCGAAGAATGGACTGTACCCTGACCATTCGGAACTTTGACTTTTTCATATACCGATTCAATTTGCTCAGATCCAAATTGGTCTCAGGTCCTTGGTGTCTTTTTGGGCACCAAAAAGAAGCATGAGTAAGTTCTAAACTCTATTTGGTCTGGTGCAACCTCTTGGATGACTCTTGCCTATCAGTTTTTCAATTTCTTGAGCTGCTGCCTTCCTCCGACTGGGTGAAATGTCAGGAAGCTTCTTTCTTTTGTAGATGAAGGGTGGAAAATGGTATGGAATGGCTTCTGGATATTATTCTTCGCACCCAAGAATCTTCTGTTATAATTGCCCAGGCATCTATCTAGATTCAAGTACAATCATCCACAGACTGCCTCCAAAAGGTGGCCAATGGGACAGCACTTCAGGAGCACTGAAAGGGTCTGTCCAGAAAGAAATCACAGAAACACTGATTTTGTGGATCTCCTCTGCCTTTAGGGCAATGCCTACCATTTAACTCCCTCCTCTGCCTCTGGAGGAGTTGTCCCTGCACAGATCTTGGAAAGGTCCCAGAGATTTGAGGAACCACATTTTCTTACCGCCTCTCAAAATTTCTAGAAAAGATTCATTGAGGGGGTAGAAGACTGGATTCCCATGTCAAACAGTCTTCCCTTGTGCGCTGAGGGTAAGCATTTCTTTTACTGATGGACCAAATAAAGGCAAACCTTCAAAGGGAACGCTGACGAAAGACATGTTCAAAGGCTCTGCAAAGTCACACAGTCACATCCAAGCATGTCTTCTTATGGCAATGCCTGAAACAGCAGCCTGTGAGATGCCTTCAGCTGCGTATGAGATCAACCTCATGAAGCACTGGAAATTGATAAGAGTTTTCAGTTGAGAGGATGATCTTTTGAACTCCTCTGCAGACATGGACTCCGAATTTGACAGCTCCTTAATCAAATGTTTCTGTAGTCTTGTGAAACTTGCCACATAGTCAAGAAGCCTCAAGGCAAAAGTTGCTGATGCAAAGAATCGCTTTCTGAATCCATCCAGTGCCCTAGACTCGGGTGGATGGAAAGTCTAGCTCTGCTTCCCTACCTGTTTTTTAGTTGCTGCTCAAACCACTATAGCATCTACTGGGACACCTTTGCTCAAGTGACGTCTACCTTAGGAGAAAATAAGACTTTAATCAGGTCATCTAGGAATGGGCTCAACAGTATCCAGCTTCTTCCATGCCTGGCAGGAAACTAAAAATCAATGGAGTTCATCCGGGGTAACTGAAGACATAGATGGGACAGAACCAAAAGCTTCCAAAAATACTGACTCCTCTGGAGAGGGATTATCGGAAGAACAACTACCTTTCTGCCTGAGGATACGTCTCCAAAGGAAATGTCATCTGGTGGTGATCTGGGGACCCTTCTTCATCGAAATTAGTATCCTCCATGGAAGATTCCAGTGGGGAATCTACGTTTTCTCTTGCATACTCTCTTCTGATGAATCTCCTCTGGGGGATATTCAGGGAAGGTATCTGAAGAGAGGGAGTTCTTGTACATGAAATGATTGGAAGCTAGTTGGAACTGGCTGTTTCTGTGGAAAGTACAGTTTTGTACCTACCATAAATGTAGTGCTCATACAGCTGCAGTCATTACAGAAGGGTTATCCTGCCGTCAGGCGGGTCCTCGGTCGGCCGAATTCCAAAGTCTAGGTCCGGCGTCGGTTGTCGTCGCTTCTTCCCTGACGTCAGTGCGGCAGGGGTATAAAAGAGGCAGCCGACACCATCTTCTTCAGTTTTTCTTGCCCCAGATGTCAGGTGCCCCCAGAAGGAAGGCAAAACATAAATTTATGTAATCATGCAATATAGAATAATCAAAAAGCAATAGTTGCAAGCAAATACACCATAAAAGAATACCCCAAATAGGTTGTATGAGAAGGTGTTTGTCATAAGGCCTGTCCTAAGAGGGGACGGAGGGGGGGGGTAACCTGGACTGCAGCTGTATGAGCACTCAAACATCTACATTTATGGTAGGTACAAAACTGTACTATGTTCATCGTGCATACAGCTGCAGTTATTACAGATGGGAAGAATCCCAAAGCTAAGTAGGGGTGGCAGGCACTAAGTGGAACTAGAAGGAGCAAAGATGCCCTGCAGGACTGCTGTGGCAAATCCTGCTCTAGATTTAGAGTACAGTGGAAGGTGAGTGTTTGGAGAACGTGTGCACTGAACTCCAAGTGGCTGTTTCCAAAATGTCCTTGGTAGGAACCCCCCTGAGGAAAGCTGCAGAGGTAGCTGTGGCCCTGGTGGAGTGGGATCTGATGCTTGTAGGCACAGTTTTTCCATGAAATGAATAACAAAAGCGTATGCAGTGGGCTATCCATTTTGAGATAGTCTGTTTGGAGATAGCCTTTCCTTGAGCACCTGTAGCATAGGACACAAAGAGTTGCTCGGATTTCCTGAATGGCTTTGTCCTGTCCAAGTAATAACGAAGTTGTCTGTGAATGTCCAAGGAATGTAGTAGTTTTTCTCCTTTGTTTTGTGGGTTAGGATAAAAGGTAGGTAAGTGGATAGTCTGATTCAAAGCTACACTGGATACTACCTTTGGCATAAAGGTAGGGTTGGTTCGTAAGGAAACTCTGTCCTGATGGAAAATAATGAAAGGTTGCACAGCCATGAGGGCCTGTAGCTCCGAAACCCTGCGTGCGGAGGTGATAGCCAGAAGGAAGGCTGTTTTCCATGACAAGTATTGCAGTTCTGTTGAAGCAGCTGGCTCGAAGGGAGGAAGGGTCAGCTTTTCCAATACGAAGTTGAGGTCCCAAGCAGGGACTGGTGGTTTCCTTGGGGATTTTATATTCTTTGCCCCTCTGAGGAACTGTCTTAAGAGAGGATGAGAGAATAAAGGAGGATCTGTGTTGTATTGTGCAGAAATGGCTGAAGCGTGGATTTTGATGGAGGAGAAGGAAAGTCCACCGTTTAACATCTCAGCTAGGTACTGTAAAATTTGAGGTAAATTTATTAACCAAGGATTCTGGCCCTTTTCTTGATTCCAGGCACAAAATCGTTTCCATCTGGCAGAATAGGCTTTTCTAGTAGAAGGTCTTCTGGCCTCCAAGATGACATCCTGCACCTCCTTGGAGAGGAGGGTCTGTTGGGAAATCAAGGAATTCTCCATGCAGCTAGATTTAGGGTTTTGAGCTGGCTGTGAAGAGTCTTGTAGTTGTGCTGGGACAACAGAAGTGGGACTAGAGGTAGAATCCATGGTGGGGAATGTGTCAGGCTCTTCAGGAGCAGATACCAGTGTTGTCTTGGCCAGTCTGGAGAAACGAGAATCATTTTCGACCTCTCTGCTCTGGCTTTTAATGGAACTTTGGGCAGCAGAGGCAGAGGCGGAAAGGCATAGACTGTCAACGTTGTCCAATTGAAAGTGCGTCCACTTTCCAGGCCTGTTGATGATAGGGCCTTGAAAAAAATTTTTTCAACTGGTAATTTCTGTGGGTAGCAAAGAGATCTATGTCTGGCTGTCCCCATGCCTGAGTTATCTTTGTGAAAACTTGAGGATGCAACTTCCATTCATGTGGATCTGTCATATTTCTGCTTAGGCTGTCTGCCAGCGTGTTTTCCTTCCCTGGCAGGAATTGTGCCTTAGGTTTGAATTTGCAATTCCAGTGCTGTGTTCCATAGGGTCATGGCTTGTCTGCACAGGGGGTATGAATGAGTTCCCCCCTGTTTGTTTATGTACCACATCACTGTGGTGTTGTCTCTCCTTATCAATAGCTGGCCTGGATGCAGTAGGTCTTTGAAGGCCATAATAGCATTTTGCACGGCTAGCATTTCCTTTTGGTTGATGTGTAGGTGCTTCTCTTTTTGGGACCATTTTCCCTGAATGCACTGATCTGTCATGTGTGCCCCCCAGGCGTAGTTTGAGGCGTCTGATGTGATGATTTGAGTTGCTTGAGGTACACAGAAAAGGAGACCTATGTTTCTTTGGCATGCTTGAGCCCACCACAGAAATTCCTTTTGAAGGCATGGAATGAGTGGTATAATTGTTTCCAAGCTATGGCTGTGTTGAGACCATAAGTTTTTTAGGTACCATTGAAATTTCCTCATATGCAGCTTTGCACATGGGATTAGAAGGATGCAAGATGCCATGAATCCCAGAGCCTGCAGGACTTTCCTTGCAGTCAGCCTGGTGAAGGTTGCCATTTTGCTGAAGTATTGAGACAGTTGCCCTTGTTTGTCTGGCGTGAGGTAGGCCATCTGGGTGGTTTTATTCAAGCTGGCACCCAGGAAAATTATTTGTTGAGAGGGTATTAGTTTTGATTTCTTTTTGTCTCTGTGTATCCCAGAAAGTTCAACAGTTTTATTACAAACGCCAGGTGTTTTAGAAGTATGTCCTTGCTGTCCGCTTGGATCAGGCAGTCGTCCAGATATGGGTAGATTTGTATTCCTTGTAGTCTGCAGAAGGCGATTACTGATGCCAGGCATTTTATAAACACTCTGGGCGCAGTAGATAAGCCAAAGGGCAATGCAGAGAATTGCTAATGGGTTGAACCTGCAAGAAATCTGAGGTATCTTCTGCAATCTTGTCTGATAGGGACATGCAGGTATGCCTCCTTGAGGTCCAATGTTACCAGCCAAAACTCCTTGCCCAGCATGGGAAGCTGTTGTAATGCGAGCATCTTGAATTTTGGTACCTGTAAATATGTATTTAGGATGGATAGGTCTAAAATAGGTCTCCAGTCTTTGTCTTTCCTTGGTACCGGGAATAGTCTGGAATAAAACCATTGACCTTGTTCTTTTGCAGGTACCTCTTGAATCGCTTTCATGTCCATGAGAGCTGAAATTTGTTTTTGTGCCTCTGCCCTTTGATTTTGTGGCAGGTTTGGCATGCCTCATTTTTGGAAGAGTGTGAAAGTGGAACCTGTAGCCTCTGTCTATAATGTCCAGAATCCATTTGTCTTTTGTAACAACATGCCAATTTTTTGAGAATAATGCCAGTTTTCCGCCCAAAGGTGCTGCCATTAAAGCTTTGCTTGGCAGGTAAAGGGGGAAGTCATTGTGTCTGTTTTCTAAATGACTGTGATCTATCTTCTCCACCTCTTGAGGTTGGTGCTTGCCACTGCCTGGCTCAAAGATCCTTGAGGTTGCCCTCTACCCCTTGGGCATCTGTATCTGCACCTTTGAGGTCTGTCTGTGGCTGGAAAGGACCAATTTTTTGAAGGCCAGTTTCTGCTGAAACGTGGAGGTTGTACCTGCAGGAAATCTTTCACTGTTTGCATTGATTTCGCTTTTTCCTCCATTTTCTTTAGTACCTCCTCAGCTTTAACACCAAACAATACATCTTTTTGAAGAGGTGCATCTAATAATTTAGCTTTGACATGATCTGGTAAGGCTTGCTCTTTGAGCCAAGCATGTCTACGTATAACAGACCCCGTAACAGCAGCTCTACATGAGGCCTCTAAAGCATCAAAACCACACTGCAAGGTATGTTTGCCCACTTGCTCTGCACCATGCAACAAATCATGCAACTCTTTAAACTTTGGTTGTTCTGGTTGTGTCATTTTGCTTTAAAACTGTTGATACTTTAACATATGGAACTGACAGTTTAATGCCCTCATGGTTAAGGTGGCCGAGGTGTACACCTTTTTCCCCCACCTTTCTAAAGCTCTGGAATCTCTCTCTGAAGGTAATGGGTTTTTAGCAGTAGAGGTCTTAATTCCCTTGGGACCCTGTGAAATAGTTTCTGGGTCAGCAGTATGGCTTTTGTATAGGAACTGGTGTGAATCAGGAACCCGGTAATACCGGTCTGGTTTAACGGAGCCGGAGGCAAAGAATCTGGATTTAGGCTGGCTTCTGTGTACACATCATCCAATATATCTGAAACAGGAGGGATAGCCAGGGGCCTATGCTGGGGGAGCAAAAGAAAATCCCTGAGCCTTTTCTTGGAATCTGTAATCTTGGCCTTCCCAGTGAAAGTGTTCCCTCAATGTATGTAGGGTTTCCCCAAAAGAGTAGTCCTCGGGGGGGGGGGGGGGACCGAGGGAATAGACTCCTCTGTATCAGAGTCTTTGAAAGGAGAATAGGCATAATCCTGGTCCTCAGAATGTTCAGAGGTAATGGAGGCTTGATCTAAGGAAGGGTAGTCTTCCTCTAATCTGGGCCTTTTGTCAGAGGGGGGTTGAGAACCCCTGATAAGAGTAATCAAATCCTCAGCCATTTTGAGCATCTGTTTTTTAGGCATGGGGCCTTGAGAGGGGGTCTGAGGTCCCTGTTTTTTTGGTTTTCATGGCTGCATTAGATTTAGTGAAAGCTTTAATAGAGGAGGAAGGCCTGAAGACACCTTGAAAATGACAGGCCTGTCTAAACTCTGAATTTCCCCGCCAAGAGTGGTGTCGGTATCTGTAGCAGGAATGGGGACCGAGGAGCCTGCGACCTCGGGTACTGAAGACACTGGTAATGTTGTGTCATCGGTACTCGGGGGGCTGCGTAGGCACCTCACTGAGAACCGGAGAAACGGTAGTCGGCCTTAGCGTGGTGTCAATAGTCGATGCGGACCTCGTATGGCAGTCCTTATCTTTGCGTCTTTTACTCAAAACTGGAGTCGACGACATAATATAATTAAATTTTTTACCAAAATAGTGAAGGGCGAACTCCGCCCGGCGCTTAATAGTGCGCTTGTTGAATCTAGCACAAAAACGGCAGGCCGAGACGTCGTGGTCTGGGCCTAAGCAAGGTATACAGAAAGAGTGGAAATCCTTATGCGGTATTTGCTTCCCACATGAAATGCAATTATTAACTTTGTCTGACATCGGTCTGAGGCAAGAAAAGTTTCAACGGGTACTTAGCTTTCAAGAAGACTTCGGCTGAAATATTTTCGTATATCTCAGGAGCTGGCCGACCGGCACTTGCGAACTCCTTCTGCTTCGGGCACCGCGCGGCAAAAAAGACTGGGGAAGATGGAGTCGGCTGACTCTTTTATACCCCTGCCGCACTGACGTCAGGGAAGAAGCAACGACAACCAACGCCGGACCTAGACTTTGGAATTCGGCCGACCGAGGACCCGCCTGACGGTAGGATAACCCTTCTGTAATGACTGCAGCTGTATGCACGATGAACATCAGGCCTGATGGACTCAGAGCTTGGACCAGAGGAAGAAATAGGGAGTGGATCCGAGAGATGAGGGACTGGCTTCTCTAGGAAGAGAAAAAGGCTTCTTCCACAGCCACAAAGGCAGACAGGCCTGGAGAAGCTGTGGCCAACTGCACTGGAGCCAGAACTTCCAGTACAAGTAGATTGCAACTCCTACTGGATCCATGCCTGAAGGAGGGAACCGGACCAGAGCTGTCTGAAGCGGAGACTGCGGGGACAAGGATGGATCAGATGACATCGGAGTAGATCCTGGCCCCACAGACACTTTAGCACTGAGACCCACTCCAATCTGAAGGTATAGGCGCAGAACTGGTCAGGGATGCTGTCGAAGTCAAAGAAGCGATTTTCTTTGGATCCGACTCTGGATATCTCTCAGGGCTGTCAGATCATGGGGCTCCAAAGGGTGAATCAGAGAATGAGACAGTATTGTACGAGTAGTGGTGAGAAGACTCTCAGATCCAAAAGGGGATGATGCTGGCATGACCCTCATCTGGATCCAAGCTCAGAAATTTTTGCATCATCCTATCCACATCCACTTCAGATAGACTTCTGGATGACTTGGAGTATGTGGTGGACTGAGGCCTGGAATGCTTTTTGGGAGTTTGCATTAAGGGAGATTGCACAGTAGGAGAGATTAGATCCAGGATGAATTATTGGGAACAAGCTCTTTGGCTATAGGATCTGAAACCTGGCACTTCATAAGTCCTAGGATTCGAGACCGAAGCCATAGGACTGGCTGATATTATGACTGGATCCAAAGCTTTATGATCTGGCAATTTTGAATTCAAAGAATGAACCTTCGGGTCCAAAGAACATCAGATCCGAAGATTTCAAGATTTTTGTAGGCAGCCCTAATAAAGTCCTGGGGTATTTTGGCAGAGCACTTTCTAGGCTCTGAAGGAGCAGATTTAGAAGTCTTGCTAGGGGGTTTGAACCCCCGAAGAAGACGATGAAGCAGGAGGGAGAAGTCCTTTTAAAATAAAAGTTTGCTGTGTCTGTCAGCTAATTCCTTGGAATTGAAAGCAACAGCAATTAGTTAGTATCCAGACGGGCAGCTCTTAGACAGTAAACGCAACCTTGTGGGCGTCTGAGTTGGGGATTTTAAGGCTACAAGAAGAGCATTTTTTGAATCTTGTCAGCTATGACAGGAAGCTATGAATCAACGATCCTACAATATTGTCAAGAAAAAAAAAACAGCTAAAGGGAGTACGATAGGAAAGATTTTTTTTAATAAAAGTTAGAAAAATGCTTAAAGCAGGAGAAGAACTGCCAACAATGGCAATCTAACAATTACCCAGTGCAAAAGGGAAATACTATTTAAAAACAGTAAGCCTGATGCTGTACCAAAAGCCAAGAGGGAGGTAGAGAAACAAGAAAAAGGAAACATTATAGGCAAAGAAAATAAATTGTAGTTTCATAAGTAAAACACTTAAGAACCCTACATTTGTACACGATGGCAACAAACAAAATCGGAGGTATTAAGGCATTATGGGTAGAGGGAAGTTATATCCAAAGTCTAAAGTATGCGGCCGAGTTGGATCTGAGGATCAGCTCCATAACCCATTTGTTGAGGAAGAATGAAAAGGACATTAGAGCTACAGTTTAAATAACTGCACCAAATTAGACATAATATGAACACTGGTTAAAAACAGATACAAGTCATATAATAAATTAATAGAGAAATTTTAGCGAGTCTATATTCAAATTAAAGGTAAGATAGGACAACAAGAATTGCCATATGAAAGGAGAGAAAAGCAGGCTTATGTTACATTTAGAAATAAAGCCAAGAGACAAATGGATACAAGTAAGGAAGTGAGTGAAAAAGGGAGAGTAAGGAAATGTCAGGTATGAAGAGGTGTTTGTTCACATTTAGGGATATATCTAGCCTGATATTATAGGATCATAGTAGGTTACTACACTAATGGCCCTGGGGCCCTTACAAGACTAGCCAAGAGTTCATCCCCAAAAAATAAACCTCAGTCAGCACCCATCGCCCCTGTCAATGAGGGACACAGGTGGAACCCCCTGGGACAAATCTGTGGTTTCCCATCCACTTATCAAGGTTGCGCTTGAAGAGGGTCAGTGACGTATTCTGTGACATGTAAGGGAAGTCTATTCCAGAGAAGGGGGCAGCCTCTGGGAGGCAAACCTGTCTCTCCAGCAGGTTTTGTTAATGTTGCTATCAGACTTAGGCCTTTTGAGTGGGTAATGAGAGAGGAGTTAAGACTTTCGGATATGGAGCATCTCTAGTAGGGCAGGGTCAGAGATTGCCTTGTAGGCAAGACACAGATCACCTCCGAGCAACATGTAAGATACCGAACAGAGTGACAGTGATTTGAGCCTGTCCTTGTAGGACAGGTGTTGGAGGCCAGGGATTCTCTCTGTGAGGTATTTCTTTGGCCTTTCCAGCTGGAGCAGGTGCACAGAGAGGTACATACCAAACAGGGCATTGTACTCCATTATTGGACTAATGAGGGAGGAGTACATAAAGGTAATCTCCTTTTTTCTGGATGCAGTCCCTTTACTTATGAAATGAACTCAGTAAAAGACTTTTCTGACCACTGCCGCTACATTGATTAGATAAGGATTGAAAAAGAACAAAGCCAGCCTTTGGCTTGAAAGTCTTTCAGAATAGTTTTAAAGGACTAGAGGGAGGGTATCGACCTGATGGATACAGGTAAGGAGTTACAGGCCTTAGCAACATGGTACGAGTACAGACCATGCCCAGCAGATCTGATGGACAGACAGGAGTTTTTGTTCACTGGATCGTAAAGACCAACTGGGAAAATAGTTGTGTAGAATGTCATTTAGTGCTGGACAAGCAGATGGCTTCTGGATAATTTTAAAGGTGTAAGAAGCTGTCTGTTAGATGATGCGGTAGTTCTAACCAATTTAAGCTTTTTAGTTCTGAACACAGTGGTGGATTCTGAAAGGGGTATTTGCTGCAAACTTAGAAACATTGTTATAATAATGTTCAAGTTTTGATTTCTGTGATGCCTGAAAGCTAGTAAGAATGGGAGCACCATAAAGAAGTGCAGGGAGGAGACTAGTGTAGTGTCAAGTGTAGAGATAGGTGTGTCTGTGAGAAAGTTTTAAGTACTATAAAGCACCCCTAGTTTGACAGTTTATTTTCTTATGCAATTTTGTATATGCAGGTTGAATTTAAAATGATCATCATCCACGATCATCCCTAATAATTTGCAATGAGAAATTACTTCAATGTTCTCATTATCAAGAAGAGGACATTACATTTTGTTTTTTCATGGAGAGGGATTTGGGAAAAAAATATATATATTTTTTTAGGTTTGAGCAGGTGTTGTGAGTTACAAAAAAGAAGTTATGTACTTGCCACATTTCATCTGTGTTGTCCATCTTCGTTTATCCTTGACAGATGGGTCCAGTTCCGATATCAGAACCAACTTGGCCATTACTAGAGCTCGCGCTAGCCAAAAACTCTCAAGCTTCAACTCTACCCACAATTCCTCTCTCACAATTACCTCAGAATGAGTTTGCAGAGATGATATGGATAGAAGACAAGGAAGCCCAACTGGAAGCCATAGCTACTACTCTTGAAAAATCACAATAATTCAAGGATATACAATCCACTCCACCAGAAAAAAAAATCTTTAAAGGCCAGGAGATGGAGGGAGGGGACTCGAGGGTAAATGAAGATGGACAACACAAATGGAATGCTATGGCAAGTACATAACTTCTTTATCGGATGTTGTCAATCTTCATTTTATCCTTGACAGATGGGACAGAGTTCCCAGCTACCCAAGATCTTGGGTGGACACATGGAAGGATATTCCAGAGCACCATCGGACCAAAGGATGCTCTTCCCCTAGAGACCACGTCCAATCTGTAATGAGTAAGGTATGGGGAGAAGCCCAAGTAGCTGCTGCACATATATCATCCATCAACGCTCTAGACTGGAAAACTAGCCAAGGTGGATACAGATCTTGTAGAATGGGCTTTCATGGGCCTAGACAAGGTTATTTTGTTCTTATCATAAATAAAATGCAATCTTTCAAGTCATCTAGCCAGAGTCACCTTGATTGGTTTACCCAACTTTGCACTGAAAAATGAAACAAATAGTTGGTCAGATTTTCAAATGTCTTTTGTTCTGTGAAGAAAGAAATGCAATGGTCTGTGAACATTTTGTAAATGTAAGGAATATTCACCTTTGTTGGAAAAGTTGAAAAAGAAAACCAGTAAATTAATAGCGTGATTCATGTCAGACTGAGACTACCTTGGGTAGAAAAAAAAGAGAGGTTTGTTCGTAATGAAACTCCACCTTTGTGGAAAATCAGATAAGGTTTACATAAGGTCCGAATTTCTGACATCTTTCTGGCAGAGGTTATAGCTACCAAAAACAGCATCTTTCAAGACAAAAACGTCAGATCACATTCTGCAGAGGATTCAAAAGGAGAATGTACTATGGCCTGTAAAACTAAGTTTAGATTCCAAGGAGGCATCAGATCTCTGACAGGAGGTTTCAACAAGTGTGTGCCTCTTAAGAATGATTTACAAAGTCTAGGAGAGGCTAAAGAATGTTCCTCCAAATCATTGTGAAAATTGGAAATTGCAGCTAGTTGTAATCTGATAGTAGAAGGGGAGCTCTGGCATGAAAAAGACAGGCTAAAAAGTCTAAAATATGCTCTATAAAAGCTTAAAAGGGATTGACAAGTTTTTCTTGTGCCCAAATCGTAAATCTCTTCCATCAGCTAGAGTGCAGTTTATAAATGGAAGGTTTATGAGCCCATAAGAGAATGTGACGTACTGGGGAGGAAATATTTAGATGCCTGGCAACTAATGGAATTGGAACCACTGTCAGCTTGAGGTTCAAAATATATGGGTGAACAAGCCCATCTGGATGGGACAGAAGGCCTGGAATCGTGTCTAGAATCCAGGGTTGTTGAATCAGATAAGGCCAAAGGTAGGGGAACCAAATCTGCCGAGGCCAAAAGGGTGCACTGAGGATTACTGTGCTTTTCAACCTGAATGCTTTCTGTAAGAATTTTGGAATTAGAGGTATTGGGAGAAAAGCATACAGGAGACCGGGAGGCCAATTGTGGACAGAGTGTCTGGGCGGGTTTCCTGGAGGGCAAAATCAGGGCAAAGTAATTGCTGCATTTGTTGTTTTGGGTGGGTGGGGGGGCACACAGATTGCAGCAAGATCGACCCCCACTGATAGAAGATCCTTTCCGCCACTTCTGGTCTGAGAGACCACTAATGAGGCTGGTGGATACATCTGCTCAGTTTGTCTGCAATTACACTGGAACTCCCCGGAATATGCACTGCTATTGAAAGCAGTTGGAAGAGATCATCCACTGCCACACTCTTGAGTGCTTCTCGAAACAGGGGGTAAGACTTGGTTCCTCCATGCTTCTTGATGTACCAAACTACTGACATTATCTGTCTGAATTGCAATTGTACCCAGAGGGAGAGCTGTTTGAAAGGCATGCAACATTGGAAGCACTGTTCTCATCTCCAGGACACTGATATACAAGCTGGCCTGGCCTCTAAGGGGAACCAAGTGTCTTGGACAGTCTTGGCCAGAAAAGCCCCCTACCCCATCTGGAAGGCATCCGTGGTCACTATGGCCAAGGGGTCTGGAAGAGCAAAGGAGTGACCGAGGAGAATTTGTTCGGAATATATCTGCCAAAGCAGATCCCTCTTGCAGTAATTGGTGGTCAGAGTTTGGTCTGACAAGGGCTGGCGAAGGATAGACCACTAAGAAGGTAGTAGACACTGCCGAATTCTCATATGAAACCTGTCTAGAGGGGCTACAGTTACTGAGGCTGCCATTGACCCTAGAATTTTGCAAGACTAGTAGAGCAGGAAACCTCTTTCTGTGGATTAACTTTCAAGCTTGTGTTATAATTCTTCGAAGTCTCTCTCGAGGAAGGGATGCTATAGTTGTTACTGCATTTAGCATAACCCCAATAAATTCTAAATTTTGCGTTGGAGTCAATTGGGATTTCTCATTATTTACTGCAATTCCCATGTGGGCACAGATATTGAGTGTGCAATCCCTGGCTACTATCAACTGATGCCTGGTCTAAGTGGTTATGAGCCAGTTGTCCAAGTACGGAAACACTCAATCCTTGCAGTCTCAATTGAGCTGCTACTACTGCCATGTATTTGGTGAACACCCCGGGGGTTGTGTTGAGACCAAAGGGCAGCACTGAGTTGGTAATGACTGGCTCTCAGCCAGAAGTGGAGGAACGTCGTGGAGGAACATCCTGGAGCATTTGTCCACTTTATGTGGTAACATGCATCCTGAAGATTTATCTAGCACATCCAGTCATCTTTCTTCAGAAAAGGAAAAATTGACTGTACAGTGACCATCCGGAACTTTGTTTGACGAAATGATTTGTTCAGCATACTGACATCCAAAAACCTGTCTCCACTCCCCTGTCTTTTTTGGCACTAGAAAATCTTGAGTAGGTTCTGGATCCTTTCTGGTCTGGCTGGAGTGCTTGGATGACTCTCGTTTCGCAGTTTTTGAATTTCTTGCACTGCTGATTCCCTCTGACTGGGTGAAACATCAGGGAGTTTTTTGGGTACAGGGGGAGGATGGGAAAAGGGAATGATATAGCCTCTGGATAGGATCCACTCCACCCAGAAATCTGTTATGTCTAGCCAAGTGTTTAGATGCAAGGACAAGCATCCCCTGACTGCCTCCAGAGAAAGACAATCAGGCCTCCATTCTGGAGCAGTGAAAGGGCTTACCTGGAAAAGAAATCTTGAAACACTGGTTCTGCGGACCACCTCTACTATGAGGGCAGCATCTTCCATTTTGGTCCCCCCCCCCTGCCCCTGGGGGAACTGCCTCCACGTGAGTCTTGGAAGGACCCTTGCAAAACGTGACCATTTCAGAAAAGTGGCAAACGAGATAGGAGGCAATTGTGAGATGAATTGATGGTAGAGGTGAAGCTGGAGAGTTTTTGGCTAGCACGAGCTGTTAACGGCAGAGTCGGTTCCAATATCGGAACTGGACCCATCTGTCAAGGATAAAATGAAGACTGACAAAACCAGATGCCAGTTGCTGTTAAAACTTCCTGAACAATTTTTTTGGAGATGTGCCATGTTGTCACATGTGCAAACGAGTGTGGAGTCATCTGTGTAATTAGGAAGGCCTGTTGTGTGGAGGGTGTTGGTCCTGAAATATAAAACTGTCCTGGAAAAAGTTTACAAATCTTTGTAATACACATTACTCATGGCAGTATAGTAATTCAGCAAATGTATCACACAATATAAACCATAAAAAAAGTGTTTGCATCCCTTACATAAGGCTTTGTGCCCATCTCCCCTCTTACATTTAAGGTCAGATCAGAGGTCACTGTATTGTAGGAAAACAGCACAGTCACACTCTTCCTCTTGCTGTAAGTTAGGAGACCTTATGATGCAATACAGCTTGAGCATGAACAAATCATGCCTATAAGGAGCAAGTAACAGCACATGTGCACTGAGCAACTGTGATAGCATTAATCTCATAGGGAACAACTAACTATAACTGAGTAAAGCATGCTGGGCAATGTTTTCTATACCAGTATGACAAAAGCTGGCATTCAGAACTCATTTCTAAACATTACTGATATTGACAAGATAAGTACACGCTTTGTATTACCATTAAGGGCAAATACTATAAAACAGTAAATGCAGTTCCAAGAACAAATTCTTCCTTTGCAGTGAATCTGGTGCTGAAGTCAACATCTTTTCCAAGAAGTGAATGTTAAACCAATGGCAGAATACAATACATGTGAATAGCATCTGCCTGGTCTTTGACTCTAAAGTGTTATGAATGGAGATAACCTTGCTTTTCTAATTACATTTTCTTTCAATTGACGGCACTTAAAGACATCCAGTCATAAACCCATACACATTCTTCTGCTAGCATTACTACAGATGCACATGACTCTGCAGTATTTACAAAACAAAACAGTGCACATGACACTGAAGCCCCTTATTTGCCTGTGCTACTTTGTCAGTGAAATAAAGGGCCCGCAATTATAGAAACCATCTCCAAATGCTCCACATGAAGTAAAATTAGAAGAGCAAGTTAAACCCTACAAAACTAAGCTAAAAATATTGGGATGTTAATGAATGTAAGCAGCAGGTGCACGCACAGTAGCGTGAGCAGTAGTGTTCTTACATGAAACAGTAAGAATACCCAGCAGTTAAAACCAAATCAATAAGATGCATGTGTAAGTTGAGAGATTTCAAACTATTTTAAACAGGGTCTATAAGACTCAAAAGACAATCCTAAGGCCTTCTTTAGCTATGTTAGAAACCTGGGAGGAAACTCCCAGATATGCTCAGAGCTAGTTCAAAATGATGTGAAGATTACTGATCCTACAGACATTGCCAACATACTGGCTGACAGGTTCAGTGCAAACTTCTCCTCCCCAAAAGGAGAGATATCTATACCAAACGATTGCAGCCCCCAAACATCTCCAGCCCAAGTGAGAACTGCTCTCCAAAGCAAAAACACAGCATCCATGGGACCTGATGGTGTCCCCGGCTGTGTGCTCCATGAACTCAATGAGGAATTAACCCCACAGCTAGGACAGCTGTTTAATCAAAGTCTTACCTCTGGATACGTACTCCAGGAGTGGCGCACTGCAACTGTAGTACCACTTCACAAAGGCGGTGCCTCCACCGACCCTGGAAATTACCGCCCATTAGCTTGACAAGCCTTATCTGCAAAGCCATGGAGAGGATCATAATGGACCACATAAATAAAGACATAGGGAATTTGCAGACTTTGGATCCAACCCAGTTTGGCTTTGTCAAAGGCAGATCATGCCTTTTAAACTTGGTTGACTTTTTCAAACAGTCACCAAAGCCATTGATGAGGAAAGGCAGTCCATACAGCCTACCTCGATCTGGCTAAGGCCTTCGATACAATACCCCATTCGGGTATCATTGAAAAACTCATCAGCTTAAATGTCAACCCATACATCACAAGATGGGTTGCAAACTGGCTGAGTGACAGAACCCACAGGGTCAGAGCTGCTGGCGCCATGTCAGACTCAAAGCCTGTCACAAGTGGTGTCCCACAGGGCTCAGTCCTGGGCCCACTCTTGTTTGGCATCTACTTTTCCAAGTACAAGCAAACACAGGAGGGTTATGGCTGACAAAGTTTGCAGATGACTGCAAACTGGGCCATAGTAGAAAACACATCTGACACAGATATCCTTCAGAAGGGTCTCACAGAAACGGATAACTGGTGCCAGAGCCACGCCTAAAGTTAAATGCCAAAAATGCATAGTCATACCCTTCGGGAAAAACAAGGTTACCCCTAGCTACCAAATAGGTGGCAATCCACTGAGCACAGAAGAAGTTATCAGGGACCTGGGGACCCAGGTTGATAGTAGTCTGTCATTCGACACCCATGTAGCTAAAGTAGTTAGGAAGACCTTCTACATTGCCCACCTTATCATGAAGGGATTCTCATCTAGATCAAGGGAGGTCATAGTCTCCCTTTACTCATCACTCATCAGACCAATGATTGAGTACAATGCCCCATTCGAATGTATCTGACCCGACACTTGCAGCAGCTGGAGAGGCCACAAAAGTTCCTCACCAAAAGGATAAAGGGTCTCAAAATCTGTCCTATGCTGCCCGACTGAAAGAACTCCAGCTCTATTCAGTCGCCACCGCTTGCTCAGAGGTGACCTTTGCCTAACATACAAGGCCATGTCAAACCCAGATTTGATGAATATGCTTCACCTCAAAAATCTAGATCCATCAGAGCCACAAGGGCGGAGACTTAAACCTTGACACGGCTATTAATAGGACGTGCTGGAGGGATAGATTCATCACCCAAAGACTCCCTATGCTGTGGAACAAAATCCCGGTACATGTGAGGCAGAGCACCTCGCTGGCCTTGTTCAAGAGAAATCTTGACCAATGGATGGGAGATCGCAGATATACCCCAGGGATTACCTCAGTGTCACTGCTCGACAGAGGCACAGCAAAATAATGGGTATAGTTCCCCATACTAAAGGGGTGGCGTAAGCCACAAAACGATGGGCTGGGCTTGTAAATGCCCTCGGGCAGATAGCCTAGTATGAACCTATGAACCTATGAACCTATATTATAACCTCGAACGATTAATCGACCTCTGAAAATCGAAAACACTAAATCCACACATGAACACATGGAACAGCGAATGAATCGCTACTCTGCAAATAATAAAAAAAAAATCCAAACACAAAATAAAGTGTGTGTGTGCCCCCACACACTTAAATATACCAACTCCAAGATTGTACCACACTGGAGGAAATGGCAAAGTCCCAAAAATGGCCCAGTGATTTTTTTCTCTAGGAAAAAAAATCACTGTTCTGTGTGTTCGGGATTTAATGCTTTCGATTTTAAGGGGTTGATTAAAGAGCGTTCGCTCTTTTAATCATTCTAGGTTATAATATAGATACTTTTAAACACACTCAATATCTCAATTAGAAGTCTCTCCTTGTGGTTAAATCTTTTTTAAATTCTATGTGGGAAAATTTGACTTCAGCTTCTTATTCACGTTATACTTACTGTGCATTGAACTCCTGGATTAACCTCACAGTCGAAAGCTACTTGCTTGCCATATACACAGGAATAGTTTGTTTTGCACTTCATACAAGCAGGTGGCAGTACGGTACATTGTGCATTGCAGGGGCACATCTCTGCACCAGGGATTTCTGTAACCTGTACTGTAAAACAAAATAAAAGCATTTAAGTTCTGCAACTTCTGTTCTAGGCTGTGCATTTACAGCTACATGCATACTTGCTACAAGGCACAATCTAGTATAATTGAATATGTCCTATTCTTCATAAAATACTCTTGAGATTCCAAGACATTGCCTTTTTGACCGCACTATTAGAGAGCCTGCTTTAATAAATGTGTTAAAACAGGAGGCCAAGGGTTAGGAGAAGATCACAATGACCAATGACTTGCTCTCCTCTGAACACTGCAGGTTTAACATATGATGGTGGCCAAAAACTTTTCTCAACTGAAAACTGTGAGTAGGACAGTGCACAGGGACTCCCTTTGTTGCATGTAGTGGCATGCAGACTTTAAGCTTACACATTCATGTACAGTTAGAACAAGGTAAGCACTGAAAATATAGATTGCCTACACTGAGACTGTCCTGATAGCTGTTTACCACCTCACTCCTCACTAACACCCTTGACAGCTGTTTGCCAGCTGTTTCACCAACCCACAAGGAAAAGCAGAAAGAAGGGACAACTACTCCCTCACTGAAAGCAGAGCTGTGTAAAGGCTAGTGACAGGAGCTAACTGGTGAATAAATGAAGCAGCAAGTGGGACCTTTGGACATTGGCAGGGAAGGATGATATATTTTTTACTGCTACAGATATTGAATTATATTGACTTTAATGCTTAAAAACCTAACTTATAACCCCTTTACCACAGTTTAAAGTGCCATTAGCCCTGACACGTCACTGAAAAGTGAATGATCAGCATTACTTTGGTAAAACATAGCATCTTTAAATATAAAACACTGGTACATGGTCATTTTTATTCACCTTCAATGATGTAATGGGCTTAAGACTATCTTAATCCCCCAAACTATTTGTATTTCAACCAGCGTAGCAAAAAGTAACAAAGCTTATGCAAATAATGAAGAAATATATGTGAAAGAAAGCATCACGCTTGTTATAACTGTGAGGAAAATTTTTTTTTAAAAATTAACAAGAAAATGAACATACTCTGATACTAAGTTGAATCAAGACCTGTATCTCACTACAACAAGGACAGCAACAATGCAGTGGTCATAACACCCTGATAATGGTAGTATTAACATCTGCACAGAATGCACGAAATATACCTTACCAATTCTACATCTGAACAACTGAGTAAGCTAATATGATAAAATTTATACTTCATAAAGCTTTCATGTACACAAATTCTTGCTGTAAGACCGCAGTAAACAGAAGGCAACAGAGTCTTGCTGTTATTTACGCCTTGCCAATATTCACCCTCAGTCTGAACATCCTCTCTCGAGGAGATCCACGCCAGTAAAGCCAGGGGTGAATTTATTAACACCTATCCAAATATCCAGTTTCCATTTGAAAGAAGGTAAGCTATCACTGTTTAATTTGCAATGGGAGTCTATCCTAAAAAGTGGGAAAGGAACTATGTATTGAACTAGTCTCTCCCATCTTGTTTTATTTATCTGCTGGTGAAGATGTGGATACCTTGTTCAAGTAATACTGAAGATATAAAAGGTCCTGGACTACTGGGTCCCCAATGGCAAGCAATGGCAAGCACAGATATATCCTCTTAGGAGTCTATAAGACACTGAATAGAGACAGTGCTTCCAAATCTTTGATGGCAGCATTGGGTTTTTAAGCCAATGACTATCTTGAGAACCTCTGATTTTTTTTCTAGTTTGACATGTCTAGTGAGGTACATCCCAAAGGGACACTGGATTCAATAACTGACCCTATCAATCCTGCATATAACAGGGCAATGATGTATTTGGATCTGGAAGCTATTCCCTTGGTTATCAACTGCGCTAACAAGAAGGACCGTTATTCCTCTTAAGTGATTATCAAATGTGAGTGCATATCACTTCAAGTACTAAGGTTTTGAACAACATTCTCATTTTGGAGTGGGGCACTGTCTATGATGTGTTCTGTGGGGAGGGATGGTTTACCAAATGTGAGTAAGTTACACTTTTTAGCATTCAAAGTAGTACCTGGTATGCTTACAGAGGGCTTAAGTGCTAATTCTTGTTGTAGGGCTTTGGTATCAGAAGCCAACTCACCCGGTTTACAGTTGTCAGCAAATTTGGTTAGCTAGAGGTCTTGGTTTGTTGTCTGGAGGTCAGAAAATTAAAGTAAACACTAAACAAAAGGAGTCACAGCACAGAGTCCTGCAAAACACCACTGGTTACCTTATTACTCCCAGATGAGGCACTGGCTACCTGCACTGTACGAGTTCTGTTCCTTAGGCCAGTCTGCTGGCTTTGTTATAGTGCATTTAGCTTACTATTTTAGCATGGGGTATAATGTCAAAGGCCAGGTCAAGGCATGTTATGTATACAGCATGGCCACTGACAATAGCTTGTGTTTCACTTTCAAAAAATGAACCAGATTCATTACACAAAAAAATCTATCCTTAAAAGCCAAACTGTTTAGGGTTTAACCTGGCAAAATGTTTAAATGCCACACCTAACCAGGTCAGTTAAAACATGCTCCATGACTTTGCAAATGAGACTAGTCAGACTGATGTGCTTGTAGTTCCTGGGGACAGTGGTGGGGCCACCCTTGTGGAGTGGCACTGCCACTGTTGTGCACCAAACTTCAGTGATGAAGCTAGTCTTTAAACTCGGGTTAAATAGTTTTAAGGAATGGTGGTTTATTAAAATAAAATGTTTATTAAAGTTATTTGCTCACCTTAACTAGCCATCTGTGTTGTCCATTTTCATTCTTCCTCAACTTATGGGTTACAGGTTCTGATTTTCGGATCCAACTTGACCGGATTGTACAGACTTTGGATCCAACTCTCAAGCTCCCCCCTCTTCCCATAATGCCCTAGTCTACAACCAATACCTCAGATTGAAATATTTTGTGGCAGCAAACCCAATGTATAGAAGAGGAGAACAGAAAAGTATAGCAGGGCTCAAACCCGGAACTACAGGTGCCCAAAAAATTCCATTGGGTCACTCCAGAAGATGAAAGGAAGAGTGAAGGAGGGATGGGAGTTGAGGAAGAACAAAAATGGACAACACAGATGTCTAGTTATGGTGAGTACATAGCTTCAATATCTGATATTGTCCTTTTCATTCTTCAACGTATGGGACAGAAGTCCCAAGATACATAAATCATGGCTGGCCTTCATGGAAGGATATTCCAGTGGCAGCTCTGCTTCTGGAAATTAAGTCCAATTTGTAATGAGTAAAAGAAGTATGAACATTAGACCATGTGGCTGCTGCACAAATATCAATGGAAGTTCTAGACCAGAAGATAGATAAGGTGGCCATGGATCTAGTTGAAAGGGCCTTAGGTGGTTTTAGTAGGGAGACCTTGCAGAGAATAAATTCTGGAAATGAAATTAGTTACCCATTTGGCCAATGTCACTTCAGAAACTGGAAAAAAAACAGCAGACTGTGAAAAGGAGACAAAACAGCTGGTCTATTTTTCTGAATTCTTTAGTTATACAAACTTAGAAACATTGCCTATGCACATCCAAAAGCTGTAGCATGTATTCTCCTGTGTTTGAAAATTTTGGAAAGAAGACTGGCAGGTGAATGGTTGGACTTAGATTGGACTCTGAAGCCACTTTTGGTAGGAAGGATTGGTTCATAAGGTAACTCTTTATGAAAAACAATGTATGGGGCTTTTGATGAAAGAGCCTGGGATTCGGAAATCCTTTTAGCAAAAACAATACTGACTAAAAAGGCCATTTTCCAAGACAGGAATTTTAAGTCAGTTTTTGCTGAAGGTTCAAAAGGTTGTTGAATTAAGCCTTGTAGTACTACTGCCAAGTCCGAAGGAGGTGACGGATGTTTCAGTGCACATCTGAGCAGGAAGGTAGCCCCTTCAAGAAGGCCTTACATAATCTGGAAACAGCCAGGTAAGAAGCATAGCCTCCTGAGTGAAAGTTTGATATGGTTGCCAAATATATTTTGATTGTGGAAAAACTAGCACCTTCTTCAAAAAGAAGCTAAAAACTCAAAACAGAAGAAATAAGAGCAGTAAAGGGATGAATGTAATTTTTCAAGGCCAAAATTGAAAATTTTTTCCATTTGCTCTTGCAAATCCTTCTACTGGAATCTTTCTGTGATGACAAAAGAATATTACAAACCAGAGAATTGAGCCTGGCTATCAATGGAATTGAAGAAAATGTGGTTAATTTGAGGGGTGTAATATTGGGATGTTTTATCCCAGAGTGAAGTGACAAGAGATTTGGACTGGGGTCCACTATCCAAGTAGCATAAAGATGAGACGAAAGGAAGGGGAACCACAACTGTTGAGGAAAAAAGGGGGCAATGAGGACAGCCAAGCTCTTCAATAAATCAGCTGGCTTTCTGTAAGAATTTTTGAATTAAGGATACTGGATAATAAGCACAAAAGAAGACCTGAGAGAAAAACGTGAACTAGAGCATCTCTTGGCAACTCCCCCGGGGGTGGGGATCAAGGTAAAATACCTGCTGCATTTGTTGTTGTGGGGAGAAGCAAAGACATCACAGCACAGTTGACCCCAACGACAGAAACTTTCTCAGCCACTAATTGGTAGACAGACCACTCACGAGGCTTCAAAATGGACCTGCCGAGTTTCTCTGCTAGTGAGACGGATTTCCTCAGGATGTGCATTGTCACTAGAAAGTGGTTGGAGGAGATCACCAATTGTCACACTCTTATAGCTTCTCAACATAGGGGGGCAAGATAGAGCTCCACCTTGTTGGCTGACATATACTACAGACATGTCAGTTTGAATCACAATGGTCTCTAGAGGGAGAACATCTTAATGTTAGAAGTACTGCTCTCATCTCTAGAACACGGATGTGCAAATTGGTTTCTTTGGGGGGGGGGGGGGTCCACATGCCTTGGACCATCCTTCCCCAAATATGCACCCCCCAACCGCAGTTGGGAGGTGTCTTGGTTACCATGGCTATGGGGGGGATACAACAAAGGAGCAACTGATAAGAGTCTTGTTCAAATGGATTCACCATTGAAGATGATCTCAGAATTCGTGAGCGAGTCTGACTGGATAAGAAAGAGACTGACAAACAACAGACCACTGAACAGCTAGAGTCCATTGCACAACATGTATATAGTAACGTGCCAAGGGGACTAATACTACAGATGCTGCCATGGACCCCAGAGCATGCAGAACTAGCAGAATGAGAAATGATTTGCTGAACCTGGGACTTAAGTGTGGTCACATGATGTGTGGAAGCAGAGAGGCTGTCTGACTTATAGTATTCAGATGAGCACCAATGAACTCCAAGCTCTGAACCGGTAGAAGCTTAGATTTGGGCATGTTGACTGTGATACCTAAAGAATGAAATCTGGAGCGAATAGTCTCTGACCTGTTCTAGGAGATGCTTGGTTGGAGCGGTGAGGAGCCAATCATCCAAGTACAGAAACACACAGAATCCTTGCAGTCTCAAATGAGCTGCTACCACTGCCATATATTTGGTAAACACTCTGGGGGGTGTAGCGAGTCCAAATGATAGCAGCTGAAAGCACAACTGTCTTCTGGATTGTCTATTTTTATAGTACACATCCTGAAGATCGATTGAGCATATCCAATCACCCTTGTTTAAAATGTTAGATGGACTGACCTGTGGCTATCTATAACAATGACTTCTTCACATATTAGTTCAGGTTGCTTAGATCCTAAAAATGGTCTTGGTCTTTTCTGGCACTAAGAAAAGAAAGTACAGTTTTGTACCTACCATAGATGTAGATGTCCGATAGGCATGCATCTGCAGTCCTTACAAATGGGTTGTCCTGTCGTCAGGCAGCCCTTCGGTCGGCCGGATTCCAAAGTCTGGGTCTGGCCTCGGCTGGTGTCGCACTTCACCCGACATCATAGCTGCAGTTCTTAGGGTATAAAGGCATCAGCCGACGCCATTTTCCTCAGTGTTTCTTGCCCCAGATGCCAGGTGCCCTCTAGGAAGGCTAAATTTGGATAAATGCAAATGGTTCCAAATAGTAGAGAGCAAACAAAAAATAAGCATGTATGTACATATATACAAACAAATACACCATAATAGATTCCCCCAGCTAGCTAGAAGATGGGCAAATACCCTAGGAGTACCACAGAGGGGAAGGAGGGTGGGTAATCCTGACTACAGATGCATGCCTATCGGACATCTACATTTATGGTAGGTACAAAACTGTACTATGTCCTTCAAGGATGCATCTGCAGTCCTTACAAATGGGTAGAATACCATAGCCAAACTGGGGGAGGAGGAGAAATAGATTATGGTGTACTTAAGATCCCTTGCAAAACAGCAGTGGCAAAACCTGCTCGGGATCTGGAGTATAAAGGTAAATTATAATGCTTGGCAAATGTATGCACGGAGCTCCAAGTAGCAGCCTCTAAAATGTCTTTGGTAGCCACTCCTCATAAAAAAGCTGTGGTAGTGGCTGTAGCCCTTGTAGAGTGAGGCCTGATGTTTTCTGGAGTTTTCTTTCCATGGTAGGAGTAACAAAATCTAATGCAATTTCCTATCCACTTAGAGATTGTCTGTTTTGAAATTGCTTTTCCTTCCATTCCTGTTGCATATGCTACCAGTAGCTGGTCAGTTTTTCTATTGCTCTTGGTCCTGTCCAGGTAGTAACGTAATTGTCTATGTACATCCAAGGTATGCAGAAGTCTTTCTCCCTTGTTTTGTGGGTTGGGGAAGAATGTAGGTAGGTGGATAGCTTGATTTAAAGATACCCTGGAGACCACCTTTGGCATAAAAGTAGGATTTGTTCTCATGGACACTATCTTGATGGAAGATCAGGAAGGGCTGTACTGCCATTAATGCCTGTAGCTCAGATACCCATCTTGCTGAAGTGATTGCAAGCAGGAAAGCAGTTTTCCATGATAAGTACTGTAATTCTGCTGTTGCTGCTGGCTCGAAAGGAGGGAGTGTCAACTTTTCTAGCACAAAGTTCAAGTCCCATGCTGGCAATGGCGGCTTCCTGGGTGGCTTTACATTTTTATTCTCAGAAACTGCCTGAGCAGAGGATGTGAGAATACTGGAGGATCCAAGTTGTATTCTGCTGAAATAGCTGATGCATGAATCTTAATGGAAGAATAGGACAGGCCGTTGTGGAAGAGCTCTGCCAAGTATTCCAGGATGTTAGCTATGTTTACCAGTGACACATTCTCTCCTTTTGCAGTACTCCAAATGAAATATCTTTTCCATTTTGCTGAATAATTTTTTCTTGTTGAGGGTCTGCGAGCCTCCAAGATAATGTCTTTAACCCTCTGAGATAAAACTGGGTTATTTGGTCTTATGCAATGTTCCAGGCAGTCAGCTGCAGTGTTTTCAGGTTTGGATGCAGGGTTTTGAAGTTGTTCTGTGTTAACAGCAAGGGAACTAGGGGCAGAGGCCATATTTGTTCCCGAGACATACTCCTCAGTAAAGGGTACCAATGTTGCCTTGGCCAGTCTGGAGCTATCAGGATGATCCTTGGACGGTCTTCTTTGATCTTCAGTAGCACCTTGTGCATCAAAGGTAGAGGTGGGAATGCATATGCTCTCAGGTTTGTCCAACTGAAAGATAGGGAGTCCACTTTCCAAGCAAGTGGGTGGTACGTCCTTGTGCAGAAATTTTTCAGTTGGTGATTGTGTGGGGATGCAAATAAGTCTATTTCTGGCAGTCCCCATTTCCCTGTAATGGTTTTGAAGATGTCCGGATGCAGCATCCATTCGTGGGCATCCGTGGTAGTTCTGCTTAGGATGTCTGCTAGTGTATTTTCTTTTCCTGGCACAAAAATTGCTTGTAGCTGAATGTTGAAGCTCAGTGCCACATTCCAGAGGTCCATTGCCATCCGGCATAGAGGGTAGGAATGTGTGCCTCCCTGTTTGTTGATGTACCACATAACTGTGGTGTTGTCCGTCCTTATCAGCAGTTGACCCTGTTGAAGAAATGGTCTGAATGCCTGAATTGCCAGTTTTACTGCCAGCATTTCCTTTTGATTTATGTGTAGGTGCAGCTGGTCTTGAGTCCATAAGCCTTGTATGCACTTGTCCAGCATGTGTGCCCCAACCGAGGTCTGAGGCGTCTGTTGTGATGGTCTGGCTTGGTTGAGTGCTGTGGAAGGGCAGTCCCTTGTTTGATTGACAGGCCTGGGCCCACCATTGGAATTCTTGTTTCAGGCATGGAATTATTGGAATTTGGGTTTCTAGGCTGTGCTTGTGCTGAGACCATAAATTCCTTAGGTACCACTGTAACTTTCTCATATGTAGTCTGGCATGTGGAATTAATATTATGCAGGATGCCATGTAGCCGAGAGCTTGCAGGACTTTTCTTGCTGTTAGCTGGTTCTGCTTTGTTAATGCTATGAAGTAGAAAGGGAGTTGTTCCTGTTTTTCTACCGTCAGGAATGCCATTTGTTTTGTTGTGTCCAAATCTGCACCCAAGAAGGTTATCCTTTGGGATGGTATCAGCCTTGACTTTTTTATATTGACTGTGTATCCCAGGGCTTGTAGTAGATGAATGACCCTTTCCAAATCTTTTGTTAATTTGATTTTGCTGTCCGCTTGTAACAGGCAGTCGTCCAGGTAAGGGTAAATTTGAATTCCCTGAAGCCTGCAATGAGCAATTACTGATGCCAGGCATTTCGTGACTACTCTGGGCGCAGTAGATAAGCCAAAGGGCAATGCTGAGAATTGATAATGCTCTGATCCTGCAAGAAATCTGAGGTATCTTTTGCAATTTGGTCGTATGGGGACGTGCAGGTATGCCTCCTTGAGATCTAGAGTTACCAGCCAAGACTCCTTGACCAGCATGGGAAGAAGCTGCTGTAAGGTCAGCATTTTGAATTTTGGAACAATGAGGTATGTGTTTAAAGCGGACAGGTCGAGAATAGGTCTCCATTGGTTTTCTTTTCTTGGTACCAGGAAGAGTCTGGAGTAAAATCCTTGCCCTTGTTCCATAGATGGTACCCTTTCTACAGCTCTCATCCTTAGTAAGTGAGTTATTTGTTCTAGAGCTTCTGTCTTCTGATTTGGAGGTAGGTTTGGCATTCCTCTCTTCCTTGGTAGAGTATGGAAGTGAAACCTGTAACCTTGGTCTATTGTCTGTAAAATCCATTTGTCTCCTGTGATGTAATGCCAGTTTACTGAAGATAAGGCTAGCTTCCCGCCTAAGGGTGCCTCTAGTTGTTCCCTGGTAGGCGGTGCTAGAGCCAAGTCACTGTGATTGTCCTGTGGAAGTGGTGGTGGCTGGATCTGTGGCTGTACCTCGGTTGTTAGCCTGCCACTGACGTCCCCTGTAGGCACCTCTGGATTGACCCCTGCCTCTTGAGCGCCTATTCCTGCCTCTCGGAGCTCTGTCGGTGTCTGGAAAGGACCAATTCTTGGAAGGCCAGTTCCTGCTAAACCTTGGAGGCTGGACCTGCAAGAAATCCTTGACTGTCTGGACAGATTTTGCTTTCTCTTCCACCTTCTTCAGCACCTGCTGCGCAGGGGAGCCAAACAAATTGAGCTTATCCATGGGAGCATCTAGGAGCTTTGATTTAACATGGTCTGGTAAGGACTGCTCTTTTAACCATGCATGTCTTCTGATCACTGTGCCAGTCATGGCTGATCTAAAGGAAGCCTCCAGTGCATCATAGCTGCATTTTAAGGAATGATTACTGACCTGCTGAATGTTATGTACCATTTCCTGTACAGATTTTTTGTCTAATGGTTCATCCGAGGACAGTTTTTTAGTTAATTGGTCTAAGAAATTCCTGATACTGAATCATGTGGAATTGACAGTTCAAAGCCCTAGCTGAAAGAGTAGCAGAAGTGTAAACTTTTTTACCCCATCTCTCTAAGGATCTAGATTCCCTTTCAGAGGGGAGGGGGGTTTTGGTAGAAGAAGCTGCTACAGCCTTGGGTCCCTGGGAGATAGTTTCGGGATCTGCAAAAGGGGCCTTATACAAATGATAATGTGTGTCCGGAACCCTGTAGTACCTATCGGGCTTAGCAGGGGCCGGAGGAAGAGAATCAGGAGCAGTACAAGCATCATTAAAAGCATCATCCACAACAGTAAGTACTGGAGGAATGGCTAAAGGCCTATGCTGTGGCAAATGCAAAAAGGTTCTAAGCCTTTTCCTAGAGTCTGAAAAATCCTGGCCCTGCCATTGAAATTGTTCCCTCATAGCATGCAAGGTTTCCCCAAAAGAAAATTCCTCAGGCGGAGAGGCAGAAGGAATGGAGTCTTCTGCATCAGAGTCCTCATAAAGAGAGAAGGGGCCTTCTGGAGGGTTTGAATTATCTGATTCATCAGAGGAGCCATCAGAAGAAACTGGCTCAGGGGGCTCTACTCTAATCCTCTTCTCTGGAGGTGGGTGAGAGGCCCTGTCTGGATGTGGTTGGGATCCCCGGATTAAAGAAATGAGATCCTCTGCTAGACTAAGCATTTGTGAACTAGAGCTAGGCCTGAGAGAGGGGGTCTTAGCAGGCACAGTTTTGGTAGTTTTAGCTGCTTTAGCCCTGGCAAAGGCCTTAATCGACATGGATGCAGGAGGCCTAGCAGCTCCACGTGCAGGGGTAGAAATATCCAAAGGGATAGTATCAGATAAATCCTGCGAACCTGCAAGAGCAGGTGTGATTTCAGTAGCAGATTCAGCCTGGCTGTATGAAGCCTCGGTAACTGGCAAGCTTTCGGCCGAAGGAAGAACCGTGGACTCTGTTTCAGCCGAAACAGAGACACTCGCGGTTGGCTTAACCGCGGTTTCGGCCGAAACCGCGGACCGCGAGTGTCGGTCCTTTTCCTTGCGTTTTTTAGAAATTTGCGAAGTCGGAGTATCCGACGGCATAATGTAAGCGAAATCGGAGCCGAAAAACTCTTCAGCAAATTCCGACCGACGTCTAAGTGTCCGTCGGTTGAAAGAAGCACAGGCTAGACAAGCTGCTACGTCGTGGTTTGGGCCTAAGCAAGGTAAGCAGTAAGAGTGGAAATCTTTATGAGGTATTTGTTTCCCACAAGTTAAACGGTTATTCACTTTTTCTGACATCGGCTGAGGCAAGAAAGAGTCCCCAACGGGGTACTTAGCTTTTTAGAAGTCTTTGGTACTTGTAGTAGTAATCTCTGGTTCTGACCGACCGGCACTTGCGAACAGCTTCTGCTTCGGGTGCCATGCGGCAAGAAAGACTGAGGAAAATGGCGTCGGCTGATGCCTTTATACCCGAAGAACTGCAGCTATGACGTCGGGTGAAGTGCGACACCAGCCGTGGCCAGACCCAGACTTTGGAATCCGGCCGACCGAAGGGCTACCTGATGACAGGAAAACCCATTTGTAAGGACTGCAGATGCATCCTTGAAGGACATCCTCAAGTAAGTTCTGAATCCCTGGGCTGGTGAGACCTCCTAGGATGACTCTTGTCTAACAGCTTCTGATTTTCTTGAGCTGCAGCTTCTCCCTGACTAGACAGAACATTGGGAAGCTTGTTTCCTTTTGGGAGTGGCGTTTGGAAAAATGGTGAAAAGTAACCTCTGGATATAATTTTTAGTCCCCAAGTATCTTTTGTTATAGTAGCCAGGTGTCTGGGTGCAAGGACAAACATCCCCCGACTGCCTCCCAAGGCAGCACTTCAGGAGCACTGAAAGGGTACATCTGGAAAGGAATCTCAGAAGCCCTAATTTTGTGGACCTCCCCCTGGCAAGAGGCTAGAGTCTTCCACTTGAACTCCTTTCTCTGCCTCTGAGGAGTTCTCCATGTGAATCCTGGAAAGATCCTTGGTATTTGCAGAACTACATTTTTTTGCTCCTCTGAGTCCATGAAAAAGGATCGCTGAGGGGTAGAAAAAAGAACCCCTATGGCAGACAGGGTATTTCCATCCTGTTCACTGTGAAAAAGTGTTTCTTTCACAGAGGGGCCAAACAAGGAAGTTCCATCAAAGGCAGCACTGATGAAACGATTTGAAGGGTTCCGCAAAGTTGCATAGCCACATCCAGGCATGTCTCCTTATGGCAATGTCTGAATCGGCAGCCCATGAGATACTTTCCGCAGCATGTGAAATTAGTCTCGTGGATGCATTCCATGTAGACAAGAGTGGCCAGCTGCGAGGATGTCTTATAATCCTCTGAAGACATGGACACAGACTTTGAGAATTCCTTAGTCAAATCCCTCCACAGTTTGTGCTTTCCAAACCTGTCCAAAGCCCTAGGTTTTCTGTTAGGGAAGTGGACAGTGGAGCTCTGTTCCATGAACTCCTTGATGACTACTGTCACAACCACCACAATGACAGGGACATCTTTGCTCTAATGTGGTCCATCTTTTGGAGGGACTAAAATTCTGGCCGACGAGGGATATGTTCAACAGAGTCAAGTTCCCTCCATGCTGGGCGAGAGACTAGGTCAATTAGCTCATCGACCAGGGAGTCACCCAAGACACAGATGGCCCAGAACCAAAAGCTTCCAGGAATACTGACTCTCAGGGGATAGTTACTAAAGGACCAACCACTTTTTTGTTTAAGGTTTCCAAAATGTCTCCAAAAGAGACGTCATCAACTGCTGATGTGAGGGACCCTTGCCCTTTGCAGAAGTCAGTACCCTTGGTGTTGGATTCCATAGGGGAATCTATGTACCTCCTTTTGCACATTTGTTTTCGGTGAATCTCTTCAGTGGAATGTTTTGGCTAGGTGTCTGAAGATGGGGATAGTTACTCTATTGGAATAGTCTGAACTCTTCTTGGTACTGGCTACGCCTGTGGAGTAGGTCTGATGGGATCAGAGCTTGATACGAAAGGGGGATAAGGTGTAGGATCTGAGGAAGTATGACAGACCAGGCCTCCTGAATGAGAGAAAACCTACTCCACAACCACGAAGGCAGACAGATCTGGAGAATCTGTGGCCAGTCGCACTGCAGCCAAGATCTCTGAGGCAGGCAAGCAAGGACTCTGACCAGATCCATGTCTTGAGGAGGGAGCAGCACCAGAACTATCTAATGCAGAGATTGAGGGGCAAGGAAGGCTCCAACAACATCTGAGACAACCCCAGCCCCATGGATCTTACGCTTCAGCTCAGAGACTCATCCCGATTGGAGGAAACAGAGCAGAACTTATCAGGGATACAGTAGGAGTCTAAGACATGACTCTCATCAGTTCAAACACCAGTGCTCTTGGATCCTAGGACTCCAAAACTGAAGGAAAAATCAGAGGAGGAGATGCAATAGTGTGTGAGGAGGATGGAAGGCTCACGGATCCGATGGGAGACTGAGCCAGGATAACCCCAATCTGGATTTGAGCTTTGAGGAACTTCATCATCATCCTATCCACTTCTGCTTCAGACTCCTGGAAGACCTAATTGATGAGGTGGTCGACTGAGGTTTGAGTGCTTTCTCTGCATTTGCATAAGAGGGGAATGGAGCCAAGGAGAAACTGGATCTATGATGAACTTGGGCGAATGAGTTCTTGGCACCTGAGAAACACCAGATATCGGATCTGAAGATTTCGGATGTGTGAGCTGTACAGAAGGAGTACCAGATACTATTACTGGATCCAAAACCTTAGGATCCAAACATTTTTTTTTTTTGGCTCTGATAAAGTCTGGTCCAAAGACCTTCATATCTTTTGTGATGGCTCCAAAGAAGAGGAAGTCTTCAGTGACTTTGGCAGTGATCTTTTCCTGTGCTTTGAATGAGCCTTTACAGATTTACTGGGGGTTTGAGCCCTAAGGAAGAGGAAGATGAAGGTGGCAGCAACCTCTTGAGGACTAGCTTATGTCCATCAGCAATAGCCCTGGAAATAAATCCTGCGCAGATGGTACAATGTGTACCCAACTGCACTGCTTCTAAATAAACACACTACCTGTGGCAAATGAGTTTGGGATTTTGTGCCCACAGGAAATGCATTTTTTGAGTCCTGTAGACTTTTCAGCAATGACACTACAACTAAATGGTAATAAGTAATGAACAGATTTTTGTTTACTATAAAATACAAGCAGAAATTACAAACAATGCTAATAAACAATGCCTCGCTAAAAAGGGTAGGAAATAAAGGGATAGAATAGAAAGAGCACCAACAATGGTACTTGCAAAAATTTACTTTGTTAAAAGTAAGAAAACCTGACAAAAATAGAACCAGAAACTATATATGAAAATATAGAGATGACATAAACTGGTACATTTATGACAACCTAAACACTTAACAAATGCTTCAAGAGAGGATCCACGTCCATACGAGATGGTGGCAAATGAAATCGAAGGTATTGGGGATGGACTAGGGCATTATGGGTAGAGGGAGAAGCTCGAGAGTTTGACCCAAAGTCTGTAGAATGCAGCCAAGTTGATCAGAGGATCGGATCCGTAACCAATACATTGAGAGGAATGAAAGGGACAACATCAGATCAGCCTGGTATATTATCAGGTCCCATGGAGGAAGAAGCTTCAGTCTTTGAGAGCACCTTTAGTACATGGTCTTTGGTTATGACTTGAGGGAGGTGGTGTCTGATGGCTTAAGGGATAAGTGGGCTCGGAATAGTTGTTTCTTGGGTGAAGCTGGCATTGAATTTGTTTGCTAGTACGCTGGTAATGTCTAAAGGGGTTGGAACAGGTGGTGCCATCTTGAATTTTGATCAATATTGGGTGTTTTAGTTTTTTAGCATAACTAAAGTAGGATTTGTAGTAGTCAGTTCATAGGCTTGTCTTAGTATTCCTAATAGTTTTTTTCTTTTAATTTTTACTCATTTTTTTCGTGATTAGGAGGTTCTTTGATCTGCTATACACTAAGATTTTTTTTCTTTTATTGCAGAGTTTATTTTGGTGGTTTGCTTTAAATTTCCTATTATATTTGGTGGTATACACTGTGATTTCTATACATTTATCTACCTGGACGTAGAACTTGTGTGCTTCTTGTTTTAGGGAGACATAAAAGTTACATACTTACCATAACAATAGATACTGCGGTGGTGGTGCTGCAGTAGTGTTGCCGCCTCACAGTAAGACGCTGTCCGGTTAGATTCTCAGCCAGAGCATCTTCTGCATGGAGACATGCGTGAATGGGCGTACCTTCGTTGAAGGTTGTGCGTCAGGCCTGGCAAGCCGGTATGTAAAAATCAACTGCCAATCATTAGCGGACCGGAGTTCCGCTGTGGCGACCCCTAACCAGGAAAAGCCGAAAAACACAAACAAACTTACCATAACAATAGATCCATGTTGTCTGGTTCATCTATGGGTTGTTGGAGCCAACCTTGGCAGCAGTCGTAAAGCTTTTCGGTTCCACGGCTCAGATTCCTCCCCTACCCAAAATTCCTAGACTCCACCTTGCTACCTCAGATCGAGTTTGCCCCTGCTAAGCTAATAAAGTAAAGCACAAGCCTGTAACTTTACACTAGTGAAATAACTCTTATCCTGGTTCACTTCTAAACGGTACAACAGAGGCCATGACATGGTTCTAGAATACTGGCAGTGGTGACTGCTTACAGAGAGGGAACTCCAAAGTTGACCAGCCCTCAGAACCTCATGTGTGACAACTTGGCAAGGGGGTAGGTGGGAGGATGCTGAACCAGGCGAAAATCAGACAACATGGTTCTATCATTATGGTAAGTACATAACTTTTGTATCCAATGTTTATTTTTAGATTCAACTGTGGGACAGATTCCTAAGCATATATAGCCTTGGGCGGTATCATGAAGGACATTCCTAATAGCAGAGCCAAAAGATGAGCGAAACCTAGATTGTTCATCCAGCTTATAATGTGACACAAATGCTTGAACTGCTGACCAAGTAGCAGCTGCACAGATAAACAGGAAGTTTGCTGGCAATGGCTGAAAAAGTGACCCCTACCCTTTTGGAATGGACCATTAGGTTTAGATTGCAAGGACACACCCTTTTTATTGTACACAAATGTAATACAATCAGACAACTGTATAGACAGAGTAACTTTAGACACTAGACACTACCTTGCCTAATTTTTGTTTGGAAAATGCCACAAATAATTTAGACTTTCAGAAAAGTTTGGTTCTATGAAGATAAAACCTGAGATGGCAATGGAGGTCCAACATACAAGGTTCATAGGTTGGTACGAGGCTATCGGCCCTAGGGCCTATACAAGCCTAGCCATAACAATTCCCTGGCTATTTCTTCCCATACTATTTACTTCCCTGGACCCCTGTCTAGCAGGGAGACTGACGTGATCCCTGGGGTGAATTTCCTCTCCCCCAGTCATCAAGGTTCCTTTTGAAGAGAGCCAAAGATGTGCTCTGCTTGACATGTATGGGCAGTCTATTCCAGAGTCTGGGGAGTCTCTGGGTCAGGAACCTATCCCTCCAGCATGTTTTGTTTATTGTGATGACAAGGTTTAGATCCCTGAAGTGTGTGGCTCTGGGGGATTGAGATTTCTTTAAGTGTAGTATGTCCAACAGCTCTGGGTTTGACATGGCCTTGTATGTTAAGCAGAATTCGCCTCGGAGTAGACGATATGCGACAGAATATAACTGGAGCTTTTTTTAAGGCTGTCAGCATAGGGCATCTGCTTTAGGCCTGTGATTCTTTTAGTGAGGTATTTCTGCAGCCTTTTCAGTTGTTGCAGATGTCTTGAGAGGTACATACCAAATGGGGCGTTGTATTCTATAATGGGTCTAATGAGGGATGAGTACAGTGGGACAACGACCTCCTTTCTTCTGGATGAAAAGCCCTTAGTGATGAGGTATGCCACATAGGATTTCCTGACTGTTATGGCAATGTGGTTACTGAAGGCGAGACCACTGTCTACCTGTGTCCCCAAGTCTCTTATCACACTTTCGGTGTTTAGTGTACTGCCACCTATGTGGCAATTTACAGGTACATGTTTTTTCCCAAAGGGGATAACTATACATTTCATGGCATTGAGCTTGAGCCCATAGCTGTGGCACCAAGCATCTGTTTCTGTAAGGCCCTTTTGTAGAGTATCGACATAATTTGGGGATTCAATAATGGCTCCCAGTCTGCAGTCATCTGCGAACTTTGTTAGCCAGAGTCCCTTAGTGCTGGCCTGTACTTCAGAGAAGTAGATGCCAAACAAGAGAGGTCCCAGGACTGAACCTTGAGGTACTCCACTTGTCTGGAGCTGGATTTGGAGTCAGCTACTTTTACAGTGTGGGTTCCGTCAGTAAGCCAGTTGGCAACCCATCGAGTGACGTAGGGATTAATGCGCAGCTTAGTAAGTTTATCTATGATTCAGAGTGGGGGATGGTGTCAAAGGCCTTGGCGAGGTCCAGATAGGCTGTGTGGACTGCCTTACCCACATCCACGGCTCTGGAGACTGATTCAAAGAAGTCAATCAGGTTAAGGAGACAACATCGGCCCTTCATGAACCCAAACTGGGTGGGGTCCAGTGTTTGAAGGTTGCCAATGTCTTTGTTTAAAAGTTCTATGATAATATGTTCCATGGCCTTGCAGATCAGGCTCGTCAGACTGATGGGGGCGGTAGTTCCCCGGATCCAAGGTCGATCCCCCCTTGCAGAGTGGGATAACTGTAGCTGTGCGCCACTCAGTGGGCATGAAACCTGAGGTGATAGTATGATTAAACATGACACTTATGTGAGGTGCCAGTTAATTTTGTAGTTCATGTAGTACACAGCCCGGGATGTCATCTGGTCCCACGGATGCTGTATTCTTAGCTTTGGTGAGTGCGTTTTTTACCTGTGTGGCCTTTATTACCGGAATATGGCAATCTTCCGGTATTGAGATTGGCCATTTAGGCATGTATTCATCATTATTGGAAAATTGAGGAAAAAAATGGTAGATTTACTGCCTGATTTATATTACCTTTGGATGCCACCGTAGGAAGAAAGACGCATTAGTTTTCAGTAAGACCCTATCTTTATGAAAAACATATGGAGGTTTGCAGGACATTGCTTGCATCTCTGAAATGCACTTAGCTAAAGTGACAGCCACTAGAAAAATTGTTTTCCAAAATAGGAATTTTAAATCCAGTGATGTAACTGGTTCAAATAGAGCCAGAGTCAATGCTTGTAACATTACAGCAATGTCCCAAGGAAGAACTGGATCTCTGACTGGGGTTTGAAGTAGAAAGGCTCCTTTTAAGAAAGTTTTAGAAATTTTCAAGAAGACTATAGGAGTTGTTGTTCTGGCCTATGTGAAAGCTACAGGTGGCTGTCAACTGAAGTTTGATTAGTTGAGTGAGTAGACCCACTGTGAAAAAGATGTTATGAGAGAAACACTAGAATGGAGACAAAGGAGCTGCAAAGGGGTCTAGACCATTGGAAGATGACCAAAAAGAAAACTTTTTCCATTTGCTTCAGTAGGCTTTGACAGCGATAAGATTTTGAGATGCTGATAAGATCTGAACAACAGACTAGGAAAGCATGGCACCTCTAAATGATGTTAGAATTGGAAGAACCAAGTGGATACATTTTTATCGATTTCTGGTCCAGAGGAGCCAGTCCAGACAGGTGATACCATAGACCTGGATACCAATCCAGTTTCCATGGAGGATGCACTAGAAGAAGCCATATGAATGGAAACCATGCCTGCCAGGGCCAGAAAGGGGCAATGAGGATCAAGATAGCCTTGCACATTCTTGCTTTCTGGATAAACCTGCTCATTAGATGCAGTGGGGGAAAAGCATAAAGGAGACCAGGGAGAAATCGTAGACCACAACAACCCTCAGTGACTGTCCCTGCGGAGGAATCAGAGCAAACTAACTGCTGCACTTGTGGTTTAGATGGGATGCAAAAAGATTGCAGCAAGGATGGTCTCAGGGACTGAAGATGTCCAATCAGGAATTGATGGACAAGCTCCATCTCAAAAAATCCAAATCCATCAAAACCACGAGAGCTAAAGATCTAAACCTCAGCACAAATATGAATAGAAAATGCTGGCGGGATAGATTCATAACTCAGAGGCTTCCCACACTCTGGAACAGGATCCCAGTTCATGTTAGGCAGAGCCCTTCACTGACTCTTCAAGAGAAATCTTGACGAGTGGATGGGAAATCGTAGGTTTACCTCGGGGGTCATCTCTGTGTCACTAGTAGACAGAGGCACAGTAAACTAAATCTATACTTTTGTACCATTACATGGGGTGGAGAAAGCCACATACACTATGGCTAGGCTTATAAATGCCCTAGGGCAGATAGCCTAGTACTAAACTATGAAACTATAAGATCAAGTCAGTCACTGTTGGATTGAGGGACTGCTCATGAGGCATTAGATCTGCTCAGACTGTCTGCCAGAACACTGGACGACCCTGGGATATGTGGTCCTATTGAGGTTTGAAAACACCGCCCATTACCAAACTCTTATGGCTTTGCGGCATAATGGGTAGGAACAGGTTTGTCCCGGTTTGTTCATGTACCACACTACAGAAGTTCCGTCTAAGTGAACCTGGGGAGACTGTCTGAAAAGCCAACAATGCTGGAAGGACGTGAAGCTTGACCTGTATATGTGACCATGTGCCCGGGGACAGTCTTTCCCTCGAAATGCCCCCCACCCCAACCCTAGAAGGGAAGCATCTGTTGTCACTACAACCACCGAAAGACATGCTATCCACCAATAAATTTATACTCTGACGTTTAATAAATCATTAGAACTGTGTGAAGTTCCCTTACGTTTCAAACGAGCTACAATTATTCTAGTCCCTAAAAAATTCAGTATAACAGGACTTAATGACTACAGGTCTGCTGCTTTGACATCGGTGGTCATGAAGACTTTTGACGGGCTGGTGTTGGCTCACTTGTTGGACCCCCTTCAGTTCGCTTATTGGACCCACTTTGGTTCTCTTGATAAGCAAACTGATCAGTGGATGATGTAGTTAATATGGGTCTGGACTACATCTTTGCAACCCATTTAATAAAATAATTCCAGAACTTCTTCACTTGAAAAACTCTCCCAGCTTTACTTTCCTGCCTCCACCTGTCAATGGAGCACTAATTTTCTGACCAATAGGAAACAGCAGGTGAAACGGGGGAACTTTACATTTAGCTATTGTACGATCAAGTAAGGTTGCCCCCCAGGGATATGTGCTCTCCCCACTGCTATCCTCCTCTACACTAATGGCTGCACCTCTAAGGATCCCTCTGTCAAACGTATTAAATACTTGGACGATACAACAGTTATTGGGCTCATCAGGAATGGTGACCAGTCTGCATATAGATGGGAGGTTGAACAGCTGGCCCTTTAGTGTAATGTAAATCAGAATGATCTGGAACTGAACACCCTTAAAACTGTGAGATAACAGTGGACTTTAGGAGTAGTACTACAAAATTATCATCCCCCTTACATTTAATACTGCTGTGTCAGTTGTGGAAACCTTCAAGTTTTTGGGATCTATAATTTCCCAGGACTTGAAGTGGGAGACCAACGTATGATCCAGCACAAAAAAGGGGGTCTACATTAAAATCTCAAAGTCTGACAATATCTACCACGATATTGTCGACACGAGAATACTGAAAGCGCACTACATCGAACGTTTAAACAGAAAATCTCTGTAGGGGAAGATTTCCGTTTACTTCAATGTAGTGCGTTCTTGGAGTTGGTATATTTAAGTAGGGGGGAGTATGGGGGGCACCCCACATGGGTGGTGCAGGGGGGCTTGCCCCCCTGCCTACACACTATTTATTTTTTTTGGTTTCGATGGTTTAAGACTTCGATCACTAAAGTTCAATCTTTAGTGATTTGAAGTTTTAAACCTTCAAGATTCTAATACAGACCCAAAAAAAGGCACAACAGCAAATGTCCTTTCTGCGACATCTGAGGAAGTTTAACCTCCCACAGGAGCTGTTGATTCAGTTCTACACAGCAGTCATTGAGTCTGTTCTCAGCTCATCCATAACTGTGAAGTTTGCATCTGTGTCTAAACATTACAAAAATAGGTTACATCGAATAGTCAAGTCTGCTGAAAATATCATTAGTGCTAGGTTGCCCTCCTTACAGGACCTGTACTACTCCAGAGTCATGAAACAGGCAGGGAAAATCATCACCGACCCTTCAGGACACCATCTTTTTGGACTACTACCATTGGCCAGGTGTTATAGATTAATATGCACCAAAATAAGCAGATACAACATTTTTTTCCCCTCACATGCCACCAAATTCATAATTCAGCTTAGGTTGGGTATTCTTTTTCCCCCAAGTGTTAGAAAAATATGTATTAGTGATATGCATGCTTAGTGCATCGAGATTTCAAAGGGTTAATACATTTATTCTGTTCACACTGCATGAATCTGCACAGCTATTAGAAACTTAAGAAGCATTCTATTTTCTGCTAATGTCAGCAAATAAGTGTTTCATTTCTACTAGTGTCATGAGACTTAAAGTACAGTTTTGTATCTACCATAAATGTAGATGTTCGAGGATCCACATTGCTGCAGTCATAACCTGTGGGCTTTGGATAGGTGGGGTAGCGTGGAGGAGGTATACACTTTCTTACCCCACCTATCCAAAGCCCACAGGTTATGACTGCAGCAATATGAGACGAAGAACATCAAAGAGTTATTGATTTTCTGCTTATGCCATGAGAAAGTACACAGCTGTTAGAAGCTTTGATAAGGAGCACAATGGATGCTTGAAAGTATAAACCGTAGTCAGCATTACTTGTACCCAAGCTAGAAATGTACCTTAAATCTTGGCAAAATGTAGCAGACAGGTACAGCGCAAACTACCCCCCCCCTCCCCACCAAAATGGCAAATATCTATCCCAGCAGAGTGCTGCCCCCCTGACATCTCAGATGCTCAGGTAAGAGCCGCCCTCTCCAAAGCAATAAACACAGCATCAATGGGACCAGACGGTGTCCCGGGCTGCGTCCTACATGAACTCCAAGAAGAGCTAAACCCAAACATAAAACTACTGTTCAATCTCAGCCTTACTACAGGATATGTACCCAAAGAGTGGCGTACAGCAACAGTGGTCCCTCTCCACAAAGGTGGTGCCTCAACGGATCCTGGAAACTATTGCCCCATAAGCCTGACTAGCTTGGTCTGCAAAGCTAAGGAAAGGATCATGGACCTCATAAATAAAGATATTGGGGAACTACAGACACTGGATCCTACCCAGTTCGACTTAGGGCAGATCCTACCTCTTAAACCGGGTCGATTTCTTTGAAACAGTCACCAAGGCCATTGACGAGGAGAAGGTGGTCCACACAGCCTACCTGGACCTTGCAAAAGCCTTCGATACAATACCCCACTCGGGCATTACAGATAAGCTCACCAGCTTAAATATAAACCCCTATGTCACTAGATGGGTTGCAAACTGGCTCATGGACAGAACCCACATGGTTAGAATTGCTGGAGCCATATCAGACTCCAAACCAGTTACAAGTGGCGTCCCACAAGGCTCAGTCCTGGGACCTCTCTTGTTCGATATATATTTCTCGGAGGTACAGGCCAACACGGAAGGACTGTGGCTGACCAAGTTCGCAGATGACTGCAAACTAGGCACCATAATAGACCCTTCAGCCGACACAAGCATCCTACAAAAGGGCCTCATAGAAAGAGACAACTGGTGCCAGAGCCATGGCCTCAAGCTAAACGCCCAAAAGTGTATAGTCATCCCCTTTGGCAAAAACAAAGTGCCCACAAATTACCACACAGGTGGTAATCCATTAAGTATGGAAGAAGTAATTAGGGACCTTGGGACTCAAGTTGATAGCAATCTCTCATTTGACAACCACATGGCCAAAGTGGTTAGAAAAACATGTTATATAGCCCACCTAATCATGAAGGGATTCACATCTAGATCAGGGAAGGGCATCATGCTTCTTTACTCATCCCTCATCAGGCCCATAATTTAGTACAATGCCCCTTTTGGGATGTACCTTACCAGACACCTGCAGCAAATGGAAAGACCCCAAAAGTACCTCACCAAGAGGATCAAAGGGGTCAAACAGATGCCATATGCTGCCCGGTTAAGAAACTCCAGCTCTACTCAGTGGCATACCGCCTGCTCAGTGGCAATCTGTGCCCGACGTATAAAGCCATGACCAACCTGGAATTAATGGACATGCTGCACCTCAGAAAATCCAAATCCCATCGAGCTACGTGCTCGAGAGACTTGAACCTCAGCACTGAAATAAATAGGACATGCTGGAGGGACAGATTCATAACCCAGAGGCTCCCTTCACTCTGGAATAAAATCCCAGTCCAGGTTAGGCAGAGTCCTTCATTGACTCTCTTCAAGAGGAACCTTGATGAGTGGATGGGAGATCGTAGGTTTACCCCGGGTATCACTTCGGTGTCACTGTTAGACAGAGGCAGTATGCGAACCTCGAAAAAGGGCATAGCAAAATTCATTTAAAATGGGTGGTGAAAGCCAAACACACTCTGGCTAGGCTTATAAATGCCCTAGGGCAGATAGGCTATGTAACACATATATTAGAACTGCACAATTGAAGAATTGAAAGTTTGTGGTGGGCTAAAATAAGCCCCAAGGCCAGGTTGTTTTTCTCAAATGTTTTGTAAATCAGCAGTTATTCTCAACTAGTCAGCAATTAGTCTAGTTACATTTTCTGTAGAACAATACAGAAAGCTGTGTCTAACTACGTCAGCAATAGAAGTAACATTTCTGTGCAACATGGAAAGAACTGTATAAAAATGCCATACTAATTATTAATGTCCAAACAAACCATTCTGCCAGCATGGTTTGTCTCCTTGCTGCAAGTTAATAAAGGGTGCCTTACTTGAACCTTACGTGAATTGGTCTTTGAAGTTTTTTCCTTTGACACCAAGCCTCAGAGGATTCTGCAATACGGTTGCCTTATTGTTAATACTGGTTTCTTTCAGTGTTTATTTCAATATTTCTTGCAGAGTTGCACTTTGAACCTTGTACATATATGTACATGTACAGTTTAGGTCTTGTATGTATGGCATTTATGTAATTCATGTGCGCATACTTGGTCAATAAATGTGATTCTGAAATGTGTGCGTTATTTGCAAATCTGATTAAGTCTTATTTTGGCATGGAGTCAACAGACCCTTTGGGACCGTTGTACTGCCAAGTTCAACTGGAGAACCCTCATATAGAATGCAAGCCGCAATCAATCAGGGTATAATGAATAGCATGAAGAAATAATAATGAAGACGCCATTGCAATACCATAGAAGTACCAGCAATGATAAAGACACACATTAACAGTTAAATAGTAATGGCAACAATACATTGCAGCTTAACCTTCATATGAGAGAGACACAGAGAGAGAGAGAGAGAGAGAGAGAGAGACTGGTATCAGTTTCTCTTCTCCCAAACACAGGCATTTGCCAACTTTGAATCTACTAACTCTGTAATATTCAGTACCGCATGTATCAATTTTAAAATTGCACAGCATTCCCTTGCAGCAAACGCATACAGAGCATTGTTTTCCAGGATGGATACCTTCTCAACTTTACAATCAAATGTTTAAAATATCTACTTCCTTATGGCCCAGTCAAGCATTTACAAACATTCTGCATTTTCTAACAAGACAATGGATTACAAATTGAAAGATGAAGGGCGGTGTTGTAATACATTAAGCTTTATTACTATTAAAGATACAAGAAATATGAAATATTTAATTGCTCTAATACTGAAGGCACACACATTCAAGAGTAAGCCATTCTCTATTACTTTCATATCTCCACAGCCACTGAGAAAATTAATTATAATAGTGAGCAGCACCAGGGAAGAGTTGCTTGCATGTTTGTCACAAACTAAGTATAATAAATACTCAAGAAAATGAAATAGTACATATGCAAACCAAGATACCACTGCATACTTTTAATGCTATCCTAGCCAGAGCATCATTAATTTGTCACTACACACAGTACTACATCAATGCAAAAGAAGTGGAGAAAACAGAATCTCTGCTGCTGTGCATTTTATTTTAACAGTTAAAAAAAAACAAACAAAAAAAAAAACATTTACATGGACAGAGCAAAAATAAGAGGAAAAATCAGGTATGTTTCGGTTTTAGTTTTACAAAATATACCAAATTTTTCTCATATTTTGGTGTATTCTCCAGTATATGCCAACAGAAAAGTCTGGCTGCTCAGTGGTACTTCACCTGCCGGACTTTTCGTTGGTTATTTATTACTTTCTTTTTTTTTTTACTTATTTGCTTGATTTACAATGGGCATGCAGGTTGGAATGTCTAATCAGTGTGCTTGTTTTTAAATAATAATGAACCATTATTGTACAAGTAGAGCTGATATGTTCTTTTTTGCATAGGTGAACATATGGAACAAATTTTAAGTGGAAACAAGTAAATATGAGAACATTGACTATAATTAAACATTTCCTTTAGCCATTAACTGTTTCAACTTGTCTTTCAGGATGCGGCAGAGGACATTTTTCCTTTTTTCCACGGAAAGGAGCTGATAATAGGGTAATACGTGTGTGTGTGTGTGTGTGTGTGTGTGTGTGTGTGTGTGTGTGTGTGTGTGTGTGTGTGTGTGTGTGTGTATGTGTGTAGGATGCAGCAGAGGACTACATTTTTCCTTTTTTCCACGGAGAGGAGCTTATAATAGGGTATTAACAGTGTGTGTGTGTATGTGTGTGTGTGTGTGTGTAGGATGCAGCAGAGGACTACATTTTTCCTTTTTTCCACGGAGAGGAGCTTATAATAGGGTAAGAACAGTGTGTGTGTGTATATGTATATATATATATATATATATATATATATATATATATATATATATATATATATATATATATAAAGATAAACAGCTGAATAGAAGCACAGGCACTATTCATGCATTAACAGCTGAATAGAAGCACAGGCACTATTCATGCATTAACAGCAAGGATAATCTCAATTTCAGGTTACTATAACATGTGTTAACTTGTCTATTTGGCACAAATGCTCCTATTAGGACAGCTAAATTTCATTATTTAAAATATGTGCATAGTTGTGTGTACTTGTTGTATTAAGTTAATGTGTTATAAGGATGTTCTGGGGGTGTGTTTGTTTTTTTGTTTGAAGGATTTATTAAAACGAAAAGTCTTGTAACATGTGGCATGTGACATGTTCTAATGTTGATAAGAAAAAAAAAACTGTACAAAGGATTAACCTGCCAAACACTGAGTGCACAAGTACCACAAAGGCTGGAAATGTACATTTTAAAAAAGCTGCCTTATATAATACATGGGAATAATGACTTTTTACCATAATGGTGATGCGTTCCATATTATCTTGGGGTGTGAATGGTCTGACGGGTGTAGGCAAAAAGGAAAGAACACAATTATATTAAGAAATGCAGAGTACAGACAGCAATGCTACAAGAGACATTTGGAAAACAAATGAGCACATGAATTTGACAAAGGATTTCAGGACGGATATTTTGCAGAACATCAGGGACAAAGGAAAACAGAAGTAGTTATGTTAACTGCTAGGACAGCTCCAGTACAGACAGAAGAGGAAAAAAATGACAATGGCAGATTTGTGGTAAGGAGCTACTGGTAAGGGATGACAAACTGTCATGTATTTAAATTCCACCTAAAACTGCTATTATGGAGCTTAAATTTTTGGGGAGAAATAATCAGCTTTCAGCAGGGAATATTACATATAGGTGGGGACTGGAATTTGATTTGTAACAATGAAGATGTATTGGGGGGTGCTTGAAGGGAAGCTATAACAAATGAGGGTAGAGTTCTGAAGACATTTATGAAAATAACCGGTATGGAAAATGTGAATTTACTGCCAAAGGTACAATAACTGGCTAGATTAGATAGAAATTATATTTCATAGGAATGTGTGCATTTGAGAACTTTGACATACATCCAATAACTATTTCAGATCATGAGCCAATAACTACCAAGATAAAAATGCAGGGTAATGAAGTAAAGATGAAACACTGACACTTTCCTACCTAACCATTAAAAAGAGGAATTTAAGAAATGGGTAGTGAAAATTATCCAGGAGTTATTAGGGAAAACAGAAAGTACTCCAGAAGTTACAACTAGTAAACAGGATAAAATGAAAGTGGAGTTTAAAAATAGGGTAGAAATAAAAGAAAAACAGATCTGGCTAAGAAGTAATAATTATTTAGAGGGGCTGACAAAGGTCAAAGTACTACGAAATAAGGGGAATCTTACAGAAGAAGAGGCACAACCGCGGAGTGCTACAGAGGAAATAAGGGAGTACCTGGGTAATATGCACGAGTTTAAAATGATTGTAGTTGTCAAAAAAAAAATTGCCGAACAGCAGAGCACAAACACCTTTTGGCACAACTATATAGGCAACAGAAAGTAGAGCGGGTTGTTGTCAAACAGAGTATAGAAGAGTCTATAACAAGAAAAATAACCAGTGATAGTGTAGCAGCATGAGAGATACTTCATAAATTGTAAGAACAACTGTATAAAGCAGAGAAGTGGGGAAATCAAGAAAAAGCACAAATGGAAGTATTTATGAAGACATATGCCAAGGTTAGTTGTTGAGCCTCCTCTACCTCTAACAGTTAAGATAGGAGGAGGAGGAAGAGAAGAGATAAAAAACAGTGATCTACAACCAATCTGCAGGAAAGTCTCCAGGAAAGTACAGTTTTGTACCTACCATAAATGTAGATGTTAGAGTGTTCATCCTGCTGCAGTCATCACACTTGGGTTATCCTGCCGGCAGGCGGTCACGAAGTCGGCCCGAATTCCAAAGTATTGGTCCGGTGTCGGTTGCTTTCTCTTCTTCCCTGACGTCAGAGGCATCAGACGCCATTTTCTTCAGTTTTTCTTGCCCCAGATGTCAGGTGCCCCCAAAAGGTAGGCAAAAAAAAAAAAAAAAAAAAATATATATATATATATATATATATATATATATATATATATATATATATATATATATATATATATTCTGATGAAGTCTCCATACAGGAGATGAAAGCGCTTAATCTGGGATTAACTTGGAATTTTATTTATTTTTATTATTATTATAACAATAAACTGGAATTTAGAATTACTGATTGGTTGGACTTTGGTATACTACTGAGGAACAATTTCCACCAACAGAAGAGGAAAGCCTTTATTGTTACTGGACTGCGCCTACATTTTCTTATATATAGATATATATATAGATATATATCTATATATATCTATAGGTAATCTGGACTGCAGCAGGGTGAACATTTATGGTAGGCATAAAACTGTACTATGTTCATCGTGTTACCCTGCTGCAGTCATCACACTTGGGTTGAATCCCAAAGCTAAGGAGGAGAGGTGGAGTCAAACAGGGTTAGAAGAGGCTAGTAGGCCCTGCAAAACTGCAGTGGCAAAACCAGCTCAGTAAAGAGGTAAGTGATGGTGTTTGGTGAAGGTATGCACTGAACTCCAAGTAGCAGCTTCCAGAATATCCTTGGTTGGCACTCCTGAGAAAGGCTGCTGATGTAGCTGTAGCCCTGGTAGAGTGGGACCTAATGTTAGCAGGTACTTGTTTCCCATGATGTGTGTAGCAGAAATGTATGCAATGTCCTATCCATTTAGAAACGGGTCTGTTTTGAGATGGCTTTTCCTTGTGATCCTGTAGCATAGGCTACAAAGAGCTGGTCAGTTTTTCTGAAAGCCTTAGTTTTATCCAAGTAGTAACGCAATTGCTTGTGAATGTCCAAAGAGTGCAGGAGTCTTTCTCCTTTGTTCTGAGGATTTGGGAAGAAGGTGGGAAAGTGAATGGTTTGGTTTAGGGCCACACTGGATACCACTTTTGGCATAAAGGAAGGATTAGTTCATAGAGAAACTCTGTCTTGATGAAAAATGAGGAAAGGTTCCACTGCCATTAGTGCCTGTAGCTCTGAGACTCTTCTAGCTGAGGTTATTGCTAGAAGTAGGGCAGTTTTCCATGAAAGAAATTTTAAATCAGTTGAAAAAGCTGGTTCAAAGGGCGGCAGTGTAAGCTTTTCCAGGACAAAGTTGAGATCCCAAGTAGGTGTTGGAGCTCTCCTTGGCGGTCTTAAGTTCTTAGCCCCTCTGAGGTACTGTCTTAGGAGTGGATGTGAAAATAAAGGAGGATCCGTGCTGTAATGAGCTGAAATTGCTGAGGCGTGGATCTTAACAGATGAAAAGGAAAGTCCTTTGTGTAACATCTCAGTTAAATATTGTAGAATCCGAGAAATGTTCGGCTCCAGGGGATTTAGGCCTTTAGCCTGGTTCCGTGAGCAAAATCTTTTCCATTTGTCTGAATAGGTTTTCCTGGTGCTGGGCCTCCTGGCCTCTAGAATGACATCCATAACAGCTTTGGATAAAGGTGTTGGCTGGTTGTTTAGGTAATTTGCCATGCAGCCAGGTTTAAAGTCTTGAGCTGGCTGTGTAGAATCAGATTGTCTCGCTGGGTGAGCAGGTGAGGTATTTGTGGCAAAATCCATGGTGAGCCCTGGGCCATGGTCCTTAAAATTGGATACCAATGTTGGCATGGCCAATCCGGTGTAACGAGAATCATTTGTGGCCTCTCTAATCTGACTTTCAGCAGTACCTTTGCTAGAAGAGGCAGTGGAGGGAAGGCCTAGACTGTTAATGTTTTCCAACTGAAATGAGAGAGCGTCCACTTTCCAAGCTAGTGGATGGAAGGTCCTTGTGCAAAATTTTTGAAGTTGGTGGTTGTGGGGGCTTGCAAACAGATCTATGTCTGGGCGTCCCCATTTTTGAGCCATCATTGCAAATACTTGTGGATCTAGTTTCCATTCGTGTGGATCCATGATGCTTCTGCTTAGGTCATCTGCCAATGTGTTTTTCTTTCCTGGCAGGAATTGTGCTTGTAATTGAACCTGGTAAGACAGTGCAGTGTTCCACAAGGTCATTGCTTGCCAGCATAGAGGGTAGGAATGTGTGCCCCCTTGCTTGTTTATGTACCACATAACTGTGGTGTTGTCTGTCCTTATTAGTAGTTGTCCTGGGTGTAGAAGGTCCTTGAAAGCTGTTAGGGCATTCTGCACTGCTAGCATTTCTTTTTGATTGATATGCAGGTGTCTGTGATCTGTAGTCCATTTGCCCTGAATATACTGTCCTGCCATGTGCGCTCCCCAGGCATAGTCCGATACATCTGTTGTCATAGTTTGCCTGGCTGTGGGTAAGGTGAAAGGCTGACCCTTGTTGAGGTGACATGCCTGTGCCCACCATAGAAACTCCTGTTGAAGGCAGGGAATGAGTGGAATCATTGTTTCCAAGCTGTGGCTGTGCTGAGTCCATACACTTTTCAGGTACCATTGTAATTTCCTCATATGCAGTTTTTCAAATTGTATTAGTAGAATGCAAGATGCCATGAATCCCAAGGCCTGCAGAATTTTTCTTGCAGGGAGTTGGGTCTTTGTTGCCATTATTTTGAAATATTGAGACAGTTGCCGTTGTTTGTCTGGCGTGAGATAAGCCACCTGGGCCATTGTATTCAAGCTGACACCCAGGAATGTTATGTTTTGTGAGGGCACTAGTTTTGATTTCTTTTCGTTTACTGTGTACCCAAGCAACTTAGAAGGTGTTTGACAAATGCCAGATACTGTAAAAGAATGTCCTTGCTTTCTGCTTGAATAAGACAGTCATCCAGGTATGGGTATATTTGAATTCCTCTGTCTGCAGTATGCAATTACTGGTGCCAGGCATTTTGTGAAGACCCTGGGCGCAGTAGATAAGCCAAAAGGCAGTGCAGAGAATAATGTGTTGAACCTGCAATGAAGAGGAGGTATCTTCTGCAATTTTGTCCGATAGGGATATGCAGTTATGCCTCCTTGAGGTCCAAAGTGACTAGCCAAGCATTCTTGCCCAGCATGGGAAGAAGCTGCTGAAGTGTTAGCATCTTGAATTTTGGTACTTGCAGATAGGTGTTCAGAATTGAAAGATCCAGAATGGGTCTCCATGCTTTGTCCTTTCTTGGAACTAGGAAGAGTCTTGAATAAAATCTTTGTCCCTGCTCCTGTGTAGGTACCTGCTGAATGGCTCTCATGTTCATGAGAGCTGTAATTTGTTTTTGCGCCTCTGCCAATCGATTTGCTGGCAGGTTTGGCATTCCTTTGATCCTTGGTAAGGTATGAAAGTGGAATCTGTATCCTTGAGAGACCATGTTTAGAACCCATTTGTCTTTTGTGTTTTGTGATGATGTGCCAGTTGTCTGCAAAAAAATGCTCGTTTTCCTCCCAAGGGTGTTGCCAGGAGAGATTTGCTTGGTAGTTTGAGGATAGAGTTATTGTGTCTGCCTTCTGTTAGCTTGGGGCCTGTCCTCTCCTCCTTTCTGGGTAGCAGAACCCCATCGGCGAGGTTTGTAAGGGCCCAGTGACTGACCTCTGCCCCTTGGGTGTCTGTATTTGCCCCTCTGTGATCTGTCTGAAGCTGGAAAGGACCAATTTTTGTTGGCCAATTTCTGCTGAAGCGATGGGGTTGTACCTGTAAGAAATCCTTGACCGTTTGCATAGATTTAGCCTTACCCTCCATTTTCTTTAAAACCTCTTCTGCTTTGACACCAAATAATACATCCTGTTGTAAAGGTGCATCTAATAATTTTGCTTGAACATGGTCAGGGAGGGTTTGCTCTTTTAACTAAGCATGTCTACGAATGACTGAGCCATTAACAGCTGCTCTACAGGAAGCTTCCAGTGAATCAAATCCGCATTGTAATACTGTTCTTCAGAAGAATCTGAGGAGAGAGAAACCTGGTCACAGGATGCATAATCCTCCTCTTGTCTTGGTCTTTTATCAGGAGGGGGATGGGAAACCCTGATAAGGGTAATTAAATCTTCAGCCATCTTAAGCATCTGTTTCTTAGGTATGGGGCCTTGACCTGTTGACTGATTAACAGTTTTCTTAGGTTTTAAAGGAGTTTTAAGTTTAGCATAAGATTTAATGGTGAGAGTAGTCAGTCTGAAGACACCTTCTGCAACCGAAGGTGTTTCCTCTGCACCGGTATCTAAATCTGCTCAGGTGTCGGTGGATGGCTACGTCGGCCTAGTAGACTCCGCGTGAGTCGGCAGCTATCTGGGGTTCCAGCTCTGCGGTCGTCAGATGCTGCGTAGGCCCCTCACTGAAAACCGGAGAACCGGTGACAGGCCCAGCTGAGGCCTCGGGGTCTGGCTTATTCTTAGGCTGCCTGTCCTTATCCTTGCTTTTAAGAATTGCGGTCGGCTGCTCCGACGGCATGATATAATTGAATTTCCTACCAAAATAATGCTGTGCGAAATCAAAACAGGGTTTGATAGTGCGTTTATTAAACCTAGCGCAAAACCGACAACCTATGAGGTCGTGGTCTGGGCCTAGGCAAGGAATACAATAGGAATGGAAGTCCTTATGAGGTATTTGCTTCCCACAAGAAATGCAATTGTTAACTTTTTCTGACATTGGACGTAGGCAAGAAAATGTTCCCCAATGGGGTACTTAGCTTTATTGAAGACTTCGGACTGAAATTCAAATCGAAAATCACAGGTGTCAGCCGACCGGCACTTGCGAACTGCTTCTGCTTCGGGCACCGCGCGGCAAGAAAGACTGAAGAAAATGGCGGAGGCCTCTTATATACCCCTGATGCACTGACATCAGGGAAGAAGCGACAGCAACCGACGCCGGACCAAGACTTTTGAATTCGGGCCGACTGCGGGACCGCCTGACGGCAGGATAACACAAGTGTGATGACTGCAGCAGGGTAACACGATGAACATCAGATGGTTTTCTGGTGAAAGTTCGGAAGCTAAGAAGGAAGAAAGTGATAACAGATCTGGAAAGTTTTGTTCAACAGTATATTAAAAGAAGAGAAGGCACCAACATTCTGGAAAAAAAAAACTGTGATAGTTGTAATACCTAAATACAGCAAAAACCCATCTAATCAAACTTCATATAGGCCCATTTCAATTTTAAACCATGCTTATAAAGTGTTTATGTTTTTAATGGCTAAAAGAATGGCAAAGGTGATGCCAAAATTGATGCATGTGGACCACTGTGGTTTTGTGGAGGGGAGGCAAACATTTGATAACAGTAATAGAAGACTGATGACCCAGAGGGAAGCAGAACATAAGAAAATACCACTTTTATTGGTGGGTCTCGATACAGAGAAAGCATTCAATAGAGTAGGCTGGGATTTTATGAGTAGGGCAATGGAAACATTTCTGATACAATGATAAAGTTAATTAGAAGGATTAACCACAGTATCCACAACAAAAATAAACCAGGAACAGAATGACAGTGAAGTCAATGCCACCAGACACCAGGTGATATCCAAGAAGTAGTTAACCATAATTTCAATAATCCATTTGGCTGACAAATACAATCACACTTCAGTATTTCACACTTGTTTATTAGATAGATTTCAACACATTAAGCACTTTCGTTCCATCCTTATCACAGGACTTCTTCACAGTAAAAAAATGTTACATTACAGCCGTCTTTTCCCCAATCACTTCCCGTCAATTAACTAAAAGGGATATACTCTTCTCAGTATTAGATTATTACAAAAAAATTATTTACAATTTGACATTTTGACAATTTGAGCTAGAGAGCTTTTTCAGTGGAGGTCCAGGGAGAATAGCTCCACAAGAGTACTCTGTGTCAAAACAGAAAAAGCAAAAGTATAAATACACACACAGCACAGAAAATGACTCCTTGTAACTGCTGTCAGTTTAAAATATTTTAAAAACCGTTGTTACCATATTCTAGCTATAAAAACAAACTAAAATCTCTCCATTTTTTTAAACAAGAAAGGGATGTAGCCTCATTTAACCCACATGGTTCCTTGAAACTTGAAAACAAAGGCAATAAACTATTAGCTTGCTCTAACTCACCACAAGTAAAAAAAAATAATAATGGTGAAATTTTAGTTGTATTTGCTTTTATAACTAACAATATGGTAATAATGGTTTAAAATATTTTAAACTTATGACGACAGTTACAAGGGAGTCATTTTCGGTGTTCATACTTTTTCTGTTTTGACACTAGTTTTTTTTTTTATGTAAAACTAATACTAAGAAGGGAAGGGTAATATCCCTTATATTTGATTGCTGGAAAGTAACTGGGGAAAAGAAGGTGGGGTTTTAGAGGTTATTTAATTACATTGTAATGTTTTTTATTTTACATTTGTTTACCGGGAAAGTCCGACTGGACACAGGTCCATTTTCAGTGGAGGCCCTGGGAGAAAAGCTCCAAACATTAATACAGTTAAAAGAGGTAAAAACGGTCTCATATAAGAAAACATAGTACAATACATATTAAAAATACATTACATTTGAGCATAGTTAGGCCTGGGAAGAAAAGCTCCTGACACTACTAGAGTTCCAAGGAGACAGAAACAGTACCAAAGAAAACAGAGTCATACATGTTAAGTATATATCTGAGCATAGATAGCAGAGATTAGCAGTGTCTAAATTTCTGGTAGTAAGCCAATACCAATGAAAATAATTTTTACAAATGGGACTTGGGAAGCAATCATTTGATCTTTAGCAGAATCCTATCGACAGTGCAGTGGTATGTCCTAGTCTGGGGAGTAACATGAGCAATGCCAGTTATTAAGTGGGTTTTCAGAAGTTTTGTAAATTGGGATCTTGTATTAAATGTAGCATCTTTTACAAGTCCTGTGAAAAGGATGGGGCAAAAATGGTTAGTGTGTTTAAATCTAAAAATCAAGTGTGAAATACTGAAGTGTGATTGTATTTGTCAGCAGAATGGATTATTGAAATTTTGGTTAACAGCTTCTTGGATATCACCTGGTGTATGGTGGCACTTGACTTCAGTGTTTGCTGCTCCCTTATTTGTTTCCTAATTAGAAGGCTATAGGAGGGATTACAGGCAAAAAATCAAAGTGGGAGGGTTCCTCTCTGTAAGTTGTCTGAACAGAGGAACCGGTCAGGGGTGTCCTCTTCCCCATTGTTATTGGCATTATACTTACGCATCCGAATCATACGAAATTCAATGTGTTGAAAGGACAGATATTTCGAACTATGAGACTTTTTAATGATGATGATGATAGTCTCATTGTTGCATTACAAACACTTAAACAAGAATTTTTAGAAAGAAGCTATAGTAGTAAACTTACTGATTCTCAAACAGCAGAAGGATGGCGGCACAGATCAGGTAAGTGCCAGCCATACCCCCCCCCCCCTCCCCACTAGTATTAACAGGGATAATATTGACAATACTTTCTCAAGTGATGCTTCCACTGACACCTCTAGGAATAAACTAAGGATGTCATTGACCTTTGCCAGTAATGTGCATGTAGCATGTGATATTAAAAAGAACTGGGATATTCTGTCTACTGTACATGAGTTGAATGGGGTCATTGGCACACAGCCAGATTTTGCTTTTAGAAATAATAGATCACTTAAGAGTCAGCTCTGTTATCGATCCTTTAATACTAAATCAACTATAATATCTGATAGACTTGGTACATATACGTGTAGGAATTGTATGGCCTGTACACATATACATATACATATTGGTAATCATTTCACACATCCCACTTTGGGTTTTAAGATAGATACCGAATTTTATGCAGATTGTCAAACAAAAAATGTTGTCTATTTTTGCTATTGTACTACCTGCTTCTCATTTTTCATAGGGAAAACGAACAGGGTGTTTAGGGACAGAATAATTGAACACCTTAGGGATATCAGGAATGTTAAAGAAACCAGCGCACTACCACTACATGTAGCTAAAGAGGGTAAATAACACAAATTTAGCTTTATAGGTTCATAGGTTCGTACTAGGCTATCTGCCCTAAGGCATTTATAAGCCTAGCCAGAGTGTATGTGGCTTACATCACCCCTTAGGATGAGAATACTACGTCCTTTTAGGGTTTAGTTTACTATGCCTCTGTCTAGTAGTGACACAGAGATGACCCCCCGGGGTAAACCTACGATCTCCCATCCACTCGTCAAGATTTCTCTTGAATAGAGTAAGTGAGGGGCTCTGCCTAACATGGACTGGGATTATGTTCCAGAGTGTAGGAAGCCTCTGGGTTATGAATCTGTCCCTCCAGCACGTCCTATTTATTTCTGTGTTGAGGTTTAAGTCACTTGTTCTCGTGGCTCTGATGGATTTGGATTTTCTGAGGTGGAGCATGTCCATTAATTCAGGATTGGACATGGCCTTGTACGTCAGGCACAGATCACCTCTGAGTAGGCGGTATGCGACTGAATAGAGCTGGAGTTTTTTCAGTCGGGCAGCATATGACATATATGTTCAAGACCCTTTATCCTCTTGGTGAGGAACTTTTGGGGTATTTCCAACTGCTGCAGGTGTCGGGTGAGATGCATCCCAAATGGGGCATTGTACTCGATCATTGGCCTGATAAGAGAAGAGTACAGGGGCACAATGACTTCTCTTGATCTAGATGTGAAACCCTTCATGATAAGGTGGGCAATATAGAAGGTCTTCCTAATCACTTTGGCAATGTGAGTGTCAAATGAGAGGTTACTGTCAACCTGGGTCCCTAGGTCCCTGATTACCTCTTCCGTACTTAATGGATTACCACCTATGTGGTAATTTGTCGGTACCTTGTTTTTCCCCAAAGGGTATGACTATACATATTTTGGCGTTCAGCTTAAGGCCATGGCTCTGGCACCAATTATCCGTTTCTATGAGGCCTCCCTGAAGGATGTTTGTGTCCGCTGGAGTATCAATTATGGTGCCCAGTTTGCAGTCATCTGCGAACTTTGTCAGCCACAATCCTCCTATGTTTGCCTGTACCTCAGAAAAATAAAATGCCGAACAAGAGGGGTCCCAGGACTGAGCCCTGTGGGACACCACTTGTGACTGGCTTAGAGTCTGACATAGCTCCAACAACTCTGACCCTGTGGGTTCTGTCCTTGAGCCAGTTTGCAACCCATCTTGTGACATATGGGTTTACATTTAAGCTGGTGAGTTTGTCTATGATGCCCGAGTGGGGTATTGTGTCAAAGGCTTTTGCAAGGTCAAGGTAGGCTGTGTTAACTGCCTTACCCTCATCAATGGCCTTAGTGACGGTTTCAAAAAAGTCGACCAAGTTCAAAAGGCAGGATCTGCCCTTGACAAAGCCAAATTGGGTAGGATCCAATGTCTGTAGGTCCCCAATGTCTTTGTTTATGAGTTCCATAATGATCCTCTCCATAGCTTTGCAGACCAGGCTCGTCAAGCTTATGGGGCGGTAATTTCCAGGGTCCGTAGAAGCACCGCCTTTGTGAAGTGGGACCACTGTTGGCGTACGCCACTCTTTGGGTACGTATCCTGTAGTAAGGCTAAGATTAAACAGCAGTCTTATGTGTGGGTTTAGTTCCTCTTGGAGTTCATGTAGCACACAGCCCGGGACACCATCCGGTCCCATTGATGCTGTGTTTTTAGCTTTAGAGAGGGCGGCTCCTACCTGGGCATCTGAGATGTTAGGGAGGCTACACTCTGCTGGGATAGTTATTTCTCCTTTTGGGGGGGAGGGGGAGGAGAAATTTGCACTGAACCTGTCTGCCAGAATGTTGGCAATGTCAGTGGGATCAGTGTATTTTGTGTCATTTTGGACTAACTCTGAGCATATCTGGGGGTTTCCACCCAGGTTTCTAACATAGCTAAAGAAGGCCTTGTGATTGTCTTTTGTGTCTTTTGCGAGTTTTCTCTCAAAGTTGGCCTTGGATGATTTTATGAGTGATTGTAGTTTTTTGCTAGTACTGATCAGACGCCTTCCCTTTTAGGGATTTTGCTCTGCCATGTAGTAGCTTCCTCCTCCTGTTGCAAAGTTTGTTTATGGCTGGTGTCCACCAGAATGGGCGCCTGCCTTTGGGGGAATGGGTCTTGGTTTTATTTGTGATTGCATGATCCATGCATTCTTGAAGGTGCCCATAGAAGGCATTTGCAAAGGATTCATCAGTGTGGGTTGTGGTTTCCACTGGCCCAGGGGCATTGAAGGATACCACTTCAGTCTTAAGAAGTGTGAAGTTTGCTTTTGAGAAGTTCTTCACTGTGGTCTTTTGTGCAGGGGGTGGGGGCGGGATGTGGATTTCCAGTGAGATTAATTTATGGTCTGATCTTACCAAAGAGGGATATACTTCCGGTGTGGAGCATTTTGTCCCCATGTTTGTGATGATCAGATCTAGTATATGGTCGCCTCTTGTGGGAATGGTGACTAGTTGTTCCATTGCATTTGAGTTTATGAATTCTAGGAACCTTTGAGCTAGGGTATTGGGGCTTGAGTAATGTTCCCAGTCTATGTTTGGGTAGTTGAAGTCTCCCAAAATGATGGTATTTGGAGAGACATTCATACTCTCCAGTGTCTTCAGGAAGGCTGTGTGGGATTCCTGAGTTTGAGAGGGTGGTCTGTAGCATGCTACAAACTGTAAGGCAGTTTTGCCTATGGTTAGTTGCACCTGGATAGTCTCCGATGCTTCGTGCGTTGTCACTAACCTGGAGGTGTGGGTATCTTTGATGAAAATGGATACTCCCCCTCCTTTTGTGGTTCGGTCCAAGTTTTGGGGCCGGAAAGCATGATATGAGGTAAAACATGATAGTGCTGGGGTGCTCTCAGGAGCCTTGAACCAGGTTTCAGTCACTGCACAGACATCAATGTTCTCCATACTGAGCAGGGCTTCGAGGGTGTGCATCTTGAGGTTTAGACTTCTGGCATTGAGCAGCATTACCCTTAGTTTTTTTCCACTTGTGTTTTCTAGGGAGGTAGGTTTGTCATTTGAGCCTTGCCTAAAAATGGCACTATGGGGGTGGCAAGAGCCTTGGCCAATATCCGGAAGCCCAGGGGTGACAGGTGCAAGCCATCCCTTGCGAAGCAGCGTGGCTTGTCAAGCATGTCATCCCAAGCAGACAGACATTGGATCCCCTTAGAATGACACCAGTAATTAAGCCAATTGTTAAAACTGATCATTTTGTCTTTGTACTGTGGCATCATTCTAGGTGAGGGTAAGATGCTGCTCAGGGTCAGGGTCATACCGGCCTGGGCTACATAATCAGAGAGCTCCTCTATGTCTCTTTTCATGTAGTCCAGGGAGGTACGTCTCAGGTCGTTCACACCGGCATGTACAATGACTGAGTCATATTTGTACTTGCTGTGGAGTGACCCGAGTGCTTGTGTTATGTGGCGGGAATCTAGCTCCAGACAGGCAGCTTACTGTGACCTTTTCCTTGTTCAGTCTGGTGAGCGGGACGTCAGTGTGTCTGACTATGGAGTCACCTATTACAAGTATGTCTGGCATGTTGTATGGCCTTAAGGGCTGTGACTGTTTAGCACACTGACTTTGTGAACTATGTGTTGCATGTGCTATGTCTTGAGGTGGTGCTTGCTTGGGTGTCTGCTTTGGAGGCCTCTGTTGTTTTGGTAGATTTTTAATCAGCGCCTCCGAGTATGTTTTTGTGTGTTTATGTGTTTGGTTTGCTGTTGTGATAGTTCTATGTGAGACTGGGTTTGTGGTGTGCGTGGTTACCTTCTCCTCCTGACTGGTCTTGCCAGTACTGAATTGAGAGAGCTCAGCCTCCAGTTTGGCTATATAGTTGCAACTCTCGCATATATTTGTATTTGTTGGGAGGAGGAGAGGGTTGTCTGTGTACATGAGGCAATTGTAACATTGTCTCAAGATTCCCAGATTCGCCAGCAACTGACCCTTCGACATGCTAGAAATAGTGAGAAAGATTGCTGTGTAACTGAGTCAGAAAGGACCTATAGGGAGATGTGTACTCAACAGAATTTAGGTGAATGAAGTACTTTCTTTTGTTTAAGAGTGCTTTACCTGTATAAAAATGCTTTAGGAGCAAGTGCTGAGCTTTTTTGATAGAGTATAGGCTGTTTAGATTGCAAGTAGAACAGTTCTAAGGGAAAAATTGAAGAGCAGACTTGGCGGAGCCAGAAAAAGTTTAACCTTGTTTAACCGGTGCTGCGCACGACCACGCAAAGCCGTGCAAAGGCAGATTTTAAGCAGTGAACTACATAAGAGCTAGGAATGGTCCCAAACAACCAATTACTACAGCTTCTTGTGCTGAGGTCACTTCCCCCAAGGACAGGTAGGCTGCTTATGGTACTAGAGATTCTGCATAGTACCAAGAGAGGAGGTGACAAATAATAGAACAGAATCTAGTAAACAGAAATGGATTTTGCGCTTTCAAGCTGATAAACCTCCTGGTTTAAACAGAGTTTCCCTGAAACCCTTCCTTAAAGCACGGCCATTAAAGCATTGATCTCTCTTTTAATACTTTATCATGTATATTTCAATAGTCCATCTTTTATTATTTTTTTACTATTGTATTTACCATTTTAAGTACATATTGTTCATTTTGTCTGTTTTATTCAATTTTTTAATGATCTATATATTCTACAGATGTATTTTATCACATGGCTTTTAGCTATGATGCACATTTTATCTGATTTTTGATTGGATGTTTTAGTGTTTAAAAATGTAACTGCTATTCTATCTTTGTTGGTCTGATGAAGCGGATTTTATTCCGACAAAGCGCTTACCTACTACAATAAAGGGCATATTGATTTTCACTGTTGTGTGGAACCAGATTATTTTTCTTTAACATGCATAAAAATACTTTGATGGAGGAAGAATGAAGTTTAAGAGAAGGCAGAAATTGAACAAGGTTGCTTAGATTATACGATAGTACATGTGATGTACAATGTTTGTAAATGTCAACTTTAATATAGTATGATTACGGTTATATAAATGTAAGTTTAAATATGTCATGAGAGAAAACTCAATAAAGGTGTTACAATAACTATCACATAAGAGGAGCAGGACATGCGTACTGAACATGATGGCTGAAGCTGTAGGAAAGGACAGGAAATCACAGAACATGTAACAGAACATTGGCAGAAGAGTGCAGACAAGAAAGTAATAAGGAAATAGTAGACAGAATAAGTTAATTAAACTCATGAGTGGTGGGTATGAGTGAGAACTAGTAATGTAAATGAATTATGAGCAAACAGTGTTCCAGTGGATAACAGTAATATAAAAAACAAGTAAATATTTATTATATGTGCAAAAAGGAATACAAGAATGTCTTTACATCATGTTAAGTGGAGGACTTTGAGTTTCTGCATGAAGTTAACTGGTGAAGCTGAAGAGACTAAATATTTAGCCATATGCAGAGGAGAAACAAAACTAGGATTCAGACAGAAAACCTTTTAGTGTAGATTTAAGTGTGGAAGTTAGACTCTAACCTTGAGGGCAAATGGGATTTTCTTCCAGGATCTGACGAAACAGCAAGAGTACAGGTCATTGCCTGCAGATCGCTCATGTTTGTAGGTGGTGATTAAAAAAAAAATGATATGAGCAAAGTGGTCTGTTGGGACAGTACTTGTGGGGAATGTTGCTTAGTAGTAAGCATCATGAAGGTTTATAAAATATGTAATTAATTACAATTAGCCAAGTATGTGAGATGGTGGGGTAATTCAAGCCAAGGTAACTAACTTACGGTGGCATAATCGTGGGTTCTACAAGGTTTGCAGCAAATTTTGTAATTTTATTGCAACATTGTTCTACTTTTGTTTAGTGTAGTCTGTAAATTAGGGAGGATAAATGTCCCATGTAAGAGTGATAGTAAGAGGCAGTTAATAGCAAGGTTTGCTTTAGTGGTGTTAGCAAGAAAGTTCCTAGCTTAGTACGTTCCTAGTTTTTGGTTGAGTTTTTAAAGTGAGTGTTAAATGAGCAGATCAAATTTAAGGTTGTCATCTACTAACATCTTTAATACTTCAGCGAATGGACCATCTGTTACTGTATTAATGAAGGAGGTGATGCTAAAATTGGTTTAGTCATGTGTGGTATTTAGGGAAGGTTCATAGGTAGGTACTACCTGAAGGCATTTATAAGCCTAGCCAGAATGTGTTTGCATTAACTGCCCCCTTAGATTAGTTCCCTGTGCCTCTGTCCAGCAGAGCCACTGAATTGATCCCCGGGGTAAACTTTTTGTTTCCCATCCAATCATCAAGGTTTCTTCTGAAGAGTGTTCGCGAGGAGCTCTGTCTAATCTAGATTGGTATCTTGTTCCAAAGCATGGGAAGTCTCTGTGACCGGAATCTATCCCTCCAGCACATCCTATTTATTGTTGTGGTGAGGTTTAGATCCCTAGAGTGCGTCTCTCGGGCATAAGGTTTTCTTTAGGTGGAGCATATCCATCAATTCTGGGTTGGACATGGTCTTCTATGTCAGGCAGAGATCACCTCTGAGTAGGCGGTAAGCAACCAAGTACAGCTGGAGTTTCTTCAGTCGAGTTGCACAGGACATCTGTTTGAGGCCAGTGATCCTCTTGGTGAGGAACTTCTGTGGTCTTTCCAGCTGTTTCAGGTGTCTTGTAAGGTACATCCCAAATGGGGCATTGTACTCTATGATGGGTCTGATGAGCGATGAGTAGAGGGGCACAATGAACTCTTGATCTGGATGCGAACTCTTCTGTGATTAGGTGGGCCACGTAGAAGGATTTTCTAAACACTTTGGCAATGTGATTATCAAAGGTGAGATTACCATCTACTTGGGTCCCCAGATCCCTTATTACGTCTTCCGTATTTAGGGGACTACCACCTATGTGGTAGTTTGTGGGTACTTTGTTTTTTTCCAAAAGGGATGACTATGCACTTTTTGACATTTAGTTTGAGGCCATGATTTTGACACCAGGTATCCATCTCAGTGAGACCCTTTTGGAGGATGTCCGTCAGCCGGAGAGTCAATTATAGCCCCTACTTGGTCAGCCATAGTCCTCCTGTGCTTGTCTGTACTTCTGTGAAGTATATGCGGAACAGGAGGGGTCCTAGGACTGAGCTCTGTGGAACGCCACTTGTAACCGGTTTAGAGTCGGACCTAGCTCCCACAACACTCACCATGTGGGTTCTGTCCATGAGCCAGTTGGCAACCCATCTTGTGACATAGGTTCATAGGTTGGTACTAGGCTATCGATATTTCATCCCACAATATTTACTTCTCTGGACCCCTGTCTATTAGGGTGACTGACATGATCCCCGGGGTGAATTTCCTATCTCCCATCCAATCATCAAGGTTCCTTTTGAAGAGGGCCAATGAGGCGCTCTGCTTGACATGTATGGGCAGTCTATTCCAGAGTATGGGTAGTCTCTGGGTCAGGAACCTATCCCTCCAGCATGTTTTGTTCATTGTGATAAGGTTTAGATCCCTGGAGCGTGTGGCTCGGAGGTATTGGGATTTCTTTAAGCGGAGCATGTCCAACAGCTCAGGGTTTGACATGGTCTTGTATGTTAAGCAGAGATCGCCTCTGAGTAGACAATATGCCACAGAGTATAGCTGGAGTTTTTTTTTTTTTTTTTTTTTTTAAAGACGGTCAGCATATGGCATCTGCTTTAGGCCTGTGATTCTTTTAGTGAGGTATTTCTGTGGCCTTTCCAGCTGTTGCAGATGTCTTGTGAGGTACATACCAAACTGGGGATTATACTCTATAATGGGTCTAATGAGGGATGAGTACAGTGGGACAATGACCTCATTTTTTTCTGGATGAAAAGCCCTTAGTGATGAGGTGTGCCACATAGGATTTTCTGACTGTTGTGAAGAAAATAAGTAACTTAGTTTTTTTTTTTTTGGGGGGGGGGGTTAACAGCAGTTCTGCACTGTAGAGACAATTTTCAATAGTGGTGAAAACTTCTTGCATGATTTGACAAGGATGGCTTAGGCTGTTTGCAGAGCAAATAAGGGCTGAATTATCCACAGACTGGTTTAAGTAGGCTTGCTGTGAGGAGATATACAACCTGTTAAGGAAAATATTAAAGAGGAGAGGGCCAAGAATAGAGCTTTGGGGCATCCCAGCAGTAACTGGCAAGAACGGAGTGTTATGTCATTTTACTGACTGATTCCTCTTGGATAAACAGCTATAGAACCAATGAAGAGTAACCTGGGACAGGCCTAGAAAAGATATTGGTTTCACAAGAAGGATTTGAGAGATACTGTCCGAGACTTCAAACAAGTCAAGGAAAAGAAAACAAGTCTGTCACTATCCCTGGCATGTTGATTGGGTTTGTTAAGATTAGTAAGGCAGACATTGTGCTGTGACCAGGAAGAAAGCCATATTATGTGAGAGTGAGGAGTTGTTCATGGAGGAGGTAGTGGAGTAATTGATTATGGAATACATTTTTCCAGGATTTTAGACAGTGGGGACACTATAGCTACAGGTCTAAAGTTTGAAAACTCAACTGAGTTACTGCCTTTGTGAATGGAATAATGCAGGATTTCTTTCTAAAGGGATGGAACGTAAAATTCTTTTACTTTCTTATTTCTAAGAATAGAGATGGGCTAGCCTACAGCATCAGCTACAGTTCTAAGGTATTTTTGCAGGGGTTTTTTTTGTTAATATAAAAGAAAATGAGATAGGTTGGTGAAAGTAGAGTTAGTAGGGCAAGGATGATGTCCATTGGAGGTTATGGAATGAGTCACTTTAACACGGTTTGAAGTCAAAGTAGTAAAATGTTGAATTGGGATACTATTTCTATTTTCACAAGGGCTGGAGAAGGGTTTAGCAGACGTTTAGTTCTGGGCTGTAATACTTTTTCGACAGAAGATCAGAATTCCTTTGGATTGTTCCTAGGGCTGTTTTGAAAATGGATATTGTATTTTTTAGAGTATTTTCATAATATTATGGATATTGTATAATATTATGCAGCTCTCTGAAGTTTTGCAGGTTTTGGCACGTATTACATTTATCCATGTTTTTTAGGCTTTGTCTCTGTTTTGCACAAATAATTTAGTACTTTTGCTTAGCCAAGGAGCTTGGTTAACTTATTCTTTTCCTTCATAACGGTGGATGGTAATTGAGAATATTTATGAATAGTGTACTGAATTCCTGACCAGCTTCATCTAAAGGCAGGGCTTTAAGGATGGACCATTTGCAGTATTTTAGGGTAGATATCAAAAAGTAACACTGACCCATTTACAATTTACAAGTTACAAATTATTTTGTAAGAATGTTGTCTAGGTTGGTGGGTAATAAAGTCTATTAACATATGGTAGGAGATTGTCAATGAGGGTATCAGGAAGAGCATTAGAAAGAATAATTTCTAACTAAACCTAACCGGACATAACAGTAAAAGTAATTGCCTGTACAACCCTCTTCAACCTCTACCACCTCTGCTCTCTTTCACTTCTCTTCCCCCTCTTTCCCAGTTGCCTTTTCCTCCATACACTTCAAATACCTTCTAACCTGTGATCATACTCCTGTTCTTTAGCTGGGAACTTCTAACTTCTTTAGCTTCAAATATAATCTGCAACAACGCATTCCTGTTCTTTAGCTCAAAATAAAATCTGCACCCACAAGTTCTTCTCCATACATTCCCTGTTCCTACTCTATATCATACCTTCATAAATACTTGACACCATGAAACCATATAATTTATGTTGTTCTCTGACTCAGTCATTTTTGAATTGTGTTTCTCTTTACTTTGACTAACTGTGAACACACTGTGTAACATAATCTTATTTAATTGTACTCTTACCTCATTTAATTTTGATTTTTATGTGCTACGGTAGCGTTGTCGCCTCATAGCAAGACGTTGTCCCGTTCGATTCTCAGCTAGAGCGTCTTCTGTGTGGAGGCATATGTGAATGGGGCGTGCCTTCGTTGAAGATTGTGAGTCAAGGCTGGTAACCTGGTACGTAAAAATACACTACCAATCATTAGCGGACCGGAGTTCCGCTGTGGCGACCCCTAACCGGGAAAAGCCGAAAGACACAAACAATGTGAATGTGTATAACTGTATATATTCTTACCTCATTTAATTTTGATTTTTATGTGAATAACTGTGTATAATCACTATGTAATGTGGAGCTTTTCTCCCAAGACCTCCACAGAAAATGGGCTCAGTGAGCCCAGTGGACCTCCCCAGTCATCAAACTGAAATAAATAAATAAATTTGCTGGGGTCAGATACATCATCAATTACTACACCATTACCAATTAGTTTTATCTAGTGGAAATAGTTATAGGTTGTGTGAAACCACAGATTTTCATGTTTGTGAAGGCAAAGGGAGTTAAAAGTTTGCCAGTCAATACTGAAGTCTCTTAACATTTTGTCATTAGAGATAGTATTATATAACCAAATGGCTTCATAGGGAGATTTACAAAATTATTATGCACAAACTTTTGTGGTCGCTCAGTTTAAGGAAGGACAGAAGAAGGTCATCATTTATGTACTTTGGTATGATGTGTCAATGAGAATTTGTAAGAACTTGGGTAGAAAATAAGAAGTTATGTTCTTACCATAACGTTCCATGTTAGTTGTCTTCTTCTCGCCTTCTTTCTTGCTGGATGGGTTCGGAGCCGATCCTCGGCTCCGACTCGGCCTATACTATAGCTCGAGAGCTATTTTTACCAGCTCGAGGCAGCCCTATAACCCACAATACCATGCGCCAACTCCCCAGATCTCGTTTGGAAGCTAAGACATAGTATAAATATATTATTATAGTCCTCATTTGCAAGTACGGACTCCCTGCTAGTAACACTAAAGATACAGGGAAACCGTAACATGTTGTATCTCAAGAAATGGAAGGACTCAGAGACCTCAAGTCTGTCCATGCTAGGGGGCAGGAGGGAGGGACGCAAGAAAGAAGGCAAGAAGAAGACAACTAACATGGAACGTTATGGTAAGAACATAACTTCTTAATGTTAAGTTGTCATTCTCGACCTCATTCTTGCTGGATGGGACAGCGTCCCTAGCACCTTAGTCCTGGGTGACTCAATGGAACAGACTCCTGAGTACAGTGGAACCAAAGTCAGCTCTATTTCTGGAGGCTATATCAAGTTTGTAATGGGCAATAAAGGTATGTTGGGAAGCCCATGTAGCTGCTGCACATATGGCATCTAGTGGTAACCTTGCTTGAAATGCCGTTGATGTTGATAGTGCCCTGGTTGAATGAGCCTTAAGCCTAGATGGAAGTTGCCTGTGTCTCAACTCATAGACAAAGGTAATAATAGATGTCAACCATCTGGAGAGAATAACCTTTGATACTGGAAGCCCTTTCTTTCCTGCAGCATAAGAGAGAAAGAGCTGGTCTGACTGAGTTGTTTTGTCCTGTCTAGATAATACCGTAGTTGGCGATGAACATCCAATGAATGTAATTTCTGTTCAGCCCTGTTGGAATAGTCTGGGAAGAAGACAGACAAGTCAATGGAGTGGTTTAGATTTGCTTCAGAGGACACTTTCGGTAGGAAGGAAGGATTTGTTCTGAGAGTTACCCTGTCTTTGTGAAAGACCAAATAAGGGGGACGGACAGACAAGGCTTGAAGTTCAGATACCCTTCTGGCAGATGTTATGGCTACTAAAAACAGAGTTTTCCAAGAAAGAAACTTGAGGGAGCAAGAGCCTGCAGGTTCAAAGGGAGGCAGAAGCAATGAGGTTAGAACCAAATTCAAATCCCATTGTGGGGGCGGATCCTTAATTGGAGGTCTAAGCAAAAAGATGCCCTTGAGAAAGGCTTTACAGAGTTTGTGGGACATATTTGCTTCGGAGAGCCCCACATGAAAATTAGCAATGGCCGCTAATTGTACCCTGATAGTGGCCGACGATGACCCTAAATGAAAGAGTTCCGCCAGAAAGTCTAGAACCTTATGAATGGGTGCATGGAAAGGATCCAAGGACCTAGCTTGTGCCCAGAGCGAAAAACGCTTCCATTTACTCGCATACGTCTTCCTAGTATTGGACTTATGGGAAGCCAGAATGATATCATGGACAGGAGGAGAAATAAGGGGAAGCCTGGATATGGCTGGAAGTGGAGCAACCAAGCTGTGAGGTTGAAGGAATGAAGAGACTGATGCAACTTGCCCGTGAAATGGGTCAACAGATCCGGAAGGGGTTCCAGATGCCAAGGCTGTTCCAGTAGGTAACTGTGCAGGAACGGAAACCATACTTGTCGAGGCCAAAACGGAGCAATGAGGATCATTTTGGATCTCAATGCGGTTGCTTTCTGAATTAACTGCGGGATCAATGGTAAGGGAGGAAAGGCATATAGAAGACCCCGGGGCCAATCGTGAACAATAGCGTCTCTGGGGGCATGGCCTGGTAGAGGAAAGAGTGTGAAGAAGTTGAGGCACTTGCTGTTTTGAGGAGCTGCGAAAAGATCGCAGCAAGGCTGGCCCCACTTATAAAATATTCTGTCTGCTACCGCTTGATTTAGAGACCACTCATGAGGCATGAGGATAGTTCTGCTCAATCTGTCCGCTATGACGTTGGACTTCCTGGGTATGTGCGTTGCTATCAGAAACAGTTGAGAGGAAATCGCCCATTGCCAAAGTCTGAGTGCTTCTCGACATAGGGGGTAGGACTTTGTTCCGCCCTGCTTGTTTATGTACCACACCACAGACATATTGTCCGTTTAAATTGCTATAGTCCCTGTGGGAAGAGCTCTGAAGGGCTTGCAACGTTAAAAGCACCGCCCTCATCTCCAGGACATTTATGTGCAGGTGGCGTTCTAATTGTTGCCATGTGCCCTGGACCGTCATGCCCTGATAGTGCCCCCCCACCCGAACAGGGAGGCATCCGTTGTCACCGTGGCAACTGGGGGGGGGGGGAGAACAAAGGGTCTGCCCTGAAAAAGCTGAGGGGAAACCATCCACCAGGAGAGAGGATTCTTGCATGATGGGGTTATCAAGATGTTGTGAGTCATTGGGAGCTGTTGAAAGGACCACTGAGAAAACAGCATCCACTGGAGGAGCCTCATGTGGAAGCGGGCTAAGGGGAGTAGAAGAATCGCCGCTGCCATGAGGCCCAACGCTTTCAATACTAGCTTGACTTGAACTCTGTTGGACTGAAACAGGGACTGAACATTCAGCCTTGTGTCTGTCACTCTCTGAGGTGGTAATGTTGCAGACATTTCTGTGGTGTTTAATACGGCGCCTATGAAGTTTATACATTGACAAGGCGACAAGGAGGATTTTGCAAAAATTTATAGAAATACCTAGATTGTTGCAAAGTTGAATAGTGTAACCCCTGGCCATTATAAGATGCTGCTTGGGGGTAGCGGAAATGAGCCAGTCGTCTAGATATGGAAACACCTGGAATCCTTTTTGTCTCAGGTGAGCCATGACCACTGCCAAGCATTTGGTGAACACCCGGGGGGCTGTGGTGAGACCAAAGGGCAGGGTTCTGAATTGATAGACTGGCTCCCAGCCGGAAGCGGAGAAACCTCCTGAAGCGCCTGTGTATCTTTATGTGATAGTACGTGTCCTGGAGGTCTAACAAGCACATCCAGTTGTCTCTGCCCAAAAAGGGTAGAATGGACTGCAGTGTTACCATCCGAAATTTTGTCTTTTGAACAGAGTTGTTCAATCTGCTGAGGTCCAAAATGGGTCTCCAGTCTTTTTTGGAACCAAAAAGAATCTTGAGTAGATTCCGGATCCTAGCTGATCTGCTGGAACTGCCTGGATGACTCTTTTTCTAACAGCTTTTTTATTTCTAGCTGTGCCTGACCCCTTTGTGCAGGTGGTACGTCTGGTAGGGGTCTTGGTGGTTATACTGGAGGGGAAGTGAAGGGAATTTTGTAACCCTCGGATATGATCTTCTGTACCCATGTGTCTTGGGAGAGGGATTGCCAGGCTTCTGGGTACAGAGATAATCTTCCCCCGACTGCCTCCAAAGGCGGACAGTCGAGCAGCTTCTCAGGGATGCTGAAAGGGTTGGTCAGGGAAAGATTCCCTGGAACCCTGGTTCTGTGGACTCCCTCTGCCCCTGGGGTGGCGTCTGTTATTCCCCCCTCTGCCTCTGGGGGGAAATTCACCACGTGCGGCAGGCGCGACTCCCTGAGGTTTGCGGAACCACATCTTTCCACCCCTCTGTCCCTTAGGATAAGGTCTAGAAGGTGTGGAAAAATGGACTCCCACGGCAGAGAGAGTCTTACCATCTTGCTCACATCTGGTGAGGGTATTCTTCACCTGAGGTCCAAACAATTCTGAACCATCAAAGGGGGTGTTGGTGAAGGACGATTTGAAGGATCGGCAAAGTTACAGGAGTCGCATCCAAGCGTGACGTCTCAGCACAACACCTGTGCCTGCGGCCCTACTCACTCCATCGGCTGCATAGGAGATAAGCCACATGGAGGAGTTAACAATGGAGTTCAGGGTGGCCAGCTGGGAGTTCATCTTGTCCTGATACCCCGCAGCAGAAGGATCCTGTACAGTTTCACCCAGTTCTTTGAGCAAATCTCTCTGAAGGCGGGTGAAATGACATACATAGTTCAGCGATCGCATAGTAAAGGTCGCTGAAGCAAATGTCCGCTTGCCGTACCTATCCATGGTCCTGGACTCTGTTAGGAGGATGAACAGGTACAGAAGGATCAGCCAATTCCTTCTTAGTGGCTGCTGCTACCACCATAGCATCAACTGAAACACCTTTGGTGAGGAAGGATTTGTCCTCCTAGGGGTAGGTTCCATTGAATCAGGAGCTGCCCACGCCTTTCTAGCCACTACCTCCATTAGTGGGTCAAAGGGGGGAAACACCCAGAAGGTGGAAGGGCGAGATCCAAAGGCGTCAAGGTAAACAGACTCGTCCTCGGAGGGTTTGAGAGTGGACCAATTTCCCCTCTGTTTTAGGATCTCTAGGATGTCTGAAAAAGAGACATCCTCAGAGGGGGATCTCGGGGAACCCTCAGACTCATCCAAGTTGGCGTCCGACATGACAGACTCGGGGGAGTCTATGTGCTTCCTCTTGCACTTTTCCTAGGGGGTTCCCCTGAAGCTTCAGGGGAGGCCTCGGAAGAGGAGGAGACACCCAAAGTGGGTACCCTACGCTTTGGATCTCTGCTGTCAGATGCAGGAGGATGGCCAGAGACTGTAACAGGCACTGTAGAGGGAGGAGCTGCAGAACTTAACCTTGGAGTGGACACTGGGTTCAGCACGCTCCTCATCACCTCGAAGGCTCCCCTATCAGGTACAAAGGGTAGTCCCGGCTCCGAAGAGACCCGAACCGCTCCCGGCACCAACAGAGAAGGCTCCAAGAATGATGTCGGGGCCGAACTAACCAGAGCCGAAGCTCAGAGAGGGAGAGCGGGGTCAGACAAGGGTCCGATGCCACTCGCCCCCTCAGAGCCGCCAGTGGAGTCCCGGCACCCGGACCTCTCCACGGACGGAACCAATGAAGAGGTCGGAGCCAATGACACCGGAGCCGAAGGAGGAAGTATCGGCTCCCACGTGGGCAAGGTTACGGTTCTGACAAACTCCGGCTCCGAACTCGAGATGAATCGGAGGAGGAATCGATAGCGGTACCGAAGGAGCCACAGTCTGGTGAGACGGGCTTTGGAGCATTTGGGCTAGTGCCTCAGATTTTAGGAGCCTACTGACCACCCTCTCAATGTAGTGGTCGGAAAGCCTGGATGACTTAGATGAGTGAGTCCTATGACTCCGCTCCGATAGGAGAGGGGATCTCGGAGCCGATCGGATAGATTCTAGTGAGGGGGATCTAGAGCGCTTGCGCGCTGGGGTCGGCTCCGATGCAGGTTTCGGAGCGGATACCACTTTGCCCACCTCGGAACCGATGGAGCCATCTCAATAATGCCAGCCCTCGACTCAGAAGCTGGAGCCGAGGGTTTGGCGGTTTTTGAAGACTTCCCCAAGCCAGACTTGGACGGGGAGTCATCTGGCTTTAATAAGCCCCTTAAGATGAGCTTATTACGACGCTCCTGCAGGACTCTTGAACTAAACCCGTGACAGATGGAACAAGAGTCCTGCAGGTGTAAAGGCCCTAAGCAGTAGACACAAGAAGTGTGACAGTCTGTCAGAGACATTTTCTGACAGCACGAGTCACACTTCTTGAATCCCGAGACCTTAGTGTCTTTGGACATAGTCCTAACAGCAGCAAACACAGTAATCACAGTCAGTCTACACACACACACTCAACTTAAAACTAGAGAAAAGTTAAGGGAAATGACTAAACCCACACACAGACACTGTAAGGGGTGGGGAAAACTAAGGTAAAGCCCGTAGGCCCAAAAAGATAAAAATTAACTAAAGAAGGGAAGAAGGGCTACAAAAGGGCTGTAAAGAATAAAACCATCAATAGGGACCTAACAAAGGGTTATATATCTGGAAAAACTACCTGAAAATTAGCTCTATAGAAAAGAATTCTCTTTACTGATCTGAGCCGGTAAAAAAAGGCAACCTCGCAGCGAAGTGGCAAACGAGATCTGGGGAGTTAGCACATGGTATTGTGGGTTATAGGACTGCCTCGAGCCAGTAAAAATAGCTCTCGAGTCGAGCTATAGTATAGGCAGAGTCGGAGCCAAGGATCGGCTCCGAACTCATCCAGCAAGAATGAAGGCGAGAATGACAACTTAACATTAACTGTTCTTCTTGCTTTTATGTTTCCAATTTACTCTGACAATATAATAGTCTGGTAGTAGGATTTCTGTGCTACTTATGTTGGGTTTAAGCCATATCAGGGACAGGCATCGGGAGCTGGATGCTCCCAGCTACTGCACTGGCATCAATAATTTAAAGAGGGGACACGCATCTTACATCTCCCTTTTTAGAAGGGAAATTACCTTATGTGGCTGAATTTTGTAATACAGTTCATTAAAAATTGATGAGTCTGCACTCTCTCGGATTATGTACTTATTTTTCCATCAATTATGTTTGTCTGTTTTTAAAATTTTTTGAGTAGCATCTCACATTCCTACTGGAAGTAGGAAGAGTTATATGCTACCTGGCATCCAAATTTTATGTTAATTAGATGCTCAGATTTTTGGCGAGATGTACCTACATTTCAAGAGCCTTTACACCTATTTATGGTCTGCAGAGCATACCTCTCAACTGTGCAGATTTTTGCAGAATGTCCAGCTTTTTGCCTCACAGTTTTGATCAGTTTCTCATAAAATCTGTGGTTTTCTGGAAAATCAGTAAGGTGATCTGGGGAGTGAAGTCACTAAATGATGACATACATTTGAATTTCAGACTTCGTACCCTTCATAAGAATGCATGCCAAGACAAATCCTGTTATTCTAGCAACTTAAGTTTATAAGAGCAACATTTACAATCTGTCCCTACTTTTGGGCTTCGTCCCTGCATTATGTCAGACTTTATCCAGATTTCTTGCACTAAGAGGTTGAGAGGTATGCTGCAGGGTGAGAGGTATGCTGCAGGGTGAGAAAGACATCTGGCATATAGTTAAAAAAATATCAGTTGTGGTGTCACAGGTGATGTAATAGTGGTCCAGCAGACACAGATTAGACAAGTGTGGTAGTAACCTATTGCAAAGAAAGACAGTGGGCCAGATGCATGAACGCCTACACATAATGTACACCAAGTGTAAAACATTCTGAGTGAATAGGCAACACAAGCACAACTCCCACCTTCTTCCTAATTTTAGTTTTCCTTTTGATTTTATTGCAGCCTTAAAAATGGAGGTGGATTCATAAATGTTACTACAACACGCAGAATACATGTACATTTAGTATAACCTTTGAGTAATTAGATAAACACTAAAATGTGATAGGATGTCCCTGAATACAGATCTACACCTAGTGTATGCATTCATAAGTCTGGCCCAATATAATAACAGTGAAGAAAATATGAAGTAAAGAATGTTACGAGATGCAATACTGAACCTTAATTACAGGAAAAGTGGTTGTTAGAAAGAAAGGAGGAAAGAAAGACAGCAGACAGGGGAGTAATCAGTAAAAGTTTTCTTATCAGAGAATTTGGTGTACCAGGCAGCAAAGGCTTTGCATGGGCTGAATTTTAAATTATGCAAGCTTAGAGAGTTAGGTGATATGGCTAATGTTATGATATCTGAACTTAAGGACTGAATGGTTTGTAGTCTATTTCTGTTAAGACTGTGCGATAGTGACTGCCACGGTTTAGTATGTGGAGTCAGGATGGCGTTAAAAGAGAAGTAGCGTACACATAAATGCAACACTTTTGTCATTTTGTTATGCAGGTTACAGCTCTGCACAGATGTTGGCCACAGATCACCTCACTTGTACCACTTTTTAGGACATAGGTCCAAAGGAAACATCAGCAGTATTTGTTACTTTAGAGGCAGACCACAATATTACTGACAAAAGCAGGCAAAAAAAATATTTTTTTTATATAAAAATGGAATAGGCAACTATTCTGAGCTGCCCATACATTTAAAACCTGCTAGTCAGACATATTGTAGCAAGTGCTCATGTAGGTATTGGCAGGTCAACCAGATACATGACAGCAACAGCCAGTAATTTATTACAGTGGAAATTTTACTTTTTTTCCCCTTAAAATCCAGTGGGGATGCACCATAAGAGAGATCACTGTGCTTTTTCAATAATTAAATTCTATGCTGTTGTATCACTAATTAGTGACATTGATTATGCATCCGTAACTGTAAAAAGCAGCTGCAGAAAACGTTTAGGTTTGTGCTTTTATGACCAGCAACACTGATTACCCCTGCCACCTGCCCCTCCCAGGCTAACACAAGGACCTACACAGCTGCCAAGGGAGCCTTGTGTCATACAAAACTCCGACATGCCTACTGCCTTGTCTGTACTCTGTTTCACCCCATGTGCCTTCAGTTTTGCATTTCAACTCCCCATCACTTCCATATGTCTGATGTCAAAAAAAAAATGCGCTTCCTTTTCAGGAAGTGAACATAGTACAGCTACAGAAGTTTCACAGCCCAGTGGAAACTATGCTAAACTAAGTTGAGAGTGAATTTGATGCAGCTCAATAAACTACTGCTGTGGAAACGATGCTAAACTAAGTTGAGAGTGAATTTGATGCAGCTCAATAAACTACTGCTGTGCAACACCTCTCATTTGCTTAAGTGCCTATTCAAAGTCTGCTTCTAGTGTTGCATCATGTGTACACAGCAGCTTTGAGTTTTTAGTTGCATCTAGGAGAAGAAACTGCTGTTAAAGAATAAGCTGTGTAAAATCTTACCATAACCTTAGATGTCCTTTTCTTCTATATGCTGCAGTATCTATTATATGAGGGTGTCTGCCTCCAGTAGACTTGTATGTCCGGCAGCTTTGAGTTTTTAGTTGCATCTAGTAGAAGAAACTGCTGTTAAGCTGTGTAAAATCTTACCATAACCTTAGATGTCCTTTTCTTCTATATGCTGCAGTATCTATTATATGGAGGGAGTCTGCCTCCAGTAGACTTGTATGTCCGGCCATTTACCAAAGAAATGCTACTGTGAAGGTACGTGCAATGGCCTGCATCGCCCAGCACATGTCGGCCATAAACAGACATCAGGTATAAAGTGGATGTCAGCACGCACCTACCTCAGAACTGAATGCCGCCGGGCACCAATCTGAAAAGAGCATGTACCCAGGAGTCAGGCAAGCATCAGGAGGAAGGCAGGGTGCGAAACTATAGTGCAGCATATAGAAAGAGAAGGGCATCTAAGGTTATGGTAAGATTTTACACAACTACACTTTTTCTTTCTGTTCATATGCTGCAGTATCCATTACATGAGGGAGAGTGCCAAAGCTCATGCTACAGTAGGACTGAGGGGAGGAACGGAGTAGTTTTCTACAAAGCCATGCAAAATAGCCCTGGCAAAACCTGCTCTGGACCTGAAATGACATCCAACTTATAGCGCTTGGTGAAAGTCCTGACAGATGACCACATAGCTGCCTCTAAAATGCAGCTGTGTCCAAGCCCTTAAAGGCAGCCCCAGAAGAAGACACAGCCCTGGAGGAGTGCGCCTTCACAGGGAAAGAAAGTTTCTTACTACTGGCTGTGTAGCAGAAGGTAATGGCTCTAGAGATCCAGGAAGAAATAGTTGCTTGGAAACAGGGTGTCCCAGGTCTCTTGGGTGATAGGAGATAAAGAGCCTATTGGATTTTCAAATGGATTTGGTCTTAGCCAGGTAGAATCTGAGTTGCCTATACAAATCCAAGTAGTGGAGGATCTTTTTGCTAGAGGATTGTGGCAAAGGGAAGAAAGTAGGCAGATTGATGGCCTAGTTGAAAAGAAGGTTCATTAACCACCTTTGGTATGAAGGACGGGTTGGTACGCAGGCAAACCCTGTCCCTATGGAAAACTGTGAAGGGGGGTGAAGCCATGAGGGTTTGCAGTTCAGACACCCTTCTGGTTGAAGTAATAGCCACCAAAAGAACAGTTTTCCATGTGCAGTGTTGTAGAGTGGAGTTCTTAGTTGGTTCGAAGGGAGGTAAGGTAAGTTTTTCCAACACTAATTAAGGTTCCAAGGAGGGGGGCTAAGTTTCCTTAGCGGTCTAATGTGCAAGACTCCTTTTAGAAAAAGTTTGACATCCAACCTTGAAGCAAAATCATGTATGAGACCATTGAAAATCTTTTTCATTTGGATTGGCAGGATTTTCTGTTGTGGGTTTTCTGGCTTCCTGCTGCAGAACCTGAAGCATGTCTTCAGTATAAAGGCATCTAAAGGGAATTAATGCCCTATCACCTACAGTGTTAGGTTCAGGGTGAAAGAGTTCCCTTTTCCTGTGTGAGTAGGTCCATCCTGACGGGTAACTTGCGGCGATTGCCCTTGGCTAAATGTAGAAGGGGAAACCAGTGCTGTCTTGGCCAAAACGGGGGAGGGGGTCATCAAAAAGATTTCTGGTTGTTCTCTGAATTTTCAGTAGAACTTTCTGTACAAGAGGAAAAGGGGGGGAATGCATATGCGAACATCCCATTCCATGGAAAGAAAGAGCATCCACCTTCCGCGCCCCAGGACTGAATATCCTGGTGCAGTAAGTTGGGAGTTGTCTGTTCATGGGGGAGGCAGACAAGTCTGCCTGATGTGTACCCCATCAATGGGCCAGGTCTAGGAACACATCCCGGTTTAACATCCATTTGTGGGATTGAGTCATGGACCTGCTTGGAGAATCTGCCATCACATTCTGGGCTGAGGGGATATAGATGGCTGGAGAGGCACCGGACTCTGTTGAGTAATCTCCTTCACATACAAAGCCGGTCTGCATAGGATGTAAGACTTTGTCCCCCCCCCTTGCTTGTTGATGTACCACATCACTGTGGTGTTGTCTGTGTACCATCTCAGCACTCCTTGAAGATTTGTAGGGCAAAGATCAAGGCTATCATTTCCTTGATGTTGACATGTTCTCTCTGCTGGTATGGGGTCCATACATCTCTCACTCTCCAGTTCCCAAGGGTTGCCCCCCCCAACCCAAGTTTGAAGCATACTGGTCATTGAATAGGAAAGAGTTCTTAGATGTCCAGATAAGTAAACATGGGAATGAGATAGACAGAAATGTATAGAAAAATCTGCAGAAGGAACAAACTCCTGCACCGCAATAGTATGCATCCCCCACACATATCAGAATATAATCAAGAGTCAAGCCATAAGGGTCTCTAGATTGAAGAGTCAAGACTCAGTTTTCCACGAAACTTTAGCCACCTTACAACATGAATTTAAGGAGAGGGGTTATAAAACGAATGAATATAAGAAATTATTTGACAACATAGAGGTCAATGGACAAGGGAGAGGTAAACCCCATTTTAATAGAGACAACAGTAGACAGAAAGAAAGAGGAAAGAATACATCATCACGTCAACAGATTGATTATTCCTTTTACTAACAATAGCAAAATACAAGAAATTGTGAAGAAACATTGGAATATATTGACTGTTGATGAGAAAATTTCACAAATAGTAGGAACCACACCGAGACATACATACAAGAATACTAAGTCTTTGAAAAGACATGTTATGAAAAGAAAAAACCTCTAGAATAAAATCTGATGGGAAAGGAACATTTGCATGCAGGAAAGTACAGTTTTGTACCTACCATAAATGTAGATGTTCGAGTGCTAATACAGCTGCAGTCCTTACATATGGGTTCTCCTGCCGTCAGGCGGGTCCTCGGTCGGCCGAATTCCAAAGTCTTGGTCCGGCGTTGGTTGTTGTCGCCTTCTTCCCTGACGTCAGTGCAACAGGGGTATATAAGACACGGCCGACGCCATTTTCTTCAGTCTTTCTTGCCCCAGATGTCAGGTGCCCCCAGAAGGAAGGCAATACATAATTTATATATCTGTGCATAATCATGCAATGCAATATAATCAAAATTCAGTAGTTGCAAGCAAATACACCATAGAAGGATAACCCAAACAGGTTGTTTGTGGAAGAGTTAGCCACTAGGCCTGTACCAAGAGGGGAAGGAGGGAGGGAAACCTGGACTGCAGCTGTATTAGCACTCGAACATCTACATTTATGGTAGGTACAAAACTGTACTATGTTCATCGTGCATACAGCTGCAGTCCTTACATATGGGTAGAATCCCAAAGCTACGCACAGGGTGGTAGGCACTTGGTAGGCACTAGGTGGAATTAGGAGGAGCCAGAATGCCCTGCAATACAGCAGTGGCAAAGCCTGCTCTTGTTTTGGAGTATAAAGGTAGGTGGTAGTGTTTAGTGAAGGTATGCACCGAACTCCAAGTGGCAGCCTCCAAAATATCTTTGGTAGGAACTCCTCTGAGGAAGGCTGCAGAGGTAGCTGTGGCCCTTGTGGAGTGGGATCTGATGCCTGCAGGTACAGATTTACCATGAAAGGAGTAACAAAAATGTATGCAGTGGCCTATCCATTTTGAAATTGTCCGTTTGGAAATTGGCTTCCCTTGAGCTCCTACAGCATAGGACACAAAGAGTTGTTCTGATTTCCTGAAAAGGCTTTGTTCTGTCCAAATAGTAACGCAGCTGTCTATGGGTGTCTAAGGAATGTAGCAGCCTTGCCCCTTTGTTGTGAGGATTGGGGTAAAAGGTAGGTAAGTGTATGGCCTGATTTAAAGCTACCCTGGATACTACCTTAGGCATAAATGACGGGTTGGTTCGTAGGGAAACCCTGTCCTGATGGAAGATGAGAAAGGGCTGCACAGCCATGAGAGCTTGTAATTCCGAGACCCTACGAGCTGAGATAATAGCCGGAAGGAAAGCTGTTTTCCAGGACAAATATTGCAAATCTGTTGAGGGAGCTGGTTCAAAAGGAGGCAATGTTAATTTTTCTAGAATGTAATTAAGATCCCAGGCTGGGATTGGTTGTTTCCTTGGAGGTCTTATATTCTTAGCCCCTCTGAGGAACTGTCTTAAGAGTGGGTGAGAGAATAAGGGTGGATCAGTGTTGTATTCTGCAGAAATGGCTGAGGCATGGATTTTGATGGAGGAGAATGAAAGTCCACTGTTCAGCAGCTCAGTTAGATACTGTAATATCGGAGGCAAATTCAGTTTTCTAGGATCCTGGTCCTTTTTCTCATTCCAAGCACAAAACCGTTTCCATTTTGGGGAGTAAGCTTTTCTAGTACATGGCCTTCTGTCCTCCAAAATGACATCCTGCACCTCCTTGGAGAGGAGGGTCTGTTGTGGTGTTAAGGAATTTTCCATGCAGCCAGATTGAGTGTTTTCAGCTGACTGTGAAGAGTTTTGTAGCTGTGCTGAGTCAGAAGAGGCATTAGAGGTAGGGTCCAGGGAGGAGAATGTGTTAGGCTCCTCAGGAATGGGTACCAGTGTTGTCTTGGCCAGTCTGGAGCAATCAATATCATCTTTGGTCTGTCTGCTCTTGCTTTCAAGAGCACCTTGGGCAGAAGAGGCAGAGGTGGGAAGGCGTAAACTGTCCGTGCTGTCCAAATGAATGAAAGGGCGTCCACTCTCCAGGCCTTTGGATGAAAGGTCCTTGAACAAAACTTTTCCAATTGATGATTCCTGTGGGAGGCAAAGAGATCTATGTCTGGCCTCCCCCATGCTTGGATTATCTCTGTAAACACTTGAGGATGCAACTTCCATTCGTGTGGATCTGTCATATTTCTGCTTCGATTGTCTGCCAGTGTGTTTTCCAGGCCTGGCAAGTACTGTGCTTGAAGTTTGATTTGCCATTCCAGAGCCAAGTTCCAAAGTGTCATGGCTAGTCTGCACAGGGGGTATGAATGTGTTCCTCCTTGTCTGTTTATGTACCACATTACTGTGGTGTTGTCTGTTCTTATCAATAATTGTCCTGGATGCAGGAGGTCCTTGAAAGCTGTAATTGCATTTATCACTGCTAGCATTTCTTTTTGATTGATGTGAAGGTGCCTTTCCTTTTGGGACCATTTGCCCTGAATGCACCTGTCTGTCATGTGCGCCCCCCAGGTGTAATCTGAGGCGTCTGTTGTGATGACTTGATTTGTTTGAGGCTTGCAGAATGGGAGACCTGTGTTTGTTTGACATGCTTAGGCCCACCATAGAAATTCCTTTTGCAAACATGGAATTATTGGTATTATTGTTTCCAAACTGTGGCTGTGTTGAGACCATAGGTTTTTTAGGTACCATTGAAGTTTCCTCATATGTAGCTTTGCACATGGGATTAAAAGAATGCAAGATGCCATGAAGCCCAGAGCCTGCAGGATTTTCCTTGCAGTAAGCTTGGTACAATTTGCTAGTGTTTTGAAGTACTGAGTTAGTTGCCCCTGTTTTTCTGGCGTAAGATAGGCCATCTGGGTGTTTGTGTCCAAGTTGGCACCCAGGAAAGTTATTTTCTGAGATGGTGTTAGCCTGGATTTCTCTTTGTTGATTGTGTATCCCAGAGAATTCAGTAACCGTGTTGCATAAGCCAGATGTTCCAGAAGTATGTGCTTGCTGTCCGCTTGGATCAGGCAGTCATCCAAATAAGGGTAAATTTGTATCCCTTGAAGTCTGCAGTAGGCAATTACTGATGCCAGGCATTTCGTGAATACTCTGGGCGCAGTAGATAAGCCAAAGGGCAATGCAGAGAATTGATAGTGGATTGAACCTGCAAGAAATCCGAGGTATCTTCTGCAGCTTTGTCTGATTGGGACATGCAGGTATGCCTCCTTGAGGTCCAATGTTACCAGCCAAAACTCCTTGCCCAGCATGGGAAGAAGCTGCTGTAATGTGAGCATCTTGAATTTTGGTACGAGTAAGAATGTGTTTAGGATGGATAAGTCCAAAATGGGTCTCCAGTCGGTTCCTTTCCTTGGTACCAGAAATTGTCTGGAATAAAAGCCTTGACCTTGTTCGTGAGTAGGTACCTCTTGAATAGCTTTCATGTCTATGAGCTTTGAAATGTGTAGCTGTGCCTCTGACCTTTGATTGTGTGGCAGGTTTGGCATGCCTCTCATTTTTGGGAGAGTGTGAAAATGAAATCTGTAGCCTCTGTTTATAACGTGCAGGATCCATTTGTCTGTTGTGACAATATGCCAATTTCTTGTAAATAATGCCAGCTTTCCTCCCAGGGGTGCTGTCAGCTGAGACTTGCTTGGCATGGAAAGGAGGAAGTCATTGGGTTTGTTTCCTGTATTTGCCTGCCTCTATATGATCCTTGTGATTGCCCTCTGCCCCTTGTGCGCCTGTATCTACCTCTTTGGGGCTTGTCCGTGGCTGGAAAGGACCAGTTTTTAGAAGGCCAATTTCTGCTAAAACGTGGTGGTTGAACCAATAGAAAAGCTTTGACAGTTTGCATAGATTTGGCTTTTTCTTCCATTTTTCGTAGCATCTCCTCAGCATTAGTACCAAATAGCACATCCTTTTGTAAAGGAGCATCTAGTAGTTTAGCTTTCACATGATCAGGCAAGATTTGTTCCCTAAGCCATGCATGTCTACGAATGACTGATCCTGTAACAGCAGCTCTACTTGAGGCCTCTAGGGCATCATAGCCACATTGTAAGGTGTGTTTACCCACTTGTTCTGCACTATGCATCATATCCTGCAACTCCTTCAAATCTGGTTGTTCAGGTTGAGACATTTTATTTCTTAATTGTGATAACAGAAACTGCTGATATTTAAGCATATGAAACTGACAATTTAAGGCCCTCATGGCTAGGGTGGCAGAGGTATATACCTTTTTCCCCACCTTTCTAAGGATCTTGACTCTCTTCGGAAGGTAGTGGATTCTTAGCAGTAGAGGCCTTCATTCCCTTGGGGCCTTGAGAAATGGTTTCAGGGTCAGCATTATGGCTTTTGTAAAGAAATTGGTGAGAGTTAGGAACTCTGTAGTACCTATCAGGCTTGACTGGGGCAGGAGGCAGGGAATCCGGATTAAGGCAAGCCTCCGAATAAACATCATCAAGTACGTCCAAGACAGGAGGAATCGCCAGAGGTCTGTGTTGAGGTAACAAAAGAAATTCCCTAAGTCTTTTCTTGGAATCAGAAAAGTCTTGGCCTTCCCAATGGAAGTGTTCCCTCAAGGTGTGCAAGGTTTCCCCAAAAGAAAAATCCTCAGGAGGAGATACAGAAGGAATGGACTGCTCTGCATCAGAATCTTCAAAAGGGGAGTAAGAGTGTTCCTCTACATCAGAATGTTCTGAAAAAATGGAGTCCTGATCAGAAGAGGGAGAATCTTCCTCCACTCTGGGTCTCTTGTCTGGAGGGGGTTGGGAACCCCTGATAAGAGTAATTAAATCCTCAGCCATTTTAAGCATCTGCTTTTTAGGCATGGGGCCTGGGGATGGGCCCTGTGCAATAGGCCTCTTGGGATGCCTGGCTGATTTGGACTTAGTAAAGGCCTTAATGGAAAAGGAAGATGAGGGTCTAAAGACACCATGGGTGGAAGTGGACCTGTCCACATTAGGAGGCTCAACGCTCACAGTGGCTTTGGTGGTTGCAGTCTGGGTATGAGCAGAGGTACCTGCGGTCTCGGTTACAGAAGACACCGCCAAACAAGTGTTGTCGGTAGTCAGGGACTGCATAGGCGTCTCGCTGAGAACCGGACCACATGTAGCCAGTTTTGGCGTGGGACCGCGGGCCTCGCGTGTCGGTCCTTGTCCTTGCGTTTTTTGGACAAAACGGTAGTCGGAGTCTCCGATGACATTTTATAATCAAAGGCTTTACAAAAAAATGTTGGGCGAACTCCGCCCGACGCTTAATAGTGCGTTTATTGAAAGTGCAAAAGCGACAGCCCGAGACGTCGTGGTCTGGGCCTAAACAAGGTATGCAAAGGGAATGGAAATCCTTATGCGGTATTTGCTTCCCACAAGAAATACAATTGTTAACTTTTTCTGACATCGGTCTGAGGCAAGAAAAGTTTCCCCAATGGGGTACTTAGCTTTAATGAAGACTTCGGTTTCCAATTTTTCGTAAATTCAGGAGCTGGCCGACCGGCACTTGCGAACTGCTTCTGCTTCGGGCACCGCGCGGCAAAAAAGACTGAAGAAAATGGCGTCGGCCGTGTCTTATATCCCTGTCGCACTGATGTCAGGGAAGAAGGCGACAACAACTGACGCCAGACCAAGACTTTGGAATTCGGCCGACCGAGGACCCGCCTGACGGCAGGAGAACCCATATGTAAGGACTGCAGCTGTATGCTCGATGAACATCTGCAATAAACGTCTTTACGTGGCAAATTATAATGTTTTTGAACATCTGGACACAGGTAACATCTACACATTCCATCATTATGCAGATTGTAAATCCCGTGATTTAATATACCTAGCCAAATGCCAGAAATGTTCTTCTTTCTACATAGGTAACATGAACAGGACCTTACGTGAAAGGGTCAGAGAACATTTATATGCTATTCAAAAAGAAGATGACAGAAATGCCTTAGCTAAGCATGTAGTTAATAATGACCTGACCCATAGGTTTGTCTTCATAGCCATAGAAATTATTAATAAAACTATTAGGTTAGGGAATATCAGGAACTATACAGAAAAACAAGAAACTAAATGGATTTTGAAGTTACAAGCAGATAAGGTCCATGGCCTCAATGAGAAAGTCTCTTTAAAACCATTTTTGGTAGATAGACCTCTTATTCATTAAGCCATGGTTCATGAAGTTTATTTGCACTAGAGGTATTCCTAGATAAACGTTTAGATTTAGCTTAGCATAGTTACACATTCACATATATAGACATCTATAAGTTTGTATTTGCAATCCCAACTTTCTTTTTGAGATCAACAATGTCATGCTTTCACTTTAAGCTTTAGGAACTGTCTTTCTACAAAGAATTTGTTGACAGAAAAAAGGTATGCATCAGTTGTTTCACACAGACTAGAGAAATGTATAGTTATTTGTTGAAAGTAATCAGTCTATGTTGCACTTGCTCCATTACATTTTCAGCATCATGCGTTTACACTGCTTTCTTGTGACATTCCCAGAATCCATTTGCTTTTGACGTATATATGCATTCCTCCCACATCCCAAAGACATGCAGTAGGTGGATTGGACACTAAATTGGCCCTATGTGTGAGTGTGTGTGTGGTGCATAATAATGTATATTTTTATCAGCTCATTTAAGAATATATTAATGCATTTCTTATAATGATGTTTTTATGGTTTCTCACATAGATGTTGTATATGGATGGTTTTTCTACACATTTATTTATGGTTGCCTCACAGCAAGAGGTTCTCCTGTTCGATTCTCGGCTGGAGTGCCTTCTGTGTGGAGTCTGTATGTCCTCCCTGCGGTCGAGTGGCCTCCAAAAGACATGCGTGAATGGGCATACCTTCGTTGAAGGCTGGGAGTTGGGCTGGCAACTTGGCACCATAAAAATAGACTGTCAATCATTAGCCGACCGGAGTTCCAGGCAACCCCTAACCGGGAAAAGCCGAAAAGACAAAACAATTTATTTCTTAACAATTTGTATTTTATATTATGGATCTACACTGCCATCTAGTGACGATCTGAAAAAAGCTTTTACATAGTATAGCTTTCCTCAAGCTGATGATCTTAACTAAATATGAATTTTATAATAATGTGTTTTTATACAGATGATTCATATGACAGCCAACTAAAAATGTATATATTTTGAGTTGATTCATTTATCTTGTTTAGTCAAAAATCACCACAGCATTTTATGTATTAAATAGACAGTCACTTTAGTTTATTGAGCTAGTTACTTGATTGGCTGAAGAGCCTTTAATTACAATCATCAGGATGTATTTAAACAGAATTTCTCCCTATAATAATAATCAAGTCTGAAGAAGCGTTCATAGCAACGTAAGCGCTCACTACTATTTTTTATATATTTTCATGTTCTTCAATAAAGGTCTCCTTCGCTTTTGATGGTGTTGCCTCTGGATTTTTCCTGGAATTTAAAAGTTTTTTTTATCCAAGGCACTTTATCCCATTGACTGTGCTAGTTTGATCTTCTATGCTAAGATTTTGCACAATTATACTTTTTCTTTCTGTTCATATGCTGCAGTATCCATTACATGAGGGAGAGTGCCAAAGCTCATGCGACAGTAGGACTGGGGGGAGGAACAGAGTTGTTTTCTACAAAGCCATGCAAAACAGCCCTGACAAAACCAGCTCTGGACCTGAAATGACATCCAACTTGTAGTGCTTGGTGAAAGTATAGACAGATGACCACGTAAGCTGCTTCTAAAATGGCAGCTGTGTCCAAGCCCTTAAAGGCAGCCCCAGAAGAAGACACAGCCCTGGAGGAGTGTGCCTTCACTGGGAAAGGAAGTTTATCACCACTGGCTATGTAGCAGAAGGTAATGGCTCTAGAGATCCAGGAAGAAATAGTTTGCTTGGAAACAGTATCCCAGGACTCTTGGGTGATCGGAGATAAAGAGCCTATAGGATTTTCAAATGGATTTGGTCTTAGCCAAGTAGAATCTGGCAAGTAGTGGAGGATCCTTTCACTAGAGGATTGTGGCAAAGGGAAGAAAGTAGGCAGACTGATGGTCTGGTTGAAGGAGAGTTCATTAACTACCTTGGGCATGAAGGATGGGTTGGTACACATTCAAACCCTGTCCCTATGGAAAACTGTGAAGGGGGTGACTTATGGTGATGTAGAAGGGGGAACCAGTGCTGTCTTGGCCAAAAGGATTTCTGGTTCTCTGAATTTTCAGTAGAACTTTCTGTAGAAGAGGAAAGGGGGGGGATGCATATGCGAACATCCCATTCTATGGAAAGAAACAACATCCACCTTCCGCGCCCCAGGAGTGAACATCCTGGTGTAGTAAGTTGGGAGTTGTCTGTTCACAGGGGAGGCTAACAAGTCTGCCGGAGGTGTACTCCATCGATGGACCAGGTCCAAGAACACATCCCTGTTTAAACATCCATTTGTAGGACTGAGTCATGGACTTGGAGAATCTGTCATCACATTCTGGGCTGAGAAGATATAGACAGCTTGGAGAGGCACCTGACTCTGTTGAGTAATCTCCCTCATATACAAAGCCAGTCTGCATAGGATGTAGGACTTTATCCCCCCTTGCTTGTTGATGTAGCACATCACTGTGGTGTTGTCTGTGTACCATCTCAGCATTCCAGGGAGGAGGTGAGCCTTGAAGATTTGTAGGGCAAAGATCAAGGCTCTCATTTCCTTGATGTTGACATGTTCTCTGCAGGTACAGGGTTCATACATATCTCACTCTCAAGTCTCCAAGGGTTGCCCCCCCCCAACCCAAGTTTGAAGCATCTGTGTACAGATCTTGGTTGGGAGAGGGAGGTTGCAAATGAATGCCAGGATTTTTTGAAATCTGAGAAAACCACCACTCTAGTTCCTTGGATAGGGAAGGTAAGAATGGGACCATAAACTCCAGAGGATGTAGATGTTGTTTCCAGACAGTCCTTGGGTACCACTGAAATTTTCTCATGTGTAGTCTTGCCAAGGGTACCGTGGGAATGGTGGAAGCCATGAACCCAAGGAGTCGTAGGAACTCCCTGGAAGTAGTTCCTGGAAATATGTAGGGAGGTTCAGAATTTTGTCTAGAGGCAGGCAGGCCATCACTTGCACTAAGAGAATCCTGCAGCCTAGAAATACATGGTCTTGGGAGGAGGTCAGTGAGGCTTTTTGAATATTTATGGCGAACCCTAGCTTTTTCAACAGGGACATGGTATAGTCCAGGTGCTCTAGTATAAACTGTGGGGATGATGCCTGGATGAGGAAATCGTCCAGGTAAGGGAAGAGTTGGATTCCCTGCATTCTGACGAAGGCAATAACTAGATACTTTGTGAACACTCTTGGGGCCGTGGCAAAGCACAGAACTGAAAATGTGAGGAACCCACTGAGAAACCAAGACGTTTCCTGAAAAGTGGGTGACCATGGATGGGCAGGTAAGCATCCTTTATGTCTAAGGACATCAAGTAGGTTTGAGGGAGGATCAGGGGGAGTAGGGTAGGAAGAGTCGGCATCCAAAAAGCGGGAACCTTGAGAAAGGTGTTGAGATGGGATAGAACCAAAATAGGTCTCCATGGGCCTTCCTTCCTGGGGACCAGAAACATTCTGGAATAGAATAATTTTCTTCTTAGATGTAGAGGTACCTCTTGGATAGTGCCTTGAGAAAGGGGGGAGTGCAAGACTAGGGAAAAATAAGGAATTTGGTCTCAAGGGGGTTGAGAAATTCCCTTGAAGGCTGGTCTGGAGCCCCAGACCATGAAATAACCTTTTTTATGATAGATAGGAACCAAGAGTCCTGGGTGCTCTGTGTCCAAGCAGGCAGGGACACGGAGAAATGTAGGGAGAGGGTAGTAGCTGGGTTCAGGGTCTGGTTGTCACAGACTGAAAGGGCTGCTTTTGGGCTGGTATGGGGGTAGAAGACATGGAAGGGATTTGCTTTCTGGAGTCTTTTTTTCCCTTTGGAAGACACATGTTTGGAAGGCTTTCTCACAAAGATAAATTTGGCACGGTAGCTCCTCTGGAAGCAGGGTACAGAGGACACAAATGTGTCTGAGGTCCTGAAATTCTTTGTCTGACTTCTGAAGGGCCTTAAAGAGCTCTGCAACTGCAGAGCTAAACAAGGCCTTATTTAGGGGTGTAACCATAATTTTTGCTTTGATATCATCTGGCATAGACTGCAGCCTGAGCCAGGAATATCTCCCAAGTACTCAACCCAAGGCAGCTGCTCTTGCTGATGCTGCCACCGTGTCATAACTACACTTTATAGAGTCTGGTAACTTGACTGCAGGAATTCGGAAGGATAGGACTTTTGGCCTTATTAGGGGAATTGGGTAATTCACCAAATGTATGCATTTTAGAATTGAGGTCTAGGTTGTATTTATCAGTGATCAGTAAAGGGCAGCAGAGTATAAGAATAATCTTACACTATTTGTTCAATGCATTAATACATAATGTAACAATATATGTATATGTTGTATACATGTTAGAGATAAATTACACTTTATATTTTTAAACTGAAAAAGCAAATACCATTGGTTTGATCAAGGTATTTTACATTTTAAAGATACAAGAGTTGAAAGAAGATTTTTGATTTTTTTTTTTTTTTTTTTTTTTTTTTTTTTTTACTTACATCATGTTTTTTTAACAGGAAATGTAGTTGCTGGAAGTTGCGTTTAGCAACTCTTAATTGTTTTAGATATAAAGGGAGGGACTTATGGAATTGGTTGCCTTCTGAGGAAGTCTCAGTAATGAAAGGGATGAAAAACGCAGTGCAAAAAGTTAAGCGTTTAGTGTGGTTGTTGTGTTTTCGTTATTTGTGCCGTTTTCAAATAAAGAACATTGTGTATTGGTGGATTGCCTGACTGGTCGTGTATCTCTGCACTCCCGCACCTCTGACAGTGTTGGATTTATTGGTTGATTTGTCGGCATGGAGGTGCTCTCTTCACAGATTCCTGCTTTTTTGAATTCACTAAATTGTTTAATGCCATCAGTCAGCAGGGCCAATGAGTATTTAGCCATACGAGTCTGACAGTTTATGGCTCTCAGAGCTAAGGTGGCAGAGGTACAAGCTTTTTTACCTAACCTGTCCATAATCCTGCTTTCCTTATCTGAAGGGAGCAAGGAAGTAGAAGGGAGTAGCTTAGAGGTTTTATCTGCAGCAACAGATATAGTAGAAGGGTCTGCAGAAGGAACCTTGTAAAAGAATTTTGCATCATCAGGTACTTTATAAAATCTGTCAGGGCATTTAGGTACTGGGGGTTTGGAGTCTGATGAATCAAATGCAGACAGGAAGGCATCCAAAAAGGCCGGAAGGACTGTGGGAACTGCAGATGGATTAGGGGACTCCATTTGAAAGAGGTCATAGCACCTCAAACCTTACAGCAGTCCCATTTAAAAAAGTCCCTCATTTGAACAATGGTCTCCCCAAAGGTGATGTCTTCCCCAGGAGAATCAGCTCCACTGGACTCCTCCTCTGGGGAACCGTACCCCAGTGGAGAAGCAAGCTGGGAGGTGTTATGTAAGGGACCCATCCTCTAAAGAAGAAAACAGCCAAAGGCCTACTCCTAGGAGTGGAGACTGAGGAGACCTGGGCAGGAACATAAGTCTGGTGTAAGGCCATGAAAGCATTAAAGAGGCCTTGGGTAAAGGCCTGCCAGTCAGGGACTTGATCAGATGGCATAGTCTTTTGAGTAGGCACGATATGCCTGACCTTTTGTTTTTTCTTTTTGAGGCCCTATGACGTAGGAGTATCTAAGATATGGTGGAGAGTCAGAGGGCCAGATGTCGGGTGACATTCCAGGACGTCCAAGAGGGCATCTTCTTGGACTACAATTTGGGATACTCCACGCAGGCCTGCGGAGATAATAAACCACAGTCCGTCCCCCGTCCCCCTGGTGCCTGGATCGGACACCTGCATCTTCCTCTGGGACATGCTGGCAGTCTCCTTAACGGCTTCCCCTGCTGGTTCCAACTCTGCCTCCAGGCCTTCATCGGCTTCAAGAAGGAAAGTTGCAAAACAGAATGCAGTCGTAAGTTCAGGCCAAAGTTTCTTGGCCTTTTTGGTTGAAGGCTCCTCTGAAGGTCCCAACGTCACATCCATGTCTCTAGCTAGGCGTTTTAAACGCCGATTCTCCAAGTACAGTTTAAGAGCAGCAAGACAGGCTCCTAATGGTCTTTAGTACAAAGGCCTTACGGATGTCAAAAGATGTGTGGTCATGGTCAGGCCTAGACAGAATAAACAGCTTGTGCGAGTCTTTATGTGGAATCTACCTTCCACACCGACACTTGCACTTTCTACCTGACATTAACCCACAACACAGTAGCAAGAAGTCAACAAAAAACCCTACTGGTTACTTATCTGAGAATGGACAAAGCACGAGGTCACTTTCCAAAGCGAGTGACGACCAGAGCTGGCAGACAGGCGGCAGAAAATTTCTGAGGTAGGTGCATGCAGACGTCTGCTTTATACCAGTCATCTTTATGGCCGACGTACACTGGGTAATACAGGCCATCGCATGTACCTTCGCAGTAGCATTTACCTTTAGTAAAACAGATGGACATACAAGTCAACTGGAGGACTCCCCCCTCATTAATGGATACTGCAGCAAATAAACAGAAGGACATCTAGCATGCCATGTAAATCATAGCATGATAACCTTAAGAATCAATCAGAAGAGGTGATAAATGATGAGAGAGTTTGGAAAGGCAATATACAAAAAACACAGTGGGAGGATATTTTACAGTCTCCAAGAATGCAACAAAGTCTACATGGTTTAAGGATTTTTGCATGAATTTATGCATATGTAGCTTTACACTCCAAGTGGACTTCAAAAAATCTCTCCTCAGGTAGACAGCAAATGCTGGAGGTATAATGGGAAAAGAGAGAGATAACTGGAAGCATGTTTTTTGAGAATGTAACAAGTTGGTAACGATTAAATGGAATTCAAAATCTAAAACTACAACTGAAGTATTGAATATTGTAAAGGTGAAAAACTGTAGATGGAATCTTTAGAAAAGGGAAGGAGCAAATTACATAGAAATAAATGGAATATGTAGAAGCAACACATACAGAAAATGTTCAGGAAGAGGAGGGATGACATTTAAGGGAAGGCAGTAATTGAGCAATTTAAGTAATGTTGGACTGAAATACAATTAAGAAAATGTATGTTGCAGGAAAACAATAATGGAACATTTGGTATGGCTTGTTCTCTTTTTAGGTCATGGTTAAAGAAGTTTTACAAAAAGCAGCAGGGAAAACTACTCATTCTTTCTGGTCTAAATTATTCAGCCTTTGCCATTTTTTTAATGAAGTTGGGTCACTCACCAGTTCTCAGATAAAAGAGCTTCCACTGTACAACTCATGTCTTTGCTGTGCTCACCCCCAAGAACTGGGAATCTCTCTAAATAAACATGAAATGAAATTCCAGGAGTGCTACAGAATCCTGAAAGCCCAAAATCCTGAAGATCAAAATCCTGAGACCAAACACTTGAACACACAGCATACCAACACTTACTATATTCCAACACAAGTACACACAGAAACAAATAAAACACAAACCATATTACTCTTCTCCAAGTATAAGTAGGGGGGCAAGCCCCCCTGCACCCCCATGTGGGGGGAGGGCTGCACTCCCCACACCCCCTGTTACTTAAATATACCAACTCCGAGATTGCACTTATTATACTGAAGTGCAATCTCGGAGTTGTTATATTTAAGTAGCAGGGGGGCTTGCCCCCCTGCATATAATTGAAGGGCAATTTGTTTCTGTATGTACTTGAGCTGGAATATGATAAGTGTTGGTATCCTGTGTGTTTTCAGGATTTTAAATTTTCAAGATTTTGAATTTAAGGTTATTTTGGTCTTCAGGATTCTGTAGCGCTCCCGAAATTTTTACCAATCACATCAGGCACCTGAAATAACCCCTGTTCAACAAAACACAAGGCAAATAACTTTCAACCTACTTCCCTGCTTCTAAGCATATTTCTACTGCTGACATCACTCAAGCTCACTACCAATGTGCTGATGATGTTTATTTTATCCTACTTCTCTCCTCCCTTTCTAGTTACACATCTCCCAATATTTTACGTTAACAAACTAGTTCAACCACGTCCCTTACATTCTTCTGCCCTGCAACCCTCTATTCCACTTTATCTGGAAGCTACAGATATCTACACATGCTATTATAATCTGCAAGCCTCTCAAAGCCCCTGAACATTAAAATTCATATTTTGTATATACTGGAAATATACTGCAACCTTCTCATGTCACTTACAAGTTAAGAATGCCATCCTGCCTGGGGAAACACCTGAGCAATGCTAAATGGACGTTTACAGCTGCTATGTAAACATGTGCCATGTTTAAGTACTAATTTATTTTTCATGCTTGTGGTTGCTCTCTCATTTTGTAATTCTGCACTGAAGTTGAAAATGGTCAAGGTGATCAGTGCTGCAGGAAGTAGGACTTGAATGTGTTCAAATGTGCTATCATTCCCACTGCCTCAGTGGCATTTTGGGTAGAAGTTTATTACCCCACCCTGGAGGTAGAAGGATAAGGATCCAGGAACCCCTGGAAAATAGTCCTAGTAAAGCCTGCTGTGGACCTTGAAAAGGAATCTATAGTGTATTATGAAGGTACGAACAAAGGACCAGGTTGCTGCCTCTAGAATGCTTCTAGAGTCCACCCCTTTGTGATATGTTGATGATAAAGCCCTAGTCGAGCAAGTCTTAACCTTGACTGGAAGAGATATACCATGGTGGGGCTAACAGAAAACAGCAGAGGACAACAATCATGCAATAGTTTACTTAGAAGCAGGCAGACGTTTTTTTTTTAGTCCCTGTTTAGGAGGCAAACAGCTGTTCAGCATTCCCTAAAGGGCTTAGTTCCGTCAGGGTAGTACCTCAGCAGTCTGTGCACATCCAGGGTATGTAGAATCCTCTTTTCCACTGCTTGTTTTGATCAAGATAGAACACTAGGAGACGGATGGCTTGATTCAAGGCAAATTCAACAACAACTTTAGGCAAGAACAATGGATTAGTGCATACCACCACCATGTCCTTGTGAAAAAAATCATGCAAGGTTAGCCCACCAGGAGACTGTGCAGCTCAGAGTTTTATTCATTCATCCGTCATCTGTTGTCTTCCATGCAATGAACCATAAAACGGCCTAACAGGAAGGTTCAAAAGGAGGCAAGGTAGGGACGTCCAAGATGGCTGCACACTGAGTAACAGCTTAATTCTAGCTCTCCCAGTGTAATAACAAACGCAGCAGAGAAGGCCAGTAGATTTGTGTTTATGGGCAAGTTTCAGTAACTAGCTAGTAAGTGTACACCTGGATGCCTGAAATAAAAGAAATACAGAGGACCCGGAAAAAATCAACTACAAAAAAGTGAGTAAAAAACACTGACTGCGGAAGTTCTGCAGCTGTTCAAAAAGCAATGCAACCTGCAGACATGAATTTCAGTAACCTACATAAAACACTGAAGGAGTATATCAACACAAACAAAAGGCTGGAAAAAAATGGAAGAAGCTATAAACAAATATTCAGATGAGGTGATAAAGCTGCAAAAATCAGAGGTCAAACTGAAGAAAAGGCTGGCTGAATAAGAGACTGCTCAGGAAGACAGGTTTCAAAAAAGTAACAAAATTAGAGGATAGAGCACGTAAGGAAAGCCTGAGATTTTCAGCTATACCAGAGAAGCTGGAAGACCGAAACAATTAATTTTATGAAAGCATAAATAAGCAACTGGACTGGTACTCCACAGCAGGAATTGTTACTTGAAAATTCACATCATGTGTACGCTCCAAACCTGGCTATAAGAAAACAACCTAGAGCTTTAATAATAAAGATGCAATCCTACCAGCAGGAGGAGATGATTTTGACAAAACTGTGGCAAAACGATAAAGTACTAAAAGTGGAAGACAGCAGAGTGTTTGTGGAGAATGATTACTCATTGTACACCAGGTGGAGGAGAAACAAATGTATTCCACTATTTACGGAATGTTGAGACACAGGTGTAAGATTCAAACTGCAGTAACCAGCTGTCTTCAAAGTATTCTTCCCAGGGGGGACAAAATAAAAGTAGAACATGCTAAGGATGAAATACAAAAGTCTGTCCGACAAAAAGTGAGCTGTGAAACTGACTTTGCAGTTTGTTCTTTAAGTAATAAAGACCACAGAGACTGTACCTGTGAAACTTTTTCCAGTATTTCACTGGAAAATCTTGGAGTAAAGGAAGGGTGCACAAGGGTTGATGAAGAATTGAGAGTACGTTGGAAATGAAGAAGAAACAGTATTTGGGAGATGGAGATTAACAGTAATAATACCAGTAGCTTAATGTGGGATTACAATGCAATAATAGGTGTGAAATATGACCGAACAAGAAGATCTGGAAATATTGGACTCTTTCAGAATCTGTTGGACTTGTGGGGGACTCTAAAGCATATATGCATACATGCCTTACTTCATGTCATTCATGTTCAGAAAAATTATTTGGGGAAGGGGAATGATGGGAGGGATAAAGTTAACTATATTATATATATATATATATATATATATATATATATATATATATATATATATATATATATATTTTTTTTTTTTTTTTTATTATTATTATTACTAGCACCACTGTGGTGAATGGTTTGTTTTGCATGCTATAAAGTTTTCTTAGTTATTTTTAAGTGTAATGAAGACTGTAAACAGGTGCTGCTGTTTTTTTCTTCTTTCTCCCTTCTCTCCTTGTTCAGTTTTAAGAAATGTAGGAAATGCAATAAAAAAATCCTGGTTAAAGCTATGACAAAATAAAATTAATGTCCTTTTTCTCATTCTTGCATGGGGAACTGACTGGATTAAGAACCTTAGATTTTAGTACCACGGTGGTGCAGCGGTTAGCTTTGTCGCCTCACAGCAGGAGGATCTCCTGATCGATTCTCGGCTGGAGCGCCTTGTGTGTGGAGTCTGCATGTCCTCCCCGCAGTTGAATGATGCTAAAGACATGCAGGTAAGTGCAAGCGTGAGGTGTCGGGCTAGCAACGCGGCACTGTAAAAATCCACTGCCAATCATGAGCGGACCAGAGTTCCACTGTGGCGACCCCTACCCAGGAAAAGATTTACTTAGTAACAGGTTTTAAGAGTAAGCAAGTAAATGAAAAAGAATATTCAACATTGTGAAGCTTTTTTCTAGCAAATACATGTATATTCAGTAGCAATTCTGAAGCTGGTCTTTGTGTTTCCATGGAAACAGTCGGATAAAGAAAAAACGGCTACAGGCTGATGGAGAGTGATTGGTTGAAGAAAAAAAATAAGAGGAGAAATTGGCTAGGACATAATGTTCTCTGAAAGCATTCAGGGGTTTTCCCAGCTGGGAGAACTATAAAGAAAAGACAAAACTAATTAGCACTTAGAAGCACAGGCTGCATCATGCATCTTAGCATGTTTAACTTTTCTTTTAGGTTAACTCAAGTGCGAGAGTGTGGCTATCAGTTTGGGACTTGTGTTCCTATTAGGACAGTAAATCTTCAGTATTTGAAGATGTACATAGTTGTGTGTGTTAGTATTAAGTTAATAGGTTTTAGGGGGAACTGTGGTGTGTTTTTTTAGGGCTTTCTGTAATGTCTAAGTGTCAACACTCTCACAGATAAATACAAAAAAGTAGTGAACTACATTTAAAAAATGGAGAGTGTAAATAGCTATATTACAGGAGACACATTAGAAAGAATTAAGCATGTGAATTTGATAACGAAAGGTTTTCTGGATGGTTATTCAGCAGAAAACCTGGGACAAAGGAAAAGAGGAGTACTTACATTAACTGCAAGAGGAGCTCCAATAATGACAGAAGATGATAAAACAAGATAATAATGGCAGATTTGTAGTTCTAAGGGGCTATTGGCAAGGGAAGATTATTACACTGGCATGTATTTATATCCCACCTAAAACTGCTATAATGGAGCTTAAGAAAATTCTTGGAGAAATAATCAGTTTTCAACAAGGAGTATTATTTATAGGTGGGGACTAGAATGTGATTGGCAACATTGAAAATGTGTCTGGGGGGGCCCAGGTGGGTAGATTTTTGAAAATATTTATGAAAATATTTGGCATGGAAGATATGAATTCTGCAATAGGAGTTTGGAGTGAATTTGCTTATTATTCCCCAACATATAAAAATATTTGGCATGGAAGATATGAATTCTGCAATAGGAGTTTGGAGTGAATTTGCTTATTATTCCCCAACATATAAAAACTGGTCTAAGCCGGACACAATAAATCTCAAACATTTCCTGAAATTAAGAGCAACTGGAATATGATAAGCATCATGGAGAGCTACAGTCACCATGTAACAGTAGTCTGGAAGCAATGCTAGAACTGTAAGGGGAATATGTTGAATTTCAGAACTTTTACAAAGGTGGTTATAAAGGACAGATCTAGGATGGGTCTTCCAGGAGTGCTCCTTTTCAGGTACCAAAAAGGATTCTGGACTAAAATCCTCTGCCTTTTTGTATCTCAGGCAGTGGTTCTATGACCTTTACATCTACCATGTGATGAGCACTGAAGGAAACAGTTCTGTCTGGTCTGGTAGGTGTGGGAGAAACTTCCCTAAAAGGCGTAAGGATTTTTTTAGCCACTGTCAAGTGCATCCTCTCATTTGTCTGAGACTATTTGTGGCCAGGCTACAGGGTGGATAGAGAGTCTGGAGGAAGATAGGGGTTCTTGAGCTCTGTTACTCAGTGTGGTCATTCTGTTGCAGGAAGTGGATTCTTTTTTGGAAAGGAACCCCTTGTTTGCTTTCAAAGAATTATCCTCCTGCCACTTTTTTTTTGGGGGGGGTCCCTGACTTTTGTTTGCTCCATCTCTTGAAGGAAATCACCTAGTCTGGGGAGAAATTGGGTGCATGAAACATCCTAGATACCCCATACATTAATTTGCCTCCATCATTCCACGGTTTGTAAATCTGTGTAACAGGGGGCCCAAACACAAAGTCAAAACTTAAAAGATGCATTCACAATTTTAACTTAATCAGAGAAGTTTTAATTACATAACCAAGCATGCTGTTAAATATAAGAAGCAACATTTCTTGAGACTGGACCTGCACATTCATGCTCCTCTCTTAAAGCATTTTTTTGAAACCAGAGTCAAATTAAACAATTAAGAATTCTGTGTTGCAGGTAATGGCGCAGCAAAATCATCTAAATTGTACGCACACTATAAAATGAATTTCTACATATAGCCTTAGTAATTGAACATTTTAAAGGCTAGATTACTAGAAAGACATCCTTTAGCCGTGTAGATCTAACCATTTTACCTATTTACTGGGAGTGTTCAATTAGATAACGCTAAGGATTTCTTTTTTTTTATTTGAGCAGGCAGTGGGGAGACTGCAGCTGGGTCAGCAGTCAAATGAGACAGACAGAGGAGAGACCTATCATTTTCAATAAGATCCTAAATTTTCCAAGCCTTTTTAGGGACTGCTGTAATTAGCACTGGTGTCATGCAGGCAGCTATATAAACATCCATCTTCCAAAGCCTGTAAAGGGGGTGGGGGCACAGAATGTGGCATATCATCCTCTAAGGTCATCCGCCCTGCCTAGTTCTGGGGTAGTTCCTCAATGCCCCCAAGCAAAAACATCACCAATTCTAGCAAATATCTCAGGAGAAGTGAGCACTTGTTTGGACTTGAGGTCTACCTTCCACAGAATAAGAGCGACTTGACTTGGTGTCAACTAAGAAATCATTGTCCTCCTCATTCTCTGAAACAGCAGCAAACTAACTAAATCCATGTGTGGGAACACAACCACCAGAATTAGCTGTCTACAGAACACTCAGCCAAGGAAACCACATCATCCTTACAAATGGCTATAATCCGATTATCAGCTCTGTGATGAAGCTTCCGTTTCATTTTCTTGTGAACTTCACTACTTGAATATTCTGTCCCCAGATATTTATGTCTGACAAGGAGCCTTTTACCCACACAACACCTGTATCCAAAGGGTTTAGTTCTTCCACACCTGCACCAGGTACTGGAACAGCCGCAGAAGATGTGTCTAAACCCTGGTCCATGGTGGCTGGCAAAGCTACACTACAGGGAGATGTAGCAAAAGGCAAGTGGTCTGCAGACCAAGCAATGGCCCTGACAGTATAACCAACTGTAGGCTGACACTTTTTTTTTTTTTTTTTTTAAGGTACAACTGGATTTAGGGGTGGGTAGGTGGTAATGGTACCACAGTTGGAATCTCAGATCAGGGGAAGAGAAAACCAGCCTAAATAATAAAATGACAGTACTGCATAATGTATCACAATAAGCACTTAAAGCACCTAATAATAAGCGTGTCCCCACGGTCCTATTACCCCCCCAAAAAAGTTTGAAATGTGTTCAGAATTCTTTTACAATAGGCAGAAGTTAACAGCTGTGTAAAATCTTACCATAACCATAGCTCTTCTACATGTTGCAGTATTCATAACATGGGGGAGTACGCTGCTGTCTGACTTGTATATTCAGGCAGAATTCAAAAGTCTAATGCTACTGCAGGGTACGTGCAAGATCGCACAGATACTACGTCGCTCATAAAATAATGTTGGGTATAAAGCGGACATTGGCACGTACCAATCCTCAGAACTGAATGCTGCAAGGAGAACACCAGCCTGATTCCAGGTGAGGAAACACGCCACCAGTAAACAGGCAAATATCATGGGGAAGGCGAGGGGGGAATAATACAGCAACATATAGAAGAGAAGGACATCTATGTTTATGGTAAGGTTTTACACTGCAGCATTCATAACATGAGGGGCAATACCAAAGTTCATGCAGAAGAATTGGGTGGAGGAGCAGTAGCACTCTCCACAACCCCCTGCAAAACAGCCCTTGCAAAACCAGCTCTGGACCTGGAAATGTCACCTTAGTGTTTTGTGAAGGTATGTAGAGAAGACCAGGTAGCTGCTTCCAAGATAGAACAGGTGTCTAAACTTTTCAAAACGCATCAGAGGAACACACAGCTTTGGCGGAAAGTACCCTAACAGGTGAGGGAAGAGTCTTCCCATGAGACATAAAAGGAAATGGTTTTGGAAATCCAAGGTGAAACAGTCTGCTTAGAAATAGGCTTGCCAGGGTCCTTGGGTGACAGGAGGCAAAAAGGAGTTAAGAGTTTCTAATTGGTTTGGTTTTATCCATGCAATATCGGAGTTGCCTGTGCACATCTAAAGTATGTAGGATCCTCTCTACAAGACTGAGGAGAACTGAAAAATATGGGAAGATTGATGGACATTAAGGGATTAGTGTGTAAAGATACCCTAACCTTGTGGAAAACCATGAGGGGAGAAAGACAGAGCATCTAATTCAGAGACCCTTCTAGCAGAAGTTATGGCCCGAGAAGAACCATTTTCCAAGTGCAGTGTTGCAAAGAAGAACTTGCTAGCTCAAAATGAGCCAGGGTAAGCTTTTTCTAGTACAAAATTAAGATCCCAAGGAGGAAGAACTGGTTTCCTTGGTAGTCTAATATGAAGGATGCCTTTTAAGAAAAGTTTAACTTCCATTCTGGTAGCTAAAGGGGGAGACATAGGCAGACATGCTGAGATAGCAGAATGATGAGCTTTTACTGAAAAGTGACAGTCCACTCTTCAATACTTCAAACAGATAGGACAGAACCGCGAACATCCACCACCAGTGGCTGCAAATCCTTTGAAAGACACCAAATGGAAAACCTTATCCATATGGAAATGTATGATTTCCTAGTACTGGGTCAGCACATCCTCAGAGAAAAGGTGTCTGAAGGGAATTAAAACTATATCACCCACAGGGTCAGTTGTAGAGTTGCCATCTGTGGGTGTATTGAGGTCCCTTGTCCTGTGTAACTAGGTACATTCTGTGGGGTAAGTTGTGATAGCCCTTGGCTAAATGCAGGAGGGGAAACCAGTGCTGTCTTGGCCAAAAGGGAGTCACTAGCAAGATTTTTTGTTGCTCTGGTTGAATCTTCAACAGACCTTTTGGAGAAGTGGAATGGGGAGGAATGCGTATACAAATATCTCCTTCCAAGAGGAAGACATGGCATCCACCTTCCATGCCAGGGGATCAAGAACTCTGGCAAAAAACTTGGGAAGTTGTCTGTTCATAAGGGAGGCAAAGAGATCTACTGGAGGTGTACCCCCATCGATGGACTATGTCCAGAAATACATCCTTGTGTAACATCCATTCGTGAGACTGAGTCATGGACCTGCTCAATGGGTCTGCCACAACATTTTGAGTTGAAGGTATGTAAACCACCTGGAGGGTGAGCTGACTCTGGGAAGCTAAATCCCAGGCTTGGAAAGCCACTCTGCACAGGAGATAGGACTTTGCCCCTCCCTGTTTGCTGACATACCAGGACTGTGGTAGTCTGTAAACCATGTTAAGGCACCTTGGAGAAGAAAGGGTTTGAGGATTTGTAGAGCAAAAAAAAAAATCAGGGCTCTCATTTCCTTTATACTGATGTGCTCCCTCTACTGAGGGGAAGACCACACATCTGACCCTCCATGAGATTAGGGTTGCTCCCCATCCCATGTCTGAAGCATATGTGTACAGCTCCTGAGTGGGAAGAGGTGGTTGCAAGGGTAAGCCTGGATTTCTTGAAACTTGCCGAATCCACCAATATAGCTCCTTTTTCAGGCAGGGTACAAGGGGAATAAACTCCCAAGGATGGGAGTGTCGTACACATACTGTTCTCAGGAACCACTGAAATTTCCTCATGTGCAACTTGGATAGTGGTAACATGGGAATAGTGGATGCCATGAACCCAAAGAGGCAAATAAACTCCCTGGCAGTCAGGGATTGCAGGGGCAAAAGGGTCTAGAAGTAGTGGTAGCATGGGAATAGTGGATGCCATGAACCCAGAGAGGCAAAGAAACTCCCTGGCAGTCAGGAATTGCAGGGGCAAGAGGGTCTGGAAGTAGCGGTAACATGGGAATAGTGGATGCCATGAACCCAAAGAGGCAAAGAAACTCCCTGGCAGTCAGGGATTGCATGGGCAAGAGAGTCTGGAAGTAGAAAGTGAGGGACAGGACCTTTTCTGGTGGTAAAGGAAGCCAGCATCCTGCTGGATCCTGCATCCAAGAAAAATGTGGTCCTGGAAAGGAACCAGGGTAGATTTTTGGTAGTTTATAGTGAATCTTAGAGACCCTCCAGCAGTGATACCGTGAAGAAGAGGAGGAGATTTTCCTGAAGGGTATCAGGAGTTTAAGCCTGGAGAAGATCATCCAAGTATGGGAAAAATTTGTATGCCCTGTAGCCTGCAGAAGGCTATGACAGGAGCTAAGAATTTTGTAAAGACTCTTGGGGCAAAAGGCAAAGCACGGAATTGAAAATGTGAGGAAGCAATAGCAAAACAAAGATACTTCCTGAACAGAGGATGAACGGGAATATGAAAATAAGCATCTTTGATGTCCAAGGACACCATAACGGCCTGAGGAAGGATGAGAGGAACAAACATGTGAAAAGTGTGAACTTTCAGGAAACTGTTTAGATGGGATAGGTCTAGAATGGGTCTCCCAAGAACCATCTTTCCTGGGGACCAGAATATCCTGGAGAAGAACCCTTTTTCTACTTAGGAAGGCAGTACTTCCTGAATGGTGCCTCATGAGGGGAGAGTTGAAATGACTTGGGGAAAGAGTTCCATTTGTTCCCCTCAAGGTTGGTGTATACCTCTGAAGGAAGCAGGAGTCTTCCATACCATAAAGTATCCTTGAAGGTTGACATATAGGATCAAGAGTCCTAAGTGATGTTTCCATGCAGAGACAGGGAAAGAGGGGTCTGGGTGCCAGGAGGCAGGTAGTCACATACTACCTGGCCTTGCCTGAAAAGGCAGTTTCTGAGCAGCAGAGTTGAGGGGGTAGATTTAGAGAAAAATTGTTACCTAGCATCTCTTTTGCCCTTTAAAGACTGGGGCCTGGAAGACTTCCTTACAAATGATGTCTTAGGGTGGTTCCTCTGAAACCTAGGGACCAGGGAGACAAAAATGTGCTTCAGGTCTTGCAGCTCTTTGCCCTTTTCCTGTAAAGACCAAGTTCTGCAGCAGAGGTACCAAATAATGCCTTGTTGTCCAGGGGGGCATCCATGAGTTTTGCCTTAATGTCATAAGGCAAAGGCTGTAGTCTGAGCAAGGAATATTGCCCGAGAACTGACTCAGATGCAGCCACTCTCACTGATGCCACCACAGCATCATAGCTACACTTTATGGAATGCTGTTTTACCTGAGCAGAGGAGTTAATGATGGAGGAGAGCTGGAGCTTTAGTAGGAGACTCTGGGAGCTCTGAAAGTAGCTTACCATGTCCGAGAAAAGCCAAGGAGTATTTGGCCATATAGGTCTGGTAATTAATGGCTCTGAAAGCCAAAGTAGCTGGTGTATAAACTTTCTTTCCAAGTCTCTCCATAACTTTACTCTCTTTATCTGAAGGGAGAAGGGAAGTGGAAGGCAGCATCTTGAAGGCCTTGTCAGCAGATACAGAAATTGTTGCAGGGTCTGCAGTGGGAACATTTGGAATCCTCTAGCACTTTATAAAACCTGCCTGGCCTTTTGGGGGCAGGAGGTTGAAAGTCAAGACACTTAGAAGCTGCAGAGAAAGCATCCAGGAAGGCTGGCAGAACAGGAAGAATGGCAGACGGGAAAGTCCATCTGCAGCAGGTCATACCTTTTTTGGAAATCTGACACCAGAGAACAATCACATTTGAAAAACTCCCTCATTTTTACAATGGTTTGAAAGAGATATCCTCTCCAGGGGAATCTGTTCCATTTGATGCTTCTTATGGAAAGGCATATCCCAAAGGAGAAGAAATTTGGGCAGAATAAGCCAAATATTCATCCCCAGAAGAATCCTCTTCGCCCGAAGACAGCTCCTCAGAAATCCTCTTTTGTGGTACAGATGGAGGAAAGGAAGGAGAAGGGAACAAGAAAACTGAAGATTGTTTTAGGGTCATTAAAGGCATTGAACAACTCTTGGGAAAAGGCCTGCCAATATGCTGGTTGTTTCGGGGGGGGGGGGGGGCAGGGGAAGCATGTTTAATTTTAAGGTTTTTTTTTTTTTTTTTTTTTTTTTTTTTTGAGAAACATCCATGAGGTGGAAAGTGGATGGGCCCGACGTAGGCCTACACTCAACAATATTGGTAGGGATATCTTCTCGGATAATGATCTGTGGTATGCTAAGCAGGCCTTCAGTTACAATGAGCAGAGGCTCCCCCTACAACTGGAACGAATGCCTGCACATCCCGAAAGGATGTGATGGTAAGGTCCTTCACAGCCTCCACACCTTTACCCACTAATGGAGTACCTACCGACTTCAGAATGGTGTTCGGGCCAGCATCGGCCTTAGGAGAAATGTCCGGAATTGGAGGAGCAGCGAGCAAGTCAGGCCATGATTTCTTGGCATCCTTAGTTAGAGGCTCACCTGAAGGGCCCGACATCTTCCATATCACACGCAAAACATTTAAGATGCGGGTTTTCCAGATACAAGCTCAGAGAAACTAACCAGCTACATGAGGTCTTGGGGACAAAGGCCCTGCAAGTAGTATCTTCGTGGTCAGGGCCTAGGTAAGAAAGACAAAAGGTCATGAGAGTCATTATGTGGAATCTGCCTTCCACACTGACACTTGCCCTTCCTAACTGACATGTAACCTCAAAAAAACCTACAGTAGCAAAAATAATGAAAAAAACCCAGAAAGACACTTAGATCAGGATTTGCAACTTGTATGATGAACAATGATTGCAGATTATCTATCAGCTGCCTGTCGGGTGCCAGGATCCGCCACATAACCCACGCACTCAGGTCACTCCACAACAAGTACAAATATGACTCTGTCACTGTCCATGTTGGTGTGAACGACCTGAGACGTACCTCCCTGAACTACATGAAAAGAGACATGGAAGAGCTCTCCGATCTTGTAACCCAGGCAGGTATGACCCTAACCCAGAGCAGCATTCTGCCAATGCCCAGAATGATACCACAGTACAAGGACAAAATGATTTGGCTAAGCTTCTGGTGTCATTCTAATCCAGTATCTGTCTGCTTGGGATGACATGGTTGACAGACCACAATGCTTTGCCAGAGATGGCCTGCACCCATCACCCCTGGGATTCCGGATACTGGCTAAGGTTCTTGCCGCCCCTATAGTGCCTTTTTTAGGCAAGGTTCAAATGACAAATTCACCACCGTAACAGGAACAGGCAAGCAAAAACTGAGGGCAATGCTACTCAATGCTAGAAGTTTAAATCTCAAAATGCACTCACTCGAGGCACTCCTTAAAATGGTGAACATAGATATCTGTGCAGTGACTGAGACCTGGTTCAAGGGTCCAGAGAGCACCCATGCACTACCAGGCTATAACTCATACCACACTTTTCAGCCATGTAACCTGGACCAAAACACCAAAAACAGAGGTGTGTCCATATTCATTAAAGGATATCCATACCTCCAGGCTAGTTGCTCAGCATAATGCATCCGAGGTTATCCAACTGCAACTAACTCTGGGCAAAACTGCAATCCAAATTGTAGCTTGCTACAGATCCCCCACCATGCCCCAGGATTCCCATTCCTCCTTTCTTGATGTACTGGAAAATATCAGGGTTCAACCAAACACCCTAATAATGGGCGATTTCAACTACCCCACCATTAACTTGGAAAACTACTCATGTACCAACTCCTTCACACAACACTTTTTGGAATTCATAAACTCCAATGCCCTACATCAACTTTATCCATACCAACATGAGTGACCGGTGTTCCACACCCGAAGTCAACTCCTCGTTGGTCGATCAGACCATAAGCTAATCACCCTCGATATCCACATCCTGCCCCCACCCCCCCCATTAAGGAAACCACAGTAAAAAAATATTCCAAAGCCAACCCCCACCAGGGGCAACAATATCCTAGACCTAGTCATTACCAACATGAGTGACCGGTGTTCCACACCTGAAGTCAACTCCTCATTGGTCGATCCGACAATAAGCTAATCACCCTTGATATCCACATCCTGCCCCCCCCCCCCCATTAAGGAAACCACAGTAAAAAAATATTCCAAAGCCAACTTTATGCTTCTTAAGACAGAAGTGGTGAACTTCATGACACCCATGCAGATGGACAATACCACTGATCCTGGGAACTATCGCCCTATTAGCCTGATGAGCCCGGTCTGCAAGGCCATGGAACGTATTATCATGGTACTCCTAAACAAAGACATTGGTAAAGTACAGTTTTGTACCTACCAAAAATGTAAATGTTCACACTGCTGCAGTCATTACACTTGGGTTATCCTGCCATCAGGTGCTCCCGCAGTCGGCCAGAGTTCCAAAGTCTTTGTCCGGCGTCAGTTGCTGTCGCTTCTTCCCCAACGTCGGTGCGCCAGGGGTATATAAGATGCATCAGACACCATTTTCTTTAGTTTTTCTTGCCCCAGATGTCAGGTGCCCTCAAGTAGGTAGGCAATACATATTGCCAATAAATGTATATATACATACATATATATATATATATATATATACATACATATATATACATACATATATATACATATATATATATATATATATATATATATATATATATATATACACATACACACATACACACATACATATATATATACATACACACATACATATATATATATATACACACATATATATATATATATATATATATATATATATAAATAAAATAAAAACAATACCTTCAATTACAAGCAAATACACCACAAAGGTTGTATAGGATAGAAAGGTATAGATAAGTCCAGCTAGGACAGAGGGGATGGAGGGAGGGTAACCTGAACTGCAGCAGTGTGAACACTCGAACATCTACATTTATGGTAAGTACAAAACTGTACTATGTTCATCGTGTTACACTGCTTCAGTCATTACACTTGGGTAGAAACCCAAAGCTAAGGTTGGGTGGCTGGTTTATAAAGAGTTAGGATTGGCTATGAGGCCCTGCAGAACTGCAGTGGCAAATCCTGATCTGGATTTTGAGTAAAAAGGCAAGTGGTAATGCTTGGTAAATGTGTGCACTGAAGTTGCAGCCTCCAAAATTTCCTTGGTAGGTACTCCTCTGAGAAAGGCTGTTGAAGTGACTGTTGCCCTGGTAGAATGTGGCCTAATGTTATTAGGGACTGATTTTCTATGCTGTGTGTAGCAGTAACGAATACAGTGTCCTATCCATTTGGAGATAGCCTGCTTTGAGACAGCCTTGCCCTGTGATCCTGCAGCATATGCTACAAACAGTTGCTCAGTTTTCCTGAAAGCTTTGTAGAAGCGTAGCTGCCTGTGTATGTCCAAAGAGTGCAGAAGTTTCTCCCCTTTACTCTGGGAGTTTGGATAAAAAGTTGGCAAATGGATGGTTTGGTTAAGAGCCACACCAGATACCACCTGTGGCATAAAGGTAGGGTTTGTCCTTAAAGAAACCCTGTCCTGATAAAATTATAAAAGGTTCCACTGCCATTAATGCCTGTAGCTCTAAGACTCTTCGTGCTGAAGTTACTGCCAGGAGCAGAACTGTTTTCCATGATAAAAATTTTAGATCGGCTGTATTGGCTGATTCAAAAGGTGTCAGGGTCAGGTTATCCAAAACAAAATTGAGGTCATAAGTTGGTGTTGGTGCTCTCCGGGGTGGTCTTATGTTTTTAGCCCCTCTGAGGTACTGCTTTAGCAATGGATGAGAGAATAAAGGAGGATCCGTGTTGTAATGTGCTGAAATGGCAGAGGCGTGGATCTTAATGGATGAGAAGGATAGGCCTTTGTCCAGCATCTCAGTTAAGTATTGTAAAATCTGAGGAATGTTTGGGACAAGAGGGTCAAGACTTTGAGCCTGGTTCCAGGCGCAGAATCTCTTCCATTTTTCTGAGTAAGCTTTCCTGGTGCTAGGCCTCCTGGCCTGCAAAATTACATCCATAACAGCTTTAGAGAGAGGTGTTGCCTGTTTGACTAATGAATCTGCCATGCAGCCAGGTTTAGGGTTTTGAGCGGACCGTGCAGGATCTGATTGTTTTGTTGAGTCAGAAGATGTGGAATTTGAGGTTTAAGTTCTTTAAGACTGGGTACCAATGCTGGCGTGGCCAGTCTGGAGCAATCAGGATCATCTGTAGTTTTTCTTGTCTGGCTTTTCGGAGTACCTTTGAAAGGAGAGGCAGTGGTGGGAAGGCATAAACTTTTAGGTTTTTGTCAAAGGAAAAAACTTCAAAGACCAATTCACATAAGGTTCAAGTAAGGCACCCTTTATTAACTTGCAGCAAGGAGACAAAGCATGCTGGCAGAATGGTTTGTCTGGACATTAATAATTAGTATGGCATTTTTATACAGTTCTTTCCATGTTACACAGAAATGTTACTTCTATTGCTGATAGACACAGCTTTCTGTATTGTTCTACAGAAAATGTTACTAGACTAATTGCTGACTAGTTGAGAAGAACTGCTGATTTACAAAACATTTGAGAAAAACAACCTGGCCTTGGGGCTTATTTTAGCCCACCACAAACTTTCTATTCTTCAATTGTGCAGTTCTAATAAATGTGTTACATTTTGCCTAGATTCAAGGTACATTTCTAGCCTAGGTACAAGTAATGCTGACTACGGTTTATACTTTCAAGCATCCATTGTGCTCCTTATCAAAGCTTCTAACAGCTGTGTACTTTCTCATGGCATAAGCAGAAAATCAATAACTCTTTGTCAAGTCTCATGACACTAGTAGAAATGAAACACTTGCTGACATTAGCAGAAAATAGAATGCTTCTTGTTAAGTTTCTAATAGCTGTGCAGATTCATGCAGTGTGAAGAAATAAATGTATTAACCCTTTTAAACCTCGATGCACTAAGCATGCATATTGCTAATACATATTTTTCTAACATTTCCCCCCTTTATTCTACTTTCAAAATAAGCATAAACAGTTTTTTTTCTTCCCCTAACCTCTTCCTACTCGGGATTTGCCGTTAAGAGAGTCATTCAGTTTAAACTTATGAAAGCATTTTCAATTTTTCAACAATTCTTCAAGTTCAGCACCTTGGTATAAGGTTTCTGAAACTGACATGTCTATAAAGTCAGTACTCAGTCTTTTCATGCAGGAGATGCAGCAGCACACATACCACCAGCAGGATCATTCCTACACAGATGGCAATCAGGATGTTCATTAGGATACTGCCCGACCCCCCAAACAATCTCTGGAAAAAGTCTGTCAATGGATTTGGTCCTGGCTTGGTCATAGCCGGCACCTGCTGAATTACCTCAAGGTGATTGTCTATCTCGTGTTTGTGGTCAGGAATATACGAACAGCACTCCTCCTGGATTAAAGCGCAATTACCTCCTCTTGCCGCTAGGGTGAAGTCAAGAGCCATGCGGTTTTGAAGCACTACAGTTGTCATGGCAGTCAGTTCATCAGTCACCAATTCTAGAGCGGAAAAGGTTGCATTGCTCATTATTTCAAGAAGTTTAGACAATTTTCTCAGTTCCCAGATTGATTTCATTGCTCCATATGCTGGCAATACACCTGCCCACAAGATGATGGTATCACCCAAGTCCATATGTGACCGTCCATTTTTCCCTAGGTTCACAGCATAATAGTTTTTCCAGCCTGCATTGATTTGCCCCACTGGGTTGACCGGTTTCTTGATGTCTCATCGAACATTCCGAATCCCCCCCCCCCCCGAGGTAAAACTGCTGTGTGTCGTATGGCCTGAACCAGGTACCCCAAACAACAACTGCCAGACCAATTCTCAGGTAACCACTTATATGCTTTTCTACCACATACAAAGTAGCAATCTTTTACTTTGGTAGTAACTTTACTATGTCCTGGCTCTGGATGAAACATTTTTTTGTCAACTATAATCAGTTGTTTATGGAGGTCAGCATTATGTTTTACTTCATCAGTTGTCCTATGCATCAGTTCAAAAAATGAATCATAGCTCGTGTTGCAATAGGAACCTGTGTTGTCAGTTTTATTGTAGCATCTATAGGGAACAGTCACATTGCAATTGCTCCAACCCACCTGAACTGTATCATTTTTGTAAAAACACACAGTCCCCTTCTGTCGAACAGACAAGTGCAATACTACTTTATCTTGTGATGTGACATCTGATTTATCATAGATTAAGTTTTCCCAGGTCTTGTTGGCTCCTAGGGGGACTGAAGTTAACAATAACCCCCTGTATGCTGTTGGCAAAGCTGTGCAAATCCAGCAATTTGAAACACTGAAGGTCTCAGCATACACATATTTGATTGCCTGGTAAGTGTTGAAGTTTGGGTGCCACTCTACGTGCAACTGTCCACGTTTATTCAGTTCAGTTTGTGTGGCTGGGAAAAGGAATGGCCACAACAAAAAAGATTATTGTCACTAGTACAGTCAACAGAATGATTATGTAATACTTATGAGGAAACGGTTGTTCCGCATTCCTGTTTTCTCCGACTCTTCCGAATAGATAAATCTGGATCTTACTGGATCCTGTCATCTTTATTTCAGACATGTGCTCTTACTCTCTGACCTAATAGGACCTTCAGCACAGACTGTTTCTTCACTGGGGTTGAGACGGATCAGTCCTATTATTCTGACCCCCCCCTTTGTAGCCAGACTGTGCTGAGGGCCCAGATGGAGAGGTAAGATTTTTGTCCAGTTCAAAGTTTTTAACTAGTTTTCAGTGCATCAGGTGGATCCACGAAGCTCGCTCTGCTATCTTGACTGCAGTGGGTGTCGAAAGAAGCACCTGGTATGGACCTTCCCACCTTGATGATGACCAATTCTTCTTTTTTATGCCTTTATCCACACTCAGTCCCCGGGTGTCACTGCCACCTCTGATGTCTCGGTTTGCTTTCCATCTGAAACAGAATTTGACTGCAACAGATGTTTAGAATTCATGACTTTCTTCATATATTCAGCTAGTGTAAAAATCAGCTTCTTGGTCTGAGGACATGAGAAGTTTCCACTGAGGTGTATAATAAGCTCTTCCAAATAGTTTTTCAAAAGGAGTCAATCCTTTTGCAGTCGGAACAGTTCTCATGCTCAACAGCACCAGGGGCAAACAATACAGCCAATTCTTTCCTGTCTCAGCTATTAACTTTCTCAATTTGTTTTTTAATATACCATTATGCCTTTCAACTAGCCCTGCAGATTGCGGATGGTATGCACAATGATTTTTTAAAGAAATACCAAAATGCTTACTTAAATGCTGTATAGTTTGGTTTACAAAGTGTGTACCATTGTCATTGTAGATCCTTTCCGGAATGCCGAATCTAGGGATGATTTCTTTGACAAGTACTTTTGCTACCGTGGCTGAATCTGGATTTTTGGTTGGAAAGGCTTGCACCCATCTGGAAAACATATCTACAATGACAAGACAATACTTCTTATTTTCACATTTGTTCAATTCTATGAAATCCATACAGATAGTGTGAAATGGATATGGTGGTGTAGGGAAACTCCCTTGCTTGGGCTTTAACACCCCTTGTGCATGATGTTTGTTGCAAATTTGACACGTCAAACAGAATTTTTTTTAGAGTAGTTTGTAAATCCATACATTGTGAACACCTGGTTCACCAGCTGTACCATCCCCCCTGTTGAGATATGGCACTGTCCATGGCTCAACAAAGCTGCATATCAAAACAAATTAGATGGTAGTATCGGTTTCCCTTCTTTAGAGATGTACAGCCCCTTTTCGAGAATTGCCATCTTTGTTTTTCAGCTTGCGTAGCGAGTGTCTGCATTGTTAACATTTCTAAGTCTAAAATCTCAGAGGGTTGTAGTTCCTCATTTAAAAGAAATACTTTTGTGGCTGCTTGTTTTGCAGCTGTATCAGCTTTCGCATTACCTTTTGAAATCCTATCTTGTTGCTTGGTGTGAGCTGTGCATTTACAAATGGCTACTTTCTGAGGTAATTGAATAGATTCCAAAAGATCTAAAATAAACTGCATGATTTATAGGTTTGCCAGTAGTTATCATTCCTCGTTTTTTCCACTGTTGCGCAAAAACATGTACAATAGAAAAAGCGTACTGGCTGTCAGTAAAAATGTTTACACATTTACCCTTTGCTAAGGTACATGCCCGTGTCAAGGCAATCAATTCTGCTGCCTGTGCAGATAATTTATGTGGTAAAGGTTTTGCTTCTATAATCTCAGTGTCAGAAACTACTGCATACCCTACTAGGTTCTGTCCTGCAGGACCCCTTTTGCACGAACCATCCACATAGTATGTCACCTCAGCATCATCCAAGGGGACATCCGTGAGATCTTTTCTAGGTAGTGTCGTTTGCTCAATTACCTGCAGGCAGCGGTGTGGTGTGCCATCTGTAGGGGTCGGAGCAGAGTAGAAGGGTTCAAAGTCATGCATCGCTCAATTGTCATGTGAGGTTGGCTCAATATAGTCATACAGGAAAGATGCCTAGCAGGGGAAAGATATGCCACCTTTTCTTGTAGTAAAATAATCGCGACTGCATGAGGCACTCTCAAAGTGAGAGGGTGGAATAAGACTACTGAGGCCGAAGCCTGTACTGCCATCGCAGCTGCAACTACTGCTTGTACACAGTGGGGTAAGGACCGTGCTACTGGGTCTAGTTGTGATGAATAGTTAGCAATGGGGCGTTGCTTATCCCCATGCTGTTGTGTTAACACTGATGTCATATAACCTTGCTTACAATCTACAGTTTGGAAAAAATGTTTATGGTGGTTTGGTAATCCTAGAACCAATGAGGATGCTATTAACTGCTTCAGTTTGCAGAAAGCAGATTCTGCTTCTGGTGTCCATTGTAACAAATCCTGTGCTGCCATAGGCTTCCTATATATGAGGTCAGTCAGAGGTGCAGATTCCAAAGCATAGTTTAGAATCCAGCTTCGGCAGAAATTAGTTGTACCCAGGAAGGACATCATTTCCTTCTTGGTAGTGGGTTTTGGTGCTTGCAATATTGCTACTTTTCTGTCCTCATCTAATGTTCTACCTTCCTTGGATATTACATATCCCAGGTAATTTGACTTGTTTTTTCCAAAGCTGCAGTTTATTTTTAATTTACCTTATGTCCTTCAGCGGCTAAGAATCGTAATAGCGCTATGGTATCTTCTCTATAATCTTGCTGGGTGGGGGCTGCCAGCAAGATGTCATCAACATAAAGTAAAATCTGACTGCCTCTTGGTGGGGTGAATCCCGCCAAGTTGCTTGCCATTTCTTGAGAATATTGTTGGACTTTCACAATACCCCTGTGGTAGTCGCGTTTATGTATACCTTTTCCCCTGAAATGTGAATGCAAACCAATACCGGCTGTCAAGGTGCATCGGTATCTAAAAGAACGCATTGCTGATGTCTACCACAGAAAAATACTTCTGTTGAGGTTTTAAATCATTCAACAGGGTGTGTGGGTCTGGCACCGTAGGTGCCCTTGGTATTACTGCATCATTTACAGCTTGTAAATCTTGGACCATACGCCATTCTCCATTTGCTTTTTTAACTGGAAATAAGGGTGCATTACATGGTGAATCGGGAGATTCTACCAGTATTCCCCCTTTAAGTAAGGCTGCTATAATAGGCTTCATCCCTGCCTCTGCATCTTTTCTTAAGGGATACTGTCTTTTTTGTGGTCTAAATGCTGACTTTGGCGTGATGGTAACTGGTACCGCTGTACGAATAAGTCCTACATCTGATTTTCCTGTTGACCAGAGAGTCTCTGGTATATTTTGTAAGGCATTCTCTTCCTCTAATAGCAGTGTTAATCAGCTGTCCTTGCTAGACTGCAAGTGCACGGCTGGGTGGGTCCGAGTTATCCAGTTCAACTTCTGTATTTGTATTCCCTGTTCTGACAGTTCTAATTCTGTCTGTTTCTCCCATCTCGTGACTTTTTCTCCTAGGTCTGCCCATTCTATATTTTTGTTCTTGGTTAAGCTAACGTGGTAATCGATTAGCTTTATAAAGTGTAAAGAACTCCTGGGGCAATGAACAGCTGGCTACACTGTTCCCTTCTGTGTCCCAGTATAGGTTACGCAATATCAATCTGTTTGCATGATTTTTAAACAATTCTTGCACATATGCCTTGTCAGGTCCTGGTGTGTTACAATAATACAGGGTACAATGCAACAGGTGTTGCTTATCAATGTCAAGGGAGGGGAACTTGCTGATGGCTACATTCATTAATTCTTCGGTCACAGTCCTTGGACCAGTCGTAACCAAGTCCTGGCTGTACCAATAAAACATTTCACCCTCCGATTGTACTGCAAAGGTATCAATTTGTCGCTGTGCTTCCATACCCTGCATGGCTGGGACTACTGCTATACTAAATAGCTGCATGAGGTCTCTGCCCAAGAGGTTTACTGGGCATTTTGCAGAAACAACAATTTTGCTTTTCTAAGTCAATCCTGAAACTGGATCAGTTATTGCAATGTTACGGGAGAGGGGCTCCCAATACAGCTGTCCATTAGCTGCTTTTACCAGTATGTAATCAGGTGACTCTGCGTTTTCTGGCAGTTTGGAGGGATGCATCAGGGTTCGTGATGCCCCTGAGTCGCACAAGAATTTGACTTCCCTTCCTTCTACCAAGAGTGTAACTTCTGGTTTTGTGTCTGCTAAATAGAGCTCCAAGCTCAATAAAGCTAGGTCTAATAGTTCATTTTCTTCAGTCACTAACTTCTTGCACTTCCTCTATCTCTTCTCTCTCATCCTCTACGCCCTCTATCACATTGTTATTTGTCCTTAATTCGCTATCCCCTTCTAGTGATTCCTGACTACCATATAGTCAGTCCTCACCCTCCTTGTCTTCCGTGGTTGCCTTCTTGTTTTTCCTGCAATCCTTTGCCAAGTGTCCCTTTTTACTGCATTTAAAACATTCACCCCTTTTCTTTCGCCATTCAAAGTCCTCTGATCGTTGATCAGATTGTTTGTTTCCCTAGCATTTTTCTTGCCCTTTTTCCCGGACTGTACTACATAAACTTCTGCTCCATCTTCTACAGAAAATACTTGAGCTTTCTTTTTCTTTTTGCTATTAAAATGCCTTTCGGCATGCCTAGCATATTCAAGTAATGACTGTAACCTGCTTGTACAATGGTCTACCATGTGTTTTGTAATAAAACTGCTTATAGGTGCAATATTGCCCTTTAAAAATGCATTCTTTAACTGCTGTTCATATGGGGAATCTTGTGTTTGATCTTCAGGAACCTGCATTCCACAGTGGTTGTTAAACATTCTAATAGTCTGGCATAATACCGGTCAATAGTTTCACCTTCTTGTTGGATGCATTGATTAATGCAAGTCCAGTCTGCCCTAGGCTTCCATTTTTCAGAGATGCGGTCTTTAAGACCTTTTACTCTGTTGTCTAATTCTGCGCTGTTATGTGGGAGGGGTCTTTGTGCAGCGTCACGGGGATTCCAGTTGCCACTAATCATGTGCCAATCTGGCCCCACAATTTGTCTGTCTACTTTTTCTACCTCTTCTCCGTTTAGGTTATAACTCAGCCTCATTCCTTGCAAATCATCTGAGAATTTTCTAAAATGAACTTTTGGATGGGGAATTCCTTCAGTGGCTTTCCGGATATCTTCCGGAGTCCAAGGTCTATACACTAAAATAGTCGGGTCCTGATTATCTTGTCCTGCCTGAGGATTGGGTACTTCTATAAGTGGGCATATTTCTTCTTCACTCATAGATCGAATTCTTAACCATTTGATATAATTTGATGCCTTCATTTGAGTTACCTGCCCTTGTTCGAGACCTGGTCCCAATGGGATCTCTAATATGCGGTTTTATTTTCATAATGCCTCTTTCTTCAGTGACCACAGGATATTGTGGGGGTGGACTAACCTGTTCACTTGCTTCATATTCTGGTAAGGGAGGCGGAGGGGCTGATGCCATTACTAAGTTATTGTCCTCCTTATCTAAAAACATTGTTTTTGAATTTTTGTTCTTTTGTTCCCTATGGTTTACTTCCTCAATCCACCTGTGTGCCTAAGGAATTCCTAATTTACGTTGCTTTTTTACCAGACCTTTGGAATCGGTTTTGAGCTGTTTGACAAGTTTGATAAGCGAGGATTTTTCTAATTTTCCATCAAATTCATATTTATTAACCCATTTTGAATAATATTTAATATTGTCGGCACGCTGCGAGTGCATGTATTTTGCGTCTTCTGTTAAAGGCGAATTTTGGGGTCTTTTTGTGCAATTACTACCCATTTTGTTCTACCCTTTTGATCGTTACGTAACCTCTTAGTTTTTTAACGTGGTACCACGGATTTTGTTAGTCTCTTCAGAATGAATGCCTACTTATTCTGTTTCTCCTGAACTATGACAAGACAGCAATCTTTTCTGTCCCTGACTTGTAAGCAAAAATACAGTCTTGACAAAAACAATACAAATCTAGTCCCTGATCTAAAACAGAAAAAAGGAAAAAAGTAGATTCACCTTATCTGAGCCTACGTGATTGATCACCTGATTCACGGAGACCATCCTTCAGTCGCAGATCAGAAAGTGGCTGGCCTCTTTTGAGCAACAATTCAGTCAGAGGGCTTTTCAAATAAGAAGAACCGATTTGGTTTCTTCCCTGTATGGTTTCAACCACCTGGCCAGTCTGATCCGAGGTGAAGAGAGGGTTCCGGTCCGAAGGACCAATCTGTCAAAGGAAAAAACTTCAAAGACCAATTCACGTAAGGTTCAAGTAAGGCATCCTTTATTAACTTGCAGCAAGGAGAAAAAGCATGCTGGCAGAATGGTTTGTCTGGACATTAATAATTAGCATGGCATTTTTATACAGTTCTTTCCATGTTACACAGAAATGTTACTTCTATTGCTGACGTAGTTAGACACAGCTTTCTGTATTGTTCTACAGAAAATGTTACTAGACTAATTGCTGACTAGTTGATAATAACTGCTGATTTACAAAACATTTAAGAAAACAACCTGGCCTTGGGGCTTATTTTAGCCCACCACAAACTTTCTATTCTTCAACTGTGCAGTTCTAATATACGTGTTAGATTTTTCCTAGATTCAAGGTACATTTGTAGCTTAGGTACAAGTAATGCTGACTATGGTTTATACTTTCAGCATCCATTGTGCTCTTTATCAAAGCTTCTAACAGCTGTGTACTTTCTCATGGCATAAGCAGAACATCAATAACTCTTTGTTAAGTCTCATGACACTAGTAGAAATTAAACACTTGTTATTTGCTGACATTAGCAGAAAATAGAATGCTTCTTGTTAAGTTTCTAATGGCTGTGCAGATTCATGCAGTGTGAACAGAATAAATGTATTAACCCTTTTAAACCTTTATGCACTAAGCATGCACATTACAAATACATATTTTTCTAACAGTTTTTCCAGCTGAACGAAAGAGCATCCACTTTCCATGCTTGTGTGTGATAAGTCCTTGTGCAGAATTTTTGTAGTTGGCAATTCAGTGGGGAAGCAAAAAGATCCATGTCTGGGCATCCCCATTTTTGCATTACCATGCTGAAGATTTATGGATTCAATTTCCACTCGTGAGGGTCCATGATATTTCTGCTTAGATAGTCTGCCAGAGTATTTTTCTTTCCTGGCAGGAATTGTGCTTGCAGATGAACTTGATATGTTAGAGCTGTGTTCCACAAGGTCATGGGCTTGCCTACATAGGGGATAAGAATGAGTGCCCCCTTGCTTGTTTATGTACCACATTACTGTGGTGTTGTCTGTCTTTAATAATAATTGTCCTGGATGTAGAAGGTCCTTGAAAGCTGTTAGGGCATTTTGAACAGCAAACATCTCTATTTGATTGATGTGAAGACGCATTTGGTCTGTGGCCCACTTGCCCCAAATGCATTTTCCTGCCATGTGTGCTCCCCAGGCGTAATCCGAAGCATCTGTTAGAGTCTCTGCCTGGCTGTGGGTAGAGTAAAAGGCTGACCCTTGTTTAGGTGACATGCCTGTGCCCACCATCGAAACTCCTGTTGTAGGCAGGGAATCCTTGGTATTACTGCTTCTAGACTGTTAGAGTGTGGAGTCCAAACACTATTAGGTACCATTGTAATTTCCTCATATGCAGTCTGGCATATGGTATTAGTAGTATGCAGGATGCCATGAATCCCAGGGCCTGCAGAATTTTTCTTGCAGGGAGATGGGACTTTTTTGCCAGTAATTGAAAATATTGAGTTAGGTGAACTTGTCTGGCATGAGATAAGCCATCTGGGCCATTGTATTTAAGCTGGCACCCAGGAATATAATCTGTTGTGAGGGCACTAGTTTTGACTTCTTTTCGTTTACTGTGTACCCTAGGGAAATTAGCAACCTTTTTACGAATGCCAGATGCTGTAGAAGAATGTCCTTTGTCTCTGCTTGAATGAGGCAGTCATCCAGGTATGGATATATTTGAATTCCTTTTTGTCTGCAAAATGCAATAAAATGCAATTACTGGTGCCAGGCACTTTGTAAAGACCCTGGGCACAGGAGATAAGCCAAAGGGCAGTGCAGAGAATTGGTAGTGCATTGTACCAGCTTTGAATCCGAGGTATCTTCTGCAATTTTGTCTGATAGGGACATGCAGGTATGCCACTGAGGTCCAGAGTAACAAGCCAAGCCTTCTTGCCCAACATGGGTAGAAACTGCTGTAATGTCAACATTTTGAATTTCGGAATATCCAGATAAGTATTTAGAGTTGAGAGGTCTAGTATGGGCCTCCAGGCCTTGTCCTTTCTGGGGACCAGAAGAGTCTTGAGTAAAATCCTTGTCCTTGTTCCTGTTGTGGTACTTTTTGAATAGCTCAAATATCCATGAGGGCTGAAATTTGTTTTTGTGCCTCTGCCCATTGATTTTGTGGTAGGTCTGGCATTCCTTTTAGCCTTGGTAAAGTGAGAAAGTGGAACCTGTAACCTTGAGACACAATATTCAGAACCCATTTGTCTTGGGTGACTGTTTGCCAGTTTTGAGAAAAAAGTGCTAGTTTTCCCCCTAAGGGGGCTGCCAAAAGGGAAGTGCTTGGCGTACGAATGGGGAAGTCATTGGAACTGTTTCCTGTGAGGTTAAGACTTGTCCTCACCTCCTTTTGGGGTTAAGGTGCCCCACTGTCGTTGTCTGTTAGAGCCTTGGGGTTGAGATCTGCCTCTTGGGCGTCTGCATCTTCCTCTCTGTGGCCTGTCTGACACTGGAAAGGACCAATTCTTTGTTGGCCAATTTCTGCTAAATCGAGGTGGCTGTACCTGTAAGAAATCCTTGACTGTTTGCATAGATTTAGCTTTATCCTCCGTTTTAACACCTCTTCTGCCTTAACACCAAACAAGGTATCATGCTGTAAAGGAGCATCCAATAATTTTGCCTTAACATGATCAGGTAAACTCTGTTCTTTTAACCAAGCAGGTCTTCGAATCACAGAACCTGCAACTGCGGCTCTACAAGAGGCCTCTAAAGAATCAAAACCACATTGCAGAGTATGTTTTCCCACCTGTTCAACTGCATGCAATACATCCTGCATTTATTTACAGTCATGAGCTTCTGAGCTTGCAAGCATTTTCTGTTTTAACTGAGCCATTAAATATTGTTGGTACTTAAGCATGTGAAACTAGAAATTTAAAGCCCTTACTGCTAAAGTTGCAGAAGTGTAAACTTTCTTCCCCCATCTATCCAAAGCTCTGGAATCTCTGTCAGAGGGTACTGGATTTTTTGCAATGGAAGCCTTAACCCCTTTTGGACCCTGGGAAAGAAGTTTCTTTATAAAATCCCTTCTGCTGATCCAGAAACTGTGAGAGTCCGGGACTCTAACACCTATCTGGCTTGGCTGGAGCAGGGGGAAAAGAATCAGGAGATAAGCTGGATTCAGAGAACACATCATCCACAATATCTAGCACAGGCGGAATAGCCAGGGGCCTGTGCTGAGGCAATAAAAGGAAATCCCTGAGCCTTTTCTTGGATTCTGAATAATCCTGACTTTCCCAATGGAAATGTTCCCTCATGGTATGTAAAGTTTCCCCACAAGAATAATCCTCAGGAGGAGAGGTTGAAGGGATAGATTCTTCAGCATCAGAGTCCTCATATGGGGGTAGAGAGTATCCCTGGTCTGAAGAGGAATCGGAAGAAATGGAAACCTGATCAGAGGAATCATAGTCTGTATCCTGCCTAGGCCTTTTCTCAGGAGGGGTAATGGGAACCCCTGATTAGAGTAAGGAGGTCTTCGGCCATTTTAAGCATCTGTTTCTTAGGCATGGAGGACTGTCCAGGAGAATGCTGTACTTGCTTCTTTGTCTTTAATGGTACTTTTGTCTTGGCTGTTGTGAAGGTCTGAAAACACACTCAGAAACTGATGCCTGCTCAGCAGCTCCGGACCCATCTGAGGGATTAGTTTCCATAGGCCCAATACCTTGAGTTTCCAGAGGCCTGGTTGTCTCCATGTGGGAGTCGGAGGCGGCCTGTGGCTCTGAGGTAGCAGGTGTCAGGGGCTGCGAAAGCACCTCACTGAGATTCGGCAACTGGCCTAGAAGTGGTTTCGTCGGTTTTGGACCTCTGATGCCCGTCTTTATCCTTGTCCTTGCGTTTTTTCAGAATTGCAGTCGTCGGCTGATCTGACGGCATAGTATAATTGAACCTTCAGCCAAAGTAGTGCAAAGCAAAATCAAAACGTCGTTTTATAGTGCATTTGTTAAATCTAGCACAAAACCGAGAACTAGTGACGACGTGATGAGGGACTAGGCATGGAATACAATAAGAGTGGGAGTCCTTATGAGGTATTTGCTTCCCACAAGAAATACAATTAACTTTTTCTGACATCGGTCAGAGGCAACAAAAGTTTCTCCAACGGGGTACTTAGCTTTATTGAAGACTTCGGATCTGAAATTCAACTTCAGAAATCTCAGGAGTCGGCTGACCGGCACTTGCGAACTGCTTCTGCTTCGAGCACCACGCGGCAAGAAAGACCAACGAAAATGGCGTCGGATGCATCTTATATACCCCTTGCGCACTGACGTCAGGGAAGAAGCGACAGCAACCGACACCAGACCATGACTTTGGAACTCTGGCCGACTGCGGGACTGCCTGACGGCAGGATAACCCAAGTGTAATGACTGCAGCAGTGTAACATGATGAACATCCTCCAAACTCTAGATCCCACCCAGTTTGGGTTTGTGAAAGGCAGATCATGCCTCCTGAAACCGAAAGATTCTTTGAGGCAGTCACGAAAGCCGTAGAGGAGGGCAAGGTGGTTCACACAGCCTATCTTGACCTCGCCAAGGCTTTCAACACCATCCTCCATTCTGGAATTACAGCTAAACTCACTAGGTATAAATCCCTACATCACAAGATGTGTTGCCAACTGGCTCACTGACAGAACCCACACTGTAAAAGTTGCACACTCCAAATCTGACCTCAAACCAGTGACAAGTGGAGTACCACAGGGTTCAGTCCTGGGTCCTTTCCTGTTTGGTATCTACTTCTCTGAAGTACAGGCTAGCACAGAAGGTCTCTGGCTAATGAAGTTCGTAGATGACTGCAAACTAGGAGCCATAGTAGAGTCCCAAATGATGTGAAAAACCTACAGAAGGGCCTCGCTGAAACTGATGCCTGATGTCAGAGCCATAGTCTCAAGCTCAATGCCAAAAAGTCCACGGTCATCCTCTTTGGTAAAAACTCTGTACCCATGAACTACTACATAGACAGCAGTCTACTTAACACTGAATGTGTGATAAGAGACCTTGGGACCCAGGTGGACAGTAGTCTGTCCTTTGATAGTCACATCGCCACAGTAGTCAGGAAGTCCTTCTACGTGGCACACCTAATCATAAAAGGGTTCTCATCAAGGAAAAAAAGAGGTCGTTGTTCCCCTCTACTCGACACTCAGACCCATTATAGAGTACAATGCCCCTTTTGGAATGTACCTCACAAGACATCTGCAGCAGCTGGAAAGGCCACAGAAGTACCTCACAAACAGGATTACTGGCCTCAAACAGATGCCCTACACTGACGATCTCAAAAAACTCCAGCTTTACTCAATAGCATATCGCCTACTCCGAGGTGATCTCTGCCTAACATATAAAGCCATGTCAAACCCAGAGCTGTTGGACATGCTACACCTAAAGAAATCCCAATCCCTCTGAGCTACACGCTCTAGGGACCTAAACCTTGTCACCACAACAGGACATGCCAGAGGGATAGATTCCTGATCCAAAGACTTCCCATACTCTGGAACAGGCTACCCATCTATGTCAAGCAAAGTTCTTCATTAGCACTCAAGAAAAATCTTGATGAGTGGATGGGAAATAGGAAATACACCCCAAGGATCACTTGTGTCTCTGCTAGACAGTGACACAGGAAAATAACTTTCTTGGGTGGCGTAAGCCAGGGAACCTTGTTGGCTAGGCTTATGTAGGCCCTTGGGCCGATGTCATACTAGTACCTACCTATGACTGGAGGCAGAAAGTTCTGAGGAGTGGTACGTGCCAATGTCTGCTTTATACCCAACATCATTTTATGACCAACCTAGGATCTGTGCAAAGTCACATGCACCCTACAGTAGCATTAGACTTTTGTATACTGGCCAAATGTATGAGTCAGCCAGCAGCGGACTCCCCCAGGTTATGAATACGGCAACGTGTGAATGGAAGGACATTTTCTAGTACACAATGTGCCAAACACATGTTAAAAATTAGCTCCACACACTCCACATTAAACTGCCATAAAGTAACATTTAATAGCAATTTAAATTAGATTTTCTTGTTCGAGTAAAATCTTCACAGTACACTCAAATCTTAACACAATGTTAAAAACACACAAAACAGAGCTATACATACAGTAAATATATAAATGCTGAAAAAATCCAAGTTCTGCAATATTTTCCTGTCAACGACAGAAATAAAAGCAGATTAACAGTAAAGACAGGCATGACTGCAGCTCTCACTGCAGGAGACAACCCCTAGTGTCGAACACACATATAGACTGCATTTTTGAGAGAAATAGTTTCCTCACAAACAGTAAAAACAGCATTTGTCAAAGATAGACTCTGCTAGACGACCCAGAAATTCCTACAGGAATTATAGTAAACACTGGCAGAAATAAAATATTTAAATATATAATTTTAAATAAACATGAAAATAGAAAAATGAGAGGAAGGAGGTCCCCAGATGGGGTTCATCTGAGCAGTAAGCCAGAAAAAAAAAAAAAATTCAGCAATAGATCCTGTGACAAGTCAAAGGACTTTTTTTGGATGGTAGAAAAAGATTCAACACTCACTTCCTGTGACATATGAAGGCTTCCCTCTCAGGACATGCTCAGTTAGTTGTTACATGGAGAGTGGAAGGGGAGCTTTTAAAAGCTGGCCAGTACTGACTTAACTTGGTAAGCAACCTAAAATGCCAGAGAGACAGTGGGAATGATGAACATAGAGAATGTTCCAATATACTCCAGTGAACTGAAGCAAAAACATGAATAGGTAACTGGTGTGTGCTTTAGATTTGAGAGCTGTAAAGAAGTTGCCTCTAAAGGAGGCTGCACTGAATCTGTTTGAGACCACTGCAATTTGCAAGCTTCAGGAAATGGTACAGTATTGTTTTCTATTCATAGATTCACAAATATTCCAAGGCCACTGACTCTCGTGACCCTTCTCACTTTGCCAGTACCCTCTCTCATACAGTATCTCCTTTCTCCAAGAGGTCCATATTAGTCGATCCTGGAGTAGATTTGTGGATATTCGTTCAGTCATCTAGTTTATGTTTAAAAGGAAGATAGTGAATTGCACTGCAAGTTTATTTCAGAGGTTGGGAGTCACTGGGTTATAAACCTACCATGTTTTATCTACTTATGAACCTATGTGTTGGCGAGGTGGCATTTAGATCCCAGATTCTAATGTTGGTAGAGACACTGGACTTGCAGAGAAATAGTAGGTACAGGACAAGAGAGAGTCTCTAAGGTACAGAAAGCAAGACAGATCTCCACTCAACAAATCTATGAAAATTAATAAAGGGATAAAACTTCTAGCCTCTTAGTGGCTCGGATACTTTAGGCCTGTGATCTTTTTGGATAGGAACCTTTGGGGGTTTTCCTATTGTTTGCCATGTTTAGCAAGATACATCCCAGAAGAGCCACTGTACTCAATACCGGACTTGATCAATGACAAATATGACAGAGTGACTACTCTGATGAGGTTCTTTTGACAAATAGCTGGGCTAAATACGGGGATTTCAATAGATCCACTCTTACATGACCGTTAAAACAGAGGGAGCCATCAAAATTAAAAATGTTGGATTGTAGAGCTGTGTTGTCTGGACAAGGTTGAGAGGACAGGTTGTCTACTGAAAGTGATGAGACTACACTTTTTAGCACTTAGTTTAAGCCCATTTTAGTACACCAAGAGTTTGCAACTAGGGAGAGCTCATTCTGGTAGGTTTGGGTATCCTAAGGTGACTTAAACCCTTGTTTACAATTGTCTGCAAACTGTTCTCCAGAAATCTTGGTTCTCTTTTTGGAGATCTGAGAAGCAGATACCAAAAATGAGAGTCCCAGAACAGAGCCCTGAGTGAGAGAGCAGTGTCACTTTCATACTTCAGATGAAGCATTTGCAACTCACACTGTGGGTTTTGTAAGCCGCGGCAGTAGTGTTGTTACCTCACAGCAAGAGGTTCTCCCATTCGATTCTCAGCTGTGCTTGGGAGTGCCTTCTGTGTGGAGTCTGCATGTCCTCCCCACAGTTGGGTAGCGTTCGAAAGACATGCGTGCATAAATGGGAGTGCCTTTGTTGAAGGTTCTGCATCGAGCTGGCACCTCAGCATTTTGTAAAAATCTACTGCCAATCATTAGCGGACCGGAGTTCAGCTGTGGCGACCTCTTACTGGGAAAAAAACAACTGTGTGTGTTTTTTTTTTTATAGCCAGTTTGCTATCCATCTTTCCACATATAAAAGTCAAGTTTCAAAGCATTTAAGCATTTGTATGATGCCAGCATGGGCAACAGAGTCAGCCAGGGCAGGATACACCGAATACACTGCATGGCTACCATCTAGACTGCATAAACTTTTGAAGAAATTTATCAGACTACATAGATAGGATCTATCCTTCAAAAAACCAAAATGTTAGGGTTTAACTCTAATAAGATAGTTAATAAAGTCAGTTATAACACATTCTGTGTGTTTGCAAATAAGGTTTGCATGGCAGATAGGCGTGTAATTAACTGGGACAGTTGTAAGGCTATCCGGAAGAAAGGCACCACACCACTGCTTCACACTACACATCAGGGAGAAAATGAGTAGCTAAACTTAAACAGTTAGAGGAGCATGTCTGCATGGGCATGTTTAACACAATCAATTAAACATGTATCAGGCCCCATGGAGGGAGTCTTTTGAAGCTGGTTATCAATGTCAGTAAATTAGAAGTTATATACCTACCATAACGTTCCATGTTAGTTGTCTTCTCTCGCCTTCTTTCTTGCTGGATGGGTTCGGAGCCGATCCTCGGCTCCGACTTGGCACTTGCTAAGCTCGAGAGCTAATTTTACCAGCTCGAGGCAACCCTATATCCCATGATGCAAGGCGGAGACTACCCAGATCTCGTTTGGTAGCTAAAGAAATAGTAATATTTTCTTCCAACTGAAGAGGAGGAAGAAAAATAACAATACTAAATAACATCATAACCCTCTAGAAAGGATCAGCGTAATCTAGTGACACTAGAAGTTGAACAGCTAGAAAAAGGGAATAACCTCTTAATGGAAGATGCATAATCTTCCTGGTCTGACCAGGCTAGGGGGATGGAGGGCGGGACGCAAGAAAGAAGGCGAGAGAAGACAACTAACATGGAACGTTATGGTAGGTACATAACTTCTAAATGTTAAGTTGTCAATCTCGCCTTCATTCTTGCTGGATGGGACCACATCCCTAGCACCTCTATCCTGGGTGGCTCAATGGAACAGACTCTTGAGAACGGTGGAACCAAAATTTGCTCCGTCTCTGGAGGCCAAATCTAATTTGTAATGTGAAACAAAGGTACGAGGAGAGGCCCATGTGGCTGCTGCACAAATAGTGTCTATTGAAAGTCTAGCTTGAAAAGCTGTAGATGTAGCTAGAGCTCTGGTAGAATGGGCTTTTGGGTTAGAAATCAACTCTTTGCCTCTGAGCTGATCAATGCAAGTGATCACAGAAGACAGCCATCTAGATAAAGTTACCTTAGAAACTGGAAGGCCTTTCCTGTTCTCTGCATAGGATAGAAACAGTTGATCAGATTTCCTAAAAATTTTTGTCTTCTCCAGATGTAAGAGCTGGCGGTGAACATCGAGACAATGTAACTTTTGTTCCGCTCTATCAGAATAATTCGGGAAAAATACTGGAAGATCAATGGATTGATTTAGGTTGGTCTGCGATGCCACCTTTGGTAAAAAAGACTGATTAGTCCTTAGAGATACCCTATCTTTGTGGAATATTAGATAGGGAGGGCGAATACAGAGAGCATGAAGCTCAGATACTCTCCTGGCAAAAGTAATGGCAACTAGAAAAAGTGTCTTCCAAGAAAGCAATTTCAAAGAACAGGCAGCTGCAGGTTCGAACGGGGGAAGAATCAAGGATGTTAAAATTAAATTTAGATCCCACTGTGGTGGGGGGTCTCTAATCGGAGGTTTCAATAAAAAGATACCTCTAAGTAATGCCTTGCAAAGTTTAAGTGACATAATGTTGTGGTCCAAAAAGCCTATATGAAAATTTGAAATGGCTTCCAGTTGAACTTTCACTGTGGAAGAAGAGGATCCTGAATGAAAAATGTCAGCTAAGAAGTCCAATACCGAATGAATTGGAGCAGTATAGGGGTCTATGTTCCTAGCTTTTGCCCAGAAAGAGAAACGTCGCCATTTACTAGTGTAAATCTTTCTGGTAGAAGATTTTAGGGAAGCTACTATGATATCCCATACAGGATTAGAAATCATAGGAAGCCTGGCTAAGGATGGAAGTGGAGCAACCAAGCAGTGAGGTTGAGAGAAGGTATGGATTGGTGCAGTTGACCCGACTGGTGGGTCAGAAGATCTGGAACCGGGTCCAGATGCCATGGCTGTACCAAGAGGTAATGATGTAGGAACGGAAACCATATCTGTCGAGGCCAATAAAGGGCAATGAGAATCAACTTGGCTCTCAAGGCGGTTGCTTTCTGAATTAGCTGAGGTATCAGCGGAAAAGGGGGAAAGGCATAAAGAAGTCCCCGGGGCCAATCTTGGGTTAGAGCGTCTCTGGGGGGGATGGCCTGGAAGGGGGAAGAGAGAGAAGAAGTCTGGGCATTTGCTGTTTTGAGGTGTAGCGAAAAGGTCACAGCAAGGAAGGCCCCACTTCTGAAAAATCTCTTCCGTCACTGACTGTTTGAGAGACCACTCGTAAGGCATGAGAATAGCTCTGCTCAATCTGTCCGCTATGATGTTGGATTTCCCGGGGATGTGCGTTGCTATCAGAAACCGGTGAGAGGAGATTGCCCATTGCCAAAGTCTGAGAGCCTCTCGACAGTGGATACGACTTGGTTCCGCCCTGTTTGTTTATATACCACACTACGGACATATTGTCCGTTTGGACCGCAATAGTTCCCAGGGGAAGAGTCTCGTTGAGGGCTTGCAACGTTAAAAGCACTGCTCTCATCTCCAGAACATTTATGTGCAGATGGTACTCGAAAGGTTGCCAAGTGCCATGGACCATTCTGCCCTGATAATGTCCCCCCCCCCACCCGATCAGGGAGGCGTCCGATGTAACCGTGGCAACCGGGGCAAGAGGAACAAATGGTCTGCCTTGATGGATTTGAGGGGACGATATCCACCAAGTCAGATACCTTTTGCAAGTTGGAGTTACTATGATCTCGTGACACATGGGAAGTTGTTGAAAAGACCATTGGGTGAATAGCATCCATTGTAGAAGACGCATGTAAAAGCGGGCAAGGGGAAGAAGTGTTATGGCGGCCGCCATAAGACCCAGTACCTTCAGAGCAAATCTGGCCTGAATTTTGTTGCTGAGAAGAATCACCTGGATGTGTCTTTGAATGTCCAAGATCCTTTGGTCTGTTAACTTTGCTGAAAGTTGTACGGTGTCCAATCTTGCGCCAATAAAAGTAATAGATTGACAAGGCGACAAGACAGATTTTCCAAAATTTATAGAAATTCCTAGCCCTCTGCAAGTGTGAATGGTGTATTTTCTGGCTTGGAGAAGCTGATGCCTGGTGGTGGCAGTGAGGAGCCAGTTGTCTAGATATAGAAACACCTGGAATCCTTGACGTCTCAGGTGAGCCGTAACCACTGCCATGCATTTGGTGAACACTCTGGGGGCTGTAGTGAGTCCAAAGGGCAGGGCTCTGAATTGGAAGTGACTGGTCCCCAGCCGAAAGCGGAGAAATCTTCTGGAGCGTCTGTAAATTTTTATGTGATAGATCTTCAGGATGCGTACTATCGAGCACATCCAATTGTCCATGCCCAGAAAGGGCAGAATGGACTGAAGCGTGACCATCCGGAATCTTTATTTCTTTACAAACTTGTTGAGTTTGCTCAGATCTAATATTGGTCTCCAGTCCCCTGTCTTTTTTGGAACTAAAAAGAACCTTGAGTAGATTCTGGATCCTATTTGGTCCACTGGGACTGGCTGGATGGCTCTTTTTACTAGCAGTTTTGATATTTCTAGTACTGCTAGTTCCCTTAGACCGGGTGGAACGTCTGGAAGGGTTCCCTTTTGTTGAATTGGGGTTTGAATAAAGGGAATTTTGTAACCCTCTGATATAATTGACTGTACCCATTTGTCTTGAGAAAGGGAAAGCCAGGCTATTGGGTACAGCGATAATTTCCCCCCGACTGCCTCCGAAGGCGGACAATCGGGCAACATCTCAGGGATGCTGGAAGGGTTGGTCAAAGAGGCTCTCTGCTACCCTGATTCTGCGGACCACCTCTGCCCCTAGGGCAGCGTCTATTATTGTTACCCCCTCTGCCTCTGGGGGTAAACTGACTTCGTGTGTCAGGCGTGACTCCTTGAGATTTGCGGAACCACATTTTCCCTCCCTTCTGTCCTTTGGGGTAAGGTCTAGAACAGGTGGAGAAACGGACTCCTACGGCAGAAAGAGTCTTGCCATATTGTTCGCATCTAGTCAAAGTGTCTTTCACTTGAGGTCCAAACAAGGTCGAGCCATCAAAGGGGGAGTTTGTGAAGGACGCCTTGAAGGGGTCTGCAAAATTACAAAGCCGCATCCAGGACTGACGCCTTAAAGCCACTCCTGTGCCTGCGGCCCTACTCGCTCCATCGGATGCATAAGAAATGAGCCGCATGGAGGAGTTAGCAATGGAGTTAAGGATTCTTAGCTGCGAGCTAATCTTATCCTGAGACCCAGCAGCTGACGGATCCTGTAAAACTTCTCCCAACTCTTTAAGAATATCTCTTTGAAGGTGGGTGAAGTGGCATAAGTAGTTCAGCGATCTCATGGCAAAAGTCACTGAAGAAAAAAATCCGCTTATCGTACCTGTCCATAGTCCTAGAATCCTTGTTAGGAGGATGGACAGGTACTGAAGGATCAGCTAATTCCTTCTTGGTGGCAGCAGCCACCACCATGGCATCAACTGGGACACCCTTTGTTAAATACTGTCTATCTTGTGGGGACATAATAAATTTTGAAGGCCTCCTAGGGATAGGTTCCACCGAATCCAGAGCCATCCACGCCTTCCGAGCCACTACCTCCAGGAGAGGGTCGAAAGGCGGAGACACCCAGGAGGTGGAGGGTCGAGATCCTAATGCCTCCAGGTATACGGACTCATCCTCGGAAGGATTAAGGGAGGGCCAGTTCCCCCTCGGAAGGATTAAGGGAGGGCCAGTTCCCCCTCGGAAGGATTAAGGGAGGGCCAGTTCCCCCTCGGAAGGATTAAGGGAGGGCCAGTTCCCCCTCGGAAGGATTAAGGGAGGGCCAGTTCCCCCTCTGCTTAAGGAGTTCAAGGATGTCTGAAAATGAGGCATCCTCAGAGGAGGACCTTGGGGATCCCTCAGACTCATCCAAGTCAGTATCTGATGTAGTAGACTAGGGGAGTCTAGATGTTTCCTCTTACATGTCCTCTTACGCGGGGGTTCCCCTGACGGATCAGGAGAAGCCTCGGAAGGGGAAGATATTCCCAATGGGGAAACCTGAGGCGTTGGATCTCTGGGTCCGGGAGCAAGAGAGTGGGAAGAGACGTCAGCAGGCACTGTAGTGGGAGGAGCTGATGGAACTGTCCGTTGACTAAGCCCAGGGGCTAGTACACTCCTCATCACCTCGGCTCCCCGTCAGAGAGACCAGAAAGTTCCCTCTCCGAAGAGATAGGAACCCCAGGCCTCACCGAGAGGGAAGGCTCCGAGGCAGATGTTGGGGCCGAGCTCACCAACGCCGAAGCTCCGAGAGGGAGAACGGGGTAGGACAAGGGTCCGATGCCACTCGCCCCCTCGGAGCTGATGAGAGAGACCAGACGCCCGGATCCCTCCAATGAAGGTCTCAAGGAGGAAATCGGAGCCGAGGACGACGGAGCCGAAAGGGGTGGTATCAGCTCCGAAGCCACAACGGTGCCGGTTCCGAGGAGCTCCGGCTCCGAGCTCTGTAAGAGAGTCGAAGGAGGAATGTTTGGCGGATGTGAAATAGCTACCATCTGTTGAGATGGGCTATGGAGTATTTGGGCCAATGCCTGAGACTTTAATAGTCTACTCACGAGGTCGTGATCAGACAGCCTGGACGACCGAGAAGAAAGGCTCCTATGGCTCCGCTCCGAGAGCAAGGGTGATCTCGGAGCCGAATGTATAGATTCCACTGAAGGGGATCGAGATCTCTTTTTTGAGATCGATGGAGCCAACGGAGCCGAAGATACGTCGGCTCCAGCCGGAGCTGACACAATGTCTGGATTTGCCAGTATCGGCGCCGGATGGAGCCGATACGGAGACTGGTAAGGTGGAAGAATCGGCTCTGGCCGGAGCCGATCTCGACCCTGGTGAAGATGAACCCGAAGCCGACGGCTTGGAAGTCTGAGCCGAAGGCTTAACAGGTTTCGAGGGCTTCCCCGGCGCCGACTTAGTCGGGGAGCTCTTGGGCTTTAATAAGCCCCTTAATATCAGCTTATTTTTTCGCTCCTGCAGGACTCTTGGGCTGAAAGCATGACAGACAGCACAAGAGTCCTGCAGGTGCGAAGGTCCCAGGCAATAAATACAAGAAGTGTGACCGTCTGTCAGAGACATCTTCTGACAGCACGAGTCACACTTCTTGAAGCCTGAAACCTTAGTGTCCTTTGACATAACTGTGTCGAGGAAACACAATAGTAACACACACACAAAAACACTCAATCCAACAATTTAAAATAAACAGGGATAACACACAGTCATACACAAACAATCCCTGACAGGAAAAAATTTAGGGAGTGGAAGGCCTAAGGCCTAAACTAGGGAAAGGGAATAAATTACTCGAAAAAAAAGAGGGAACACTGACGGGAATAGGGCTAAAGTAAGTAGTTAGGTTAACAAATACAAATATATATAAAAATTTAAAGGGGGGTAGATGAAAAGTCTCAAAAACTGTTCACTTACCTAGAGCTGGTAAAAGAAGGCACCTCGTTAGTGAAGCGGCAAACGAGATCTGGGTAGTCTCCGCCTTGCATCATGGGATATAGGGTTGCCTCGAGCTGGTAAAATTAGCTCTTGAGCTTAGCAAGTTCCGAGTTGGAGCCGAGGATCGGCTCCGAACCCATCCAGCAAGAATGAAGGCGAGACTGACAACTTAACATTGATCTTTAGAGATAATTGTGGGAATAAGGAATTCATATATTTTGGGACCTTAGATAGAAGTCTTAAATGCTCAGATGAGAAGCTAGTACTAAATTTGTTCATGAGTATACTGGCAATATCAGCTGGGTCAAAAAAAGGAGGTCTCATTACAAATACATTTTAAGCAACACAAAGAAAACTAAGAAAAAAAATCACTGACATAACTAAGGATTTATAATTGCATTTGGCTTTAGAGACCAGCATAACTTCATGGGATCCTTTAGTGGATATGAACGTGTTCAGTTCTTTTGTAATTCTTCAGATATCAGTAGTGAGAAGATGGATTTTGACTTGAATAAATCATTTAAACTACAAAACAAAAGAAATGCGTCATTTACGGTGGAACACCAGGGTCGTCTGCTTTTAAATTTACCATAATACTTAGTATTGGTAGAGACTGCTTGCTCTATGCATTTTTCTAAATGGGTGTAGAATTCTTTAGTGAATCTTTCTGTTGTATTAAGGCCTGGGAAGGTGCATTCATTAGGAAATGTTAACATTTCATTGCACTGTAAAGTCAAGAAAGGCATGCTTACAGTCCTTAAATTTAGTATGGTTTGCTGTAGGAGCCTTTGGTAGCTTAAAGGAGAAGGTCACAAATTTATGGCCAAACTTCACTGGGAAAAGAGAAATCAGAGGAACAGTGCAAGAAGTGGACATACTCGGAAGAATCAGGTAAATAATTCTGTGTTCTCTACTAGATTTATTGACCAGCTGCTCAAGGAATTTTTTTGTTTATTTAGTCTAGGAATGTTTCAGCATCCTTAATGAAGGGTTGTTAAAGTTACCCAAAATAAGGGAGCTTTTGCTAACCGAGATTATTTATTTAGAACACTGAGGAATCTTATCTAGTTACCAGGGGACAAAGAGTGTGTTCCGTAGCACTCTATTAGTCGATAAATAATCCTACCTAGAGTGATCTGCGAGTCCCCCTAAGGCTCTGACTGGAAGTAATAAGTCGGATGACAAATACTGACACTTCACCACAGTTGCCACTGGACCTGAAAGAAAAAAAAAAAAACATGGTACACGGAGTGTTCTACTTACATTTAAAGCAGAGTTTCTGTAACTATGCAGACATGGATGTTTTCCAAATGCAGGTATGCCTCAAAATCAGGCAATTTGTTCATTATGAGACAGTTTCAACTCTTTTTGGGATCCAAATTAATGCAGACAAAACAAAGGCAATAGCAGTAAACAAAGTACCACACATGAACTGGCTCAGCAATACCCATATTTAGGAGCATTGGTTAAAATAGATTCTGTTATGACAGCTAAGGATATGTGGGAAGAGTCTAAAAAGATAATACTGAGAAGCTGGAAGCTCTGTTTACATATATGGATAGCAAGATATAAAAAACAATGAAAATGTTTTAGTCCCTTTAGTCTTCTACACCGTTCAGGAGTATTTATCAACTAGAGGAGAAGCTGTGAATAGCAATTAATAAAAGAGTTGAAGTATTTTATCTGGGAGGGGAACAGGGCAAGAGCAAGTGGGATAAGTTGATTCTTCCAATAAAACAAACGGGAGAATCTCAAGAAATAAGGACGGGTTGGAATTTTGAATGTAGATTCTACGGAGAATAATCATACAGAATGCTACATTCATAAAGTAGCAGAAAGTATTTTAAGAAACAAGCCAACATGGGAATGGAAAAAGGGGATTCGGCCAACAGAGAGGACTGCAATTAGGGGTAAGTTAATAGGCAAGAGGGGGCTGGAATTTACTGGAGGAAACTAGCAAAGGAACTAGAGTACTGGAAGCAAATAAAGGGAGAGGGACAGAGAAAGGTAATAGAATGGGAAAAGTCCAAGAATACATTTAGACTGCAGGCTAGAGATTGCCTTCCGTTATTAAGGATTGATATCAGAATATAGGCAAAGAGAAAGAAATGGAGGGATCCTAAGTGAAAAAAACAGCACTGGTAAAGTTTTTAGTAGAATCTAGAACAGATGCTGCTGTTAAAACAGGATAATTATTAAGGTATGTAGTTATCATGCAACATTTTATAAGAATAAAAGGAAGTTAAAAAGGACTTGGAAGAGAGAATGGATAAGCAATTCAAAAAACAATGGGAGGACATGTAGGACTCAAATATGCAACAAAGTCTAGGTATTTTTTTATCCCAAGCAAACTTTAAATAATTTTTTCCTCGGGTAGATTACAAATGTTAGAGGTGTGATGGGAAAGAAAGAGGTAATTGGGAACATATTTTTGGGAGTGTAATGAGTTGGCAGACTTTAAAAATTCCCTGCTGACCACTCCATCAGAAAACCTGGGTGAGAAAACCGATGTAACCACTCCATCAGAAAAACTGGGTGAGAAAATTGATGTAACCAAGGATATGAATATTTTTTTTGTGCTGCGATACAGAATTGAAATTGCTTAGACATCGTAAGGACTTGCCACATTTAATTCTGGTGGCTGTCAAAAATGCAATTACTAGATAGTGAAAATTAAAGTCTAAACAAATCATACTAGAAGTAGTGCATAGTAACATAGATAAAAGAACTGGAAGTAGGAACTTCAGAAAAGGGAAGGAGCAATTACACAGAAAAAATGGGAATTGTGGAATAATGTTTTGGATGAGAATGAGGTTTAAAGGGAAGGCAGAAATGGGCTATATAATGGTCGAATGAAATATGTAATCATTGATTAAATGTGCAATTGCCACGTCATAAGTGATAATTCAATAAATATTTTTTTAAAACAAAGATCAGACAATTTATTGTTTAGATATCTAGCTTTAAGAGAGATACCTTAATGCAACCCAATTTTGAGACGGATAGGTTAGCTACAATGAAGTATCCAACTGGACTCTGCCTAAAAAAAGGCATTGGGGACAGTAACTGCTTTAGCCAGTATATGAAAGCTCTGAAGAAATACAAATCACCTTTTGCAAAACTACACTGTCAAGCATCTTATCCCATGCTGACACATGCCAAATCCCCCTTGAATAACACCAACTACTTAAAATGGTTAATGAAGCCAATTAATGTGTCTTTGTATCTATGAATCAGTTGGGGTGAAGGAAAGACTCCACTCAGGACAAGTGTCTTATCTGCATTTGGAACATGACTGAAAAGTTGACACGTCTTTCAACATACCTCTCAGGGTTGTACGACTAGTCATTCACTCCCACATGCACTGCTACCATATAATAATTGTCAAGAGTTAGGGTACTTGGCGCCCTTGGAGCATCAGAGATTTTGGGACCTGAAAGAAATTTACTGTAACCCTCTCCTTGTCAGCCCTTGCAAGTGATAAAATCAGTGTGTCTGACAACAGAGTCGCCTACCACCAAAACATTTTTAATGCTGCTGTAGCAGAAAGGGATATATTTGAAGTGTTTTTTGCTCACAGTAACTCCTTATGGAAGGTATGCATATGGTGGACAAGGGGCCTGATTTTTGCTGACACAATCTGGACTTATAGAAGGCTCTAGAAATGACCGTTATATGGCCTCAGCATACCTAGATGGAAGTCTACGAAATTCACCGGGAAAGTTTGTAGGCGATAGGAAAGCCTCCACATTAAAAAGTAGTTATGTACTCACCATAACATTCAATCTGTGCTGTCCATTTTCATTTTTCCTCAATGAACGGGTTCTGATCAGACTCTGCCACCTTCCACAGATTCTAGGATCAGACTCTCGAGCTCCTCCCTTACCCATAATGCCCCCGACCACTGCACTACCTCAGATTGAGTTTGCTGCTATTATATGTGCTATTACAGAAAATACAATAAGAATGCAATACAAAAAAAAAAAAAAAAAGTGATAGATGATCAGGAGCTCAAAAGTACAGTTTTGTACCTACCATAAATGTAGATGTCCGATAGGCATGCATCTGCAGTCCTTACAAATGGGTTGTCCTGTCGTCAGGCAGCCCTTCGGTCGGCCGGATTCCAAAGTCTGGGTCTGGCCTCGGCTGGTGTCGCACTTCACCCGACGTCATAGCTGCAGTTCTTCGGGTATAAAGACATCAGCCGACGCCATTTTCCTCAGTGTTTCTTGCCCCAGATGCCAGGTGCCCTCTAGGAAGGCTAAATTTGGATAAATGCAAATGGTTCCAAATAGTAGAGAGCAAACAAAAAATAAGCATGCATGTACATATATACAAACAAATACACCATAATAGATTCCCCCAGCTAGCTACAAGATGGGCAAATACCCTAGGAGTACCACAGAGGGGAAGGAGGGTGGGTAATCCTGACTGCAGATGCATGCCTATCGGACATCTACATTTATGGTAGGTAGAAAACTGTACTATGTCCTTCAAGGATGCATCTGCAGTCCTTACAAATGGGTAGAATACCATAGCCAAACGGGGGAGGAGGAGAAATAAGATTATGGTGTAGTTAAGATCCCTTGCAAAACAGCAGTGGCAAAACCTGCTCGGGATCTGGAGTATAAAGGTAAATTATAATGCTTGGCAAATGTATGCACAGAGCTCCAAGTAGCAGCCTCTAAAATGTCTTTGGTAGCCACTCCTCGTAAAAAAGCTGTGGTAGTGGCTGTAGCTCTTGTAGAGTGAGGCCTGATGTTTTCTGGAGTTTTCTTCCCATGGTAGGAGTAACAAAATCTAATGCAATTTCCTATCCACTTAGAGATTGTCTGTTTTGAAATTGCTTTTCCTTCCATTCCTGTTGCATATGCTACCAGTAGCTGGTCAGTTTTTCTATTGCTCTTGGTCCTGTCCAGGTAGTAACGTAATTGTCTATGTACATCCAAGGTGTGCAACAGTCTTTCGCCCCTGTTCTGTGGGTTGGGGAAGAATGTAGGTAGGTGGATAGCTTGATTTAAAGATACCCTGGAGACCACCTTTGGCATAAAAGTAGGATTAGTTCTCATGGACACTCTATCTTGATGGAAGATCAGGAAGTGCTGTACTGCCATTAATGCCTGTAGCTCAGATACCCTTCTTGCTGAAGTGATTGCAAGCAGGAAAGCAGTTTTCCATGATAAGTACTGTAATTCTGCTGTTGCTGCTGGCTCGAAAGGAGGGAGTGTCAACTTTTCTAGCACAAAGTTCAAGTCCCATGCTGGCAATGGTGGCTTCCTAGGGGGCTTTACATTTTTAATCCCTCTCAGAAACTGCCTGAGCAGAGGATGTGAGAAGACTGGAGGATCCAAGTTGTATTCTGCTGAAATAGCTGATGCATGAATCTTAATGGAAGAATAGGACAGGCCGTTGTGGAAGAGCTCTGCCAAGTATTCCAGGATGTTAGCTATGTTTACCAGTGACACATTCTCTCCTTTTGCAGTACTCCAAATGAGATATCTTTTCCATTTTGCTGAATAATTTTTTCTTGTTGAGGGTCTGCGAGCCTCCAAGATAATGTCTTTAACCCTTTGAGATAAATCTGGGTTATTTGGTCTTATGCAATGTTCCAGGCAGCCAGCTGCAGTGTTTTCAGGTTTGGATGCAGGGTTTTGAAGTTGTTCTGTGTTAACAGCAAGGGAACTAGGGCAGAGGCCATATTTGTTCCCGAGACATACTCCTCAGTAATGGGTACCAATGTTGCCTTGGCCAGTCTGGAGCTATCAGGATGATCCTTGGACGGTCTTCTTTGATCTTTAATAGCACCTTGTGCATCAAAGGAAGAGGTGGGAATGCATATGCTGTCAGGTTTTTCCAACTGAAAGATAGGGAGTCCACTTTCCAAGCAAGTGGGTGGTACGTCCTTGTGCAGAATTTTTTCAGTTGGTGATACGTCCTTGTGCAGAATTTTTTCAGTTGGTGATTGTGTGGGGATGCAAATAAGTCTATTTCTGGTAGTCCCCATTTCCCTGTAATGGTTTTGAAGATGTCCGGATGCAGCATCCATTCGTGGGCATCCGTGGTAGTTCTGCTTTGGATGTCTGCTAGTATATTTTCTTTTCCTGGCACAAAAATTGCTTGTAGCTGAATGTTGCAGCTCAGTGCCACATTCCAGAGGTCCATTGCCATCCGGCATAGAGGGTATGAATGTGTGCCTCCCTGTTTGTTGATGTACCACATAACTGTGGTGTTGTCCGTCCTTATCAGCAGTTGACCCTGTCGGAGAAATGGTCTGAATGCCTGAATTGCTAGTTTTACTGCCAGCATTTCCTTTTGATTTATGTGTAGGTGCAGCTGGTCTTGAGTCCATAAGCCTTGTATGCACTTGTCCAGCATGTGTGCCCCCCAACCGAGGTCTGAGGCGTCTGTTGTGATGGTCTGGCTTGATTGAGTGCTGTGGAAGGGCAGTCCCTTGTTGGATTGACAGGCCTGAGCCCACCATTGGAATTCTTGTTTCAGGCATGGAATTATTGGAATTTGGGTTTCTAGGCTGTGCTTGTGCTGAGACCATAAATTCCTTAGGTACCACTGTAACTTTCTCATATGTAGTCTGGCATGTGGAATCAATATTATGCAGGATGGCTTTTCTTGCTGTTAGCTGGTTCTGCTTTGTTAATGCCATGAAGTAGAAAGGGAGTTGTTCCTGTTTTTCTACTGTCAGGAATGCCATTTGTTTTGATGTGTCCATCGGGATGGTATCAGCCTTGACTTTTTTATATTGACTGTGTATCCCAGGGCTTGTAGTAGATGAATGACCCTTTCCAAATCTTTTGTTAATTTGTTTTTGTTGTCCGCTTGTAACAGGCAGTCGTCCAGGTAAGGGTAAATTTGAATTCCCTGAAGCCTGCAATGAGCAATTACTGATGCCAGGCATTTCGTGAATACTCTGGGCGCAGTAGATAAGCCAAAGGGCAATGCTGAGAATTGATAATGCTCTGATCCTGCAAGAAATCTGAGGTATCTTCTGCAATTTGGTCGTATGGGGACGTGCAGGTCTGCCTCCTTGAGATCTAGAGTTACCAGCCAAGACTCCTTGCCCAGCATGGGAAGAAGCTGCTGTAGGGTCAGCATTTTGAATTTTGGAACAATGAGGTATGTGTTTAAAGCGGACAGGTCGAGAATAGGTCTCCATTGGTTTTCTTTTCTTGGTACCAGGAAGAGTCTGGAGTAAAATCCTTGCCCTTGTTCCATAGATGGTACCCTTTCTACAGCTCTCATCCTTAGTAAGCGAGTTATTTGTTCTAGAGCTTCTGTCTTCTGATTTGGAGGTAGGTTTGGCATTCCTCTCTTCCTTGGTAGAGTATGGAAGTGAAACCTGTAGCCTTGGTCTATTGTCTGTAAAATCCATTTGTCTCCTGTGATGTAATGCCAGTTTACTGAAAATAAGGCTAGCTTCCCGCCTAAGGGTGCCTCTAGTTGTTCCCTGGTAGGCGGTGCCAGAGCCAAGTCACTGCGATTGTCCTGTGGAAGTGGTGGTGGCTGGATCTGTGGCTGTACCTCGCTGGTTGTTAGCCTGCCACTGACGTCCCCTGTAGGCACCTCTGGATTGACCCCTGCCTCTTGAGCTCCTATTCCTGCCTCTCGGAGCTCTGGAGATGTCTGGAAAGGACCAATTCTTGGAAGGCCAGTTCCTGCTAAACCTTGGAGGCTGGACCTGCAAGAAATCCTTGACTGTCTGGACAGATTTTGCTTTCTCTTCCACCTTCTTCAGCACCTGCTGCGCAGGGGAGCCAAACAAATTGAGCTTATCCATGGGAGCATCTAGGAGCTTTGATTTAACATGGTCTGGTAAGGACTGCTCTTTTAACCATGCATGTCTTCTGATCACTGTGCCAGTCATGGCTGATCTAAAGGAAGCCTCCAGTGCATCATAGCCACATTTTAAGGAATGATTACTGACCTGCTGAATGTTATGTACCATTTCCTGTACAGATTTTTTTGTCTAATGGTTCATCCGAGGACAGTTTTTTAGTTAATTGGTCTAACCTAAATTCCTGATACTGAATCATGTGGAATTGACAGTTCAAGGCCCTAGCTGAAAGAGTAGCAGAAGTGTAAACTTTTTACCCCATCTCTAAGGCCCTAGATTCCCTTTCAGAGGGAGGGGTTTTTAGTAGAAGTAGCTGCTACAGCCTTGGGTCCCTGGGAGATAGTTTCGGGATCTGCAAAAGGGGCCTTATACAAATGATAATGTGTGTCCGAAACCCTGTAGTACCTATCGGGCTTAGCAGGGGCCGGAGGAAGAGAATCAGGAGCAGTACAAGCATCATTAAAAGCATCATCCACAACAGTAAGTACTGGAGGAATGGCTAAAGGCCTATGCTGTGGCAAATGCAAAAAGGTTCTAAGCCTTTTCCTAGAGTCTGAAAAATCCTGGCCCTGCCATTGAAATTGTTCCCTCATAGCATGCAAGGTTTCCCCAAAAGAAAATTCCTCAGGCGGAGAGGCAGAAGGAATGGACTCTTCTGCATCAGAGTCCTCATAAGGAGAAAAGGGGCCCTCTGAAGGGTTTGAATTATCTGATTCATCAGACGAGCCATCTGAAGAAACTGGCTCAGGGAGCTATAGTCCTCTTCTCTGGAGGTGGGTGAGAGGCCCTGTCTGGATGTGGTTGGGATCCCCGGATCAAAGAAATGAGATCCTCTGCTAGACTAAGCATTTGTGAACTAGAGCTAGGCCTGTGAGAGGGGGACTTAGCAGGCACAGATTTTGTAGCTTTTGCTGCTTTAGCCCTGGCAAAGGCCTTAATCGACATGGATGCAGGAGGCCTAGCAGCTCCACGTGCAGGGGTAGAAATATCCAAAGGGATAGTATCAGATAAATCCTGTGAACCTGCAAGAGCAGGTGGGATTTCAGTAGCAGATTCAGCCAGGCTGGATGAGGCCTCGGTGAGTGGCAAGCTTTCGGCCGAAGGAAGAACCGTGGACTCGGTTTCAGCCGAAACCGAGACACTCGCGGTTGGCTTAACCGCGGTTTCGGCCGAAACAGCGGACCGCGAATGTCGGTCCTTTTCCTTGCGCTTTTTAGAAATTTGCGTAGTCGGAGTATCCGACGGCATAATGTAAGCAAAATCGGAGCCAAAAAACTCTTCAGCAAATTCCGACCGACGTCTAAGCGTCCGTCGGTTGAAAGAAGCACAGGCTAGACAAGCTGCTACGTCGTGGTCTGGGCCTAAGCAAGGTAAGCAGTAAGAGTGGAAATCTTTATGAGGTATTTGTTTCCCACAAGTTAAACAGTTATTCACTTTTTCTGACATCGGCTGAGGCAAGAAAGAGTCCCCAACGGGGTACTTAGCTTTTTAGAAGTCTTTGGAACTTGTAGTAGTAATCTCTGGTTCTGACCGACCGGCACTTGCGAACAACTTCTGCTTCGGGCGCCACGCGGCAAGAAAGACTGAAGAAAATGGCGTCGGCTGATGCCTTTATACCCGAAGAACTGCAGCTATGACATCGGGTGAAGTGCGACACCAGCCGAGGCCAGACCCAGACTTTGGAATCCGGCCGACCGAAGGGCTGCCTGACGACAGGACAACCCATTTGCAAGGACTGCAGATGCATCCTTGAAGGACATCAGGACTATGGTCCCTATCAACAATTCTGTTAAGTCTCTCTCAAAGACATGGACAGGGGGAGGAGGGAGGGAAGTTGAGGAAGAATGAAAATGGACAACATAGATGGAATGTTATGGTGAGTACACAACTTCTTTATCTGATGTTGTCATTTTCATGCATTCTTCAACAAATGAGTGCCCAGCTATGGTAACCTTGGGTGGCCTTCATGGAAGGATGTTCTGGAGAACCGCTGAAGCAAAAGCAGCTCTGTTTCTGGAGATTATGTCCAATTTGTAATGAGTAATGAATGGGCATTAGACCATGTGGCAGCTGCACAAATATCAATGGATGCTCTAGCCCAGTAAGCAGCTAATGTAGACATTGACCTGGCTGAATGTGCCTGTGGTTGTCTTGGCAAATTTATGCCTCTCAAGGAATAAACATATGAGATACTAGTATTATTAGTAAAGGAGACAAATAATTGATCAGCTTTCCTAAACTCGTTGGTCCTATGAAAATAAAAACGAAGATGCCCATGTACATCTAGAAGTGTGTATTCTCCTTTATTTTCAAATTTGTGGAAGAAAACTGGAAAACTGATCACTTGCTTGATGGTGGTTTCAGAGGCAACTTTTGGTAAAATGGAAAGGTTTGTGCATAAAGTGACTCCGTCTTTGTGAAAAAATAAATACAGGTCATTTGGAAGATGGTGCTTGGAGTTAAGTACATTTACAGCCACCAGAAAGACAGTTTTCCAGGAAAGAAACTTGAGATCTGCTTTAGCTGATGGTTCAAAGGAGAATGTACTAAAGTTTCAAAACCACAGCGAGGTCCCAAGGTGAAGTAAGGTCTTTTATTGGAGGTCTAAGTAAAAAGGTACCCTTAAGAAAAGGGTATACATTCATTTACTCGATGTAACGATCTTCGAATGCTACATTTTCCAAACCAGAATGTCGATTTTTAAAGTGGCAGTCAGAATGTTGTACAAAACACCGAATGCGACATTTCCAACCGCTCTACCACCTAAACAAGTGCTACCATGGGTCAAAAAGGGAGGGATATTGTATGGTTCGCAGTTACGAGAACCTGTTGCACTGCTTTTGCACATTTTCCGGTTGGCCATCCACTGGCCGATCAAATGAATGTACACCTAAGAAAAGCCTTACATAAATTTAGAGAAGGCTACAGGAGAAGCATAATCTCGGTTGTGACAGTTGGAGATAACTGCTAACTGAACTTGGTCTGCCCTGAAAAATCAATGCAAGGAAATCTAGAACAGCAGGAAGTGGGGCAGTAGAAAAATATAACTCTCTCTGATGAGCCCAAAAAGAAAATCTTTTCCATTTACTTTTGAAAATTATCTTAGTTGAAGGTTTATGAGAGGAGACTAGGACTTTTCGAACTGGGAAGGAAAGCCTGGAATGTCTGGCCATCACTGGAATTGGAGAAATAATGTGGTCAACTTGAGCCTGCATAGGTGACTCTGTGCTGATGGGTGAGACAGGAGGTCTGGACTGGGATCCAGGGTATAAGAAGGATGTATTAGATGAGACCAAAGAAGGGGAACCGTACCGGTCAAGGCCAGTAGGGAGCAATAAGGATTACTGTGCTCTTCAACTGGAGTACTTTCTGAAGAAGCTTGGTGATGAGAGGCAGGAGTGGATAAGCATAAAGGAGTCCAGAGGACCAAACATGGACTACGACATCTCTCAGTGACTGCCCCTAAGTTGGGATAAGGGCAAAGAATCTGCTGCATTTGTTGAGGGGAGAGGCAAATAGTGGCGAACATGACCTTCCACAGCTGGGGTTTACCTTACTGTGACCTAATTGGTTGAGACCACTAGTGAGGCACGAGGATCGTCCAGAGTTTGTCCACTAGAATACTGTATTTCCCCAGTATGTGTTTCATTAAAAGAAAGCAGTTGAATGAGATCACCCACTGCCATACTCTCATTGCTTCTCAACATAAGGGGTAGAATTTAGTTCCTCCCTGTTTGTTGATATACCAGACTATCGAAATGTTGTCCATTTGTATTGCAATAGTCCCTAGAGGGAGAAAGCTCTGAAAGTCCTGCAATACTAGAAACACCACTCATCTCTAGGACACTGATATGCAAATTGGTCTCATGTGGGGACCGCATGCCTTGAACAGTCCATCCCAAGTAATGCCCCCCCACCCCAACTGGGAGGCGTCCGTAGTCAAATGTGGCATTGGGGGGGTGAAAAATGGATGCCCTTGACCAATTTCCTTGGAGGGAATCCATGAAATAAGATACTTTCTGCAAGCCCAGCCTGAGACAGTTTTATCGGATGTCTTAAGGAGTGGAAACGAGAAGTGGGAATTAAAGTAAATGCAGCAGCCATCTACCCTAAAGCTTTGGGGACCTGTTTTGCTGGGGGAGAAGGAAGAGAAAGAATCTGTCTGAAATGCATCTTCAATGTAAGATCTCTGTTTTGATGCAGAAGAGCTAGAGAATTGACTGTCTAAACGAGTCCCTATAAACTCCAAGACTTGGACTGGCTGAAGTTGTGATTTGTCCATATTGATAATGATTCCCTGTGAATAGTATTGTTAGTGACTCCCAGTGAGTGAGACAGTTGGTGTAAATAGTCTTTGGATTTTATGAGCAGATTCCTGGTCAGTGCGGTGAGGAGCCAGTTGTCTAAGTAAAGAAACATTCTGAATCCGAGCAGTCCCAAGTGAGCTGTTACGGCTGCCATGCATTTGGTGAACACCATGGGGGTTGTGGTAAGACCAAAGGGCAGGGCTCTGAACTGATAATGACTGGCTTCCAGCCAGAAGCCTAAATACCTTTGACAGCACCTGTTCATTTTAATGTGATAGATAACATCCAGTCGTACTTTTGCAGGAAAGGTAAAATGGACTGAACCATGACTATCAGGAATATGGAATTCTTTACAAACTGATTTTGATAACAGAGATCCAAGATAGGTCTCGGGTCCCCTGTCTTTTTGGTACTAAAAAGAACCTTGAGTAAATTCCAGATCCTGCTTGGTCTGGGGCAACCTCTTGGATAACTCTTGTCTTGCAACTTTCGGATCTCTTGAGCTGCTAGCTCACTCTGATTAGGTGGAACATCAGGGACAAGTTTCCTCTTTTTTATAGGAATTTGTAAAAAGGGAATGAAATATCCTCTGGCTAGGATCCTTTGCACTCAAGAGTCTTTTGGATGACTATACAGGCTTTTTGGTGCAAGGATAAGTGCTCCCTGACTGCCTCCAGAGAGGGACAGCCGAGCAACCTTTCAGGAGTACTGAAAGGATCTGTCCGAGGAGGCATCTCGAGTTTCTTTATTCTGTGGACCCCATCTGCCATGTGGGCGACGTCTACCATTGTAGTCATTTTCTCCCCCCTGCTTTTGGGGGAAAACTTCCTGTGCAATTCTTGGAAAGGACCTTGAGATTTCCAGGACCACATCATTTTCCCACCAAGTTGAATCCTTGAGAAAGTTCTCTGCAGGGCAGAAAAGCAGATACCAATAGCAGACAAGATTTTTCTGTCCTGTTCACTGCAGGAGAGAGGCTCTAATGACAGGCTCAAACAAAGATCCATTAAAAGATTTTTCCGTCCTGTTCACTGCAGGAGAGAGGCTCTAACGACAGGCTCAAACAAAGATCCATTAAAAGAAGCACTGATAAATGACACCTTGAAGGGCTCCGCAAAAAAAAAAAAAAAAAAAAAAAAAAAAAAAATAATCACACAACCAAATCCAGGCATGTCTCCTTACAGCTAAGACTCAACCAGTCTCCCAAGAGGTACCTTCAGCTGCATGCAAAATTAACCTCATGGATGCATTTGTAATGGACTGTAGGGTGGCCACTTGTGAGGCAAACTACTTCTGTTCCCCTGCAGACATGGACTCTGGGGCAGAATTAGAAAGTTCCAAGTCCCTCTGTAATATGAAGAAATGTGCCAGGTAGTTCAGTGATCACAGGGCAAATGTCACTGATGCATACACTCACTTCCCGAACCTGTCCAACACCTTAGACTCTGTTAGGTGGATGGACAGTGGAGCTTTGTTCAGCCAGCTCTTTTTGGTGGCTGCTGCAACAACCATGGCATCTACAGGTTTTCCTTTAGTCCAGTACTGTGTCAGCAGGGGTGCTCAAAATTTTGTCTGGGTGTTTGGGGATTGGTTCTACGCAGTCTGGTTCCTTCCATGCCCTGAGAGAGTCAAGGTCTACAAGCTCATCTGCAGGGTGGGTAACCCAAGACGTAAATAATGTCCAGACCCAAAGGCTTCCAGGAAGTTTGGGTAGACCAACCACCTTTCAGGCAAAGAATCTCTAGGATGTCTCCAAATGAGATGTCCTCAAGTGAAGATCTAGGGGACACTTCCCCTTCATCAAAACCAGTGTCTTCTGTGAGAAATTCCTGCAGGGAATCAGAGTGCCTCCTTTTGCACAACGTCTTCTGAGAGACCTCCTCAGTGGGGGATTCTGGCAATGTATCAGAAAGGTGGGCAGTTCCCAGGTGGGAACTGGCTGGAAGCTCGCACAGGCTGGCTGTTCCTGAGGTGTGTAGAATAAGCAGACATGTTCATAAGTGTTTAGTAGGCCAATTACCACAAGGGCCTTTTTAAGCCTAGCCATGCATCCCAAAATCTCGGACAAGTTCTGATACCCTTGATAAGTGTAAGCATGGGCCTGGGAGATAAACCATTTACAGGTTACCTGTGTCCATTAGAGACATAGGTGCCAAACCAGGGATGAATTTCCTGTTTCCCATCCAATTGTTCAAGTTGCACATGTGATTAGTGAGGAACTCTGCTTCACACTGAGCCTGTTCTATAGCTGGGTTAGTCTCTGGGATACATACCCATCTCTCCAGCAGGTCCTATCACATGCAAGGTTTAAGTCTTTAGAACGGGTAATTCTGGTGTGGTTTGTTTTGTGGATATGCAAGAGGTCCAGAGTGGGGTCTGACAATGCCTTGTATGCCAGGCATAGATCTCCCCTCAAACATTTGTAGGAGAATACAGGGATAGGGCCTCGAGGCAGACTGCATAGGATATTTTACTTATGCCCTGTATTCTTTTAGTGATGAAGCTCTGTGGAAATTCCAGTTGTGGGATATGCCTGGTTAGGTACATATCAAAGGGGGCATTGTACTCAATGATAGGTCTGATAAATGCCGAATACAGTGGAACAATGACTTTCTTGGACTTAGATGCCATGCCTTTGTTTAGAAGTTGAGCAACATAGAATGATTTCCTCACCACTGTAGACAAGTAATGGTCAAAAGCTAGATCGCTATCGGTGTGTCCTTAAGTCCCTGACTAATGGGTCACCTCTAAGGGGTATGTTGTCAATATGACAGTTACCAGGGATGGATAACTTCCCAAAGGATACTATTGTGCATTTCTTGGCATTTAGTTTTAGTCCATGGCTCTGGCACCAGTTGTTTGTCTGTAAGCCTTTCCTAGAGAACATTTGTCAGTTTGAGATTCAATGACAGCTCTAATTTGCAATGATCTGCAAATTTAGCCAGCCAGAGACCACAGACATTGGCTTTGACTTCTTCCGAGAAGCAAATGCCAAAAAGGAGCAGTTCGAGGACTGATCCCTGAGGGACTCCACTTATGACTGGCTTCTCTGTAGAGGTGGATTCCCCAATTCCAACTTCCAGGGTCCTGTCTGTGAGCCAGTTGGCTGCCAGGTGACATGCGGGTTTGTACCCAACATCTTGAGTTTGTCAACAATGCCTCAAGTGGGGTATTGTGTCAAATGCCTTGGCCGGGTCAAGGTAGGCAGTGTGAACAAGTTTGCCCTCATCAATTGCTTTGGTGACCTTCTCAAAGAAGTCCACCAGGTAAGTAGGCATGGTCTGCCTTTGACAATACCAAACTGGGTTGTGTCTGGAGGTTTACTATATCTCTATTGATCATCTCCATGATAATTCTTTCCATGGCTTTACATATAAGATTTATGGGTCTGTAGAAGGCCCACCTTTGTGCAGAGGGATGACTGTTGCCTTTCTCCATTCATGAGGCACAAAGCCTGTTCGGAGGCTACAGTTAAATAATTCTAGAGGCCCTGATAGGTCATATTTCATACTATTCAGAAGGCATCCTTGGATATTGTCTGGGACCACTGATGCAGTGTTCTTGGTCTTAAAAGACAGCATTAAGGACTTGTTCCGTAGTGATAGGAGGAGTTCTATTTGATGATATTTCCTGAGAAAAAGTAGAGAAGGAGAGAGGGGTAAAGTTGGAGCTGAATTTATCAGCCAGGAGGTTTGCTATATCTGCTGGCTCAGTACAGGTGGCTCCATTTATAATGAGCTCTGAATACAACTGTGTACTGGCTTTGAGGTTGCCGACATAGCTAAAGAATGCTTTGTGGTTGTGCTTGGCCTGGGAGGCTAAATTCACCTCAAATTTGGCTTTGGTAGACTATTTGTCCTCCGAGATGTTTGTTTAGTTTAATGAGAGTGCTTTTATCCTGCTGGATGCTGCACCTCCTAATTTCTGCCATGATTTCCTTCCTTCTGTTATACAGCCTATTGATTATGCAATTCCACCACGGTGGCTTGTTTTTGAGTTAGTTCTGCATTTCTTTATTTTGGGTACAGCTGCCTCTATGCAACTATTAACATGCAGGGTTTCTGTGAACAGTTCTGCATAGGCAGCAGCGTTACCAGGGTTTATGGGGGCTTGAAATTTTGCCAGATTTTCACTTAATAGCAGGAGGTTAGCCTTAGAATATTTCCTGAATATTCCAGGTTTAGCTGGGGGTCCAAGTTTATTTTTATTTCAAAGGACACCATTTTGTGGTTTGACCTTACCAGGGAAGGCATTACAGTAGGGGGTGTGTAGCACTCTCCCATATTAGTGAGGACCAGATCCAGTATGGTTGCACCCCTTGTTAGTGCACTGACTATCTGGTTCAGGGAGTTTGTGTTCACAAAAAACAGGAATCTATGTGCCCGTACATTTGGAGTCATACAGGATTTCTGGTTAATAGTGGAGTAATTAAAGTCACCCATGAATATGGCATTGGGTTAAATGGTTAGTGTTTCAAATAAGTTTAAATAAATGGTATGGGTTTCCCCGAGTAATACAGGGAGACCTACAGCTTGCAAGGAAGTGGTATTGGATTTTGCCTATGGTGATTTGAACATGGAGCAGCTCAAGTGTATTGTCCTGTTTGGCCAGCCTTGAAGTATATTTATTTTTGATGTAAACAGACACCTCCACCTTTAGTCCCTGTCTGTGAAGTAGCTGGCCTAAATGTGTGGAAGGCATTATAACCTTGTACTGCTGGTGTTCTTTCTGCTGCGTTAAACCATGTCTCAGTGACTGCACAGATGTCAGCATTCTCAGGGGTAGACAGCTTCTAGGGAGTGGAGCTTTTTGTTTAGACTCCTAGCACTGAGCAGTAATACCTTTAGATTTTCTTGTTTTAGATTTGCTATGTAGGCAGTACTTTCAGTCTGGCAAAAGGCACTAGATGGGAAGACAATGTTACAGCTAATATTCGAAAGCCTACAGGGGAGAGGTGCAGACCATTCCTGGTCAAGCAGTGTGCTCTGTTGACCATCTCCTTCCATGCTGACAAATATTGCACCTTAGAATGACAAGAAACTAAGCCAATTATTAAAGGAAATAATCTTTTGTTCATATTGTGGCATCATCCTTGGAAAAGGTAAAATGCTGCTCAGTGCTAGGCTCATACCAGCCTGGGACACATATTCCAAGAGCTCTATGATGTCCCTCTTCAACTAGTCTAGGGAGGAACATCTCAGGTCATTTACTCCCAACAGACTATGACCGAGTCATATGGGTAATCTTGCAGCATCTTGTGCAACATCTCACTTTCTAAGAAAGGTGGCACCAAAATACAAAACATTTTGTTACCTTCAAAAAACACTTTGTTGCCTTCATAACAAAAACTCCTAGTGCATGTTAAATACTAAAAACTAAAAATATATATACAAACATAGATATTACTAAGGGAGTTTACATCAGTTTTTGTGCCACCTGCTCTGCTTTTTATATTGCCAAAACTAATGGGCCCTTACATAAGAGAAGTTACCAACACCTTTATGCTACTAAGAGCAAAAATACAAGTAAAGCACTTTATCAACATTCCGTCATGGGTCCTGGTTATAAGAAAATTGTGTTTGTTATTCTGCAAAAGGTGGGTGCACTAGACTGTGGGGGTGACTGGGCGCCCTTAGTGGAAAAAAGGGAACTGTATTGGCAAGTTCTCTTAAATGTCACTACCCCCCCCCCAGAGCTTAATGAGTGCGCATCAAATCCATTTTAAAGTTGAAAACAGGTACTGTTCATCTTTTATCACAAAATATGTACTTTTTAGTATATAAACTAATTAATGTACTTTTTAGTATATAAACTAATTAATGCAGTTTTATTATTGGCATTAATATCTATGTTTGTATATATGTTTTGAGTATTTAACATGCACTAGGATTTTATTTGTTATGAAGGTAACAAAATGTTTTGTATTTTGGAGCCACCTTTCTTAGAAAGTGAGATGTTGCACAAGATGCCGTATAACATGCCTTGCTCTTGGGCACCGCCCCTCAAGGAACTGAGGTTTAGCTTTTTATGGTATTTAAAGGATGTGAGGTAGTGTATTTGTTTGTCTGATGATGTTTCTGTAGTACTGGAAAAGAAAGCGTTTACATTTGGTTTATTAAAATACTGTTTTGTGGCTTTGGAGCAGAGTTTCGTCTTTTTGCACTGTTATTTTTCACTGTTGGGCTTTGTTATTTATTTATTTATTTTTTTGAAAATATAAGGGGAAAAAGAAATGAATACCAACAATGGTAATAAGGGAATACCTTTCAAGTGAGGTAAAGATTTTAGGAAAAAAAACTACCAACTATGGTATGAAAAGATTACCAAGAAAAACTTTGGTACAAGACAGTAAGAGAGATAATATAAAACCAGGAAAATTCCAATGACGAAAAATACGTAAAGAAACTTTGATCAAACATTCACTAAATCCATCACGAGCTCGAGAAATAGCCATCCTGTCCAAACATGAAGAGCAGCAAAGGAGGTCTGAGGTATTGCAGTGGTCAGGGGCATTATAGGTAAGGAAGAAGCTAGAGAGTCTAGCCTAAAATCTATAGAAGGTGGCCAAATCAGATCCAAACACATCTGTTGAGGAATGAATGAAATTGACATCAGATCTGGCCATTTACATCTCTCACAAATGGAATTATTAGTGCTGACTACAAGTTCAGTATCTGTGAGCATAAGACTGTACACCATCTTAGGAGACCTAGTGCTAAAATGCTAGCAAGAGAGGCGAAACCAGCAGACCAAACTTCCATATTTCCCCAACGCTTAGGTGTTTAGAATAAAGAAAATTCAGCCAAGGGGAGGAACTTCCTAATTTGATCCTCTAGTGCTCATAGTATAAGAACACAGGATGACAATGGCAGGAGCTACTAAGGACAAGGTTATATTAAGGGTAGTATATTAAAGCAATAACTGACTATGTGGTGTGGGTATACTGAAGATTTACCCACGGTTGGTGTGGTTTAATCACGAGGGCGAAGCCTGAGTGATTAAACAAAGACAAAGGCAACCGTGGGTAAATCTTCAATATACCACAACCACGGAGTTGGCTACTGCTATTATACAATGACATTATTTAAGAAGAAAATACTTTTCTTAAATAATGTCTTTGTAAAACGGCAGATTACTGTTCTTCCACCGGTTGTGGTATACTGCTTCTTAGTTTTGATGTACTGCGCATGCGTATGGGACTTGTGATTCTACACATATACAGTATATCAATGCTTTGAAACTGAAGCAACCGAGAAAAGAAAGTCTCCGTTGCTCTGTTTTCTCTCCCTCACTTTTTTTTTTTTTTAATTGTAAAAAAAAAAAAAAAAAAAAAACAGTTTTGGGGTACTTTATACCAACGGAAAAAAGTCCGGACGACCAGATCTTTTTCCATTGGTATATTGTGGGATTTACAGTGGGCACGCTAGTTGGGCTGGGCCAATCAGCGTGCACGTTTTCGAATAGTAAGAGAGTCATTGTATAACTGTATATTTTACTGTGAAAAAAAAAAAAAAAAAAAGCAGCAAGGAACTGTGTAAGTTTCAATGAACTTTGCTACTTGTTTTTTTACTAAAGTAAGCCATTTAAAGTTTCACTAAAAACATACATATGTATGTGTGTATATAAATATATATCTATAAAACACACTCCTGCACAGATAAAGATATGGATATATATGCAGGCAGAAATTCACATGAATATTACATGACCCTGTCAAACTTTGGTAAACAGACCCACTTAAAACTGCTTTTCAAAAACCTGCCATGGGAGAACATGCGAACAACTACGAACTAAAAAAAAAATAATCACATTCAGACTTCCGAAAGAGTCATTTACTTCAAAAATTCATGCATCAGATTATTTTGGGAGCAGAAATCACAAATTATTATTTTTTCAAAGGAAAGATAAATTCCCTGTACACCATGCAATGATGCATGGTATATATTTTTTATACAGTTATACACCAATTTTAGTTAACATAGAAGCATTTAATATACTTAAATTACAATGAAATGAAACACTCATTAAAAGTTGATCTAAGTGGTTTAAGTGAGCTAGACAGAAATACTTCTGAAAGACTAAACAATTAGGCAGAACATTTAACAATTAAACAGCAATCAGAGATGTCAATGGACTAGATCACATATTTTTAGAAAGATGCAAGAACAATTACCTCTTTGGTCTTTCATTTCTCTCTCTGCCCCAAAATGTACCTAATGACTAGCTCCCTGTTCAGTGTGTAATCTGGAAAAACCTTAACATGACACCCTGTGTAATGACAGCTCCCTCAGAGAAGCATTTTGTTTTAGGTTGAAGGGATTATGTTGCCCATGCAGGGGGTCAAGAAGACGGTCGAATTATCATACAGGTGTCAAATCTGTTTTAAGTCCTAACTCTCCAGTGACAAGCATTCAATATGGTTTCACTATGTCTGAGCACAAAGTACTGAATGTATATTTGTTCCACCAAACATTATGCATCCACAAGTGTTTTTCCACCAAGAGTCACCTGGTTTCCCCCATCCAGAGAAAAGTGAAATCCATCTCTCTCTCTCTTGAACACTTTTTTATATTAGGCTGAACCCTGTCTCCAGGAGAGAGAGTCCCATCTCTGAACTAACTGATAGAGTTAGAAAAGAATACATTTAAAAGACATGTACTGCACAATGGTATATTTGTAAATCTGTTTAGGCCAAGAGTCAATAATATACCCAGGAAGGTTTTAGAAACCTGATTAATACTGCAACAGAAGAAACTATAAAGTAGTCTGCGATCACAATAAGCCTTTTAAAATAGGTTCTTCTTAGTAATGGAATCTTACTCTTCAACATAAGAACCAAACTTATTAAATGTATGTTGGACTGTATTCAGTATCATGGTTTTGTAAGCGTTTCTGCAAAATGCTGTTCAACAAAATTATAAAAAAACACTAGTACAAAGAATAACTATTAGTGAAACTAATGAAGCAGCTGCTTACATGTAAAACTTGAATCCATTTAGATCTGTGTTTGGTCTTGAAATACTACCTGAATTAATCTATTCATTGAGCTGTTCAACAATGAAACTGAAGTCTATAATGAGCATTAATATTTCTGTCAGCTGAATATTAAAAAAAAAATGCTGTAAAACCTTCTGGTTGGAGAAAAAAAATAAGAAAAAACCCCCCTGCATCAACAAAGCATTAGTTTAGGGACAAATGTAATGTTTATACCTGCTGTCTGATGAGCAGGTGTGGAAGTATATGAAGGCATTTGTCCTTTCACAGGCTGTGAATTTCGTTCCACAGTTTCCAAGCTCTGTGAACCTGCAATAAAAAGAAATAAAAACTATAGAAGACATAACCCAACCTTTACAAAAGGCCTAGAAAAAGGCTAGTACAAATAAGTTTATACTGAACTGCTACTAAACCACACTATAGCGTTCAAGCAACAATGTAACCAAAAAAAAAAAAAGACAGTATGAAAGAAAACGCTACTAGATGCTGGATGCCTCAGAGAAACACGAACACCAACAAGTAGTATTCCACAAATTTAATACAGAACTGTTTAAAATGATGTAAGATTACACGCTTTCATCCACATGCAATGTGGACTTCTTCAGAATAACATCAATTAATTAATTAGCCTTTTAAATATTCTTTTCGGCGCCAAAAGTTAAAAAATAAATAAATAAAAGCTTCATTTAAAGAAAAAGTGCATTTGTTTAAAAACAGTACGTTTCTATAAACAGTGCGTTTAAAATATGCATTTAAAATCACATGCATCAAATAATGCCCAATTTCCTTATTGTAATTCATAAAATGTAATAGGTTTATGTCTTAAATTTTATAATGTATTATAACACCTATGGTTCGTGCAATAATTTATTAATTCAATATTATAATTTAAATAATTCATCTCAATTTCATTACCATCTTTTGAATCAATAAATATACCAATATCAAATAAAATCAAAAAGGAAAATAAAAATAGAAATAAAAATAAAATCAAATTCATTCTTAATTTCTAGTAAATTATTCAGCACTCATTTTCAAAAACAAAATTGTGAAATATATTACAATCCATACAAGCATGTTCTTATGAATCCTACATATTAACCTGTAAAATAGGTTTTATTGTAATATAGTCATTTAAGCCAGGTTTATTTGAAGCGTCAGTTAGTATCTGCCATTTAACTTCCTTCAAGCCTAACAATGCTTTATAGTTGCCTCCTCTTTGTCCTTGCCTAACTCGTTCCGGGACAGCAAATCTAAAAACATGACTTTCCCCAGGTTTGTCTATATGTCTAAACAGGGCATTAGATTTATCTTTTCTTTTTATGGCATACAAGTGGTCATAAATTCTCCTTTTAAGCATTCTCTCCGTTTTACCTATGTAGAAGCTCGGACAGGTCATACATTTGGCCATGTGTATATATATATATATATATATATATATATATATATATATATATATATATATATATATAATATACCTGGTGTTACAATTTCCATACTGAAATGGAATTCTGGTCCTATTTATGTTTTCCAGAACAATGCCTTCATTTTCTAGTATGACTCGACACTGTCTACAGCTGCCACATTTTGTAGTGTGTCTATTCTGCTGACTGATGTTCCTGACCATGTTACCCCTCTCCAAAATAGTCTTTACATTTTTCCCCATTTTATATACAAACATTGGGGTATCTCCAACTATATTTTTAATTTCATTATCTGTCATAAGTATATTCCAATTCCTATGTAAGATCCGCTTTATTTAATTAACTTGGAATGTATATTCCAAAATACAAGCCTTACTGTACCTTTTATCCAATTTGTCAATCACGACAGTGGTTATTAACTATTCTCTTCCTAATACTGGAAAATATTTCTTACCCCATTCACCAACTACATATTTCTTAACACTGTTCAACAAGTGCAATGAGTACCCCCTAGCACTGAACAATGTTTTTATGAATTCAATTTCTTCAAGCATTTCTGAGTATGTGGACGTCATTCTAGTTGCTCGTATACACTGTCCTTTAAATATGTTTCTCATCATTTAAGGATGGTTGCTAGTATACTCCAAATAGTTATTGGAGAATGTATCCTTCCTGTGTACACGAGACTTGAATCAATTGGCTGTACTAGATATGAACGTATCCAAATACGCTATACCTTCTATACTGTAAGAATGTGTAAGCTTTAAGTATTCACTTGTTACTCATGTATGCAATGAACTCATCTATTTTGTGTACTGGATCTTCCCATATAATAAGAATATCATCCAAGAACCTTGAGTAATATCTTACATACTTAAAGTATTCACTTTTGAAGATGTTCTTAGACTCCCAATCTAGCATGACCAGATTTGCAAAAATGGGGGCGCAAGCAGCCCCCATTGCTACTCCTCTGGTCTGCTTGTAATATTCACCCTCAAAATATATGTAGTTGTGTTCCAGTACAATAGACACAAGTTCCATAATTAAATTAATTTGTTCCCATTCTAAACCTGAGTACTGCCCAATACTATTACAGAAACTTTCAAATCCTTCTTGTTTAGGAATGCATGAAAATAAGTCTATCACATCCACTGTACTATAAACAATTCCTTCCTTCCAAACTTCAGGAGTTAAATTGCCTAACAAAGCCCAAGAGTCCTTTATTAAATGAGGTATCCTGGAGTACATATGCTTAAGCCATTTGTCAATAGCAGTACCTAATGGAAATGTTTTTGAATGGCTGCCAGACAGAATAGGACGGAATGGAGGATCAGTAATACTCTTGTGAACTTTAGGTATACCTACTACAGTTGCTAATATTGGATGTTCTACCTGGAGGTATTTGTAGGTATCATGTGTAATACGTCCATCTAATAAAAAGTCTTCCAGGTACATGTCGATTCTTCTATATCCTATACAGATTTCATTTTTTTGATACTGTACTGTAGTTTCCTGACTCCTGTAACATTTTATACATCTTGTTCATATATTCAAATGAGTCATATAAAACCACACCTCCACCTTTATCAGGTTTCATCACCCTGTTATGTTTGCTTTTTAACTGTTGAATTAGCGGTGTTTCTTCGTCCGTGAGGTTATTCAATACTTTCTTATGTCTTGTACTGTTTTGTAAACAATATGTTTCCCTAGTGACGATTTTTTCATACACAGCTACACTTGGGTGTATAGGAGGGATATAAACACTTTTTTTCCTCATCCCATCCTTAATACCTGAACATGGTATGTTGTGAAAAAAAATGGCTAAGTTACTTTTTCTACGAAATAGCTTGATTTCAGTTAAGCAATCGACTATACGGAATTTTGTCTTTGGTATTATTACCTTTCGAGAATAATTTGAAGTACTCTTCTCCAACTGCATTGCTGGTGTAATTGTATATATTAAAGTTGTCCTTACTACATACAATACCATCCATACTCTTCTCGTCTACAACAGGTTCTGCCAATACATAGTTGTTACTACTCGTCACATCCTCAATAACCAACTATCTCCTGTTGTTCCCCCATTCCTGGTTCATAAAATATTTGCTCCCATTCCCGTCCATTCCTTCTCCACTTCCAGTTATTTTTCCAATTCTGCTGTGATGTTTGTTTCCCACCTATGTGAAAATTTGAATTTCCAACTTCAAAATGTCCATCCTGTGTACAACGCAAGTCCATCTATATCTTTATCATTAAAAACCTCAGTGTTTCCCCTTATGTTTTCTTTCCAAGGGTACACTCCATTGGACTTGTACTCGGCTACATCTCCATTTATCTTTTTGTTTTTCTTCGCTTGTATTGTCTGGGCTTTGTTCTCTGTTAATGTGTATGGTTTTGTATAAAGCTTTTCCCACTGATCAAATAATAAATCTTTTGTTATAGCATTATTTAATTTCTCCGCTTGTGTGGTGAGCTTACACAGTTTGTCATTTTTCTTAATTAAAAGGCGCATACAATCAAAACCAAAATTATTAAACAAACTGTCAAATTCTTCACAAACTTGATCATTCAAAAACACCCCCATAGGTATTTAAAAAAAATTAAGTCCCCTAGGAACTGGTTATCAAGATTACAATGAAGTCAAATACACGTGCATGCAAATGCTTTTGGAAATGGGTCCAGTTAAAAATGTACTGGACTTTTAAAACACTTTTTCCCTGCAGGTGCTGGATAGCAAAGTCTGATCATGCTGCAAGTGCTGGACAGCTGAATGACATCAAACCCAGCATCTTAAATCATTTTTCCCCTTGGAGTTTTTCACAGACCCTTTTCCTCCTTCACTGGCTCTTCTCTCATAGAGCTCAGACATCCTGAGCAAATCATTACTAGTTTGCACACCCAATTCTATGCACGCTCAACAAAAAATACAAATGGCCGAGTGTATTTTCTGAAATGTCTTATCACATGTAACAGGGGCATTGTATAAAGCATGTATAGTTAATGAGTTATTAACTGCCGTTTGGCTTATTTGTGAATATATTCAGTTATTTCCATATGTTTATTAACTTTTCAACAATCTGACGTAATGTGTAGACAAACATTTAAAGATGCTCGTGTGCATCACATACAGTTTAAACTATTTACTTAAAACATTTAATATTACCAAATGTTGCAATTTTAAAAATTAACCAGATTACATAAATCGCAAGTTTACATGAAACTGCATTGGATCATGTTAAAGGTCACACCATATGCAGTGCTGCCATGGTTTGAAAGAGTTCAGAGTTGCTTTTAAGAACTTATGAAAATATGCACAATTTCCATACTTGCGTTAAATTTAAAAACTGAGCACATTAAATTTGCACAAACATATGAAATGTCCTATTAAGATAAATAAAACTGCCACTTTGTACAAAGCACGTATATAATCTGAGATAAGATTTTTTTTTTTTTTTTTTTTAAACAAAATAGGATCTCAATGGCGCGATACTTTAAATATATTTATACATTTCATATTTATAAGAAATAAATGAAAATCTGTAATACAAACATGCAAATTATTTTGATGACAATTTTTTTTCTTTTCTTTTGTAAGCAGAGTTTACACTTGATGCACTGTTATGAAAAGTTGCTTGCAAAATCTCAAAAATTGCCACTAAAGGTATGCAGGAGGTGGTAAGAAGCAGAATTCTTAGACCTAGAGCTGTTGTGGAGTGAGAAAGGACAACATTTCAACAAATATAAAATCATAATCAGAAATTGTATGGAGAGCAAAACATTGGATAAATGTATTTTAACATTTATAAAAATGTTATGCAAATGAATACGCCATTTGGAATAACTTCTGGTCTGTGTGACAGTATAGCTCATGCACAACAAAATATTATTACAACTGCAGTAAGTCAGGCCACTTTGAGAACTTGGAAAACTGGCTGCAAAAACAAAAGCCACATAAAAGCTTCATTCTTACCATAAGTTAATATCTGCCTGGAGAATTCAGCCTTAAACCTACCACAACTGAGACAAACGGATGGAGGGCGGGATGGTTTGCAAAGAATAAATTCTCAAAGCACATCTAACATTACTATCTGCTACAGATAATTCAAGTCTTTTCTAAAAGTTGGCAGAGTCCTTAGCTGATCCTCTAGGATGGCCGATTTACTGAAGCATACTCTATCACTGCAGCCCCAAAGGAAGATACGGATCTAGAAGCAATGTATAGTACCCAATGCCCAGCAAATGTGCTCAAATGTGCACATAAGTCATCTAAAAATGCCTTACAGAAAAAAGAGGTATGTGTCTAACTAAATTAGTCTTAGGTTCATGGGTAGCTACTAGACATGTGGTCCTGGAGATCACTGAGGAGACTAACCCAAATTCCCAATTGCCCCAGTGCAGTAGACAAATGAAGGCTGAGGGACTCAAACTCTGTACCACAGGAAGTACCTTGTTTACAGTTCAGAGACAATCCTCTGCACCAACTGCCAGACAAATGAAGGTGATGTAACTAAAACACCAGTTAGTCACAAAGAGCTCAAAGAACATTTACTCTAGCAAGGAAATAAAGAGCAGACTAGTATTTATGAAGTCTTGGTCCCAGCCACATAATACCAAAGTTGACCATGGACAGCCATAAAATGCAGCAGGGACACTCTTGGTTAGAATAATCCCTGCAGAACAAAGGAAGTTTAACTGAATGATTAAGGTTACACTCAAGAGCAAACGTTGGCATAAATGATGGAAAAGCCCTCAAAGAAACCCCAAAACTCTAAGCAAAAACCTGTTGGCACCTGACTCTGTAAAATCAGGGAACGGTGTGGCTTGAAAGATGTTTTGAACCATGTCCACAGTTAAATAAACTTTACTACTTCTGGTACTGAACAAGAATGTCTTGTAGGAATCTGAACTGTAATATTGCTAAACTGATGTTGACTCCCAGCCAGGAAAACATTCGGAGCAGAAGACCCCTGTGCTGAAAGACACTGTCCCTCAGAGGTGACACTAGAAGCCAGTTATTCAGGTAAGAAGCAATTCTGATGTCCCACAGGCATGCATAAACCACCACTACTGCCACGCATTGGGTTAACACCTGAAGGATGGAGGTAAATGGCAATGACTGACTGATAGTGGCTAGCTCCTATTACAGGGCAGATGATCTTCCTGGATGCTGGTAAGCATTCCGGAAGCAGGAAAAAAAAAAAAAGAATTCTACTCGATAGACATGAGAGAATGGACTGCAGTGTTACCATGTAGGATGACTCTTCTGGAATGAAGGTGTTTAGGTCACCAAGATTTCATAATGGCTTAAAGTCCTGCATCTTTCTGGCCCCCAAGTATGCTTAATAAAAATCTTTGTCTGCTGAGACCTCCTGGATTGCTCTTTTTAATCACTTGCTTTCTCACTAGTACTTCTTGATTACATGTGTCATTGGTGCAAGATATCCATACAGGGAGAACCTCCCACAAATTTAAGATGGCAGGAATGGTGAGCACCTTTTTTATAGAATAGCTGGCATCTATGAGAGTGCAGAGACTCGCAGCAGTGACATTTCTGGTATATAGAGGAGGACAACTGACGCAGATTCTTGGAGCTGTGGGCTCTTCAGGACTCATACTCACACTCTAAGGACAATAAAAACTGCCCCCAGAAGCTGAAACAAAGTTGCTCTTTCTCCTTCATACCCTGGGAGCAGTTGCTTAATTTTAGGTCCAAAACAGCAAAAACCTCAAAGGGTACACCTATAAATGTCACTTTACTGTCTTCGGTGCAGGGAGTAAGATGCAACCAGAAGTGCTGACACATTGCCATGCCAAATACTGTTGCCCTCATAGTTCCTTGAGTAGCCTTAAAATCTGCTCAAACCATAAGCTGCTAACTGTGGAATATGTTCAAGCCTGATGCCAAGCTTCATTTTAAATAATCAGGCAATTCTTTTGCAGTACACAACAGTTTGAAAGGAAAGGTCCCAATGAAAAATAAAGTATATGAGATAATTACGCATACAAAGTTATAATGTGATGGACCCAAATGGTCTGCTTCCCCAGTCTGTCCAGAGCTGTAACCCTTATCCGAGAAATGGAGAGTCGGACAGTTTGGACAGAAATTTCTAACCTAGATGTGACTGCATATGTAGCTGGCCTGGAGCAAAACACTACTCCTGACAGCACAGTCTGCACAGGGTCTAAAGATTGTTTAACTTACCTGGACTTGAACCACACTGCTCGGATTATCCCGACCTGCATTCACTGCACTTACAATATCAACTGAAGACAGACAACACGGGGAAATGCCTGAGAAGACTGACAGACATCCTGAAGTCTCTTCAGCAGACAGAAGAGGTCCTGGGAAGGACAATTAACTCATCTGTTAAGCTTCACTAAAGTTAAGGTCATTCAGGGAAGAAGACAGGAAAACATGGATCTTTCATTAATTTTATTTATTTTAAGAAGCCAGCTTACTATCCAGGGTAATTTCTGAGAAAGGCAGGCAGATTCTCTTATGAAGTCTGCACTGGAGCAGCAGGGAAGTCTTCCATTATGCCCCTCCAGCACTGGTATACTCAAGTTAAGAGAGTCTGTGTAGCTTGGGATAGCCCTGATAATGCTAGTCTAGCCAATGTCCAGTGGGCATTGGAATTAGTACCAGAGCAGTCAAAATAAACTGAAAAAGCCAGCTTTTCAGACTACTACAGAGCTAGCATAAGCACACACAGACAGAGACAGACAAAGGCCACATTAGAAGCAGCTAATGCCAGACTCCCTTAAGGCAGAACAGAACTAATGTGCCAGCACAAAGTAGGGCATTCTGTTATGGGTACCAGGCATCAGCCCATTCAACACCGGAGAGCCTGATATTAGAAAATATGGAGTTCATAGGATGGTACTTTGGTAAATGAAGTGGAAAACTAGAACCCACTACATTGCTAGGACCAGGAGAGAAAGAAGCACACACATCTTATCCATCTTCACACCTCTCAAAGGGTGAAAATAGGGGAAGGGAGAAAATGTCTCGAGGTAAAGCTCAACAATGGCCTTTGCAAGCTCATCATAAGCTCTATTCATCAACGGTAGGAGGAAAATCTCCAGCCTGGAGGGAAAATAGCAGAAGTATCCACAAGCCTGTATGTGTAGACAATGCAGAAGAAAGAGGACCTGACACAGAACTCAGCACAATCTCTGAACAACCAGAAGCAGTGCGCTGAGGGGAAGGAATCCTCTAGAATAGTGGTTTGAACCCCTGTACCTACAGAAGATGTAGTTTTGATCTTAACCAATTTAGTATGTTCGGCTTTAATGACCTTCTGCTTAACAGGCTTGACCAATATGATAAAAATAGTTTAAGGAGAGAACCCAGATGCAGGACTGCACCCCCACCCACCCACATACCTGAAGACACCAGAAAACTAAGAGCCGCTGAGACTTTTCTTTATGCTTATAGTTTAACAAAATGTAAAAAGCTGCTTTCCTCATCTCCTTAAATTTGTCTCATTCAATTCAGTACTCTGACAAATGTTCTGGACCCATGCAAGTAAACATGTGGCTACTGTCAACATAAGCGACTTACTTGCCACCGTCACCAGTCACAATTAGGATAATGAGGAGACTTGATAGCAAAAAAGAGCTATAACTTTTGATGAACTAACACAAAAAAGAAGGTCATGCTTGCTAACTAATATTTACATTTACATCTTCATACCGGTTACATGAGTGTGCCAGGCTCCAAGAAAAATGAGGCAACAGAAGAGAAGAAAGTGTAGAAAGTTTTCAGACTACATTAACTTTTCACAAAAAGGCATACTGAACATAGAGAACTATACGTTTGCTAAAAGACATTAAAAGTTCCACTAAGAAATCATGCTAACCAGGGAGTAACATAGAATAATCGTGTTACATCTGAACATATATTGTCAGTTAACCCATCTTGATCCTAAAAAGGAGTCTACTGTAACAAATATGTTATATCTTTTCAAATAAATTGTATGTGCACTCTATATTGCTATGTCTTTACATATCTGTGTCTACCTGTATGTGTACTTCATACTGCTATGTCTGTATATATCTGTATGTGGAGCTTTTCTCCCTGGGCCTCCGCTGAAAACAGGTTCTGTTGACTCAGTTGGACTGTCCCGATAAAACGATGTCAAATAAATAAATTTTGAAGCAAAACACATATGGAGACCAATATATTACAAAATTATAGGGGTATGCAGAACAATCAGAAACACTCAAGTTTCCAGCTGAGATGTTACTTGTCCACAACATCCCTGTTGTAAGAGTGCCAATTGTAAATGCAAGATGCAAACTGCACAGACAGAAAAATAACAGCAATCTACATTTCAACAAACAAGATATCAACTTCAAAATGCTTGCAAACTACCTAAAAATCTGTATGAACTTTCATTCATATTCAACTGTCATCCTGTCACCCGCTACTATAAATTATTTAAATCCAACTTCATTTCAGTGTTAAGTTAAAACTTTCACATACAAAAATTTGTTTTGTAAGGAGAATACAGTGCAGTTGTGTAGGTAGGTTTACCATAACAGTAGATATTTGAATTATCACTGCTGCAATTTCCTTAACCATATATATGGGTTATACCCCAAGAATACAACAGCTGGCCAGCTTCCAAAGCTTCAGGGCACCTTCAATGTACCCAGACTGTCAGGAAACTAGAGCCAAGCTATCAAGACAAGTTTGGGTGCAAAGCCCTTCAGAGCTTTCCTGACAAAAAAGACGGAGTCAAAGCCATGAAAAGACAAAGCTAGGAACAATAAAAATAAAACGGCAAGCCCACTGCATAAAAAGCACACCAAAAAAACAAGAGGATGGACGAAGGTGTAGAATAGTGTGTGCTGTACCTTTAAGAAGTGTTTCAAGGACAGCATGTGCTTATAAATAGAAAACACGTGCTAGCTTCAGTGCCATTTTGAGAGTGTAGCCAGAGTAGCCAGAGTGAGCATGTTTGAGCAAGATAGCTAGTTTGTTTATAACTTTATCTCTTAGTTATTAAGGCTCAATCCTGATGTGTTTGTACATAATAAAGCTGCCTTGAACAGAACCCACAGATGTCAGTCTATTTTATCCTGACCAGATGAGCGGCATGGCGTCAGAACCAGGATCCCAGAGACTGCTTTTCAGAGCTACGAGGTGCAGAATTAACAGTGAAAGTAAACTAAGAGAACAAAGTACAAAAAAGGGCAAGAAATTAACCAAAGGTACAGAAAACTTGCACAAAAGATTTATTTATTAAAAAAGATAAGAACTACAAGGGCACAGACCACATTATTAAGCAAGCAAGAGGCACAAAGAGTTTGTTAGACAAAATGTTTAAAATTAAGACATTTAACAAAACAATTATCAGAAAATTACACAAGAGGTTTGGAATTACCTCTGAACTGCAAAACGAGCATGTTTAGAGTAAAACAAGCACAAGGAAAATATAAAGGGCAAGAAAAGATTAAACAAACAAAACTAATATAAATGGGTAAAAGGACACATTAAGCATAAATAAGGCAAGGTGACTGCATTTTTGTTTTGGCAAAGTACTGTGTTTTGGCATAAATCACTGTTTCGCATTAATTGAAGCTATTCAGGGCATGACTAGAGTTATTCGAAGTATCTCAAAGCGTGTAAAAGTGCTTACAGTGTGTGCTTATTACTATCCATTTATTCTGAAGAGTGTGTGTGCACAATACAACAATTTCATAAACTGCAGTCAAAATACTGCCATTTTGAAACATTTATTGCGCTGGGTGTGTCTATTTGCAGAGTGTAGCCATTACAGAGTGTTTCTTGCACTGTACAGAGTTATTTAACAAAGTACAGCTGTTTTGCGGAAAGTTTGAGTGTGCTGTGTACTGTTTATTTGCAAAGTGCAATCACTTCAAAATTTTTTACTCAGCTTCTGCACAGTTTATTCACATAGTGCAGTTATTTTGAAATGTTTCTTGCACTGATAAGAGGCAATTTCTTACAGTACAGTGATTTCAAGAGTATTCTTGTGCCTAGGAGACTTATTTCACAAAATCTCAGTTATTCACAGGCTTGTGCTATTGGGCATAGTTACAACAATGGCATAAGTGTGCATGTTTGCAGTTACCAGTGGACTTGGGTTGCATTGTGTTTTACTGTAATTTGTTGGCATGGCAGACTGATTTCAGAAACCATCACCACTTGTATCTGATTAGAATATTGCAGAGAACTGGAGAATGCTTGAGCAAGAGTATATTTTTATACAAGCAGCTTATTCTGACAAAGATACAGGCACCAAAGCATTCATTCTGGTAAACCTAGCTGGGTAAGAGGCTATTGAATGAGACTGTTCGTTTGTGTATGCACCAGCAGTATATGAAGGAGAAGGGGAAAACTGTCATATTGTTCTACAGGCTGAATCAAGGGAACACAAATTCAGGGAAATGTGCAACCCCCAGACAAATATTACATTAGACAGGCATTTGTTTTACACAAGACATCAAAGGCAAGGAAAAACTTTTGCAGCTTATATTACTGACCTGAGAAACAAAGCTAAAGCTTGCAGGTTTGGTGACTTAAAAAGATGAGTTAATAAAGGAGAGATCTGTGTGTGGTACTAATAGTGCTGCAGTGAGAAAGATTTTGCTTCATCGTGACAGTGATTTAATGCGCAGCAAAGCTATTGAGATTTGTCAAAGCATGTATGCTTGCAAGTGATAAGAGCATGGTTTCAGCAGGCTCCAGAACAAATGTAGACAACAGGCAATATGTGGCTAGCAGAAGCAGGCCTAAGCACATGACAGCTATAACCCCTGCGGGTGTGGAAGGTCAAACCTGTAGATTTTCAGCCAAGTTCCAAGACTAGTTCAGTGAGAAGGACACGCTCAAAATAGTACAAGGGTGAGTCAACAAAACCCAAATCACGCTTTATTGTTAACTGTTGCAACTGTGGTACCAATCAGGAGTCTAAAATAGGGTTACCACCTGTCCCACTTTGCCAAGGGCAGTTCCTCTTTGAGCATTTGTGTCCTGCAAAAAAAATGGCAAATGTCCTGAGATTTTAGGACAAAATTATTTCCTATATTTTATGTAATAGTTGCATAAAAAAAGAAGTTTATTCCATCTGTATTGTTGATCCTCGTTCAGTCATTACGCATGAGTATCGGTTCCGAGCTCGGAACAGAGCCGGCCATTTTCCAAGCTCGCGTCAGCTTCAAACTCTCGAGCTAAACTCTTGCCCACAATCCCCCTCTCCCTGTTATCTCAGATTGAGTTCGCAAGTTAAAAAAGGTAGAGGCTACCTCTGGTCAAATAACCTAAGAGAACTGGATGGTGAGATCCACTAGAAACCACAGGAAGAGGAAGGAGAGGGGTCGTAATGACTGAACGAGGATCAACAATACAGATGGAACGTTATGGTAAGATATAACTTCTTTATCTGATATTGTTAATCTTCATTCATTCCTTACGCATGGGACAGAGTCCCCAGCTACATCCATTCCTGGGAGGCTCTCGTGGAAGGACATTCCTGAGCACAGTGGAACCGAAAGATGCTCTTCCACTGAAGGCCAAATCCAATTTGTAATGATTAATGAAGGTATGAGGCGTAGCCCAAGTAGCAGCTGCACAGATGTCACATAGAAGCTCTGGCATGGAAGGCAGCAGAAGTTGCCACCGACCTTGTTGAATGAGCTTTCATGGTATTAGGCAACAAAATATTACATTGTGTTTAAATAAAGGTCACACAGTCCTTCAACCATCTAGCTAATGTGACCTTAGCAACAGCAGATCCTAATCTAGATCCAGAAAAGGCCAAAAATAACTGGTCAGATTTACGAAAGGGTTTAGTCCTGTTTAAGTAAAAAAACCGACTTGCCTGTGTATATTCGAAGGTATGCAGGCAATACTCTCCTCTGTTTGAATGGTTGGGAAAGAAAACTGGCAATTCAATGGCTTGATTAATGAACATTTCGGAGATCACTTTAGGCAGAAATGACGGATTAGTTCTCAGAGACACTATCTCTATGAAAAATCAAGTAAGGGCTCTTGATACATAAAGCTTGAAGTTCAGAAATACATCTGGCAGAAGTAATAGCAACCAAAAAACAAGGTTTTCCATGACATACTTGAGGTCGCAAGAAGAGGCTGGTTCAAAAGGTGTCATTGTCAGAGCTTGTAGAAGTAATGATAAATCTCATGGTAGAATAGGTTCTCTAAAAGGTGGCTTCAGATGATTCACACGTTTTATGAAGGTCTTGCACAATTTATGGGACATAAGAGAGGAATCTTGGACACCCTCATGAAAATTAGAAATTGCAGCCAAATGAACTCTAATGGTAGAGGCAGACAGACCCGACTGAAACAGGTCGGCCAGATAGTCTAGTATTAATCGACACTGGTGCTGAAAAGGGGTCTACTTCTTTATCTTTCAGCCAACAGGTAAATCTTTTCCACTTGCTTATAAGTAATTCTAGTGGAGGACTTATGAGAAGCAATGAGAATATCACGTACTGGTAAAGAAAGATCATTCTGCCTGGCAATCAAGGGAATTGGAGTAGTCAAGCCGTTAGCTTCAGGCTGTTCAGGTTGGGATGAATCGGGTTCTGTGGGTGTGAGATCAACTCCGGGATTGGATGGAGAGTCCATGGACGATCTAGTAGGTTTGGCCAAAGGAATGGGAACCAAATCTGTCTTGGCCAATGTGGTGCTATGAGAATTACCTTGCTCTTCAACTGCCGACCTATCATCAGAAACTGGGGAATGAGAGGAAAGGGCGGAAATGCGTAGAGAAGGCCAGAGGGCCAATCATGGACTAGAGCATCCCTGGGTGACTGTCGCGGAAGGGGAATCAGGGCGAAGTAGTTGCTGCATTTGTAGTTGGTTGGGGATGCAAAGAGGTCGCAGTAAGGACTGCCCCAGCGGTGGAAGATCTCCGCTGCTATCAAGGGATTCAGGGACCACTCGTGAGGTTGAAGAATGCACCTGCTGAGTCTGTCTGCTATCACTTTGGAACTCCTGGGAATGTGCGTTGCTAGAAGAATACGGCTGGTAGCCATTGCCATATCCTCATGGCCTCGCAACAAAGGGGGTAAGATTTGGTTCCACCTTGCTTGCTGATGTACCAGACCACTGCCAAGTTGTCTGATTGAATCGCAATTGTCCCAGACGGCAGCAGGGGATGGAATGTGCTTGCAACGCCAGAAGCACCGACCTCAGCTCTAGAACATTTATATGCAGATGGGCATCCAGTTGGGACCAAGTGCCTTGGACTGTCTGTCCCCGACATAGCCCCCCCACCCAATCAGGGAGGCATCCGTGGTCACTGTGGCCTTGGGTTGCTGGGGGGGGGGGAAGGGGCGTGATCACTGTGAGAGGTTGTGTGTCATCCACCAATTTAAATCCCGTTTGCACCTGTGGTTACTCGAATCATGGCTGAAAGAGAAAGCTGAAAGGGATACCATTGGGTGAGCAGTAGCCACTGTAAAAGCCTCATGTGAAACCTGGCTAGGGGAACAATGGTGATGGAGGCTGACATGGAACCAAACAGCTGCAGAACCGAGTGAGCAGAGGATTTTTCCTTTGAAAAGATTGGAATTAGTTGTTGCTTTATCCTTAACATTCTGTGCTCTGGAATAGCAGCTCTGCAGTTTTTTTGTGTCCAAGATAACCCCCCTATGAATTCTGTCAACTGAGATAGGATTTCTGCCAGTTTATGGTTATGCCTAGCCTTTGAGCAGCGGGGAGAGAGTATACCAGGGCTTTTTCCAGTAGATGTCTTGTGGGGGCAGAAATGAGCCAGTCGTCTAGGTATGGAAACACCTGAAATCCTTGAAGTTGCAAGTGAGCTGTGACAACTGCCATGCACTTTATGAAAACTCTGGGGGCTGTAGAGAGTCGGAAGGGCAGTACTCTGAACTGGTAGTGACTGGCTCCCACACAGAAGCGCAGAAATCTTTCTGATGGCCTGTCTACCTTTATGTGGTAGTACGCATCTTGAAGATCTATAGAGCATATCCAATAGTCTTTTTCCAAAAGCGGGAGGATAGACTGTATAGTGACCATCTGGAATTTTTGTACTCTCTCAAACTTGTTCAATACACTGAAATCCAAAACTGGTCTCCAGTCCCTGGTTTTCTTTGGCACCAAAAATAGTCTCGAGTAGAATCCGGATCCTATCTGGTCTGGAGGGACTATTTGGTTGACTCTTTCTTAGCAGCTTTTGTACCTCTAGTGCTGTTTCTTCCCTTTGACTGGGTGGAACGTTGGGAAGATTTTTTGAAGGGATGGGACAAAGATCGAAGGGGATATGATAACCTCTGGTTATGATCCTTTGTACCCAAGAATCGGTGGTGATGTTTAGCCAGGCAGAAGGGTACAAGTAGAAACGTCCCCCAACCACCTCCACAGGAAAGGAGTTGGGCTGCTCTTCAGGAGCGCTGGTAGGATTGACCAGGGAAAGAATCCCTGGAACCCTGGTTATGCGGTCCCCCTCTTCCCTGAAAGGAGAGTCTTCCCTGTGAGTTTCTCCCTCTGCCTCAGGGGGAGAACTCGGCCTGTGCGTCACGGAAAGGACCCTGAGATTTCTTGAACCACATCTTCCCACTCTTGGTTTCGGGAGAAAGCACGTTGAGGGGAAGAATAAACAGACACCTATGGCAGAAAAGGTCTTATCGTCCTGTTCACATCTGGCCAGTGTGCCCTTAACTTTGTGCCCAAACAATGAGGAGGGCTCAATGGGGGCATTAAGAAAGGAAGACTTAAAAAGGTTCCGCGAAGTTGCACAAGCTCATTCAGGCGTGTCGTCTCAAAACCGCAGCTGAACCCGCCGCTCTAGCTGCTCCTTCTGATGCGTCAGATATCAATCTCATAGAGGAGTTAGATATAGACGAACCAGGAAAGTAGTCAAACAATACAAGGACGACCAAGACCACAACTTTAATTACAACGATAATCCAGTAATTACATTAGATATTGCAAAGCGCTTTTCCTCCCTTACAATGAAGAACTTCTTCAGGCAAACAATTTAAGACAATCAGTGCTGTTTAAATACATTCAGGACCCTCCCCTGACTAACACTAATTAACATAATTAATTCCTTTCATCTATATTAAAAGATAAAATGTAAATAAAGGTTACGCTTTTCACTAAAATACATATGTTTCATAGACAATACATATATTACATAAAAAATCATTCACGAACTGTGTAACTGTTCCTCTAACAATACTAATTTTTACAAAGAATTTATTTAAAACACAATAAGAAAGATTATTAACCAATAATATTAAAAGTGGTGGTTAAAAACAACTTTAAAAGCTTTTGAGCACGACTTCATACTACAGTGCCGAAGTGGTTGTCGGTGCCAAAGCTGGAACTGACAAAATTGGAGTCAACAATAAAGGCCTCTGTTCCGAGGAAGATCTCGGAGCCGATGCAGTCAAGGTCTTTGCCAACTGAACGGTCACTGCCAATACAGTGGTAATGGTCTGAACCGAGGAGCCCCTCGGTGCTGATATGTAGAAGGCTGCAGGAGAGGACGGAGCCGAAGTCACTAATGGAGCCGAAGGCCTCGGTGTCGAAGGTCTGGGCACCGAAAGCACTGGGGCTGACAGAGCTCCGGAGCTGAAATTTTTGCCTTTTTAGGTTTTGGTTGCTGAGAGTCCCCAGCCGGGGACGAAGGCAAGGATTTAGCCTTAGTAGAAACATCCATTTTCTTATGGGCTTTAGGAGGGGTTGAGACCTCTGACCCAGAAATGCCTCTGAAAAGGGAGACTTTAGAAGTCCCTTCAGTATCAGCTTGTTTTTCCTTTCTAACAAAGTTCTATTAGAAAAGTTCTCACAAATAGTACAAGGTGGTTCAACAGACAAATGGGAAGCTCCCAAACAATAAACACATAAAGAGTGTGTATCAGAAGTAGGCAGTTTGTGTCCACAATCAGAACACGCTTAAACCCCGGACTACCCTTTTTATCTGCCATATTAACAAATAGAAAAGTACCAACAATGGTACAAGAGAGTACCCGAAGGTATGAAAGAGAAAAGGATTACCAGTGATGGTAAGGAGAAAATTATCTCGCGGTAAAAAGGGTAAGTAAAGGACAGAAAAAACCTGAGGAAATTATGAACGCTAGATGCGACAGGGCAAGAGACAGTAAAATATCAACTTTTCTGACAGAAAACTAATTTGTAAAGCAATTAAACAACAACTGACTGCACTTAGCTCAAGAGAAGTAGCTTGACATGACTGGATGGCAACGTGGCAAACGAAATCTGAGGTAAAAGGGAGAGGGGGATTGTGGGTACGAGTTTAGCTTGAGAGTTTGAAGCGGTTCCGAGCTTGGAAATGATACCCATGCGTACAGAATGAACGAGGATGAACAATATCAGATCAATTATTCTGTATCTGAAACACCTAAATGTTATAAGAAACAGAATAAGCAACTAAAATGCTACAAGAATAAGCTTTTATTTAGGCAAAAAAGTAAAGTTCTGTCCTTGGTAGTGGCAGTGGGTATGTTTCACCCGGCAAAATCATTTGTAACAAAAATGTCCCACTTTGGGCATTTGAAAAGGTGGCAACCCTAGTCTAAAATTGAAATGTGCTTCGCATTTGGTCAGCAATGACAAATGTAAAAAGATAGAACTATTTTCAAAAGTTTTGCAAATCAACTAAACCTCACACAGTTATAAAGAAGGGTCACTTAAAAAAAGCAAGTTGATCATATAGAGAGCTGCAACTCTTTCTACGTAGATGGTGCATCAATAATTGGTGAAAAGATTGTTGCAGTAAATTTGCTGGCAAAGAATGAAAGTGTTTTGTACTGTCAAGATCAATGGTAAATCCACTGAGCTCAAAGTAGACACTGGTTCAAAGTGTAATGTTATGTCAGCAGACACACTTGCTAAGGCGAGAGCTGGTGAGCAACTTAATGTGGCCAGTTCTGTGAAACTTTATGCTTATGGAGGTGAAGAAATTCAAACCGAAGGCTCAGTAGTGCTTTCATGTCATTTGGCTAGGAACTGCTACATCTTATTATTCTATGTAGTCTGAAGACTTGTGAAATCATTGTTGGGTCTCAGACAGTTTGAGAATGAATTTGCTTTCCTTTACCAAAGAAGTTATATTCAGTTGCGTACCGCTTACTCAGAGGTGACCTATGCCTGACATACAAGGCCATGTCAAACCCAGATTTGATGAATATGCTTCATCTCAAAAAATCTAGATCCCTCAGAGCCACAAGGGCGGGTGACTTAAACCTCAACACGGTTATTAATAGGACGTGCTGGAGGGATAGATTCCTCACCCAAAGACTCCCTATGCTGTGGAACAAAATCCCGGTTTATGTGAGGCAGAGCACCTCGCTGGCCTTGTTCAAGAGGAATCTTGACCAATGGATGGGAGATCGCAGATACACCCCTGGGGTTACCTCAGTGTCACTGCTCGACAGAGGCACAGCTAAATAATGGGCATAGTTTCTCCAAACTAAGGGGTGGCGTAAGCCACAAAACTATGGCTAGGCTTATAAATGCCCTCGGGCAGATAGCCTAGTATGAACCTATGAACCTATATAAGCACATGCCCCAGTTCCAATTTTAGTGAAGCTATTTTCTCAAGAGTATTCAGATGTTTTCAGTCACAAGTTCAGCAAACTTCCAGACCAGCAAGAAAAGTTCTGATAGCTATGCAGGATAAAGTCAAAGTTCAGTTGGATAAAATGGTGCAGCAAGGTGTAATTTGTCCAGTTACAGAACCAAATGAATGGGTGTCATCCATGGTAGCAGCCCCCAAAAAAAATGCTCAGACAAAATCAGAGTAGGCATTGACCCAAAGGATTTGAACAAAGCATTAAAGATACATCCTCATCCTATGCACACAGTGAGGAAGTCACAGCCCTAATACAAAATGCCACTATTTTTTCTGTACTGGAGGAAAAAAGTTCATTTTGGAAAGTGATGCTTGATCGCAAATCTTCACGGACTACTTTCAGTACCCCATTTGGAAGATACGGATTCCTCACAATGCTATTTGGAAATAACTCCGCAAGTGAAGTCTTTCAACATGCAATGGAGCAAATTTTTTCAGGTCATCCTTGTGCCATAATAGTAGATGATTATTGGTTGGAGGCAATGGTGAACCAGAGCATGACAGAAACCTTAAGAAAGTTCTAGATAGAGTATGTGAAGTAAACAAAGCTCAATCCTCTGAAGTGCAAATTCAGACTACCACAAGTTACATATGTAGGTTATTTATTTACAAGCAATGGCTTGCTACCAGACCCATCCAAGCAAGCAGCCATTCTTGTGATGCCAGCACCAGATAATGTTCAAGCTCAACATTTTCTTGGTATGGTCAACTATTTAGGAAAGTTTATACCAGACTTCAGTGAGTTGACAGCAACTTTGAGAGAGCTGACACAGAAATGTTACATGGTCTTGCTTGGAACAGCACCAAACAGCATTTGAAGACCTTAAGCAGAAAATTGCCACCCCACCTACATTAAGATACTAAGATGTCAATAAACCAGTAACTCTTTCCTGCGATGCTTCAAACTTTGGTCTTAGCGCACCTGTTCTTCAAGAAGGCAGACCTGCATCTAGAACTCTTACCCAAACTGAAATGCAATATGCTCAAACTGAAAAAGAACGTTTGGCAAAAGTATTTGCATGTTCAAGGTTTCATGATTATATTTATGGTCGAGCTATTCAGATTGAAACTGAGCACCAGATTTTTTCGTCCATTGAAAGAAGGAGAGACCATGAGGATACAAACAGTGAAAGGTTTCGACTGGATTGTTAAGTAACAGATATATGTGCCGAGCAGAGAACCTACTTTGTAGAATCTGAGGGTGTGCAGTACAGGAGAAAGACATCTTCCTGTATCAAAATCGATATCGCAGCATTGTTCCTGTGATACAGACTCGATCTCAGAGCAATCCAGACAATGTTCCTGTTGCAGAATGTGTCTTAACTTCTATTCCTGATGTCCCCAAAGTTTAACATTCAGCAGAGAGTCCTAGTTGCTAGACCTAGTTCTAATTTCTATGTCACATGCTTTGGTCACATTTCCAGACCTAGTGTGAAATGCACAGCAACCTGGACATAACTGTATATTTAGTTCTATACAACTGCATGACAAAGAATTATTTTATATTAATTTCATGTCAATTGATGTCATCAATAATGCATGAATATTTCTCAAAGAGAAGGATGTAGAATAGTGGGTGTGTGTGCTGTACCTTTAAGAAGCATTTCAAGGACAGCACATGCTTATAAATAGCAAGCACGTGCTAGCTTCAGTGCCATTTTGACAGTGCAGCAGAGAGTGAGCATGTATGAGTGAGATAGCTAGCTTGTTTATAAGTTTATCTAAGTTACTTATGCCTCAACCTTGATGCGTTTGTACATAATAAAGCTGTTTGAACAGAACCCACAGAAGTTTGTCTGTTTTATCCTGACCTCATGAGCAACACAAGTGTAGGGCCAGCTAATGCAGCACCGTTTACTCAAGCATCTACTGTTAAGGTAAGTTTACTCGTACAACTGTACTATTTTCATCATAGTAATCACTGCTGTAGTAGTCTTAGCTAGAGTAATCTACCCATACAGCTAACTACATTGGGAGCTTTAAAGAGAAGAGTCCAGAAAGCCCATGGAGAATGGTCCTAGCAAAACCTGATCTGGACCTAGAAAAGGAATCAAGCTTATAGTGCTTTGCAGAAGTATGTACAGAGGACCAAGAAGCAGCTTCAAGAATACAACCCTTTCCAAAAAGCCATAGATGAAGCCAAGGGAGTGGCCCTTGACCCTGCTTGGGATATAAACCATAAAACTTAGGCTACTGCAGCAGTGATCAATGAATGCCACAGCAGGACTTATTTAGTATTTACTTATTTTGAATTAAAACCAAAAAAATCAATTAATCCAGGCATACAACAAGTTGGCTCAACTTTTCTCCTAACTTTCCAATATGCAGCTAACTTTCAACTATAAACGAAAATGCTTTTTGGTATGGAACAAAACCAGTCTTGAATTCAAGGAGTTACTGCGGTAGCGTTGTCGCCTCATAGCAAGACGTTGTCCCGTTCGATCCTCAGCTAGAGGGTCTTCTGTGTGGAGGCATACGTGAATGGGGCGTGCCTTTGTTGAAGGTTGTGCGTCAGGGCTGGTAACCCGGTACGTAAAAATCCACCACCAATCATTAGAGGACCGGAGTTCCGCTGTGGCGACCCCTAACCGGGTAAAGCTGGAAGACACAAACAAACTTTTAACAATAATGAAATTATTAAAACCACAGAACCTTCAAGTATATTGGCACTGATAAGATGGTAACATTTCAGCATCACAGTGAAGAAAAAAGGCTAAAAACAAACCAGTACATTTTTGGGCTTGTAGACTATCACACTTCCTTTCAACAGGGAAAAGCAGCTGTGGACAAAGGTATTCTTTTACTCCAACTAGATTAATGACTCCCCCCACCGCTGTCACATTTAAGAACAACCTCCTCTTGCTTCATTTTACTGTTCCACAGAAACAGCACTAAACTTGGAAAAAGATGGCTTCATTTACATTAGGCAGCTGGTCTCCCAGAATCTGTAATTTATAAACTTTTCATAGTACATTTAACTTTCTTGCCAGCAGACTTGCAATTAGTTACCTGCCATAATCTAAAGGCCACTTCCCTCCAGCATACACGCATTCTTTGCTACCCTCAATATAAGCTAACAAGCAGTCACAGCTTTTCCAATTTAGCCTACAAGTTATGGGAAAAGTCAATCTGCTGCTACTAAAAAAAACTACCACCCCGATTTTTATCTATGTGAAATTGCTAAATGCAGATGATTCCATACAAATATTTCTCCCTAGCAGCATTTCAGCATCACTTTCACAACTGCTCTTACTTTCTACTCTTATTCTCTTTTCCATTTCTATTTCGACTACTTACAATCATCATATACTCTCTTTGGGTCTACTCTAAATCCAGACACCCATATGATCAACAGTTAAAAGCTGGAGATGAAAATAATACAACTGAAGAAACTTGAACATCTACTTTTTCCCAGGGTAAGTAAACACTTGCCCATCATGCCCCTTTCTCTACTGTAGTGCTACCCTGCAGTTGGTATGCCCCTTTATTGTAGTGCGACCCTGGAGTTGGTATATATAGTTGGGGGCTATGGGGGGGTGCAACTCACCACCTAGGTGGGTTTTATGGTGAGAGTTTTGTTTACATTTGGGCAAATGTTTACTTACCCTGGGAAAAAGTTGACATTTGGGTTTCTTCAGTGTCGTTATTTTCAACTTGGGCTTTTAACCAATCATATGGGCATCGGGATTTAGAAGTAGACCTGCTCTCTTCATTCCCACTGAACTTCCCGACTTTTAAGTCACACCCACCCCATTGATACTCACGGGGTACCATTTTTTTTTTTTTTTTTTTTAATACAAAACTCCACCTAATCTCCTTAAGCAAAAAGTATACACACAGCTAATAAAACACACTGAATGAGAAAATGCATTTTCATATTCATCAGTAATAACAGGAATGGGTCTCATTCCCATAAACTTCACATAATCAGTACTGCTTCAAATCTTCAATGGTTGCCAAAAGCGCTCTTCTCAACATGTGTAATATACCCAGAATTTCTTCCTCCTGTAGTTCACATGGGGTTATCTCCATTGTTAGCATATCTATGAATGCTTAAAAATTCCTTTGAATTAGCCCTGCTGCCCCTACTAATGATGAAACTATACGAGCATCTCTATAACCACTGCTTTAGTTTCTGCTAGCAAATCCTGGCATTTTTCTCTCGCTCAGTATGCAGGCTTTTACAGTCAACAGCCTCAATGTTTCATAAAAGTTTCTAAAATTACCTTGTACACCACAGCATGTAGTACCTCCAGAGCCATCCTGCATTTTCTAATTATTGGTGCCAGGTTTTTGGCAAAGAATTTAAAATCACAACCTTTGTGAAACTTTATTTTTTCTTAGGTGACATCAAATAGTTACCTGAACTTTATTTTCTGACGCCAACATAATATGCGAATGCATTTGCACCCAAAGTTTTTAATTGACACACACAGTGCAAGCGTGAATTCCTAATCATCATGCACCATCATACTAGCCCTCAAAATGACGTCAGTGACATCAACGAGGGATACAGTAGATTTATTTATTTATTTAGCTGACATCTGTTAATTGGGTTAGTCTGGCTGGGCAGGGTGCCCTTTTTCATCAGAGACCAGAGGAGAAAAGCTCAAGGTTGCATAAAATTCTTCTGTACAGTGAAAAAATAAAGCAAGACTTGTAGCAAATGAAAGTTTTGTCATCATACAATAGTAAAAATCGAATAGGAAAGATAAGTACATCAGATAATATTTGTAGCATGCAAATAGAGATACCAGGAATAAATCATACGTCAGAAATTTGTATTATACAATATAGTAACAGGAAAAGAACAAAACACAAATATGTGAAGGTAAAGCATTAGAAGTGAAGGAGTACAGAGGCATGAAGAATTCAATCATTGTTTAGATGAAGGATGGACTGGAGGACAAGAGGTGTAGGAGAGACAGAACAGAAGAGAAATTACTGGGGACAGTAAATAGGTTGAGGTAATAGGATGAGGAGATGGTAAAGACACACTAAAGGAAAGGCAGATTAATTAAGGGGATGGAAGAGGGGGAGATGAGGGAGAGGATGGAGGTGGGGACATTCAGAGGGGGGTCATTACAGGAGCAGATCCAGGAATTAAGCAGAAATTTCTTTAATGCTGTTTTGAAACTATTTGGGTTACTAAGGGACCATATGTGGAGTTTGTTCCAGGCAGAGGGGAATGAGTAACTATATAGTATTTTGCCAATAAATTTGTTGGGTTTTGAGGTATGTAGCAATAGTTGGTCAGAGCTACGCAGGTCACGATTAGGAATATAGGGGGAGATTAGGTTTGCCAGAGATGGTGCATTATTAATAAAAAGCTTATTAAAGGAAATGCCCACAAGATGGGTGAAAAATTAATCTCAGCACTTCAGTTAGAAAGGGCTGCAATGTATAATCAAACTGTATGTTGTTTTTTATTTTGACTACATCATCTGTTTTTTTTTTTTCATGTTTCTAGTCTCTCGGCTGTTGCTACTGGAGAATCTCTTATTACTACATGTTCATCAATCCTTTTCTGGTTATCTCTACTACCCATGTTTGTTACATTGGGAATTGTGCAAACAGCCTTGGCCACATTACTGTTCCTTTCAGTGTATAGGCCCTCAGCAAATACATAGTAAAACTACATTCAATGTACTAAGGGACGGCCGACTTCTACTTGGAAATTAGTAACTTCCAACTCCTCACTCGCATATCACCATCCTGTGTTTCATAAGTCTGCCTCCCCTCAACTCTACTTCAAACAAGTTACCTCAAAAGGTATTTAAAATAATGCAGGACAAAGCTGCATACATAACCCTCCAGGAACCAATAATTTGACCCCATGGCTTCTATTCCAGTGAGAGGACTCATAATAACCCCCCTTGCATCACACCTACAACCTATGCCTTACATCAAACTTTTTCCTAATATATATAAAATCACACATCAGGTAACTCCCTAAACAACCTAATACCACTGAAACCTTTCATTTTCACCCAGTATCAGTTTTGTCAATTACAAGGCAAAAATCACAACCAAGTGACAATGGTTCTGTTTCTTCAAAAAAGCTATAAATGTCTGCAACACAAAATGTCTGAATGCATCGGGGGTGGCAAGCCACCTGCAACACCCAAGTGTGTGTGTATTGGGGGGGGGGGGGCTGCACCCCAAAACCCCCTGCAAATTATATATACAACAAATCTGGGACTGTACAACAGTGGAGAAAGGGCAAATTCCACTTTCAATATTTTGCCAAGGAATCCTTGCAACTAAACTATAACAACATCAACTCCTCTTACAAACACCTGATGGATTTTTAGAGTGGAAGAAACACAATGACTGCTCTCTGGATGTTCACAAAATGACAAAAATATCATCATTATTGCTCTATGTATCAGTCTTATTTGGCCAGTGTCCCAGTCCACTCTATATTTATCTATTTAATCAAATTAGGTGTCAGCCCACAAGATATTGCCCAATTCAAAGACTTCCACTCCATGAGATCCTTTAAAGTTAAAAATTAGTTCACCCATTTCTGCAGAGGTTCCAGTTCAAGCAGGCGTCTCTTTTTCCCCATTTTTCCACCATTTTTATAAACAAACTCCCCTTTGATTTTACACCCTCCCCTTAATACTCTATACAGATGACATGGTCTTTTACAGATCTAGTCCCAATTTCATAGACATAAGAACACAAGATGAACTTTGTACCTCAGCACCTGGCTCACTATGAATAAATTCCTTCATAATCCATACAAAACCAAATAAATGATTTTGGCACCCAGAAAAAAAGCAAAATTACTGAAAAAACTTGGAATAAAAGACCAAAATAACCTTCTTACAGAAACCACCCCATTTTCAAGTATTTGGGTATATGTGGGAACTCTGAAAAAGCAAAGCCATCAGCAACAGAGCATTTAAACTTTTTTATTATGGCCACAACATGAAAAATCAGACCGGTTTGGGATGGCATGTTATATTAAACGGAAAGTAGAAGGGTTGGATTATTAAACTTGGGGGTTTATTTTCCCCAGGGTTAAATGACCATATGTAATAGATATGGTTTTGAGGCAAAGGTGTTTGTTGCTTTAAATATGAATATTTGCCTAATTGATGATAATTAATCATGGTATAAGTATTGGGGACTTATGCTTTGTATTTTATCACTGAAGAAGGCTTGGTTGCCAAAACTGGTCTGATTTTTCATGGTGTGGCCACAATAAAAGAAAGTATATATGCTCCGTTGGTGCTGGCTTTGCTTTTTTTGGAGTTCTTGAAATTTTTGGGCCTTTGCATCAGCCTCATCGTGCAGGGGTGTGTCTTTGGAACTTCAGGTATGTCTTCCTGCTGGGGGCCTTGAGTGAGCGTACTCATGGTTGAATCACCTTGAGGGTATTTACATTCATAGTTGACCTTTTTGGACCATATCAAGAACTAGTTTGTGACTTTTGCTATCCTTTTTATGACATTTGTTGTTTTCAGATGTCATAAGTTTATGATTTGATTATCAGCGGGTGAAAGGATCTTAGACATGCACTTATTACGGCCACGGTGACTTTTTTGAGAAGGATTGCTTGAGGACTTGGGCGTTTTGGTGCTATTTTTTTGCCATAGAGCATAAAAGAGGGAAAAGTCCTTGATGTCAGCAAGTCAACAGTGAGCAGTCCCATCGTTTCGTGGGAAAGAACAGGACCTTACAGCATCCAGCTGACTGTTGGTGTAGGTGTGTGAGCAAGATCGTGTACACCTACAATTTGCTTAATACTGGAGGTATATTAGGAGAGTCTGTCTTGCATTGCATTTCATTTTATGGCCCACTCATCATCTATATTGTTTATTGCAACGGCTGTTTGGGACGGGCTTCAATATGTATGCCTTACTGAAAAGTGTTTGAGGGGCACTGTTGAAGAATTCGTTATGCTATGTGTACCCATTTGTTTATAAAACATGCGACCATCAGTCTACGGGGCTATGGTAAGACATATACTGCAATTTAAAGAGGTCTGAATGCTGTGCTCGTCATTTTTTGAGCAAACGAGCAGTATGGGATATTAATATTTACTTGTCCGTTGTGGTATCAGGTAAGCCTCATAGTGGGTTCCATTTGGGGACACAAACGCTAATGGTATCGGCGAGCTCATTAACTGTTTGGGGTTGTTTCTAATCAACCTGTACGATTTTTGTAACTACTGGAAACACTGTTTATGGGTCAATGTGGAAAGAACCTTTGTGTTTGTTTTTTAACAAAGCATGTGTATTGGGTGGGGCCCACGGAAGAACGTATATTCTAAATCAATGAGGCTGGACTGTTGGGCTCATCATTTTTGCATAAATGATGGGTACGAAATATTAATACTTATTTGTTCTGTTTACGGGACAACAGATTCAGCTGGTTGGTGCTTAATGAACTTGTGGGCCTGCTAGGATCCGTCACGAATAGACTGTGGGGATCCAGTGCAATTTCATCTGGCCAGTGGCAGAACTTTATTTATTTTGCTCAGATTGTGGACGAGAAGACTCGCTGAAGTCTGGCTGGATGGACTAAGAATAATTGCTATTAGAATTATTGTGGCCTGAGGGGCAATGTTTGTAGACATTTGAGTTCAACAACTGTATGTATATTAACCTTTTTGTATATTATGGTGGGGATGATAATTTACTGATAAGGTTTAGCTAGCTAAATAGTATTGCGTTATACAGCATGGATTTATATCGTCCCCTGAAGGGCATACAACAATTGGAAGGAAATGCACATTTTTTTGTATGAGATCTTGGAAAGTTGTTTCTCTCTAGATATCGAACATCACCACTGATTTGGGGTTGTTTTAGGGGTTACTGTCAGTAAAACCAGCTTGCCACAATTAGCATCCGTTATCCATCCATTTGTTCTAGGCCCCAGACATATGTAATGGAGCAATCTTTTATAACAGATTAAGGGTGTACAACTTTAGTTCCAACCCACATCATACACTTATCATATAGCCACTAGCAGAAAGTGCAACATGATAGTAGATGTTAATGACAGCTGGTCAATTTGTAGATGAAGCTAGCCCATATTTGATGGGCTGGTATCCACGTTTGTTAAGGGAGTAATAGTATTTAAGATTCCCTTTCTGATTACAGGCAACTTGAATCCAGCCAACAGTCTTGATTTAGAACTTGTGGAGTTTTTGAGATTATAAAACGAGGTTATTTGAATTTTGAGTAGGTGGGGGTGAATAACCTAGCCCCTTGTGTTAATAATGGATTTGGTTACTCTGCTGCAAAGCCTCTTGGCAGATAAGCATGACTTACATGCGTTTGGTCTGGATAGGTCGAGGGGGGGCATCGGAGTGATGTGGAAACCCCTCATATAGATGACCAACGTGGGGAATTATTTAACAAGCTAACTAAAGGCATGGTGACTCTACGAACCAATGCGTGGCATCTGAAACTGTTTAAGCCCATCAGGCCAAAAATATTGCGCCTAGGGGCCTTAGGGTTCGGACAGTGCCATATGTTAGTATGGCTGATGATACACTTACCCATGAATGGGCACAAGCACAACAGGATGCCACAATGACATTTGTCAACATATTGGCCTCATATTATGAATGGATAGTTGATAAAAACTGTACAGATGTACAACAGGTATGTGAATATTTAAAACCATATGAGGGACAAGCCCGTTATCAAGAATGTTTAACTAAATTATCGAAAGATCTATTGGTTATAGAGAAATCTCTAAAAAGTAAAAAACTTCAAAATTTTAACCGTGATGTCAAGGATTATGAAAGATGGAAACCCTTTGACCTCAGGAAGAGTGTTAAGTTTTCTGAGGGAGGGAGTAATATGTTAACAAAAGGAAGAGACCAAGGTCAATTCTGAAAAAAGAAATCAGGCACAGAGTATAGCAGCACCTCAGGGGAAGATTCATCAGCCATGGATGTTGAGCAAGTACTCCCTCAGGGGTCATGAGGGTCACCAAGTACAAAGAAATAGAGGGGTATGGACCACCCTTTAGGTTTAGACGACACCGGGGAGGTAGAAAACATAAAAAATATAAATGTACAAATGTTACTACAGATTTTTTACACTGTATTTAAAGATGTCCCAATGTCCACAATATTTCCTCTGTAAATCTTACAGTAGCTGAAGAACAAGTACTTAATAAAGGGCTTAAATATATACCTGGTTCTTTTGTCAATGAAGATAGTGTGGTTGATGATTTGTTGGCTTTTTGTCGAACATTGAATTTGAGATTATTTTCTGGTCCTCAGGATAGGGCTCAAAGATCCACAGAGTTCAGTTTTCGGAAATCAAAATTTATGCCCCCAAATTGTGGGTCAGACTGGCTAGTTTACCTGGTGACATGTTCTTGTACTGCCTTCTATGTTGGGCAGACGTCTAGGTCCATACGTGTATGTATATCTGAACACCTCCGTGACATTCGCACTAAGCGCATGTCAAATGCTTTGTATAAACAACCATACATTGAAACATAATGCTAAATTTAATTTCATGGTTCTTGATAAAGTTTGGGGGGGACAGTATGAACAAACTGGGATGACATGCTACATTAAACAGAAAGGAGAAGGTTGGATCATTAAACTTGGGGGTTTATTTTTCCCCAGGGTTAAATGACCATACGTGATGGATATGGTTTTGAGGCAAAGGTGTTTGTTACTTTAAATATAAATGTTTGTCTAATTGAGGATAATTAATCATGGTATAAAGTACTGGGGACTTATGCTTTGTATTTTATCACTGAAGAAGCTGAAACTGGTCTGATTTTTCATGGTGTGGCCAAAATAAAAGAAAGTTTATACGCTCTGTTGCTGCTGGCTTTGCTTTTTTGGAGTTCTTGGAATTTTTGGGCCTTTGCATCAGCCTTATCGCGCAGGGGTGTGTCTTTGGAACTTCTTATATGGGGGGGGGGGGACCAAACATTAACTTAAAGGACAATACAGAAAAAGACAAAAAATTGTCTTCTATTCTGGGACTGTAGAATCTCCCACTTCTCTCATAAAAGAGCTGTTATAGGTAAAGGTAGATAATTTTCCCTGATGGAATATAGACCATCACTAATAGTCACTGCCTCTATGAAAAAGCAGCCTACAAACATCTTCAAAAAATCTATTTTACAGGCAACTCCACAAAAAGACCACCACTGCTTTCACTGAAAATAAAGGTAAATGGCTGTCTATAAAGCAAGCAGCAAACCGTCTGGGGGTTATAGAAGAGACTTTAGAAGAGAGTCGTGTGGGGGTGGCTACAGGCTCCCTAACCTTAAAAATCTTGCATGTAGCACCCCCAAACCACTCTCTTCTAAAGTCTCTTCTATAACCCCTCTACAGCCTCAGGAGCCAATCCAGAACATGATCAACTCTGCCAACAGGCAGAACCAAGCTTTACTGTACAAACCACAGCTTCTCTCTGCTAGCTTCCAAATTTTTGGCAAGAATGTCCCCTCAGTTTAAATGATATACTGAAATACACCAAATTTAGATATGAATTCAAAACCTACCTGGTTGAACAGAATTTATGCAAATGCCCATTATGAGGCCATACAATTTAAAAACCTCCTCTACTCATGCATCTCTCCTCATCTCAAAGCATTCTTTCTTTACTCCAGAAGTTATCAAAATATATGTATACATAGTTTTCACAACTTTTTTTTTTTTTTATATCTGCAACACTCAAAATCAAAGTTTATGCTTGCAGCCTCTGTCTACTACGAGTTGTACCTAATGTATTGAATCACTTCTTGTTTTTCCACAGTCCAGGCTTGACCTAAAATTGGTCACTCGATCACAGCTCTACTCCAGTAAACAAACAAAAATCATCAGCAAATAAACTGTCTGAAAAAAGGTACTGGAAATCAATGCTGCCTAAACTGAACTAACAACAATGCACGACTGTTGCCTGCTCATTGTTCATATGTCTGGTTTACAAAAAAAGGCGAGAAATAAAATTAAAACAAATTGTACCATAGGAAAAAAATGATGCCTTGAGCATTTTCCATTTACTTGTAATGTCATCTTCAATAGCTCTAACATAACCTACCCCCTTTCCTACATTACAGACACGTCAAGGAGCATACAGGTCAAATGTAACACTTCATTTGGATGTCTAGTAGTTCCATGAAACTACTGTTCCTGCAATACTGAATTTGCTCAAGAAATAAACCTCCTTCCTTAGCTAAAGTCTCTTCAAGCCTAAAAAAAAAAAGTCTGCCAGCTCCATGTGCAAGCTGGCTGACTCAATAAGATGAAAACATAGAACTGCACACTGTACAAAAGCTAAGTGTATTCTCTGGCTGTCAATCAATTCCAAAACAGTCCATATTAACTGTGTACTTTATTCTGTATTTTCCTGCATGTACTTTTTACAGTATTTTTATGGTGCCTTCACATTTGATCTCTCCTGTAAAAGATCCATGCATTCAGTGAAACTCGGCATTGTTGAGGTCAGCATGTACAGTTTTATTTCCCTTTACAAGATGACATTCCTAGAAAAGCTGCACTTAAGAAACCCTCTTGCTGATGTCGTCCAACGGGAATGCCTAGACAACAATTATAATGTAAATCAGTCTCTTGGGACTCTGTATAATTTCCTGCAAGAGGAACAGCATTATGCATGCTAACACACCATGGCACACCAGAAGCTAGAATTTGTCCCCTTCACCTAAAATTGGTTTCAGGCAATAGATGGTGTTAAAGAAGCCAGACATAAGGACACGGACTTCAAGAAATGGGGACATAACCAATTTGCATAAGTTTAAGAGGATTCTTTGATCATTGTTCGGGTTTCAGAGCATACATCTTCCATCCTCTAAAGTAAAGTACTAAAAGGATGGTATGAAACACTATATGGATTACATATACTGCGTAACCCACTGACTGCTTGTTGAGAGGATTCCCTCCTGTCTGGTGATGTTACAAGTGGCTGCGTATACACTTTCTTTTTTTTACAGCACAATGTCTGCTCTATTTTTACTGTGCATGGCTCATTAAGAAAGGTGCAGAAGAGTGACTTAAGTGATACATCTGTAAGGAGTGCCATCAAAACTTTACTGTCATGTACTGCACTTTTATAGAAATATGTTTATGTAAACATACACACACAGTTTTACTTGCTAATTGGGTAAGCCTACTGGGCACATGTCCTTTTTCAGCTGCAACCCAAGGGCCTGGTCTAGTTAAAGGAAAACTCCACCCTCTCATACAGTTTAACTCTATTGTTAGGTTTCTTTTCTCCCTACAATAGGGTTCCAGCATTGTGTATGTACCAGAAATTTGCTTGTAGTTTTTAAAACTTATTTCCCTGCACATGGAGTCAAAGGAAGGGAAAGGACACCTACTTTTCTTTCAAACTCAACTTCTCACATACTTTGCAGAGAAATTAGTCTCCACCTGTATGACATATCATAGACACAAGTTCAGGTACTGCTGTCAATCTTAGATGGGTAATTAATCCTGCTAATGTCAGGAACACAGCAGCTGATATAAAAAAAAGAGACAGAAAGCTGTGGAATTGTTTCCACTGTTTTTATTGCAGAGGGGAGGAGAATTTAACACTCCCCCGTTAATAGCAAAACAAAGCAATTAAAATCAGTCAGAGGTTTAAAGGCAATTGTCAACTCTTGACAAATTTACATAACCAGCAGCAGTATTGAAATTCTAAGCTTTAAATGTGCTTTATAATAGTTTCTGTTAAGATAACTTACGAGTAGTAGCAAAGATTTCTGTGACATTTAGAAAAAGTCAGTAAACATGTTTTCTTGTAAAGTATAAATTCATTTACCATTTTCAAGCCCCCCCCCCCCACCACACACACGCACACACATACACAAGCCAGAACTACAGAAAGAGTCAGGTGGCAACCCTATCAACTAGGTGCACTGATACCGTTCATAAAAAAGGTCTTTTATGCTTTGTGTGAAATCCTTCCGGGGGGGATGCATATCTGCTACATGCAGATCCACTGTAAGAGATTCCCACTGACTGAGTCAGTCCTTGCATGGCATGGTCAGAGAGCAACCATAATATGTATCTGAACTTACATATGTGCCCTTGATGCACTTTATATACATACACATATACTGAAACACACACACTATAGAGATATATATATATATATATATATATATATATATATATATATATATATATATGTATGTATGTGTGTGTGCGCGCGCATACAATTAATTATTTATAATAAAGGGGGTAAACTATGAGACTACCTAAAACATAAAAAGATTAGTTCTCAGAGCAATGAGTAAAACAGTCTTCCATGTTAAGAACTTCAATTCAACCTGATGAGCTGGTTCAAATAGAAAAACAGCTTCTCAAGCACAAATTTATGTCCTCAAGGAGGTGCCATCTGTTTATTAGGTAGATGGATATGCAAAAGCCCCCTCCAAAAACTGACCTGAGGACAGGTAGCTAAGGGTAGTAAGGGAAGGGGAATCCAAGGGCAGAAAAGCCAACACATCTGAAAACAGAATAACGATAGAGGAGTAATGAATGTCAAAGGCCAGGAACTCTCACAAATAAATCAAGAACCAGAATCAGGATGGGCCATAAAAATGGTCCTGGTTCTTGGCATGGCACTAACTAGAAAATATTTTCCACTTCCATATACAAGATTTCCTATTATACAACGACCCCCCCCCCCCCATTAATATTAAAAAACATGCATGCTGATTGGTCAACGTGCACATTGTAAATCAGTTATAGTAATGGAAAAAAGGTCCGGTCGCCCGGACTTTTTCCATTACTATAACTTTTTTTAAGCAACAGAGAACGCAAGATCTCCATTGCTTCATACTGTCTCGCTATGTTAAACGAGTTTAACATAGCCAGACAGTTTGTAAAAAGCAACGGAGATCTTGCTTTCTCTGTTGCTTTTGCCCACAGCTCTGATGTACTGCGTAGGCATAAGCATGCGCAGTACATCAGAACTGCCGCAGAATATCAGACAGCTGCAGAAGGGCAGCAAGGAGGCATTATACAATGCCATTATTTAAGAAAAGTAATTATTTTTTTTCTTAAATAATGTCATTGTATATAATAACCCACGCCTGGGTGTGGGTAATGCTGGATTTACCCACGGTTGGCTTTGTTTGGCCACTCGGGCTTCACCCTCGTGACCAAACCACACCAACCGTGGGTAAATCCAGCATTACCCACACCCAGACGTGGGTTATTGCTATAGTAGCATATTTTTAGCATCTTTCGACACTTGCTGCACATCCACAGAAAAAGGGGCTTAAAAGGGTATCATAATTATATCATCAGATTAATTAACTATGGATTTTTTAAGCTGAAGAATATCACACAACTCCAACCTTGTGTGAGTAAATCCAGTCTGTGAGGAAGCCTGCGAGACTTGTCCTTTGCCAGTTGGAAGAACCATTGTTGTTTGGGCCAAAAGGGAGTCACCACTATAGTCTTTGAAAAGTCCTTCTTGATAACAGTGGAAAGGGTGGAAGGGAACATTCCCACCCATGGAAAGGAACATTCCCACCCATGGAAAGGCATCTTGTCTTCCAGGCTTGTCTACAAGGAATTCTGGAGCAGAATTTCTTTAGTTATCTGTTCTTGAGGAAAGGCAAACTTACAGATGTTCCCCTCAGTTGGAATAATTTTTGGACCCCCCCCCCCCCCAAGAGTGAAGCTTCCATTCATAAGAGAGTCTTTCCTAGTCTTGCTTAGATTGCCTTCTACAAAATTTTGCTCTGACGGAATGAATGAACCATCAGGCTAAGCAGAGTTTCTTCAGACTTGTGACAGACTGGGATGTAAAGAGTGTAACATCTGGTATCCCCCAGTCTATCTGTGAAAAATTTCAGAGTGATTAACAGCTTTCAATGCATTACTACACCAATCATATTATATTTTGCCTTAAAGGATGGCAGAAAGATTTGGGTCACACCTTAAATCAACAAAACCTCAATCACCTCAGCTGCAGCACGATCAAACAGAACTTCCATGTCCAAGGGAAAATTTAACATTTCAGCTTTAACATCTTCAGGAACATTTTGATAACGTAAATCAGCACATCTTCTCATGACACACACACGAGCACTGAATCTTCAGACAAGATCATATGCAAGGCATATTAAATTACATGAGTAGATGCAAAAGAGGTATTCAAATAACTTTTATCTTTCCCTCTTCCGAGATAAAAACATTTTAATTTTCTCAAAAAGATGTAAGTAAAAACTGCAACATGCAAGCCAGGCAGTTTAAAATTCTGAATCTTAGTGGAGGAAGAATAAAGACCATTTGTCAAAAGCTTTCCCATCTTTGTCAGAGGGAATGGGATTAGTATCAATTTTTGTAGCAGAAGCAGTTTTGGATAGGGAAATTATTGCAGGATCTGCTTTAGGGTTAGAAAGAAATATCTGAGAGTTTTAGGCAAACTGTATAACCAGTGTTCAAGGGACAGGAGGTTGACTGTCATGTAAACTACAGGCCTTGAGACAAACATCTAAAGCAAATAAAATAGGAGGAACAGCTGCAGACTGGGGAATACCCATCTGTAACAAATCATAGGCATTTCATTTTGATCCCACTGGAAACCTTCCTTCATTGAAAAGTTTGTTTTTTTTTTCCCCTGAAAAAGTGTCTTCTGGAGGGAAATCTGAAGCACTACTTTCCTCAGACTCATCTTCAGTTTGTAAAGAAAATCCTGGAGTACAGCATTCTCCCTCCAATACCTATTCTTCTGACTGAAATCTGGAGTCAGGAGTATTCACTTTTTCTTCTGAGAGGAGGAAGTAGGGGAAAAAACACAGAAATTCATTCCCTAGCAAAATGTCCCTGTCCATAGAAATAGAAACAAATCAAGTTACGTTTTTAACTTTTTGTTTTCTTTCCCTAGGAGACTCCCTGGTAGAGGACCAACCTAAAACAGGCACACTATCATACATCTCAGGCTCTCTTTCCAGATGATGTGGACCCCCCCCCCCCGCCCATGAGATCAGCAAGGGGGGTTACCTGCCCAGCCTTGAAAAATCATTAGCCAACGGACAGTTCCACAGTCAGTCAAAGGAGAGCACTTTGTTGCCAAGAAAGCTTTAAAGCTTTTGGCTCTCTACCTTTACATGGATCACTGCTTGTGCTCCTGACAGTTGCAGTGCATGGAGGGTGCCCTGAAACTTTGAAAAGCTGGTCAGTTGGCAGGGATAAAATCCATACAGCTTAGGCTACTGCAACAGTAATCTAATAACTTTGTGGGGAACCAGACACTGAGGACTGCCAATTCCTAGCTCCATCTTGCTGCTACAATGGACTGTGCTAAATTAACATGCAGCACCAGCTCCTCTACATCCTGGCAAAGGCACTCTAGGAGGGTGAATTTTTCAACCACTACAGTGATTATCGCTCTTTTAAAATGCCTGTAATCTTCAAGTCTGAACAGTAGAAGTCATGTGAAGGTGAAGGTGGTGTCCTCAGCAAACTAAATGAAATGCAGCCATGAATGACAACATACAGCAATGATAAATTCTGCTGCCCTAGCAGCTCTTTTTATGCAGTAAACCATACAGGTCAAAAGACTGTTGATGTTGGAGGAGATAGTGGAGTGGGTCTGAACCTTAAAATTTAATGAACCTTCTGATAACTTCTCTGTTGTACATTCACTTGCCAAATCTCACTGAAAATATATCATACGGATTAAATAATTCAGAATCAACAGATACACAACAGTAGATGTTAAGACATTCTTGGATGGACACCTAAGCTCTGGAGTATGGGAGCCCTGCTGCCAAAACAGATTGCTGCTTGGGAGTTTCTGCTTAAACCACACATTTCCTTGAAGGATGTAAACTGTCCTGCCTTCTTGGGGAAAAGGGTAATCACTTAGGGTTCACTCATGCTACGCTAATCACATCTTATAACACACCCACCAAAGGTAGAATCACTAAAAAGGTTTGCAGGGTACAGCTGTAGGTTTGCTGAAGTCTCCACTGTGTGGTAGAAGAATGGGGTCAGTGGGCCAGTCCCCCTTCTGCTCCATCACCTGCAAATAATGCCTATAGGCCAAAGAAGAAGAGGGATTGGTTTCCCTTCATATTATCCATCATCTGTGGAATGAACCAGTGGAAGTTCCAAATGCTTGACTTTGGTTAGGAATTTTGTGCGTCTTCTCGAGCAACTCAGAATCATTAGACTGTCCTCTTGGCAGACTGGAAAACAAAGGATCAAATAGGACTCCTACGTCCAGTCCAGACAAAGATGTAGGTCGCTGAACCTGACACAGAGGAAGCTCTCCAAGTCTAAAGGCACTACAGGGGGTGAGGATGACCTGGTAAAGGGATTGAGTAAAGACCAATGCTGGGGTCTCCACTGACAACTCATCAATGCCAAAAACAGTTTGCTTGGACCAGTGAAATCAGAAAACAGGTATACTGGCATCCAGGCACCAAGCACTTGAAACTCTGATGCTGACATCAGTGCTGGAAAAACTAACACCGGGGCCATCAATGAAAAGAATACTAGCATCAAAAACTGAATCCAGCAGAATATACCTTGCCACCAATTAGCTAACCCCAGTGAGGGCTTGGAAATGCCAATGCAAGAGACACCAAGGGAACGAACTTGTTAGTAAAACAGCCAGAGAAACTGCTAGCTAAGTGCAGGAAGTACACTGATGTCTCACATAGAGATTGAGGATTTTAGACCTTGACTAGTGGGGTTTGAAGAGTTGTACCTGAAGAGTATCCTATGCCACAATAATAATGGTAGGGCATTTTGACAGGCTCCCCTGCAGACTAATTAGAATAATTTGCAATTAAGTTTGTGCAAGACTGCCCATTATCTAGACAGGAGGCAGAAGAATCAGATTTGGAAGAGGCCGTTATTCAAAACAGGTGGTATATCCTTGGTCACACTTTAAAAAGTTTTTTTTTAACTTAATTTTTCAAGGACAGAGATTTTACAAATGTATCAAGGGAACAGGGCAAGTAGAGACTTAATGCTGACTGAACTGATGTTCAGACTATAAAGCATAGAGTGCCTGTGAACCAAGCAGCACTGCAGTGTCTTCCTCCAATTTCAACAGGAAGCGTTCAATTCCCAGAGGCAATACAAACACTGGGTGTGTCTACCAATGGGTAGAACTACCCGATCTTAGGCACATTTGCTGAACAGTGAGGTAGAAATCTCAAGACAGCTGAAACGGGCTAGGGAAAACCATGATGGGGAAAAAAAAAATTCTGACAGGAAAAATCATGTTTTGATAATGACAGATAACAGAAAGCATTGGCACAAAAAGTTGTCACACAGTGTAAAATTTGCCACTCAAACCAAGTTTTTTTCTTAAAACAACATGGGGCCATTTTCTTCTGGCTTAATACAAAGCAGAAAGAACTGCAGAGTTGTACTTGTCTGATTCATTGCATTGGAAAGGAGTGTGTGTCCGTTAGCCTGGGAAAGTTTTATCTGCTGAATGGTCCATATGTGTGAAACAATCATGGTTACTTAAAGACTTCTACAAGACATTATTTTACATTAGTTTCCACTTTTGAACCTGTATTTGCATTCATCTTCAAAAACACTAACTTGCTTCCACTGCATTAGGCATGCTGATATAAATTGAAGGTCTTGCTTGCTTCTACGAAGACAAATACACCTAATATGCCTACATCTCCAAATGTGATTGTATTAAAACTGATAAAAATAAATCAACTAGTTAAAAATGGAGAAAAACAAGCAATGTTTATCCATGTTACACATTAATAAAAAGTTTCTCTAGGACAGAACACAACCACTGGAACTCTCAACTTATACTCTGCAATCATCTAGAATGGTGTACATTTACCAAGCACCACAGATCTTTTCTACCAGAATTTTTTTAACCATTTTTTCATCATGATTGGCCCTAGTTTTTGAAAACAGCAGACTGTAATGGCAAAGCTCATACAAACAACTTCTAGTACCAGTCACAGTTATGCTGTTGGAGTAGGCCGATTCAGAACCCTCTCCCAGTAGGCGCTGTAACACCCCCATAGCCAGAAGGATGCGGAGCATTTACAGAATACTTATGAACGGCAAGAACTCTTGTGTTCATGTTCCTTGAACGGTCTGCTCTTGACAATGTTATCCACCCTAAAGTAGAATCACCCATCATCGACAGAGGTAGGAGACTGGAAGGGTTTGCAATTCCACCTCCTTTCACTTCATGGAGATCTTGAGAGGAAAGCTAACTGATCCAGCAACTGATTCTACTTTGCCCCAAGAGCAAATGTCATTATTCTTGTATATGAAAGCATGTGCTAGAACCATGCAATTGGATGCCAACGCAAGTCCCAGTTCCTTAAGACACATCTCTGCTATCACAAACTTTCTGATACTGTAGAACTAGACTTCTGACTGGATAGTGCAAATTCTACTCCCGAGAGAGAGAGAAGGATGTGTTAAACTGTCCATCATGACAGCCAGAAAGATCTAGTTAGCCAAAATGGAAAGAACCTGGTTGCTTGCAACATGACATGCACTGCCAGGTTCCGTGAAGTAGGAGCCTTATTCAGTGAAGTCACAGCCACTAAGGAGTTAACCACTCCTTAGGATCCCAGAAGATCCTGTTCAGCTTCGTGGATACAGCAGCCAACACATCTAGTTTCTTTCATGCTGATCCTACCTCCAGATGAACTATTGTGCTGGTAGGAATGCCACCCTATTTCCAAGGCCTCCTCCAGTAGGAGTTCAGATTCATAGGTGGTTCAGATTCATTTCTAAGATTTCCCCCAAATCTGAAATCTGCATGCAGACACAGGTGTTAGCTCCAAGTGCTTCCTCTTGCATTTAAATTTTCCACTGTGCAATTAGAGGGAAGGACAAAAAGGCAGACAAAAATCTGCATGTCTGAATGAGCTAATTATGATGGGAACAGGGCTTCTAGTCACATGTACCTTAGCAGTTAAAGGGTGGATGGTTGAAAAGGGATACAGCCGATCCTGAGGGAAGAACTATGGCAATAATCATCAGGAGTGAGTGTGTGTGTGTGTGTGTGGGGGGGGGGGGGGCACAAAATCTGCCCAGCTGCAGGCAGCATCAATGACAAGCCCTGACTAACCAACAGACCTGGAATTGAGGGGCTAAGGGCTGCACTGGTTCCAATCTTTATGTCCGAAGGTACAACCAACACTGAAGCTTACAACATAGGCCTTGACACCAACTGATTAAGTGTCTACCTCAGAAACTGATCTCCACTCTGAAGGATCAACCCTCTTTGCCAGGTGTCAGTGCTGACAATGTCAATGCCGAGGTGGGCAAGGACAAAGGCTGCAGCCCCAAAACTGAGACCACAGTAGACTGACAGTCATTGGCATTAACCTCAAAAATTGAAGGGTCAAACATCTATTAAATCAGGACAGGGAAATGGACAGAAAATGGGAAAAAAGAAGGGGCAAGAGCAGAAACGTTTGGAAGGAATGGGGCTCAACTCACCCAGATGTTAATGAGAAAGGAAACCTGAGACTGCATGTGCTGCACTGAAACAAAAGCCTGCCAAATTTTAGTGTAAGCCAGGACAACAGGTAAGGAAATCCTTGACCTGAACAACTTGGGGTGTGGTCTAAGAGTTCACAGTTCAACCTCACAAACAGGCAATACTACTACTGGGTATAGGTCTTGGGATATTATCAGCCCTGGAATTGGAGCAGAAGTTTAGCCCATGTCTTTAGGGTTAGCAGGGTGCTCCAGCTCCAGTGGGTCAGCTTCTTGAAGCTCTCAGTACGGTGAAACGGCATGACAGGGAACATCCCCAATGACATGGGAAGCTGCAGACGTCTCAAGCTTCTCTAGCACCAAGCAGTTCTTCCCATCTTTGATGGAAGACCTGAAAAGCATGACTACTACAAAGCTCTGAAAGGGGACTTTCACCTAAACAATGAAAACACTTCTGGGGTTTCAAGAGCCACTCAGCAAAACAAAACACCCCACTCACACTAAAACATTTTGTCTTTTTCCCCTACACTATGGTAGTATTTGCAATTTTAACTGCAGAAAAAAGTAGAATATCTAAAATGTCACCCAAGGAGAATTCTTGTACCCAATAAATACCAACAAAAATTATTACAATATTCTGTAACAAACACCTACTATAAAGTTAACAAGCAGCCCTTCAAACACACAAGTTTCTGAGAGAAAGAAAATGTTGCTTGCAAGGGGGAGGGGAAGTTGAAAGAAAGCTAAACTGGCAGAAAAAAATTGATGTACTGACCTGCAGGTATGGTTATCAGAGTTGCACATAAAACATGAGATTTTGCAGGACAAACCATACTCAAAATCAGTACAAATGACAATGCCTTCACTTTTTTTTTTTTTTTTTTTTGCCAAAATAAAAGTTCAGTACTGTCGAATTACTTATACTATTTTGCAAAAAAAAGAAGTTATGTTCTCACCATAATGCTCCATCTGAGTAGTCCTACTTCATTTGTCTTCAACCTGTGGGTACCGGATCCATATTTGATCAGAGCCGGCAACTTCACTAGCATCTGCTCAGAGCTTCAAGCTCTTCCCCTTATCCATAATACACCACCACAACCTTCCAACCCCCAGATCGAGTTTGCTGCATCTTACACTGAATAACCCAACCTGAAAGAACACCTTACACACCTAAAACCAGCTATAACGCTGTCAATATGGTAGGGACAGGGGGAAAAAGGGCGGGACGGTTGAAGACAAAGAACTACTCAGATGGAATGTTACGGTGAGTATATAACTTCTTTATCTGAAGTAGTTTACTTCAATTGATCTTCAACCTGTGGGACAGTCTCCAGCTACTAAAATACCTGGGTGGCCCTCACAGAAAGATGTTCCAGAGCACCACGGAACAAAAGGATGCTCTCCTTCGAGAAATCAAATCCAATTTGGGCGGCACAGTGGTGCAGCGGTTAACGTTGTCGCCTCACAGCAAGAGGTTCACCGGTTCGATTCTCGGCTGGGGTGCCTTCTGTGTGGAGTTTGCATGTTCTCCCTGTGTTCGCGTGGGTTTCCTCCCACATTCCAAACACATGCATCTGGAGCGTTTCTCCCCGGGCCTCCGCTGAAAACAGGCTCTGTGGAACCTAGTCGGACATTCCCGGTCAACAAATGTTAAATAAAAATAAAAATAAAAAAAAAAAAAAATTTATATAGTGAGAAATAAAGTATGATGAGGACCCACGTAGCCACAGAACAAATATAGTCTAATGATACTCTCGACCAAAAGGCCACAGAAGTAACCATGGGCCTAGTTGAGTTAGCTTTAACCTGACCCGTAGGAGACAACCCTTTATCCTTGTAGATCTGAAGGATACATAGGGAGATCCATCTAGCAATAGTAACCTTAGAGAGAGGTTTACCCAAAAAGGGTTTAGAAAAGGACACAAAACAACTGGTCAGATTTAGGAACGTTTTTTTGTCCTGTGTAAATAGAACTAACTGTCTATGAACATCCAACAAATGCAACTAGTACTCAGTTTGTGAAGTTTGGGAATAAAACACGTAAATTGATAGTTTGATCGATATTAACCTCCAATGCTACTTTTGGAAGGAAGGAAGGATTGGTGCGAAGACAAACCCTGTCCTTGTGGAAAATCATGTATGGAACATTGACAGACAACGTTTGCAGTTCTGATACCCTCCTAGCAGAGATAATAGCCACCAAAAATGCTGTTTTCCAAGATAAAAACTCAAGACCTGTGGTTGCTGCAAGTTCAAAAAGAGGAGCAACAAACCCTTGATGTACCATAGTAAGGTCCCATGGGGGAATGGGATCTTTGACCAGAGGACGCAAGAGAAAAGTACCTTTGATAAAAGCTTTACACAATCTGGAAGAAGCTAAAGAAGCAGAATTCTCGCCCACAAGAAAATGAGAAATGGCAGCTAGTAGGACCTTGACCGTAGACTAGCTAGCCCCTTGTTAAAAAATATTTGCCAGAAAAATCAAGAATAGCCGGAACGGGAGCCGTGAACGGATCTAAACTCCTTTGAGAAGTCCAAAAGGAAAAACGTTGCCATTTGCTACGATAAATCTTCCTGGTGGATGACTTATGAGATGCCACCAGAATAGATCTGACTGAAGACAATCCAGGAGTCCTAGCAATTAAGGGAACTGTAGCAGCCAAGCTGTGAGCCTCAGACTGTCCAGATTTGGATGAAGGACCCTCGAGGGCTGCGAGATGAGATCCTGAATGGGATCCAAGGTGGAGCTAGATGACGGTACCAAAGGAAGGGAAATCATACCTGGCGAGGCTAAAATAGGGCAATGAGGATCACTTTGCTCCCAAGTCGACAAGCTTTCTGTAGAAACTTTGGAATAAGGAGTACAGGAGGATAAGTATAAAGAAGATCAGGAGGCCAAGCATGGATTAGAGAGTCTCTGGGGGAGTCCCCTGGCGGGGGGTTCAGAGCGAAGAACTCGCTGCACTTCACGTTGGATGGAGATGCAAAGAGATCACAGCAAGGCAGACCCCACTCTAGAAAGATCTGCTCCGCTACTGAAGGATTCGGAGACCACTCGTAAGGCATCAGAATAGTCCATCTTAGTTTGTCAGCTAGAATGTTGGACCGTCTCGTAATATGCGTTGCATTAGAAAATGACCGGTGGAGATCGCCCATTCCCAAACTCTCATGGCCTTGTGACAAAGGGGGTAAGATCTGGTCCCTCCCTGTTTGTTGATATACCAGACCACTGACATGTCTGACTGGATTGCAATGGTTCCCAGAGCATGAAGGGTCTGCAATGCTAAAAGGACCGCCCTCATCTCCAGAATATTTATATGCAAACTGTTCTTAATCGGGGACCACATGCCCTGGACTGTCCTTCCCGAACAATGACCCCCCCCCACCCTAGTTGGGAGACGTCTGTGGTCACTGTGGCTTGGGCACGGGCTGTAACAAAAGGTCAACCCTCCAAAACTTCTGAAGACTGCATCCACCAAAGAAGGGATGAACTGCAAACTCGGCTGAAGTGTATTGGGTGTGACAATGGAAGATACAACAGGGACCACTGCACTGCTAGAGTCCACTGTAGCACTCGCATATGTAATTGAGCACACGGAAGGAGTGCCATCGTCGCTGCCATAGAACCTAGGACCCTCAATACCAATTCTGCTGAGGGAAGGTGAGAAAAATCGGTAAATGAAGGTGACATGCATCCTTAGGTTTCAAACTCTCTCTGTCGTCAGGAACACTTGTCTGTAGCATGTCTATCCATGCCCCTATATATTCCATCACCTGGACAGGATTCAGCAGGGATTTGGCTGTGTTGACTGTAATCCCTCGATAGCGTGCAAGCTTTAGGAAATAATCTCTGGTCTGACAAAGTAGACGCTTGGTGGGAGCAGTAAGGAGCCAATCGTCCAGATAAGGAAAGACCTGGATCCCCTGAAGCCTCAGGTGAGCCGCTACTACTGCCATCACTTTGGTGAACACCCTGGGGCTGTGGTGAGACCAAAGGGTAGGGCTCAGAACTAATGATTGGCTCCTAGCCAGAAGCAGATGAACCTCCTGGAGCTTCTGTGCATCTTTGTGATAGTAAGCATCCTGGAGGTTGAACAAGCACATCCAGTCACTCTTTTGCAGGTACGGTATGATGGACTGTAAAGTGACCATCTGGAACTTCTCTTTGGCAACCGACAGGTCCAGAGTAGATAGGTCCAGAATGGACCAAGTCCCCCATCTTTGTTTGCACCAGAAAGATCCTGGAATAGATGCCCGATCTGGGCTGATCTAGGGGGATGGCTTTGATGGCTCGTTTCTCTAACGGCTTGGAAACTTCTAGTGCTGCTGCCTCACTTTGCGTGGGTGGTACGTCTGGGAGATGTTTGTAAGGTGTAGGAGGAACCAGAAATGAGATTGAATAGCCTCTGGAAATTATCTGAAGCACCCAATGGTCTGATGACACAGACTCCAATGCCGCCAGGTGCAACGACAGGCGGCCCCCGACTGCCTCCAGAGTAGTCGGGCAACCCCGCAGGGTTGCTCCACAGGTCTGTCCGAGAAAGGTTCTCAAAACCCCAAATTACTCGGACCCCCTCTGCCTCTGGGCCGGCATCTATCCTGTCCCCCTCTGCCTCTAGGGGAAGAGCAGCCCAGAGTGTCCTGGGAATACTGATACTTCCAGAACCACATCTTCTTTTGCTCTCACTGATTCCAGGAAAATGATCTTTGAGGGTTCGAGAAGCGGATTCCAACGGCAGACAGAGTCTTCCCATCTTTCTCAGTCTGGACTAATGTGTCTCGGATGGTCTTACCAAAGAGGGAAGAACCATCATAAGGGGCATTCGTAAAAGATGCCTTAAAGGGTTTCGTGAACTGACAATCTGAGCCGGGCGTTACGCCTCAAGGACATGCTGGACCCAGCCTCCCTAGCTGCTCCTTCAGTCATGTGTGAGAGGAGTCACATGGACATGTTTGAAACCACTGTCAAGGTAGCCATCCTCGCGGAGAATATTACTCTGTCCTCCTGCGACATGGACTTTGGGAGAGACTCAGCCAGTTCCTTAACCAGGTGGTGCTATAGTCTAGTAACGTGGGCTAGATAGTTCAGCACCCTGATAGAAAAGGTCACGGATGCATAAACCCATTTCCCTAGGTGGTCCATCATCCTAGACTCACGGTCAGGGGGATGGACCAAGGAACTCTCCTGGTCTAGTTCCTTTTTGGTGGCGGCTGCCACCACCATAGCATCTACAGGGGACCCTTTATTCCAAGCCAGTCTGTAGAGGGCTCAATATTTTGTCTGGGCATTTACGGATTGGTTCCACAGTGTCCGGCTCTTTCCAAGCCCCCATGGGGTGACCAAGTCCAAGGGATTCGCAGGATGTGGACCGGTCCGTGCCGAATGCCTCCAGGAACACATTCGTCCGAGGAAGGTTTTGGGGTGGACCAACCTCCCCACTGGCGCAAGATTTCCATGATGCCTCTGAAGGAGACATCCTTGGGAGGTGATCTGGGGGAACCTTCCCCATCATCCAAATCCTTGTCCTCAGTGAGGGACTCTAGGGAGGAGTCCAAGTGCCTCCTTTTGCACGTATGCTTGCGAGGAACCCCTCCCGTGGGGCTTTCTGGAGGGAACTCGCAAACCACTTGTTCCTCAGGGGGAACCGCCTGGGGCTCCTCGAGCATGGGCTGTCCCTGTGGTAAAATAATGGGATTCACACACAAAGCAGGAGCAGGGGCAGAGTCTGAAGATATAGTCAGGGGCCTCGATCCATTGGAGAGAACTCTTTCCACAACAAATGCCAAAGGAGAGCAAGCTTCCTGGGACATCATCCGACATGAGAATCTGAGCTAGGCCCGTAGTAGAGGGCGCTTCCAAGGAGGGCCTTGACCCGACAACGTCTGAGCTGATGGAAACAGCTCCAGCCCCTCGGATCCGACACCCAGGCTCCGGCTCCAAGAGCCACTTGGATCCGAACTAATCAGATCCAACATGCTCCAGGCAGATGCTGGCATTCAGGAGACAGGTACCATTGGCACCGACCCTCTGACTAGGGCCGTCCTTGGATCCATGTACTCTGAAGCAGAGGGTCGGATCGGAGAAGGAGATATAGGTGTAAAGGGGGCTGGCAAGACTCCCATCTGAATTTGTGTGGAAATAAAATCTCTGCATCATTTTATCCATATCAACTTCAGAGAGGCTGCGGGTGGATTGCGACGAAGCCACGGACTGCGACCTGGCGGGTCGAGGAACCAAGGCTCTAGAGGGTGGTCGGGGCTCCTCTGGCTCCGGAAAAAATCTAGGAGATTGGAGCCGAGGGAAGTCAGGGTGCCTAGGCTGACTTTTGGTAGGAGGTCTTGTCGGAGCCGAAAGGGACCTTTTTTTCTTCTCTGGTCTGTGCTCTCTCTCCTCTCTGCCTTTTCTACACTCTGCTTCCACAGGCTTAGAGGCAGGAGGATGAGTCCCAGCCTGGGAGGGAGAAGGACAAGAGTAGGAGAGGCTGCCACAGCAACAGCTGTGACAGAAGCAGAAGAGGAGGCGGTCACCTCCGTAGAAGGAAGCAGGCTCTTCATTATTAATTTGGCCTGCCAATCTTTAAGGGTACGCGGGTTAAAACCCACACAAATAGAACAATCTGTGGCTAAATGGGCCACACCCAAACACAGCACGCAAAGTGTAGCCATCAGCAGGTGACAATATGTGGCCACACTCAGTGCATCTCTTAAAAACTTGTTTGGGGAGATCCGCCATATCCCACAACAAGAACAAACTTTAAAACAATTTTAAACACACGCCACTCACCACACACTCAGACAAGCACACAGACGGCTGGGGGGGGGGGGTGACAAACTACAAACTACCCAAAACTAAGATAAAGGCCTTAAACTCAACACACCAGTGAGGGGAGGAAGAGAAGAAACCTACACTATCAAGTACGCACACAAAAAACACTAATCAGATCATTATTTTAATGAGGAAAAATTAGAGTTTCTTACAATAACCAGATGAAAGTTACAAAACACCAATATTTCTTGTCCTAAAAATCTCAGGATATTATTTCATGTCCAAATAGGGACTGTCCTGAGCAAAGAGGGACAGGTGGTAAAGCCACCTGTTCACAAACTGGGAGAACGTGCAAGAATAAAAACAGAAATAAATGCGTAGATTGCTTCTATGCTCAAAAGAAGACTGTGGAAGGTGCAAGATGTACAGGATTTTATACCAATCGCATTGATTATGCTTAATCTGACTGGACAAAATGGCAGTGTAAAGTACAAGAAATACAGTCCTCCTTATCCCCTGCTGATTAGCCTGATGGGTGGACGAGGTGATGCCCTGGTCAAAGTAGGAGTAGGATTCATCTGTTGACTAACCTAAAAACCTGATGAAGTATGTGGTCAGTTATGAAATATATAAGCTGCATGTTATGTATTTCAAAGATGATGCCTGCGGGACGGAGTAATAGGTTAAGCTGATTATTAGGAAATGGAAAAACACACAGAATAGGGACACTAATTTAAGTAGTATGATATAAATTAAGATACATGCAGCAGTAGAAAGTGTATACAAGACGGAAATGATCACCACGCTAAGTTGCCATAGGACAATTTAACAGGCATAGTTGCCAGTTTACTGAGGACATTGTGATCTATAGTGAGAGTAGGGAACAGGTGGAGGAAACCCTGGAGAGATGGAGATATGCTCTAGAGAGAAGAGGAATGAAGGTCAGCAGGACCAAGACAGAATATGTGTGTGTGTGAATGAGATGGAGGATACAGGAATGGTGAGGATGCAAGGAGTAGAGGTGGCGAAGGTGGACGAGTTTAAATACTTGGGGTCAATAGTTCAGAGTAACAGTGAGTGTGGAAGAGAGGTGAAGAAGAGAGTACAGGCAGGATGGAGTGGGTGGAGAAGAGTGTCAGGAGTGATTTGTGACAGACTAGTACCATTAAGAGTGAAAGGGAAGGTCTACAAGAGGGTAGTGAGACCAGCTATGTTATATGGGTTGGAGACATTGGCATTGACAAAAAGGCAGGAGTTTGAGCTGGATGTGGCAGAGTTAAAGATGTTAAGATTTGCACTAGGTGTGACGAGGTTAGACAGGATTAGGAATAAGTATATTAGAGGGTCAGCCCAGGTTGGAAGGTTTGGAGACAAAGCCAGAGAGGTAAGATTACGTTGGTTTGGACATGTGCTGAGGAGGGATGCTGAGTATATTGGGAAAAGATGCTAAGGATGAAGCTACCAGGTAACAGGAAAAAAGAGGAAGGCTTAAGATAAGGTTTATGGATGTGGTAAGAGAGGACATGCAGGTGGTTGATGTGACAGAGCAAGATGCAGAGGACAGGAAGAAATGGCAACAGGTGATCCGCTGTGGCGACCCCCTAACGGGAACAGCCAAAAGATGATGAGTTGCCAGTTTACTGACTGGTGATTTTGGGACTGGGGGGTGAGCTAGTAGGTATTTCATGGAGAAAGGAAGAGGGAATGGGGAGGTACAGTTTGAGCTGTAGTTGTCAACCAGTAGATTCGCTGTGTCTTTCTGTTCAGTGAAAGTAACCACCAGTTCGGCATATTGATGCGTGTTGCTTTTGAGGTTTTGGACATAGCTGTAGAAAGCCTTGTGGTCGTCTACCCTGTGAGACTATCTTGATCTCATAATTGGTCTTGTTGGACTTGAACTGTTCCTCTTAGTTTCCGGTTTAATAAGAGAGAGAGAGAGCTCCTATTATAGGAGTTGCTCTTCCTGATTTTAGACGCAACTTTTTCCCTTTTATTATACATCCTCTTAAGGTTACGATTCCACCAGTGTGGTTTGTTTAGAGTTTGTTTTCGGCTTACATCTGGTAGGTACAGCAGCCTCTATTACAGCCATTTACATGGTTGTACACTGTCTCTATGAATAACTCCAGAGGTTTTTGTGAACTAGTTGGAAAGGGTAGTGAATTTTGATAAACTATCGCTTAATAGGGTGCAGTTTGCTTTGGAATAGTTATCAACTGTTACAGGGTTTGCTGGGGTTACAGAGTTGTTTTATTATTTAGGAGACAACTTTATGGACTGACCTCACTAGCGAGGACGTGACGCTGGCTCGGGGTGGGGCAGCATTCACCCATATTTCCAAGTACCAGGTCCAGTATTGTTTGAACCTCTAGTGGGTGGACTGACCTCACTAGCGAGGACGTGACGCTAGCTCGGGGGGGGGGGGGCAGCATTCACCCATATTTCCAAGTACCAGGTCCAGTATTGTTTGAACCTCTAGTGGGTGTGCGCACTATCTGGTCAAGGGTACTTACATTAATAAAGTCAAGGAATTGTTGTGCTTGTGAGTATTAAGCAGTGTGCGTTTCAAAGTCTATAGAGGGGTAGTTAAAGTCTCCCATGAACAGAGTATTTGGTTTACTGTGACTGTCTCAGTATGTTTAGATACAAGCTATGGGATTCTAGGGACAGAGGGTGACCTATAGCTTCCAGGATATGGTATGGGACTTTGTCTAAGGCAATCTGCACATGGATCAACTCCATGGTACCATTCCTTTTAACCAATGTAGAGTTATGCTTGTTGCCAATATAGACTGAGACTCCTCCAACTGTATCCCTGTCTGTGTAGCTGATGGTTTAAAATGTGTGGAAGGCACTAAAGCCTTGCATTGCCAGAGTATTTTCTGTACATTTAAACATTACTTGGTAACAGCACAGAGGTCTATATTCTCCAGAGTGAGGAGAGCTTGTAGAGTGCGGATTTGCTTGTTTAGGCTCCTAACACTGAGCAGGAGCACCTTTAGGTTTCTTTGACAAACCCACCTACATAAATAAATTCCAATTTGGCATAGTCTAAAAAAGGCTCTAAGGAGGTGGATAAAGTTTTAGCCAATACTCAGAAGCCTAGGAGAGTCAGGTGCATTCCATCCTTTGGAAAGCAACTTGGTCTGTTAACTGTGCCCTTCTATGCTGACAAATACTGAACCCAAAACAAAACGCAAAGACCATGCACAAACAAAGCCCAAACAAAAGCTGGCTCGAGCAGATCCACGATAAAGCTACAATTTATTGAACTTAAACACAAAATAAAAAAGCAATCCCATTGGTCAATCCACACAACCCCCCCCCCCCATGCTGCTTTTAGGAAGGGGTGTGTGTGTGGACTATCAATGGGATTGCTTTTGACAGTATTTAATCAGGGCAACCATGTAGCAGCGGTCTCCAACCTTTACTGCACCAAAGACCGGTTTCATGTAAGAAAATTTTCCATAGACCGGCCATCATGCATGCATAATAAAGTGCATAATATTTGACATTTGTTCATCTGGGAGGCTTGACTGGACTACAAGTCCATTTTCAGCCAAGATCCGAGGAGAAAAGCTCCAAAGTACCATAAAAAGACAACTGGCAATAACTAACAAAAAATGTAGATTCTGCTTAACAGCACAACTCTGATCTACCATGGTCAAGAGGTACGTAAACCTAATGGCAACCTTATTGCCTTTCCAAGTTTATATGGGCAATATTTAAAATCTGTCCCTATTATTTCACTCTGTCAAGCATACCTCTCAACTGTACAGATGCTTGCAGATTGTCCAGATTTTTCCCTCATATTTTTGGCCCATTTCTCAAAATTGTGCTTTTCTAACAAATCTCTGGAAAAACTTTGAGGACTGAAATCAGTAAATAATGACAGACAACTGAATTGAATTTCAGACTTCATATCCTTCAGAAAAATTCATGTTAATGCAAAACAGGTTATTCTATCAACTTTCTAAGTTTTGCATCCAAAAGGAGAACCTCAGTGAAACCAAAAATAATCCAGTAAAAACTAAAAACAGTTCACGGTGTTTGAGCAGCAAATAGCAAACTGCTTCAGCAGCACATATGAAACAGAAATTGTCATCTAAATAGACTCACCGTAATCCAAGACGGAATCAAATCAAGTTCAATGTAGTAGCCACAAAAGACACTAGCTGTTACATTCCCATGCAAACAGAATAGGTTATAAATCCACCAATGATGAATGGATCATTCGTTGGTGGATTCCCCAAGTCCATTAAAACAGAACTTAATAAAACACCACCAAAAAATAAAACAAAAGTAAAACATGAGAGCAGGTTTAGCACTTCTCATCCCATTTTATACCCTATGGTTAATAAGATAATTAAATAATCATTTCATGGTCTGTTTCTTAAAGATACATTCAACAATCTGCATAAACTGCATAAATGAATTAATATAAAACTAAAAATACAATATATATCAATATGTACAGTGGATATAAAAAGTTCACACCCCTGTTAAAATTCCAGTTTTGTGATGTAAAAAATAAGACCACAATAAATAATTTCAAAACTTTTCCCACCTTTAATGTGACCTATAACCTGTACAATTCAATTGAAAAACAAACAATCTGTTAGGGAAAGAAAAATAAAAAACGTACAATAAGCTGGTTGAATAAGAGTGCACACCCTTAAACTAATACTTTGTTGAAGCACATTTTGATTTAATTACAGCATTGAATTATGAGAATTTGTTTTTCAATTGAATTGTACAGGTTATAGGTCACATTAAAGGTGGGAAAAGTTTTGAAATGATTTATTGTGGTCTCATTTTTTTATATCACAAAAACCTGGCATTTTAACAGGAGTGTATATCCACTATACAACTGACACAATAATATTTTGTCAAGAACTTCATCACGGTGTATTAAACACTCAAAGCACTTTAATGTACTACAACAAAACTTATAAAGCTCCTGGTGTTACCATGCAGTTCCCCATCCAAAAACTAACCAGGCCTGAACCTGCTAAGCTTCCAAAGCCAGCCCTTTCAGGGTGATGTGATTACAAATGCACTGTTTGAAAATGTATTTTTAAATTAGACACTCCTGTTAAAAATCCGAAACTTTTGAAACAATCATAAGAATATAAAAACAATAAAACTATGATTTAAGAAAATTTCATTATTCGAAAATTTAAAAACACTACATGAATATTTTTTTTTACAAGTGTTTGAACCATATTCAGTAAGGCACTTAATATATTAACATTCCACACAATTGTCATAAATCCAATGCTTTTATTTTTAACACAGATTTAATGGACTTTGGGTCATTCATTGGTGGATTTCCTTTCATCATTGGTGGATTAAAAACATATTCTGTTTGCATGGGAACGCAACAGCTGGTGTCTTTTTGTGGCCAACATATTGGACTTTAAGTCTTGGATTACAGTGAGTCTATTTAGAAGACAATTTCTGTTTCATATGTACTGCTGAAGCAATTGGTTTGCTGCTCAAACACCGTGAACTGTTTTTAGTTTTCATTGGTTTACTTTTGTTTTCACAGAGGTTCTCCTTTTGGATTCACAGTTTTGTTCTATGGAGAACACAGCGAGTGCAGTAAAAGCAGGAAACAGTAGTCCAAAAGCATGTTCTGTGCCCCAGAAGGGTGCTGCTCGTACTGCAATTAGTCTGGATTATCAAAATGACAAAGGGAATTTAACTCAGCCTACAAATTTATTAACTCAACAAACAAAAATGCAAGTAGTACTACATCATTTACAGAGTGAAATGCAATGGAGAAACACTAGGCTGGAGGTTTGAGGGAAAATGAGCACCCCTGCACCTAGAATTGCAATGGAATGGTCTAAGGGTGCACGCAAACCATTCAAGACTTTAAGGAAGTGCTTTTGGAAGAGAGAACAGCTTTGAGACTCAAAATGGCAATATGGACAAAAATGACAAATAGTAAATTTAGAGAACGGTTTAGTAAGGAAATGACATACTGAGACTACACATTATCCACCTTTGACACTGAATAAGAAGATAATGGAACTACACTGAATAAGAAGATAACAGAACTAGAAAATAAATTGTTAAAGGTACAGAATTTAGTGTGATAACTGCCTTTTAAATGAAAATTTGAAAGCTAAAAAGGTATCAAAAGACCTTAGGCCTTGTAAGTACCCTAATGGATTATTTTTAATTTAATTGGAAATGAATGAATTAAATGATGTGTTTAACAGACAAAGCCTAGAGCTGATGCAGTGTTTTAAGTTTAATAGTGTAAGAATTACTAAAATTATTGGAAGCAGCTGAAGTTTTGAATTCTAAAATAAGTTATTTACTGTTTGAATTGTAGAAAGGCATGAAAAAGTGTTTGATAAGGTTGAACATCAGGTTAAAAATCAACTTGGGAAAGGAAGCAGAAGAAATAAAGAGACAAGTTTGACTACAAGAACAAAACAGCATATCCATTACCTTCACAGAAGAGAAGTCAGGCAAGTAAAGAAACATATGGTAGTTTTAACAACTCTAATGAAGACAGACAAAGGAATAGAGGGGAAAGTACACATTTTAACAAGGGGGAACACCAAGAAATAATGCAGTTAGATAGGATACGGATGAAATTGTGGAATTTTATGTGAGGAAATTAATAACCAGGGGTCATGTGCACATGAACAAGCATATCCTCCCCTTAGAAGGTTTGAAAGAGTAGGGAAAAAAAAAAAAAAAAAAAAAAAAAACTTTAGAGAACTCCCACTCACCCCCGAATCAACGATGGTTTCATGGGAAAGACAGGGGGGGGGGGGGGAGATGGAACAACGTGCAACAATGGAAAAGATGAACAGTGGGAGCAATAAAATTAAGACATCAGAGAATGGAATAGTGTATACATATGAGGATTATAAAATATTTAATTACACCAGCCTACACATAAGAGTTATTTTAACTCATCTAAAAAAGCTTGAAATTTGCCCTGGAAAGAGAACTGACCCTGTTGACGTCTTTAACAGAATTAAAAGTTTTTACAAGAAAATTAAATCTAAACCTTCCGTTTAAAGAAAAAGATAATGCAAATAAAAACTGAGAATAATGTAGATACATTAAAAAGAAAAAAAGTGTATTTAAAGCCCAGCTCCTCCCAGTGATGGCCACTTTTGAAAAGGTATGTAATGACATACATCAGGTGATGAAAAATAAAAAAAAGAAATACCAGAATCTAAGTTATGAAACCTGATAATGTTGGTGGTACTGTTTTAGTGGAGGACAAAAATGATTATATAAGTAGTATGAATACCATTTTGAGTAACACAGAAATACGAAAGGGTTTCCATTAAAAAAGTTAATTTAAAAAAAATAAATAAATAAATTATATATACATATATATATATATATATATATATATATATATATATATATATATATTTTTTTTTTTTTTTTACAGGACTCATTATTGCAAGGGACAGTTAATGAGAAATGTATAATTTTTTGCATAATGAAAACACAGTAATACCCACAGTTTTGGAATCCCCAAAGTACATTAAAGTATAGCAAAACCACCATACAGGTTAATAGTCTCAGCACATACCTCAAAGACATATTCATTAGGAGTTTTTGTTGATAGGATGTTTAAGGAATGTGTAAGTAACGTGGAATATATACTGAAGAAAAGTGAGACAAGAATGTTAGTGATTTTAGATAGTTTCACTACTATTGATGTGGTGGGTTTGTTTTCCTTTATCCCCCATGAAGAAAGAATTGAAATGTTCCAGGAGACAGTCTATGAATTAAGTACATTAGATTGTGTTATGACGGATTTTGTGATGACGGATTTTGTGACTTCATGGAAATTATTTTAAAGTGCAATTATTTCTGGTTTGAGTGCAAATATTTCAGGCAGATATCTGGAGTGGCAATGGGAGCTAGCTGTGCCGCAACATATGCAATTATTATTAGGTATGCATGGGAAAAGAAACTGACAAGTACAGGAATCAGTGGAACTTGTACCTACAGTCTTTAGAGGATATATTTATTTTATGGAAAGAAAAGTCAGGGATGAATTTGTAAAGTATATTAATGAATTACCCTCCTTTCTTAGTTTCACTTACAAACATTCTGACTTGAATATAAGCTCTTTGAATGTGGAATTATCCAAGAACCTTGTGACATAAATTTGAATCTAAAATTCACAGGAAGGAGACATTTTCAAATAGTTATTTAGATCTTTACAGCTGCCATCTGAAACATACTAACAAATATTTTTAAAGGACAGTTGGTGAGAGCCACTAGAATGTGCTCAGAAATTGAATTTCTTTGAGGAAGAGGTTGTTAAATTGTTGGAGATACTTTGTTTAATAAATCTATAAGGTAATTGTGGGAAGTTAAGGAGGGATGGCGTACTAGATACAAATCCCGGTTAGGAACGGAAGAACCATTCAAAAACTTTGTAAGGAAATTTCAAAAAAACAATGCAAACGTAAATGCTAAGATCATCCCTTATGGGCCTTATTCAAAAGACATAAGGGACAATGTTACTAGAAAATTGGGCTATGTTCAGAATTTATGAGGAGATATATAGTATAGTAGAAGACAAGCCATTATTTGTGAACAAAACAGGCCACAATTTAAAATTTTGATTTGAGCACCCGGCAAAAACTGTGGATGTGCAATATCTGCCCTTATATTTTAAAACAGAACCAGTTATTTTAACATCACTGGACATGAATTTGAGACGTTGGGGTGGAAATTGAAAATGTCAGGGGTAGTCTACATTGGAATATGTACCCAATGTGATAGTTACTACATTGGAAAACAGAAAGTGTTAAAAAATAAAAATAAATAAAAATTTATGGAGCACTTAAACGCAATTAAAATAATGCACTTTACAGACGGAGCACTTAAACGCAATTAAAATAATGCACTTTACAGACACACATTAAACTGTGACAAGTACAGAGGTTTTAAGTTTGGGATTTTGGACAACATTGACAAGCAAATAAGGAATGGTGCATGGGAAGTGAATCTGGAAGGGAAATAATTGGAGTGGCAGTTAAGATGCAATGCCAACATTTTACCAGGATTAAATGAACACTTCTATTATGCCTGTGTTAAAAATAAAAGCACTGGATTTATGAGAATTGTATGGAATGTTATATTAAGTGCCTTACTGAATATGGTTCAAATACTTATTTATTCATGGAGTGTTTATTTAAATTTCCCAATGATCATGAAGCTTTCATAAAAAGATTCATGATTGTTTTCAAAAGTTTCAGATTTTTAACATGAATGAATGTTTAATTAAGAACACAAATGCACTGTTTGAATGTGTAAATCACATCACCCTGAAAAGGGCTCACTTTGGAAGCTAAACAAGTTCAGAGGCCTGGTTAGTTTCTGGGTGAGAGACTGCCTGGTAACACCAGGAGCTTTACTTACAAGTTTTGTTGCAAGTGCTTTTAAAGAGTTATTACACAGTAACGTAGAAGTGCTTTACAAAATATTTTGTCAGATATACACAATTCACATTTTGTTGTATTTTTATATTAAATTGATTTATGCAGTTAAATGTACATTTAAAAAACAACAGACCATGACATGACTATTTAATTAAGTCTCATTAACTGTAGGGTATAAAATGGGATGACAGCTAAAAGATGGCAGGTTCTGAAGAAGTCCAAATGTTTTGTTAGGAATGCTAAACCTGCTCTCGTGTTTTACTTTATTTTTGGTTGTGTTAAAGTTCTGTTTTAATAGACTTTGGATCACTTGGTGGATTTCCTTTTGTCATTGGTGGATATATAACATATTCCATTTGCATGGGGATGTTACAAGAGCTGGTGTCTTTTTGTGGCCAATACATTAGACTTTAAGATTCAGTCTTGGATTACAGTGAGTCCATTCAGAAGATAATTTCTGTTTCATATGTACTGTTGATGCAATTTGTCTGCTATTTGCAGATCAAACAAAGTGAACTTCTAAGCTTGTAAGAGCAATATTTAAAAAAGTATCCCTATTTTTTGTCCTTTGTCCCCCCCCATGATTTGTGACTAACCATTTTTTATTTCTAAAAGGTTGAGAAGTGCTGTCCAGATTTATTGTGCAAGAGGCTGAGTGGTATGGTTGAGAGATATGCAAACCTCATTGCTGCTGCCGCCAGATCACTCTCTCTTCAATCTCTGTCGCGCACACACACTTTTTTCCGTTTTATTTTACACTCGCTAAACAGCAAAAGCGCTGCTTAGTGTAAAATAACAGGTTACTCGATCTCACTGCTCACTCTCTCATACACACAGACATGTTCTGCTTTCATGCACGCATTTATGCACAGATGCAGGCAGACACAAACATTCACTTTTTTGTTTCACTCTGTGCCTGGCGGCCCGGTACCAAATGATCCACAGCCCAGTTATCGAAGGACCGCTGATGTATAGAATTATCTGATGAAGTTCATAAGAAGGGGACGAAAGCACTTTTTTGTTAGTTTATTAAAGTTCAGTAAAACATAGCTTGGATATTGAACCCACCTGGAAAGGAACCAGAAACTAAGGTAATTGAACCCACCTGGAAAGGAACCAGAAATTAAGGTAATTATTGAAGTCAACCATCTTTGGTTTTTACTGTGGCATCATCCATGGTGAAGGTAGAATGATGCACATTGCAAGGCACACACCTGCCTTGACACACATTCTGGCAGGCATCAGGTTAACATCCACATGGACTATGACAGAATCATACTGGTACATGCGGTGTAGTGCCTTGAGTGCATGCGTAACTTGGTGGATCATGGCTCCATATACACAACTAACCATTCTCTTCTCCTTGTTCAGTCTGGTGGGTATTGGCTCTGCTTGACAGAGGATCAGTTAGTTAATCAATGGGGCGGCGAAAGCAGACACTCTGGCTAGGCTTATAAATGCCCTCGGGCAGATAGCCTAGTACCTACCTACGAATCCCCTATGTCAAGATTAAAATCTTCTCCTGAATTGAAGTTGATGTAGCTTCCTGAACAGATGTGCTCCAAGTACCAGACATTGTAACCACACACACACGCACACACAGTGAGACTTGAACCTCCTACCTATATAGCTATACAATCTTGAGAACACAGCATTAGCTGCAATCCCCACAGGACAAGTGTTGTAAAGCATTATGTATATAATGATGCATATGGAAGAGTAGATTCATTCTCCATTAGAGCAGGACTAATACTGGCAAGTACTAGGACAGCTTGACTCAAAACATTTCCAAGCTAGGTCAGTCACTGCAACTTAAGAAAGATCTAGATCTTGATATCGCATCCAGCTTAATAGTGTCACACAAAAAATATTTAGGCCAGACCAAGTTGCTAGTGCACAATCAACAAAGGCTGCAATGCAGAAAAAGGCTCGACAGTCAACTGCTCTAATCAAATCCACCATTTTGTACCACCTTATTCTTATTCATGCTTAGTACTGCAAATTCCTATCTTTGATTCTCAACTATGTCTCTATCTCTTCTTATAGAACACAAAGACAAGTGTTTATTTTCAATAGTCTTCTGCACTTGTGTTTTAATACATATCTCTGTAATCTGTACAACTGTTTTTCCCACCCGCCCAGTTGTCATGGTGATCTTGGTGGCTTTGAGTTTCCCACCTGTGGTATAAAGTTGATACTGGACACTGTCACATTACATCAGCTCATTCTACTGCTTATAGTGAGAAGTTAACAAAGGCCCACCCCTTTAGCTTCTGAACCTTGAATTGTCTCTTCGCTTCTACTATTAAAAAATAAATAAATAAAAAAGTAGCCCCACTAAATTGATGACTGGACTGTATTCTACTAAAATCGCTGCTTTATTAGTACTGTCTGATACGGGTTATGATTTGTGAGCTATTGTTTCAAAGCACTCTGCTGATTAACGATATTGCAGTGCTACCTACTGCAATTCATTACTGTTTAACTGCATTTTGTTGCTGTTTAACTGTATTTTTCATACTGTAATGCAATTCTTCTGACTACAAGTGATTAATATGTGCTTCATTGTAAGTTTTTTCTTACGGAGTTCTTAACCTTAGATTGAGTAGCATAGTCTAAATACAGGTCTGCAGCATCCAGAGCTTCAGGTGCATGGTTTTAAACTTTTTTTTTTTTTTTGAGATTTTCCAAGTATAAGTAATTTTTTTTTTTTTTTTGGTAGAAAAAAGTTCTAAGCTCGTTTTCCACCTTTCATGTTACTAGAGTAATCCAGATACAGATTTGCTGTATCCAGGACTGTTTTGTAAGTTTCCGAGTTCCCCAGACCTTTCTGTGTTAAGAGGGAAGCCTTCCTGGTCATCAGTGGGAGTGGCAAGCACTAGGTAGCCTACCTACTACAAGAGGAGTGGTTTCTGGCTCTGATATTGTACTTTAATGGCAGTTTGGGAAGTTTTTTCTATCCCTTTCAACTTTCTCGTCTCTCTTGCACTTCAGCTTATTCGCCTAGCGCTTCATCAGGCTTTTTGTGGCAATTATTGAAGCTGGTCAAGAGGAGAAGATCAACACCTGCACCACACCACATGGAACACATAACCCTCCAGAACACCCACTATCAAAGCCCTCCCATAAAAACACAAACCACAGACCCACCTTCGTGGAGGCTCTCAATAAAAGTCTACCTAAACAGCAGAGACCGCCAAGGCAGAAATGCACTCTACCACCACAACACAGCACAAACCACAAGACACAAAGCTCACCTACACAGTGTGTCCCTCACCTAACCCCTAAGGCAAAACAGTTTGCTCAATACAATAATCATAGGTAACTCAATAGTGAGGCACACTGATGTCCCACTCACTAAGCTGAATAAGGAGAAGGTAACAGTCAGCTGTCTATCAGGTGCAGACTCAGACACATAACACATGCACTCAGGTCACTCCATAACAAGTACAAAGTATGACTCTGTCATTGTCCATGTGGGTGTGAATGACCAGAGACATACCTGCCTGGACTAAAATGAAGAGAGGCATGGTGGAGCTCTCGGATTATGTGGCCCAGGCAGGTATGACTCTAGCCTTGAAGCAGCATCCTACCATCGCCCAGAATGATACCACAGTACAAACAGAAAATGACTGACTTAAACAATTGGCAAAGTTTCTGGTGTCATTCTAAGGGGATCCAGTATCTGTCTGCTTGGGATGACATGACTGACAGACCTCGATGCTTTGCCAGAGATGGCCTTCATCCATCAACCCTGGGTTTCTGGGTACTGGCCAAGGCTCTTGCCACCCCTATAGTGCCTTTTTAGGCAGTGTTCCAAAGATCAAATTAACACCGTAACAGCTATAAATAAATACAATCCGAGGGTCATGCTGCTCAACGTTAGAAGTCTAAATCTCAAGATGCACTCACTCGAAGCACTCCTCAAAATGGAGAGCGTCGACATTTGTGCTGCAACGGAGACCTGGTTTAAAGCAGCAGAAAGCACCCCTGCACTACCAGGCTAAAACTAATTCCACACCTTTCTGTCCCAGAACATGGACCGAAGCTCCAAAGATGGTGGCGTCTCCTTATCCATAAAGGATACGCGTACACCTCCAGACTAGTTGCCCAGCATAATGCATCCGAGATACTGCAGGTACAACTAACACTGGGTAAGATGGCGATTCAGGTCATAGCCTGCTATAGGTCCCCAACCATGTCCCAAGACCCTCACTCCACATTCCCAAGCACCCTGGAAACTATTAAGATACAACACAACACTCTCATACTAGGTGACTTCAACTACCCCTCCATCAGCTGGGAAAACTATTCATGCACAAATGCATTGGCCTAGCGCTTCCTGGAATTCATCAATTCCAATGCCCTGGACCAGCTCATTCTTACCCCCACTATTGGAAGAAACATCCTTGACCTGGTTATTACTAACAAGGGCAACCGTTGCTCTACACCAATAGTCAATTCCTCCCTGGTTAGATCTGACCACAAACTAATCACCATGGAAATCCACATCTCACCCACTTGCCCTGCAAAGGTATCCACCATGAAAAACCTCTACAAAGCTGACTTTGGACTCCTAAAACCAGAGGTGGCTAAATTCATGGCACCCATGCCAATGGAAAGTAGATGCACGACTGCCGAATCATACACCAATGCAATGTACAAATACTTACATTTATTATTTATTTATTTTATTTTATTTTACATTTGTTAACCGGGAGAGTCCGACTGGATACATGTCCATTTTCAGCGGAGGCCCGGGGAGAAAAGCTCCAAGTACATAACAGACATATGAACATTGTTAATGCAAAAAAAAAAAAAAGGAAGATAGTTGAGTTCTAAATACAATATAAAGATACATCACATCTTGGGGAAAAAAAAAAAAAAAAAACAACAGCAGCATATAAAAAAAAAACATAGGTCAGTTACAAAGGCGCCTTGTTAAAAAGCGGTTAAGGATAGTGAGGTAAGAGAAGGGTAAATGATAGTGGTTAATCAGGTTTGGAACAGGGACATTGCCAGAGAGTATTGAGATGGGGTTTAAGCTTTTTTTTTGAATTGTAGGAGTGAGGGTTCTGAGGTGAGCATGGTCGGTAGGGAGTTCCACATTTTACCTACAAAGTTTGAGAATAGAGAATCCCCAGCAGAATTATTGGCTTTGGTAGTTTGAGCTAAGATCTTATTGGAGGAGCGTAAAGATTGCAGGTTAATATAGGGGTGAATCATGTTTTTCAGAGCTGGTGTTTTCTCTGGGTGATACAATATCTGGTGAGCCATTTTGAGTTGGTTGAAATGGAGTTGGCTGGAAAACTCTAACCACCCTAGTTGCTTCAAGTTAGTGCAGTGGTGCGTTCTAAAGGTGGAATTTGTGGCAAATCTAGCTATGTGATTGTAACAAGAAGCAAGTTTAAGGGTTGTCTTGTTTAGGTTTGTAAAGAGGGGGGAGGCATAGAAAAGAGTTGATAGTAGGTGTGTGCTGGCAATTGTAATTTTAGCATGAGGAGTGAGAAAGTGTTTTACTTTATAGAGAGAGCCAAGCTTTTTATTGACGGTTTTGATGGTAAGATTGAAATGGGTGTCAAATTTAAGGGAGTTATCAATGGTAACACCTAATAGCTTTGTGTGAGCTTCTGGTGATATAGTGATTCCATTGGAGGATGTAATAGAGAAGGTGGGGGGAAGAGTCTTGTTAGTGGGTGAGAAAGTAAGTAGTTTTGTTTTGTTGGGGTTGAGAACTAGTTGTCGACTTGAGAACCATTTTTCTATTATGTTGAAGGTGTCTTGGGTTGAAGCAGTGAGGTCTGCCAGGTTACATAAATGCATGGAACTAGCCATACCCAACCGAACCAAGACAATCTCCTCCAAAAAAGAGGAAGCCAGTCTGGTGGTCCCCTGCTATTAATAAACTCTACAACAGAAGGCAGAAACTGTTGCAGAAAAAGGTGAAGTCCCAAGACTGGAAAAATTCCCTTATTAGCCTCAACAAAAAGTTGGGATCCCTCATCAAAACCTCCAAAGCCAGCTATGAAGGCAGAATTGCAGCAGACACTAAAAACAACCACAAAGCCTTCTATGGTTATATCAAGAATCTCCATGGCAATACCCAGATTTGCTCTGAGTTACTGCACAATGGTACCTCCTATACTGAGCCAACAGATCTTGCCAACATACTAGCCAACAGATTCAGTGCCAACTTTACTCGCCCCCCCCCCCAAAAGGACCAATCTTAACACCAGAAGAATGCCAGGCGCTCAGCATTACTTTAGCACAAGTTACAGCTGCATTGTCTAAGGCCAAGAATACAGCTTCCATGGGACCAGACAATATCCCTGGCTGTGTTCTACATGAATTACAAAGTGAACTGGCACCACATCTATGTGCTCTGTTCACTCATAGCCTCACCTCAGGCTTTGTCTCTACCGAATGGTGCACTGCTACAGTCATCCTCTCCATTAAGGAGGAGCGACTACAGACCCTGGAAATCATCACCCCATTAGCCTGACAAGTCTGATATGCAAGGCTATGGAGCGCATTATCATGGACCTAATTAACAAGGATATAGGGAATCTCCAAACTCTAAATCCCACACAATTTGGTTTAGATCATGCCTGCTCAACCTGGTTGACTTCTTTAAGTCAAATCACCAGAGCGATGAATGAAGGTAAGGCAGTTCCATACAGCCTACCTTGATCTGGCCAAGGCCTTTGATACCATTCCTCACTCAGCAATTGATAACTCAGCAAACTAGGCATCAACCCCTAGATCGTTAGGTGGATTGCAAACTGGCTCACAGAGAACCCACAGTGTGAAAGCAGCGGACTTCAAGTCAAGACTGCCAACCAGTCACAAGTGGAGTCCCACAGGGATCGGTCCTGGGGCCTCTCCTGTTTGGCATCTACTTCTCAGAAGTCCAGGGCAACACGAAGGGACTCTGGCTGACCATATTCACAGACTACTGCAAGCTGGGAGCCATTATTAACTCCCCAAGTTATGCAGACATCCTATAGAAAGGCCTCACGGAGACCAATGACTGGTGTTGAAACCATAGCCTTAAGCTTAATGCCAAAATATGCATAGTCATTCCCTTTGGAAAAAACTCAGTTCCCGCTAATTACCACATTGATGGGAGCCCATTGAACATGGAAGGTGTTAAGAAATCTGGGGACACAGGTTGACAGCAACCTCTCCTTACAGCACCACACTGTCACTGTGGTCAGAATGTCCTTCTGTGTGGCACATCTCGTTACCAAGGGTTTTTCATCCAGGAAGAAAAAAAGGAGGTAATCATTTTTCTGTACTCTTCCCTCATTAGACCAATCAGAGTATAATGCCCCATTTGGCATGTACCTCACTAGACACCTGCAACAGCTGGAGAGGCCACAAAAGTACCTCACGAAGAGGATCCTAGGCCTTAAACATGTCCTACATGTACAGACTCAAAAAACTCCAGCTATTCTCAGTCTCATATCATCTAAGATGTGAGATCTGCTGGACTTACAAAGCCATGTCTGACCCAGCTCTGTTAGAAATGCTACATCTAAAGAAATCCCAATCCCTCCGCACCACACGCTCCAGAGACTTCAACCTCATTACCACAATCAACAGAACATGCTGGAGGGACAGGTTCATAACCCAGAGACTGCCCATGCTCTGGAATAGACCTCCCATACATGTCAAGCAGAGCACCTCACTATCCCTCTTCAAGAGAAATCTTAATGAGTGGATGGGAAATAGAAAGTTCACCCAGGTGATCACTCCAGTGGCTCTACTTGAACATAAAGGTTGCTCCACTGAAAGGACCTGGAACATATAGTTTCTCTTAGTGAACATAATGACCACAAAAAAAATCATTTTTCCAAGACAGAAACTTCAGCTCACCTGAAGCTGTGGGTAAGAAAGGGAAGAAGAGTCCCACTTCTCCAACACAAAGATCCCATGAGGAACACAAACTTTTAAACAGTGATTTTTTAGGAGAACCTTACCTTTCAGAAGAGGTTTTTCAAACCTTCAAGGGAGCAAGAGGTAAAGAAAAAAAAAAAAAAAAAAAAAAAAAACACACACAACTGTTAGATATGGACTTTGATAACTTGAAATCAAAATATCAAAAATATAGGGAAGGTACAATAGTTCAAACGAACTGAGGAAGTAAACAGATAAAGGCTTCTAGAAGACACAAGAAACCCACAAGAAGACACAGTCACTTACTTTTGTAGGTTTTGCAAGTACTAGGCTTATGGAACGATGTGATAACCTGAGCCATCACTAGAAATGCAGAAAGTATGCAGTTAGACAAGGAGTGAAGCTGTGAACAAGGCTTGTCCAGGAAAAGAGGGAGGACAGTCCTGAGTAACTAAAAGCAGAGAGATTTCTCTAACATATAATGTAATAACAGGGAACCCATATGGAATAAAAAGGGGCTATGACAACGGCTTTGGACTTGCTTGGCTTTCTGTAGGAGCTTCATCACTGCAAGAAATGTGTGTGTGTGGGGAGGTTAACTTTTTTTAGGACAGCCCTCCACAATACGACAGGGTGAGGGACTACAAGTTGCTGCACTCTGTATTGGGTGCGAAGTCAAAAAGGTTACATTACAGTTTGCCCTAACAATGGAAACACTTCAGCATTACACAGGGGCTGAGAACCACTCATGATGCATCAGCAAGCGATGTCCGAGCCTGCTGGCAACCAAATTGTCCTTTCCTAAAATATGACTGGCTATCAAGAAAGCAGTTGGGCACAGTTCAATCCTGACCAGCATGGCATACAGGGTAACAGTGGGTTTCTCCTTGCTGGCTTTTTGGTAACACAGCACCACTTCTACGTATGTGTTAATTTAGTCCGGTAATGTAGGAGGGCTCCAAATAGAACCTATACAAGGCTCACTGCTACGACTAAAGACTAAAACCGCTGGAACATACACTCCCAGGCAGAAAAACTTTTAGTTATGTACTCACCATAACTTCAGATGTTTGGGATCCATCTCGCCTACATTCTGACTGATGGGTTCGGCTCCGACTCGGCACGCTTATGCCAAAGAGCGAAGTCTCTTATTGGCTGAGCTTATTATATCCCAGGATGCACCACTACCAGTCCCCCAGATCTAGTTTGTCCGCATACATGCACACATGCATACCCTGCTTATATAACATCGTCAGATGAAACAAGATAAAACAGTAGAACTCAAAACCGTTCAATCTCTTCTGATCTCCAAGGCAGGGGGAAGGAGGGTGGGTATTAGGAATGTAGGCGAGATGGATCCCAAACATCTGAAGTTATGGTGAGTACATAACTAAAAGATGTTATGTGATCCTATCTCGCCTACATTCTGACTGATGGGACAGCGTCCTAGCACCTGAATCCTGGGTGGCTCACTGGAAAACACTCCTGAGTACCGTGGAACCAAATGATGCTCGTCCTTTAGATGCCACATCCAATTTGTAGTGGGAAATGAAAGTGTGCGGATTGGACCAAGTAGCCGCAGCACAGATTTCGATATAGCGAGCTTGGAATGAAAAGCTATAGAAGTAGCCATAGCTCTGGTAGAATGAGCTTTGATAGATGTTGTAAGTTGCTTATTCAAGAAGAATAAGCCTGAGTTATGCAATCTCTGATCCATTTTGAGATAGTAGCTTTTGTGATGGTTTGGCCCGTTTATTATCTGAGAAGGACACAAACAACTGGTCTGACTTACGAAGTTGCTGAGTCCTGTCTAAATAGAAGCGTAATTGCCTGTGAACATCCAATTTATGAAGAGTGTATTCTGCTTCATTGGAGAATTTTGGGAAGAAAACTGGTAGCTCTAGAGATTGTTGTAGGCAGAAACTAGAACAGATCTTTGGGACAAAGGATGGATTAGGCCTAAGTGATACTCTATCCTTGTGGAAAATCAAGTACGGTGGCTTAATAGACAGGGCTTGAAGCTCTGAAACTCTTCTTGCAGAAGTAATTGCAACTAAGAAGGCAGTTTTCCAAGACAGATATTTTAACTCGCATGTAGCAGCCGGTTCGAAAGGGGGAGATGTTAATGCGTGAAGCACCAAATCAAGATCCCACGGAGGTGCAGGATGAAAAACTGGGGGTCTTAATAGGCTCGCACCTTTAATGAAAGTTTTACATAGTCTGCAGCTCATCAAAGGAGGATCCATGGATTCGTGGAATTTAGAGATAGCCGCTAGTTGGACTTTAATAGTTGAGACAGAAGATCCCTGATTAAACAGGGATGTTAAGAATTTCAAGACCTCTGGGACAGGAGCAGTGATAGGGTCTAAGCCCTTGAGTTGAGCTCCAGATAGCAAACCTCTTCCACTTACTAAGGTACAATTTGTTAGTGGTGGGTTTGTGGGCCGAAGATAAAATGTGAACAACTTCCGGGTCTAGTTTGTGCCTTCTAACTAAAGTCGGAAGTGGAGGAGCCAAGCTGTCAAATTCAAAGATTGAAGGGACTGATGCCGATGTCCCGACTGATGGATTAACAAGTCCGGAATTAGGTCTAAAGTCCACGGATCGTCCACTGCATGCTTCTTCAGGTAGGGAAACCATACCTGACGAGGCCAGTATGGGGCAATCAGTATCATTGAAGACCCCAGTTGAGAAGCTTTTTGAATAACTCTGGGAAGAAGTGGAATTGGAGGAAAGGCATAAAGTAGCCCTGTTGGCCAAGGTTGTGCTAGAGCATCCATGGCTGGTACTCCCTGATGTGGGATCAAGGAGAAGAACCTTTGGCACTTGGTGTTCAGTGGAGTTGCAAATAGGTCGCAGCACGCGTCCCCATCTCCTGAAAACCTGAGCTGCTACTGTGTGGTTTAGAGACCACTCGTGAGGAGAGAGAATTGTCCTGCTCAATTTGTCTGCCAATATATTTGACTTTCCGGGATGTGGGTCGCTACCAAGAAGCGGTTGGTAGCTACAGCCCATTCCCACACTCTCATGGCCTCTCTGCAAAGGGGTATGATCTGGTCCCTCCTTGTTTGTTCAGATACCAAACCACCGACATGTTGTCTGTGTGGATGGCGATGATGCCCTGAGGAAGAAACTTGTGTAAGGCTTGTAGGGATAGAAGTACAGCCCTCATCTCCAACACGTTGATGTGGAGAAGAGCTTCGTCTGGAAGCCAGGAGCCCTGAACTAGCCTGCCCAGACAATGCCCCCCCCACCCTATCTGGGAGGCATCTGTCGTCAGGGTAACCACTGGAGATGGGGAGAACAAAGGGTTTTCCTTGATCCAAATTGGATGTCTGAAGCCACCAGCGAAGGTCCCTTTTGCATATTTCCGTAATCATGATGTGATGATTGAGGGGAAGATCCTGAAAGGACCATTGAGTTGACAAGAGCCACTGAAGAATCCTCATGTGTAATCTTGCCAGAGGAACTAAAAGAACCGTGGCAGACATTGAGCCTAAAACTTGAAGAACCATCCTGGCTGGGGCTTTGGATCTCGAGATCAGAGCTTGAACTTGGCCCTGTAAAGTTTGGATCCTTTCGGCAGGAAGAAAGACGCATCAATCTTGAGTCTATCTCTGCTCCTATAAACTTTATGCGTTGAGAGGGCAGCAAGACAGACTTTGACCAATTGAATGTAATCCCCAGGGAAATACCCAGGCAGATGGTGGCTTTGAGGTTGTCCATTAGTAGATGCCTGGTGGTGGCAGTCAGGAGCCAGTCGTCCAGATAGGGAAACACTTGGAATCCAAGACTTCTCAGGTGAGCCGTCACTACTGCCAAACACTTGGTGAACACCCTGGGGGCTGTGGTGAGACCAAAGGGCAGAGCGCAAAATTGGTAATGACTGACTCCCAGGCTGAAGCGCAGATACCTCCTGGACGCCTGATGTATCGGTATGTGATAATAGGCGTCCTTGAGGTCTATGGAGCACATCCAAACATCCTTCTCCAACAATGGGAGAATGGATTGTAACGTGACCATTCGGAATTTGGATTTCGTGACGGATTGGTTCAGTCTGCTGAGATCTAATATTGGTCTCAGGTCCCCTGTCTTTTTTGGCACTAAAAAGAACCTGGAGTAATTTCCTGATCCGATCTGGTCTGTGGGGACCGGTTGGATGACTCCTTTTTCTAGCAGCTTTAAAGCTTCTGCGGCTGCCATTTCCCTTTGACTGGGTGGAGGGACCGGGATTCTTTTGGACGGTGGGGGCGAGTATGTGAATGGGATGGTGTAACCTCCGGCAATGATCCGAAGCACCCATCTGTCCTGAGTGATTGACTCCCAGGCTTTTAGGTGCTTGGCAAAACGACACCCGACTGGCACCGGAGCAGCACAGCCGGGCAATCCCTCATGACGTGTGGGAGGCTGAAGAGCCACGAAAGGACTCGCGGTCTCCAGAATTGCGGGGCCCTCTGCCGCCTCTGGGACGGCGTCTCCCTGAAAAATTTCCCCGTCCTCTGCCTCTGGAAGGGGAATCTTCCTGCTGTTGGGAGAAAAACTTGCGAGATTTGCGGAACCACATTTTCCCACCTCCTTTAGCCTTGGGGTAAGGCCGAAAGGGAGTGGAATAACGGGCACCTACGGCAGATAAAGTTTTTCCCTCTTGCTCACAGCAGGTAAGGGTGTCTTTAACCTTGGGTCCAAACAATGAGGACCCATCAAAGGGAGCGTCGGCGAAGGAAGACTTGAAGGCCTCCGCAAACTGACACAAGCGGAGCCAGGCTTGTCTCCGTAGAGCCACGCCTGTGCCTGCCGCTCTACCCGCCCCTTCGGCCGCATAGGAAATGAGCCTCATGGACGAGTTAGAAATTGACGTAAGGATAGCCAACTGAGAGCTAACCGACTGGGCTAGCTGCTCAGGTAGGTTACCCACGAGGGAATCTGACAACTCCTTGACCAGATCCCTCTGAAGCCTGGTAAAATGTGCCAAATAATTCAGAGACCTTAAAGTAAAGGCCGCTGAAGTCAGGGTGCGCTTCCCGTACCTGTCCATACTCCTAGACTCCTTATTAGGAGGATGGACAGACGTTGAAGCCTCTGCCACGTCCTGTTGTGTAGCGGATGCCACCACCATGGCATCTACAGCCACGCCTTTAGTGAGGAACTCTTTCTCGGGGGGAGCAGACAAGAATTTATTTGGACGAGAAGGGACTGGTTCCACGGTATCTGGATGTTCCCACGCCCTTCGACAAACCAAATCCAGAAGCTCGTCAAAGGGCGGAGACACCCAGGAGGCGGAGGGCTGAGCCCCAAAGGCCTTGAGGAGCACTGACTCGTCAGCAGAGGGGGGTTTGGATATCCAGCCGCCTCGTTGTTTGAGGATCTCTAAGATGTCTGCAAATGAGACATCATCCGAGGACGACTTCGGGGACCCCTCTGCATCATCCAGATCAGTGTCTGATGTAATAGACTCGGGGGAGTCCACGTGCTTCCTCTTGCACGATCTCTTCCTTGGGGGTTCCTCCGAAGACAACTACGAAGAACCCTCAGGAGGAGGGGAACCCCCACTGGGGGTAACCTCAGGCCCCGGGGCTCCGCTGACTACGGACAGGGGAACTGCCAAAGACCCAGTCTCCACGCCCAGGGAAGGTGCCGGTAAAGCCGGAGAGATGGTCAAGAGGACTTGGCAAAGGCACACCCCATGGCACTGAAACCCGGACCCCCAGAAGCCTGGGAGTTTCCGGACCCCGGAGCCGTGATAGCCGACGGAAGCCCCGCAGCCCAAGCACCGAGGGGAGGCTCGGAACCAAAAGCATAGGTCCCGAAACAACACCCCGGGTCCAGCTGAAGAAGTCCACAGACCAAACTCGGACCCGAAGGCCCGGGTTGGAGTAAGGGTCGGAGCCGACCCTGAGATCTCCACTGGCTCCAACAGCACCTGCTCCGACGGAGCCGAAGCAGTCGGAGGAGGAATGGCAATGGGGTGGACCAAGGTCATCGGCTCCGAAGCCAACTGGGTCGGAACCGAAACAAATTTTTGGAAGACTGGAGACTGGAACAGTCTTTGGAGCACCCTGTCTATATCAGAATCTGACATCCTCGAAGACAGAGAGGAAACAGAACGGGTTCGAGACGGCCTCTCCAACGGCCCCAAAGGGCTAGGGGACCGGCTCCGAGGCGACTCGATGAGTATCGGCGCCGAGGGAATACACATACCAGATTCCATCGGTGCCGAGGTGGGCTTCGGCGCCGAGGAGGAAGTGTCTGAGCGGGCAACCTTTGTCGGCTCCGAGAGCAGTGGAGCCGACGCAGTGACCCGCCACTCGATGCCCCAGCCATCGGCTCCGAAGCCAGAGGAGTCGATACTGGTGGCATCGAGGCAGACCGTTCCGACCTCGGCTCCGAAGTCCTTGGAGCCGAAGGAGAGGCCTGCCTATGTTTCTTAGCGGTCGGATCCGACGGACTGGTCGGAACCGACGCCCTTTTCTTTTTGGCCGGAGAAGGAGAGGATGCCAAAGCTTCTTCGAAAGAAGGTTTAATTAATCCCTTAAGAATTAATTTATTTTTCCTCTCCTGGAGGACCCTTGAGGAAAAAGCGTGACATACGCTACATGATTCCTGTAAATGTTTTGCCCTAAGCAATACACACAGAGCGAGTGATCGTCCGTGATGGACATTTTGAAACTACATTTTACACATTTTTTAAAGCCCGAAGGCCTAGGATTCTGAGACATTATGGGGGGAATTTCAGTAATTTGACTGGAAGAAATACAATTACTGCCCCTAAGTATAGGCTTACAGTTATCACTCGCAAATAACAGGGGACTTTGAAACCCTGTAAGAACAAACAGCTACCAAAAACTTTAAAGCCTTTTACTATATATAAAATATAGAAGGGTTGAATAACCGGGAAGGCCCTAGATGAAAGGGGGGCCTACCAAACACAACCCAGTCACACAACAAAATTTCGCAAGAAATTCAAACCAACCACACAACAATGAAAGAATAGCTGTTAAAACAGCTTTTTTTGAAAGAAAACAGCAAAACTGACAGAAAAGTTAGTCAAAAAATAACTACTCAGCTCAGCCAGCTCGAGACCACGTCTTCGCAGGTTAGCGGCAAACGAGATCTGGGGGACTGGTAGTGGTGCATCCTGGGATATAATAAGCTCAGCCAATAAGAGACTTCGCTCTTTGGCATAAGCGTGCCGAGTCGGAGCCGAGGGATCGGCTCCGAACCCATCAGTCAGAATGTAGGCGAGATAGGATCACATAACATCCACACTAGCATGGAGGGAGTAGCTAAGAGACAGCCATCTCTATAAGGGAATACTTTTGCTCCCTACAGCCTTTGGCTGACTGGTACAACAGACATGCAGTAGGTAAATACCCAGAGAACTGTGGTTATTGTAAATTAGTCCTGACTTTGTAGTGTTAGCCCCCTACCTGGAAGTGAAGATACCTCCAAACTCCTTTGCTGTTTTGATGTAGAGGCAGGTTTAGTGGAGGTCAAATGAGCACACCCACTCTCCCTCAGATAAACACGACCAGTTTGATCAGGTTGTCTGTGCTGAGCAAACCTATGTTGTGGCTATCCAAACCTGCCGGTGCCAAGTAATTCATCAGCCAAGATCAATGAAACAAAATTTTAAGAAGGATAAGCCAAATGGAAAACGCACTCCAATAGAAACAAGCTGATGAAACAATGGGAATATAGTGGTCAGTCTGGCACAAAACACACCAAGTACATTCCTTGATGTCTTCTCAAAATTAAATTAGCCTTGCAGTTTCCTCTAATTTACAGATGTTAAGTTTGATCAAGGAAGCCAGTGCACGGCCTACAGGCAAAATTAGCCTTGCTATTATGGTGGATGGCACTTCACTCAACAGATCATAGCAAGGTCACATTTTTTCAGTGCGCATTATTTGAAATTTCATGTTTACATTTTATGAAACCAACAGCCTTGACTGTGTCTGAAAAGGATCTCTTGGCTATTTCATAATCATTAACCTCTAACCTCCCCCCAATTTGAGTTGGGTGCATCGTTACCGCATCTCTCATAATTGTGCAGCCACTCTCCAACCTTCTTAGACAATCATGCACACTTGTTACACATCTTCCCTCCCACAATCCATACACATGGTTTGATGTCCTTGTTTTCTTTTGCCTTTTTCCCCTTCTCTTCCAAATCTGCTTTACCAAACAGAATGATTTCCTGCACTTGTCTGGCCCACTATAATCTGTTCTCAGTGACCTTCTCACCTCAAGCTTCAGTGGTTGACACGCCTTCAATGTCCACGTTCCAGTGCCACACAGAAGAACTGGTCATACTAATGTTTTGCACGCCTTACTTTTCAGCTTCTTAGGGGTAGTGTGCAACAGAAGACTGCCAGACTCCTTAACCCACTTTGCTACAGTCCCTCCAATTCTAGCTTTAACTGCCACATTCAAATTTCCCCTCTCCACAACTACACTTCACAGATGATATACTCCCTTCTGTTTCTGATTTCTGCCATTACTGCTATAACCACTGTCCAAATGTACTCTGCTTCATCCTGTTCAAATGTACTCTGCTTCATCCTATGTGCCTTCCAGTCCCGTCTACCTCTACTGTTAGATCACCTACATACAGTAGCTCTACTGAACTCACCCTTCAAATCCATCTGCTACTGAAGACCATCACCAATATGAATAGGGATGATCTCAAAGCTGAAGCCTGATGCACACCCATTTCTGTGTCGCTGGTTCCTTCTACATTGCCTGAACTTCATTTATCAATGTTGTTTGGACTTCAAACCATCACAGATTTGCCCATGCCAACTGTCATTAGAACTGTTTTTTCCATGTGTATGAATGCTCAGTTAAGGACTTTCCACATTTCCAGTCCTCCTCCACTATCTGCTCACTGCAAACAGCCTGATTGTACTGCATCCTGATATAAAATAGAACTGTTCATTCCCCATCCTGCTTTCTACTAGTCTGCACATTCTAGTCTGCACATTCATTTATCAATCACCTTCTCCAACACTTTTTGCAGTATGACAGGGGTTTAATGCTTCCTTACTGCCCACAGCTGTGACCTTCCCCTTTGTTCTACACTGGCATTTGAATGCTTACTCTTCAAATGTCTGAGATGCACCTCCCTCTCCCTCTCTCCATACGGAGACAAATGCCTTCAGCAGCCATTTCTCCAGTAACACACCCAAATTATGATCACATATGCTTTGACCATCTTAGCCTGAAGGTTTTCTTGAGGTCATATTCTTTAATGCATCTCATTTCTTCTTGGACAGGTTCTCCTTTCCTCTTTCATCATAGACTGTACATGTGGCAGTACAACTTCTTAAGTACAAAATATACTAGAGAGTTAATGAGAGAGAGAAAGAAGGGAAGAGGATGTAGTTTGCTGCCCTTGTTGGGGATTAACACTTGCAGAATTGGTTGTGATGGTACAGGTTAGGTTGAGTTGCACATCCTGTCTGCATTACAGATTCATGCTGTATGGAACTACAAATTACATGACAAAGTGACGCAGTGAAGCCTTTTCAGATCTTACTTTATGGAAGGTTTCTTAACAATTTAACGTCTGTCAGCATAAAACACAAACGGGTTGAGTGCTCAATATGAACTCACTTCATAGTACCAGTCTAAAGTAACAGTATACTAAACCATTCTATATCAGCAATATCACTTTTAGAGCATACTGGCACATGCACAAAACACTGCCTGATCACGTCACCACCACCACCACATTGCAAACTGCTTTACTTGCATAATCCATTATTTTTCTAAATGTGGAATTCTATAGCTCTGAATGAATATAGTCTTAAATCACAGAGAAAAGAGTTATAAAGTAGAAAATTTAGTCAGGCGTGTATATCCCATACAGTTCTACTTATGTGAAAATGCAAAGTAGCTACAAGTGATATCCAATATGCAGTGCCTGTGGCGGCGGGCCTCGGAACACCCCAGATGATTGATTATTTAAACAACTCACATCTTGTTGATTATTGCTTGCTTAAAATATAAAGGATAAAAATGTCATGGGAATATGTGGCCGGGCTTCTAAAGATCCTCACAAATCAATAGTGTGGTTAAATACCTATGAACCTACAAACCTATAAATTAAAACCATAAGGCCTACTAAGTCTGATCCCACACAGACAAATGTTTTAGCCAAAGGGTGTCTACAGAAATCACTAGATTGGACCAGAAGAAACAGACAGATCTGCTTGTCCAGTGCCAGGTTACATGATGTCACAAGGGTCCTACAGTCCACTAAAAATGACAAATATACATACAAGTATGACATAGTGGTGGCCTGTGTGAGTGAAAAACATGACATGCCCCACCAAAGGGAAATGCAGACATGATGGAACTTGCTAGGTTTGTGTTAGAAGCAGGAAAGGTACTGCTCTTTGAGTAGTATCTTGCCTTTACATAGAAGGATGCCTAGATACCACGGCAAGACACTTGGCAAAGCAGTTGGTGTCATTCTGAAGGGATTCAGTATGTACGGACTTGGGATGAGATGGTAGGCAAGATTTCCCTTTTCGCCAAGGATGTCTCACACCTCTCACTCTTGGGTATCTGTATACTGGCTAAAGCAGTTACCTAAAAAGGTCACTATGGGGTTAGCAAAGTCCTCGTACTGGACATTCCTATGCAACAAACTCAGACATTGTGTCAGCACTACTCCGTGCTCGAGGTCTAAACAGAAAGATGCAAGAACTTGAAACTCGCTTGCAAGATCAACATATTCATATCTGTGTAATTACCAAGACATGGTTTCAATGCAAAGATAGCACTCCCTCCATCTATGCTAAGGTTTAGCAGCTCTCACGCCTTCAGGCCGTTGAGTAACCGTAGGGGAGTGTACGTATATCAGAAACACCATCACTTCACGTTAAAATTACCCGTGACCCTAACCTGTAGCTCCTGGAGATTCAAATCACCCTTAACAAATTCAACTTCTACTTCAGTGCTAGCTGCAGATAATGCCCCCAAAGGTCATATAAATCACCTTAGTACCATAAAGAGTTTAAATATCAAACCAAATACTTTCTTTCTATTGGACTTCAATTACCCAAGTATTGACTGGCATATTTACATCTCTAAAATTGATATGCACAGTGTTTCCTAGATTTCAAAACCAATGTATTGAAGTAAAACAGTAAAACTACCTACTAAAATACTTGACCTGGACCTCATCATCTCCTCATCTGGTTAAATGGGCGGCACAGTGGTGCAGTGGTTAACATTGTCACCTCACAGCAAGAGGTTCTCCGGTTCGATTCTCGGCTGGGGTGCCTTCTGTGTGGAGTTTGCATGTTCTCCCTGTGTTCGCGTGGGTTTCCTCCGGGTACTCCGGTTTCCTCCCACATTCCAAAGACATGCATCTGGAGCATTTCTCCCCGGGCCTCCGCTGAAAACAGGCTCTGTGGAACCTAGTCGGACTTTCCCGGTCAACAAATGATAAATAAAAAAATAAAATAAAATAAATCTGACTACAAATCAGTTACCCTCTCAGCCAAACCTAGTGGTACAACCCCACTGCCAAATGAGACCATGTTTAGGGACTTCTCTTGGACAAACCTATTTAAACTTGAAGGCCTATGCAAAATTCCCAACTATCCTCTGCAAATGGGCCAAACTGACAGGACTGCTGCATTCACCTCCAATTTTTGCCAGCATCTAAATGGCTGCAGAGAGATAACTGTATCCAAAACAACAAAGTCACTTTCTGGATAATTTAAAACTGTAGTTCATCAGATGAGGAAATGAAAGCACAACTGCGAGCAAACCTTTCCCAGATGATACAGGAATGTAATTTGGTCTTGATAAATGTGCAAAACTAACAAAGCAGGAAAGCTGCAGCACCAAGAAAAGACAGGAATGTGATATAAAAGAATTTTAGCAAAAGGGAGTGTATAAATTTCTGAGAACTGATTAAGGATCTACAATAAAACATGATTAAATGCGAATAAAACTTGGTGAGAAATATTTTAGAAGACTAATATACTGAAAACAGCTCTGACATCTAGGAACAAAATGTCCAAGCTATAAACCAACTTGCTCTTCTTGTTTTAACTCAACAGATTTGGGGTGAATGACTGTCCCCAAAAAGTACCGAGATCAGTTGGAGAGGCAAACAAGAAAAATGCTTCACATTTACCAAATTACATATAAAAATCAGTGCAAGATACCAAGACTATATACTCCTCTTTCTGAAAGAGGTATGGAACTCCTCGAAACTGATTATATATACAGATCTACAATCATAGCACTGCATACATTGGATCTGTTAAGGTCAACAGATCCAAACACAGTGAAAATTCTGAAACCTAAAGCGAACAAATTAAGATGACTTCCCTGCTTAATTTAGCAGAAGCAAATCGGCGTCAAATGGGGATGGAAATCAAACAAGAAGTAGATAAAAATCAGGCAGCAACTGAATGTGCCAAAAAACAAAAACTATAAGGTGAAGGATCAGATAAGAAGGCAGACAATGTGGAAAAAACATATATAGTTGCAGTACATATAGTTGCAGTACAGAAAACTTAATGGAACAACCTCAGGTCAATAAGGATTTAACAAAAGGAATGACTAAAGAGAGGTGAATTTAAACCAAAAGACAAAGCATTATTTCTTGGGATACCCTTTATTGGTGCCATAGTGTTACCAGGTGAAGGTCACGGTGTTAAACAGTCGCACATCTTGTTGCTGGGTGTGATACAATAATGGCAGATGGCATGTACACTGAAAGGCATAATAATGTGACAAGACTGCTGCATTGGGGATTGTGCAAACATAATTCTGAAGTAGCCCAGAAGCATTGGAAACATGAGCCACAAAGCATTATAAAAATGATGTTTTACGAACAGCTCAAAAAAGAGATGCGAGAAAACTAGATATAGGAGTCCATAAGTACCATTGATCAAAGTGTGTTATGTACAGAGAAACACAAAGTCATAAAATATCAGGCTATGTAGGCAAAACAAGGACAATGTGGAAAGATATCCAGACAGTTCCAATAGTAATATGAGCAATGGGTTACATAAAGAATTTACATAACACTATGAATTGCAGGAGGAGTCAATTCTGGGTACAATGCGGGCACTGCGAAGAGTACATTTAGCCAAGACAAACAATACTAAATTTAATGAACTTTAATCACGGTTTGACTTAGGAATAGGGTCCATTCCCTGTCATGGGACTAGAAACCCAAAAGTCTTGGGAGAAATTAAAAAAGAACTGTACCCATCTACCTTAAATATAATGGTGGATTCAAGAAAAACCCTCTGGTGGAACTCGCATCTTAATAAACTGTATAAAAAAAGGAAATAATGAAAAGTTCTAAGACATCCACATCATCTTACCTCAAGAAGACATGGAAACATAACAAGGAACCCACTAACACTACTAGAAAGTGTAAAACACAGTGTTATGAACTTCAGATCACTACAAATACAAAAAAGAAACTGCAAGTCTTTATTCTTCAATTTTCTGTCCATAACTAAAGAATGGACAACAATGTGCTGATCCATAATGATATCACATAGTCTGAGGGTATAGACAATATATCAGCAGGGGATCCGTACAGATCGAACGGCTACATAACCGAAACAGATTTGGCCGGGCATACTTGCGCAAAAGTGCTTTTTACCAAAAGGCACTTTCGCGTAAGTATGCCTGTTGCTGAGATCGCACTACACACACTTTAATGAAAGCACTTTCGTTAAAGTGTGTTCAGGGATTGTGGATTCTGACTATTGAACTTTCGCTCAATAGTCCTAGAACCATCAGCAGATATATTTAGTCCTAACTTTGCCCTACCTTCCCTCTCGGTTGCTCTCAATATCCTTGTAAAAAAATTAGCTTCCCCTGAAATCACCTTGGAATAATTTTTGGAATCCCTTTCAATGATTAAAATAAATAAATACTTTATAGGACTAGATGACAAACCAAGCTGCACCCTCATCAGTGCCTGGTATGCACTACCCATGCCACTCAAACTGTTCAACCTTAGCGTAGCCAAAGAAAGTGTGCCGAATGCTCAGAGAGAAGCGACCATCTCCCTACACAAGGGTGGCTTCTACACAGACACAGGTACAGAGTTCATCAGCCTTATATGCAAAGCCAGGTCATGCCTCTTGACCTTACTAAACATCTTTGAAATTCGTTTACAGAGGTTGTGGACAGTAGTTACTCTGTGCATGCTGCATGATGCTTAATCTTACCAACACTTCTGACACTATCCCATATGCAGGTATTATAAAAAACTGACAAACTTAAAATTACTTGCATTGTCTTCTGGTTTGCAAATAGGCTATCCAACAGAACCCAAGTTGCTGGTACCTGCTACGAGCATAAAATGGTAACTAACAGAATACCACAGAGATCAATGCTGGACCCTCTTCAGTTTGGTACTTACTTGGCAGACATCCATGCTAATATCCCAAAAAAAGCGTGTTTGACCAGGTTTGTTGGTGTAAGCTGGACACAGTTATCTGCTCATCCACAGATGCTAAACTGCTCCAACATCATCAGGAATATGCACATATCTGGTGTACTAAAAACAAACAGTCTCAAGTTAAATGCAAGAAAAAGTGCAGCACAGGAGCATTTGCCAAAAAAATAAGTTGCCCCTCCTCAAAGGTTATGAGTGGTGATCATAGAACAGCCACAAGAGAACTAGGTTGCGATCCTCAGACAGATACACTCATAAGAGACCTGGGTACTTATTTGGACAACTCTCTCTCTTACAACATCACGTTTCCACCATTGTCAGGAATGAATCTATCTCACCAAGTTAACTTCGAAGTGGTGGAAGAGACTAAACAAAAGAGAATACAAGAAATGAGACACTGGAAGCTCTTGTCTATGGATAAGATGCAAGCAGTTAAATATTTCACTCCGTTTAAGTCCGGTATATTTTTATCAACCAGAGAAGCTGTAGATAGTAATTAATAAATATCTGAAGGATTTTATTTCGGAGAGGAAGAGGGCGGGAGTTAAGTGGGATAAGTTGATCCTCCCAATAGGAGGTTTAGGATTACCTGATTTGAAGTGATATTTTAGAGCTACACAGTTAAGGGGCTGTTATACACAACACAAACAGAAAGCTGCAATTCAAAGTGGTAAGGGACGATGATGATGATGATGAGGTGAGGGGGTAATTCAAGAAACAAAGAAAGTGGAATTTTTGGACACAGATCCTGAAAGGAAAACATATAAAATATTATATTCATAAAGTAGCAGAAACTATACTAATAACTAAGCCAACACAGGAATGGGAAAAGGAGATTCTGTCAACAAGGATGACTGCAATTAAGGTTGCACAAAACAGGCAAGAGGGGGGGTAGAATGTACTGGTGGAAGCTGGCAACAGAACCAAGCTATTTGGAACAAAATTAGAGAAAGGGAAAGGTAACAGAATGGGAAGACGTCAAGAAGCCAGTTAGATTAATGGACAATCGGTAGCCTGCAGTCTATCAGTCCTTAATAGGGAAGGCAAAGGAGTAATGCAATAGGGAAATCCTAAATGAAAGGCCTGCACTGGTTGTTATTTAAATTGAATCTAGAACAAAGGTTGCTGTTATTAGCAGGGCATATACAATATTGCAATGATAACCATAACAGTCAGTCAATCAGAAGAGGTCAGAAAAGATTGCCAATTGCATATCTAATCTCATTTCCCCAAAGAAATAATGGGAGGACATGTGTGTAGCTCCCAAATATGCAACAAAATCTAAAATATTTAGGAATTTTACCCAGAAAGTGTTTTCAAAGATACTTTTATAATCCAAGCAATCTACAAAGAATTTCTCCTCAAGTAGATAGCAAATGTTGGGAGGTGTAAAGCAGAAGAAAGAGGTACATGGGAGCATGTGCTCTCCGGATGTAAGGAGTTGGCACATTTTAAAAATTCCCTACAGAGTATGTTGTCAGGAATACAGGGCGAGTAAATGAGTGTAAGTAGAACTTTTTTTTTTTTTTTGAGCTGGGATACAGGATCTGAATTACCTAGACATAGTAAGGCCTTGTTAAATTTAGTTTTGGTGGCTACTAAAAAGCTGCTGTTAAAAAGGGATAATTATTAGGGTATATATATAATATAATTATGACTATAGGAAACAATCAGAAGAGGCCTGAAAAGATTGGGAAAATATTAGATATGCAACTGACAAAGAAAAATAGTGGGAAAAACATATATATGGCTCCAAAATATTCAACAAAGACTAGAAGATTTAGTATTTTTGCTTCAGCGATTTGCATAATTATTTTTATACCCACAAGCAGACTCAGACAGACTGCAAATGCTGGAGGTGTGATGGGGAAGAAAGAGATAACTGGGAACATGCGTTTTGGAAGTATTACGAGTTAGCAGACTAAACGTTCTCTACAGATTACTCTTGTCAAAAATACTGGGTGAGCAAATGGGTGTAACCAAGAAATTTTTTTTTTTTTTGAGATGAGATACAGAATCTGAATTGCCTACAAAAGCAATCAACAGAAAATGGAAACCAACTATACAAAAACAGTGAGTGAAATCCTTGGAAAAGGGTAGGAGTAAATTAAAAATTGAAATTTGTGAGAACAGTACATGCAGAAAAATGTATGATGTTTATAAATGTAAACTTTTTAATATGGTTTGATTACTTTAATACAAATAAGTTTGTCACAAGTAATAATTCAAGAAAAAGTGTTTAAAAAAATAAATTTCCAAACAAAGGAAGAAAAGGGGATAAAATGACTTATCAGACTAATCTTTGAATACAGTGCCCTTTTTGTTATGCATATCGCTCAAATGAAAAAGGTCCCAGGGAGTTTTAACCAAGAAAATTACGGACGTTAAATCTTTCAACTATCCTGATAGAATAGCACATTTTTCTTGCACGTACTATACAGGCTGCACCAAAGTGACTAGTTCATAGGTTCATAGATTAGAACTAGGCTAACTGCCCTTGTGGGCCATTTTCAGCCTAGCCAATTACCCCATGTGAGAATCAAACCCTGCACTTTATGCTTGTAAGGTAAAAACCTTAACTATTATGCCAACCTCCCACCCAAACAAAGTGTTTCACTCTTCTAGCCATGAAAAACTCACTTGGCTTCCTATTTCTTTGCAAAACCAGTGGTACTACATACACTTTTACTACCGACCTAAATCTAGAAACAGCAAATAAACCAAGACATACTGGAGGGATAGGATCCCTACTCAGCATAATCAAAACCTATGGAACAACTTCTCACTAGAGGTCAAGCAAAACATTACTCATCTTACTTGAAGGTTAGCCTAGATAATTGCACGATTACACACAAGTTTAAATCAGGGTCATGTACCACCTTGCTCAAATTGGGAGGGGAGCACTATTAAGTGCTCATAAAAGGTGACAAAAAAAGTTTAATTGTGTCTACTTACTGATGTATATGATTAGCTACGTTATAGTTGCTGCCACTGGAATACTGGGCAAGTAATGCTCCTAAACTGCAAACAGTGGTGGTATTTTATATGATAGCCAGTGAAATTTATTATGAAACAATACTTACTCTGTATACATGGTATACATAGGTGCAAATAATAAAAATATTGCACAACAGCTTTCACCCTGATCATTCGCTCTCCCCTTTTAAACACATCTTACTCTTACAGCTCTCTTAATTTATACAAGGGTCACTCACTAAAACCCTACAACAAGTTAATGATCAGAACCACCAGATTATGGGCAAGGCTAAGAAAAAGGATGGTTAAACTGGGCCTCCTCCCCTAAAGTAGCAATGTCTTTTTCAAAGGCTACCAGAGTCGCACTCTAGTGCTCTTGTACAATGCTCAAGCATAGCAGTACTCACACTCACCACCATTATTAGAGACTGTGCATGTCTGCTGCATGTAGTAGATTTGGCCTTCTCCAGGACCTTCCTCAATGGAAGAAACGAGACATGTAGACACCTGATCCTCCCCTCGCTAGACTTTAGTCAGAGTCTATTCTTATAACTGGATCTCAAACACTGCATAAGGAAATTCAAATCCAACACTGTACTAAATGGGCTAACATTTTTATTTTCTTGCCTCAGACAAGTAGAACAATTATAATATACTTAGAGACCCTGGAATCATAATTTATCATCACAGTGCAGGAAAAGCAACCTGAAGACATTGCTGCTGTTTGTCAGACCTTGCAGTTGCATTCAACATGGTCATACTTATGACAAAGAAATACAATACTACATTTTACAAACCATGCATGGAATCTAACAGAACTACAAAGAAAGAAAGACAAGTTTGCATGGTATACCGTCTCGGGTAACAGATACTCGAATTATTTTATCTACTAACCAAAAACTGAAGGTCATCTGCAAGACTTCACCTAGCACTCAGTGAGACACAAGGCTAACTAGTTAATAAAAAAAGAAAACTGCTTTGACAGCTGTATTGGTACTTGCCAAGATTACAGCCAAGTAAACCCAACTTACAGGGACTGCCAAAAAGTACCCGGTTTTGGGGGGGGGGGGGGTACAGAGACAGAAAAGCAAATCACTGCACTAAGAGATACTTGAACATAGGAAGGTAAGAGGGCAAGGGTCAAGTGGGATAAGATGATCCTTCCAATAGGAGGAGATAGTTTAGGATTACCTGACTTTAAATTTTATTTTAGAGCTACACATTAAAGACTCAAATACATAACCCAGCAGAAAACTATAATTCAAAGTGGAAAGGGATTCTGCTTGCAGATCCTTAAAATAACAGCCATACAAAACATATTTATAAAGTAGTAGAATTCTAAGAACCAAGCTAAAAGAAGATTCTGCTGATAGGGATGACTACAGTTAGGGTACAGGAAATAGGCAAGAGGGGGCTGGAATTTACTGGAAAAACTGGAAAATGAACCAAAGGTACTGGGAGCAAATAACTCGAGAGAAAGGTAACAGACAAGGGCAGTGATGGCGAATCTATGGCACATGTCAAAGGTGACACTAAACTGTTTTGGGTGACACACCAGTGTTCACTAACACCCAAGACACCAAAGAAACTGAATGAAAAGAAATACATGACTCTGTACTTATCTATTAAGGCTCAGCAACAAAAAAGTTATTAATTGATGTTAATCAAAATCAAATGCAATATGTTCCATATTTTTTTTAGTTAAATTCAAAATTGCTATTAAAAGTTTGGTGCACTATTTTAAGCCCAATTATCAGTGCCCATTTTGTTTTCTCTATTTTAAGTCACTAATTTTTCTCTGACTTTTATAATACATAGCAGCACACATGATTGGACTTATTCTTTACATCTTCATTTATTTTGTTGGTGGGGGGGGGGGTAACACACCAACAGAATCAAGATAGGCATAGACACGCTGAGCTCAAAAGGTTCACCATCACTGGACTAGGAAGAGGCCAACACGACACTTGGGCTGCATCTTCCCTATCAGGAATTGATATCAGAGTATAGGCAAACAGAAAGGGATAGGGGAATCCTAAGTGAAAGACCTGCTCTGAGGAGAGTTTTTTGGTTGAATCTAGAACAAAAGCTGCTGTTAAAAGAGATCATTAGTTTGGCATTTAAAATATAAAATAATGCACAATAACTACAGGAATCAGAGGAGGTTGGGAAAAAAATTGGGAAAGACTGGATAAGCAATTCACAAGGAAGCAATGGGAAGGACACACACACACATATATATGGCTCCCAAATATGCAAAAGTCTACAGCATTTAAAATTGTTGCTTGGAAGTGTTTGGATATGTATTTTTATACCCACAAGCAGACTCCAAAGAATTTCACCTCAGGTAGATTGCAAATGTTGGAGGCGAGATGGGGAAGAAAGAGCTAACTGGGAACATATGTTTTGGAAGTGTAATCAGTTGACAGACTTTAAAAATTCCCTACAAAATATTCTGTTAAAACTACTGGGTGAGCAAATGGGTGTAACTATTCTCAGGTGGGGTGCCTTCTGTGCAGAGTCAGCATGTCCTCCCGTGTGGTCATGTGAGTTTCTTCTGGGTGCTCCAGTTTCCTCCCACATTCAAAAGACATGCAATAGGTGGACGGGACACTAAATTGGCCGCAGGTGCGAGTGTGAGTGTCAGCACTACTGGGTGAGCAAACTGGTGTAACTATTCTCAGGTGGGGTGCCTTCTGTGCAGAGTCAGCATGTCCTCCGTGTGGTCATGTGAGTTTCTTCTGGGTGCTCCGGTTTCCTCCCACATTCAAAAGACATGCAATAGGTGGACTGGAAACTAAATTGGCCGCAGGTGCGAGTGTGAGTGTCAGCGAGTGGTACGGATGAACTACTGCGGCAGGGCTACCCATTCGGCGGTGTAAACCTTGGCTCGAGATGATAGTCACTGTTGAAACCAAAACCCCATGTGCAAAATGGGAAAAAAGGGTGGAGGATAGATGGATACAGGATCCGAATTGCCTAGACATAGCAAGGCCTTGTTCAATTTAAGTATGTTGGCTGCTAACTAGAAAATTGAAATAAAAAACTAAACCAACTGTATTTAAAGTGGTGAATTATTTAAACAAACAAAAGAACTGAAGTGGGATCTTAAGAAAAGGATAGCAGTAAACTGCATAGAAAAAAATGAAACCGTGGGAACAACACATGACGAATAGTGTTTGAGGAAGAGTGAGGCTTCAGCCAAGGCAGGAACTGATATTTATGCAATGCTGGACTGAGAATTGTATAAAATAATACATATGCGATGTATAATGTTTGGCGCTGTGAACATTTTAACATGTTTTGCTTTCTTTTATATAATTATATATGTTTGCCTATGTCTTAAATGATAATTCAATAAAAAAAAAGTGTAAAAAACATAACGAACAAAGAATTTCAGTGCCAGTGAATCAACAAGTAGCACACATCTCACATACTGGGAAGAGAAGGAGGCTGCTGGTTCCCATTCCCTTCCAGGTGACTGTATTAAATTTTCTGTTACTGATGTTGCAGTGCAGTGAAGTCCTGCATAAGGGGGTACTACTGTTCTGAGTGTGGCAACCTTTGGAGGAGATGTTATACCAAGCCCCCATCTGCCCAAGTAGATGGTAACTCAGGTGGATGCAAGTAATCCCACTGCAGTTATCACACACACAAAAAAAAAAAAAAAAAAAAAGTGGAGGCATTTCTCCTAGTCTGTATAAATATCACCTTGGGTCTCTCCTGACAAGAGGTTACTAACCTGGACAATGTTATTTGCTATTTTGGCTGCACTTCAGTACAGACATGTAATAAAAGACATTCATGAGCCAGCAAACAGAAGACTGCAATACTGAGAATCAGTTCTGCAACATGCTGCAAGAGATTCTCTATGATACCCAGGCTGCTTACTAAACAATAAAAACAAGACGTAGCGAAATCACTCGCCACTCTCTTTAACCATAGTTGGAGCACTGGCTTTGTTCTGGCAGAGTGCAGAACAGTAATCCACTTGCACAAAGGGGGTCCATTAACTGACCCTGGGAACTACTGACCCATAAACCTAACCAGCCTTATCTGCAAGCCCATGGAAAGAATCATCATGGACCTTGCCACAAGGACACAGGCGACCTTCAAACCCTTAACTCAACCCAGTTTGGTGTCACTGAGGGCATTCCTTGCTTACTGAAGCTGGTGGACTTCTTTCTTTAAGAATGTCACCAAAACCCTGGATAAGGGAAAAGTAGTACATACCTCTTATCTTGATTTAGCCAAGGCCTTTGACACAATCCCCCACTTGGGTATCAGAGAATCTCTTGCAGCTGGGGATTAACCCATACATCACTAGAGAGGTAGCCAACTGACTCACTGACAAATGCACAGTCAAAGTTGGGGAGTCCAGCTCCATCACTAGACCAGTTACCAGTGGAGTATAACAAAGATCAGTGCTGGGCCCTCTACTGTTTGGAATCTTTCTCTGGAAGCCCAGACGAAGGCTAATAGCCTGTGACTTACCAAGTTTGCAGAGGACTGTAAACTGGACTCAATCACAGAGTACCCCAATGATGTTAACATATTACAGAAGGAACTGATGCAGACAAATAATTGGTGCCAAAGACACGGACCAATACTTAACGCAAAAAAAGAAGTATGCACCTCACCAGACACCTGCAGCAACTGGAGAGACCAGAGGTTTCTAACCAGAAGAATCCAGGGCCTCCTAAACATGATCTACATGGAAAGACTAAAAGCCCTGTCACTGTACTTTGTAGCATACAGGCTGCTGAGAGGCAACCTTGTGCCTGGCCTACAGAGCAATCTCTGATCCTACCCTAATGGAAATGTTACACATCTGCAAATCAAATGAGACAAGAGTAACTTGCTCCAGACATCTCAACTTAGCCTAGGACATTAACAGAACATCCTGGAGAGACGGCTATATCTACCAGAGATTGCCACCACTCTGGAATAAGCTCCCACTCCATGTGAAGCAAAACTCCTTAGTGACCCTATTTAAGCACAACCTTGATAACTGGATGGGTGACCGTAAATTCGGCACAGGTGCAGCACCCATGTCCCCCTCAGACAGGAGCAGGTGGTGTTGATCATTTGGTCTACTAACAATGACCATTTAACTATGTTCAATAAGGGTACTCTGATTTTTACAAGGCTAGGCTTGTAAAAGTCCTTGGGGCATTAACAAAGTAACCTCCTATGAACCAATAAGTGTACAGATTTCTAGAATTTTTTCAGACAGTCAAAGTATGGTAATTTACTCTTACACTCTCGGATAAATACAGAGAACAAAGTACGGTGCTGCAACATTTCAATCTAATCTATACTTTAAAAATGGATATTGAACTTTCAGTACAAAATTGTACTGTGTATTAAAAAGTGCATTTTTGCATTAGTTGGCTGCATATAGTAATGTTTTAAACTACACCATTTTTCATTCGGTATCCACTTTTGAAAATGATTCCTGAAAATAATACGTACATAGGCTGTTACTATGTTAACGACCACTAAGACCCTTATAAGCTTAGTCATGCACTCCAAAAATGCAAATAGAAGACGTGCATAGCTTTCTAAACCAAGGGATTTTCAAAATGAGTCAAAAGTGTTTGTTACAACCATAAATTTCTATATCCATATATATTCTATTAATCATACTAACTACAACAGAAATGAATGGTATAAATTTATATGACAGTGCTTCTTGAATAGATAAGCATTACTTAAAATCACTCTTGTGACATAACCAAGAAAAGCATAATTCCTAGAATATGTATAGAGTTTACAGACGAGCAAAGCCATGTCTGGCATTCATCACTACATCACATGACAATTAGAAGCACTTTCTTATAAGTTCGCAAAGTGCACTCATCAAGACACCACTATAACTTTCAATCTAGAACGCTATGGTGCTTCAGCCAACACATGCCCTACTACTTTACGGCCTCCCTTTCAGTTTTAGTTGCATCATTCTGGTCTGCTTAAATTCAGTTCAAAATTAAACTATTGACTTTTCTTAAAAATGCACCTATTTTGCACCTTTGATATTAGCACAGAATTACAACTGCACAAATTTTGGCAGTTCCTACAATATTCAAAAACACTAGTACCAGAAACAAATAAAATGAAAATAAAACACCGGGAAATAACCAAAACAAGAGAATTTAATGATCAAGAAGCTACATTCCTAACCTTAGCAAACAAACATTTCTTAAACGGACGTCAGATGTGCCTTTTTATTCACTTTGTTAGAATAGCACAATGTGTTGCTGTAGTCTATTAACAGAATTCTAGGTAACAACACAAATGCATGGATAATAATACATTTAATCTGCGATGGACTGGTATGACCCCCCCCCCCCCCAACGAAAGGAGGTGCAGTGAGGGTAGTTGCAAGGTGTAATTAAAGCAAAAACAGAGGACGTGGTGTGGTATATTGAAGATTTACCCACAGTTGGTGTGGTTTAATCACGAGGGTGAAGCCACAGTGATTAAATAAAGCCAACCATGGGTAAATTTCACTATACCACAACCATGGAGTCGGTCATTGCTATTATACAATGACATTACTTAAGAAAAAAAGTTTCTTAAACAATGCCTTTGTATAACGGCTCATTACTGTTCTTCCGCTGGTTGTGGTATACTGCTTCCCTGTTTTGATGTACTGAGCATGCATATGGCACTTGTGTCCCATGCATAACCAGTACATCAATGTTTAGAAACAGAAGCAACAAAAGAAAAGAAAGTCTCCTTTTTTTTCTTTTCTTTTTAATTTGTTTTAAAAAATATATTTTGAGGACTTTATAACAACGGAAAAAAGTCCAGGCGATCGGACCTTTTTTCCATTGGTATATTGCGGGATTTACAATGGGCACGCTGGCCAATCAGCGTGCACATTTAGGAATATTAATTGGGGGGGGGGTCATTGTATAATAAGCAATAATCCATGACTGAGTGTGGACGTATCAGGATTTACCCAGAGTTGGTGTGGTTTGATCACCAGGGCGAAGCCTGAGTGATGAAATAAAATCAACTGTGGGTAAATCCTGATATACCCATACCCAGGAGTAGATTATTGCTACTATACAATCACATTATTTAAGAAATTTCTTATCTTTCTTAAATAATGTCTTTGTATAATGACGCAGTAGTGTGCCTCCACATTTTATCTTGTTTACTGATGTACATTGCATGCGTATTACATTCCCAAGCTTTCAAAGTACATCAATACAGTGCAGGAGAAGCAAGAGAGGAGACAGTATCTACTTTGCTGTTTTTTTTTTTTTGGTATATATTTTTTTTTTAAATGCCTAGTTTTCTGAGGTACAGTGCAGCAATGCCTCACAGCAAGAGGGTCTCCAGTTCGATTCTCGGCTGGGGTGCCTTCTGTGTGGAGTCTGCATGTCCTCCCTGTGGTCGCGTGGGTTTCCTCCCAAAGACATGCAGTAGGTGGATTGGACACTCTAAATTGGCCCTAGGTGTGAGTGTGTGCGTGCCTTCTGTGGAAGGTTGGGTGCCGGGCTGGCAACTCGACACCGTAAAACTCCACTGCCAATCATGAGCGGACAGATTATCTGCTGTGGCGACCCCTAACCGGGAAAAAGCCGAAAGAAGAAGTAGTGCAGCAATACATCGAAATGCAAATGGATTTCTGATTGTTTCATTTTACAAACATACCTGACATCTCTCATATTTTGCTCAGTCCCTCAACATATGCCAATAAAAAAAGTCTGGCCACTCAATGGTACTTCAGACACCAGACTTTTTTGGGCGATAATGGAGAACACTGGACCGTACCAGTGCTTTTGCGTAGCTCTCACTGTTATGGCAATTGCATATCAACACGGCCACAACTTTCCAATTTGCTCACGAAACAGAGGCAAAGCTAAAAATAATGGGTAGAAAACCCATTATTGTCACTCATTCTTCTCGTATTACTTCATTTTGAGTCTTAAAAAGTCCATGTTCTTCACTGTTCCACATCTGAAGGGCATATCATGCATTCAGTGTCATTTCTCTGCTCAGCAATAAATAAGTGTTTTACTTTTAACATATTCAGTGGCAGTAACAGTTTCAGGAGATAGCAAAGAACACTGGACTTTTGAGTAATTATATCATTTGCTATTCTGGAATTGTACTTATTGGTAGTTTCATTACTCTCCCTTTTTTCCTACTGGCATACACTAGATTTACAATGAGCACACTGGTTGAGTTGTCAAATCAGCCTGTTCATTTCTGAATAGGTATGAACAGTCATTGTATAAATATTCACAACACTCAGTGCCCTTGGAATATCTATGAACCAAAACCTTCCATCTCTAAGATGAGGAACAGTGGCCCTCAATGTGAAAAAAATGGGCAAAACGTCCAACACATACTAACGGCTTACTAACAGTTTCAACCCTAAAGGTCAGAGGATGGTTAAAATATGTTGATTTTTACTTTTAAAAAGGATCTTTTAATGAATTAATATGTTTCATTTTTATTTACCACTGATACAAGTTAGAAAATTCCTACAACTGAATGCATAGCAAACCCTTTTAATGTGGAACTTCGAGAACATGAACTTTTGTCAGACCCCAAATTAAGTTTTGAGAGGGAGGTTTAGATCACATAAACAATTGGGTTTGCAAAGATCGCAAAACTAGAGTTGACTCCTGATATCCCTCGATCTCAGGATACATCTCAACTCACCACATACTCTAGGACAGTGCATACTTTCCCACTCATTACAGCAGTGCTAACTATTGTTTTAATTAGCAGGCTCAAGATCAGGTGTAACCCAAAGAGAAATGAACATTGAATCATAACAGGAAAGCACGACTAAGTCACGATTTATACTTTAGGAGGAGCATGATATCGCTCACGGCTTCAATTTACTGAAAGGGTAGATGTTAGCTTAGATTTCATTCCACAACTCTTAAGACAAACTACTATCCCCCCAGCAGCCTGTATTTAACAAATACAGGCTGCTGGGGGGATAGTAGCCTGTATTTAACAAATGCAACGTGGTATCATAAAAGTTAAACTGAAATACACATTACGGCAAGCGTGCATTTCCATTATGCATAGTTCTCATTGACCGGTTATAAACATCAGTAGCGAAGGACATTTAAAACGACACTATCTCAAGTATAATGTTAATGACTATACCTAACAGTATCTATTCCACTCAATATCTATGACGATTCTCCATTTTAACTAGCTATTATAACAACTGTCTCTAAGGACAGCCAATCATTAAGATTTACATGGTTTTAGTTAGTGCTGAATCCCTACAATTTTTAATGCTTAGAAAACTAAGACAGTTTAACCAAAACATATAAACTGCACAATTAAACGATCCAAATATACATTATCACAATCTACCCCTGAAACTATGAACCATCACAGATCAGATCAAAACTCACCAAAGCCAGACAAAACGCACAAATAAGACACAAGCAATACAGTTCTCACATAACGTTTTAACATATACACAAGACCCATCTTGTCTGTTGTTATACTTCCGATATCCTGTCACGTGCCCTTAAGTCTGCCGACGTCAGATAATTTCTGAGTTTTAAAAGAAGTCCCGCTGGAGTAAGGAGGCTGCTACAACTTGAAAGTATTTAAACATTGAAATCAGTTACGTTTTCAGTTGTGGTGTGTTTATTATTCTGTTTTCATTCTATATAAAGTAATGTAGCTATGACGTCAGTTTATTTTTAACTGTTTCTAAGCAGCAAATAGGGTTATTACCTGTTCCACTTTGTGAGGGACAGTCCCTCTTTGGGCAGTTGTGTCCTGCAAAGAAACTGAAAAAATGGCAAATGTCCTGAGTTTTTAGGACAAACATATTTCCTATATTTTATGTAATAGTTGCATAAAACAGTTATTCTGTATCTGAAACACCTAAATGTGATAAGAAACAAAATAAGCAACTAACATGCTACAAGACTAAGCTTTTATTTAGGCCAAAACCTGAAGTTCTGTCCTGTGTACTGGCCGTGGGTATGTTTTGCCCTGCAAAAGCTGATTTTTTTGGGGCATTTGAAAAGGTGGCAACCCTAGCAACAAATCTGAATGGGAAAACTGTGACTGCAGTCACTTGCCTGGTTTTTGGGGTCCGATATGAGTCGTCGCAAATCTGGATTAATAATAGAGAAGGCTGTCTCCTGCAATCAAAGAGAACATCCACTCACATGACACCAAAAGCGTACTTGCCGAAACTTTCTGTGTGAACTTCAAAAAGAGATGTGCCAGACTGCAGGGTGGGAACTCCAAGGCGCTTTCTCACTACTCACCAGCCTTTCCCTTACCAGCCCATTACCACCTGTTTCCCCATCCCGTTTCTGTTTTAACATCCAGATTCAGACCTCTCAGCTGTCCTGGTTTTTGCTTAAAATTCTTCATAAGAATTATGTTAATCACTAAAATCATTGAGGATTGAAGACACCAAATAATGACAGACGTGTTTCAGACTTCATATGCTTTAGAAAATACACATTTGACACAAAACTTGTTCTAGTAACTTTCAAAGTTTATAAGTGCAATATTTAAAACATGTGCCTATTTTTGGATTGTTGTTCATTCCATTATTTTTTATTTTGTCAAGATTCCTTGCACCGAAAGATTGAGAGGTGTGTCCAGATTACTTGCGTTTTTCCAGATCTTCTCTCAATCTTCATTTTTTTTACTTTTTTCATCCTTTCAATACACTATACTCTTTGGAGGATCATACCTCTCAACTGTCCAGATTTTAACTCTTATTCAAAGTACTTAAATAATGACATCCATTTGAGTTTCAGACTTCATGTTATTCAGAAAATATATGCTAATGCCAAAGTTATTATTCTAGGAATTGTCTAACTTTATAAAAAAAAAATCTGTCCCTGATTTTTGGACTTTTGTTCTTCCATTATGTTTGGCTTTTCCAGATTTCTTGCATTTAGAGGTTGAGATGTATGCTAAGTAATTAAATGAATTAGAGTAACTTATTTTAAACATCCTACAACATTTTCTTCCAAGTCTGGGTGTGGTTTTGATCTGCCAGTGAGAGACAAATGTCTGTATGGAGCAAGAGAGATGCCACACCCCCTGCACCCCCCACATATGCAAAATAAGCTGTTAGCACAGTTTTGAGCTTTGTGAGTCTGTAGCAATGGTAGTAGGAGTGACAGTCCCCCACCCCCATTCATAGAGTGATTGATAAATTAAGGATGCTAGCTGCTGAATCTCATGACCATTCTCACTTTGCTAGTTACCCCCCCCCCCCCTCAGACCACTCCTCCTTTAACCAGAAAGGGTCGTACTGGTTAATCCTGGAGTAAATATGTAAATACTGATAGAATTATATAAAGTAAAACTTTTTTTTCCTCATAAAAATGGCATGTATATGATTTGGTAAAACTGAACTGCTCTTCTTACAGTGACAGTCCAAGTAGTCAAAGAAAACTTTATTGTCATTCAGAACTACACAGTAGTGTAGCTGAACGAAATTACAATGCTTCATTCTCAATGCAGGAAACAGTTGCATATATAGATAGAGAAAAATTAATAAAATATCACAGCAGAATTTTAATAAGTAGCAATTTGTAAGTACAGTAGGACAGCAGTGACCTACACCCATCCCAGAACAGGAGACAAGGAACAATATAAAAGTAATATTGTCAAAGTAAAATTTAAACAATAGCAGCATATCTATTAAAAGACTAAATTATTGCACAGTTTGTATATTGCACTTTACAGTCCTTCAGTGTGTAGGTGAGCTACCTTAGTATTGCACATCAATAAAATAAGCCCCTTGATACTCTAGTTATGTAACAGACATCATGGCCCATTTTAACAAGCGTTCAACAGTCTAATGGAGAGCGGAAAGAAACTGTTTTTTAGTCTGGTGGTCTTACAATGCTGGCTTCTGTATCTCCTGCTTGAGGACAGGCGAGTGTACAGACCATTGGCAGGATGCATTGGATCACTGGAAATCTTTTTGGCCCTGTCGATGCACTGTGTAGATCCTCTAGAGGTGTAAGGGAGGTGCCAATGATTTTTTCTACCAACCTTACAACTCTCTTGAGAGCCTTCCGATCCTGATTGTTACAGCTCCCATACCAGACTGTAATGCTGTTGGTCAGGACACTTTCAATGTCTGAAGTATGGAGCTTGGTTTAAGGAATAGTATAAAAATACAAAGCCTGTAAATGCAGGAAGAAATAACAAGAATGTGCTTGCATGACATATTGTAAAACAAAAAGTATTGTTGCTTTTCCTTCATAGTAACAGAAGTTTGGTAAACATAATACCAGTGTGATATATTTTTAGAATAGCAAGTGATGCATTGGCTTAACAGAATGTGTTGATGTGGAACAAAAAATATATTGTACTTCTGAATGTTTTGCAACAAAGGGCATTAACAATAGAGGCTTGTTGAAATATTGCAAACGGTTGAATGTACATGGATATTCAAGCTAAAGGGAAATGGCTAACACAACAGAAAATGTTACAACTGTCCAATCAATGAAAGAAGATTTTGGCATGCTGAGAACTGGCTTTCTCTGGATGAGCATGACTAACACAGCTGAAAAAGTTACAGACTACCTGTCAATGAAAGAACATTTTGGCTTGCTGAGAACTGTTTTTTTCTGGACTGAGATAATGTTGCAGACAAAGAAGGCTTCAATACAGGAAAAATAATGTTTTCATCAAGGACAAAGTTTTGAAACTATAAAAAGACTTTTGGTGGACACTTGGTAATCCAAGTCACCTGAGGAAATGCAGTGTACCTGACAGTATTATATTTGAGTTATAAAGAAAATGTAATTAATCTCACGGTAGTGCTTGGTCAGCTGGTTTCAGTAAATCTGTTATTATATGAATGTACAGCTGTACAGTTTGTCAGTGTGACCTGCATGCTGCTGCTAATTTCAGTTTAACAATGGCAAGCCAGGCCTAATTTGGACCATTTTAAATATTCATAAAAGTACTATGACAAGCACTTGTTCATATTTTGTTGGTGCCAACCTCAATACAGTCTTGAACAACTTAGCAGTATCAGGAACTTCCAAGTGGGTGAAACAAGATTTCGTCTTTGCATCTGCTTTGAGATGTTTACCCGCATTTTCAGCAGAGAGGGAGTTTCCAGTTTGAAGTTATAGCCTACAGATTTATCACCTGTTACCCATTTCTGAAAACAGTAAGCCTCTTTCTGAAATAATATGGATACCAGCAAGGGCATAAGTGCTAGATGCACACATTCTTGGCCATAGACTTAAACCAGACTGCTGATAAAGTTTGGACATTATTACATCAGTGGTATAAATAAGACAGTAGTGATGCTAAATGTAATACAGCATTGTTTGTCACTTGTATTTATACCAAAGTTTATATGTGTAAATGCATTCATTGTTGTGGTTAGTATGCACAAAAGTATAAAACTCCAAGTGAACCGTAGAGCCAGATATCCTTGTTTTTGTTTAAAACTGTTAAATCATGCTAAATGTTTACAGGCCGTAGAGACAGCTGAAATGTTTCAGACCTACTGCTCGCAATGGAATGCTTTTAACAGAGATAAGAAATTATCAGAGCTCAATGAAAAACATATGCTAATGTTAAAGAAACATGACATACAGGTTAGAAAGTATATGAAAACTGTTTTAGACATTTTACCTAGGGCTGATGTTGCTATACAGATGCATGCTACAAAATGTACAGTAGTGCAGATAGATGACACTTGTAAAGATTTGCATGAAGCTTGTGTAAATGTACAGAATTTAAAGAACTGGTGTTCTGATAAAGAACAGAGATATGCAGATTTATGGGTTAAAGATAAAATAAATTCCAGTTCAGTTCAAAGTGCTCAGAAAGATGTATTGGATGTGGCCAGTTAGAAAAAAAAGAGTAACCGTACGCATTTATGTTGTGTAGGGTATACCAGAAATAACAGTCAAGTTACAGAAATACAGTATTGTTAGGATTTAAAGGATTAAAGATTACAGCAACAAACAGTTTAAAGTGTAACAGCTCCATACTAGGTATGGGTATGCCATTAGAGTTCACTACAAAGTTGTTAGAAAATTTTAATATTACAGTTTCTGACACGATGCTAAAACAGGCAATGCATGACAACAAAGATATTTTTAAGCATTAGCATTTTTTTCTCTTGGTACTGATGAAGATGGGTTTAAAATAGTAACTGCAGTAGGACATGGCTAAGTGTACACAGGTGGGGTGATGTGGACAGGGACATACTGAGAGTGCCATCAGCCCCTGCAGTTGTGGGAAGCTCTGATGATAGACAAATTGCATGTTTTTTTTTTAGAAAACTGGGATATATCAGGCAGGACTGTGTATACTACAGAAAATGGAAAAATAGGCAAATAGAGAAAGGATTATTTGCAACAGACTCAGAAAGTCAAAAAGCAAAAGTTGCAGGGTGATAACATAGAGGGTCAAAGTGAACTGAGTGTTAACCAAAAGTGCATGACAATATACTATAGGGAAAGAATTTCAGACCTTATGGGCAGAGACAAAAACAGACTGTGGGAAATTAAAAGTTCCGATTATAGAGGGAGGTGCAAGCAATTACATTACCTTTGAAAATCAACGGTATGTCATGACTAAATTACCTCAAGGTTTTCAGAATGGTCCTTTTATTTTTCATCAGATAGTAGGGACATTCTTACAGGATGTGAGTAAATATGATAAGGTTACATTCTAATACAGTCAGAGACTGAAGAATACATATCACAGCTGAGAAAAGTTCTGAGACAGTTGCAAAAGGCAGGTTACAAAGTAAACAAAGACAAAATACAGTTCTTGTCACAAGGAGTAAAATTTCTAGGAACCATTATCAGACCGACAGGGAGGACTCCTTATCAGGAAAGGGTGAGGGACATTCTACAATTGCGAAAGCCTTTGACAGTTTCAGATTTCAGATTCATGGGAATCATGAACTACAATACTGAAAATGTTAAAGCAGAAGATGGCACTAGCAACAGAGCTGATAGCTCCCACCAGTAAATTATCTTTTGTTTTGCAAGCAGCAGCAGGAAAGGATACACCTTCAGTTGTGTTATTACAGTTTAGGACACTAAGTTAAGACAGGTTACTTTTTGTAGCAGGAGAATGTCTCCTGTAGAAAAAGGACATCATACTTGCATTAAACAGCTTTTTTCCATTCACTGGGGAATAACACAAACGCAGTGTTTGACAATGTCCTCGGGGGGGGGGTATATTTCAAACTCCACATCTAACAATGAAAAGTTTGCTAAATGACCGTGAGATAAACAAAATCACTGAAAGGGTAAGTCAGACATTTCTACAGTGTATGTGAATGGTGCACATTTCTGAAAGGATGGGAAGTACTACACTGGGTTTGGAATAGTGACATTGCAAAAGAGGGACAAACCAATTATGGTTACATTACCAGGATACATGCCAGCATAAAGGGCTGAGCTAGAAGCTGTGCAATATGTTTTGCAGAATTTACATCCAGTAAATATTTACAGTGACAGTGCTTATGTAGTAAATTTTCTGAGACTACATATGACAACGTTGGCTAGAATAAGATTCACTGATAGTGCAAGACTGATTCAAAAGTACAAGTTGCAGGGACAGGTTGGTATTTTAAAGTTAAAAGTAAAGTATCGACAATGGATAAAAGACATACAGGAAGTATGCCAAGAAATATCCAAAGAGTAAAGTAAAGAAATTAATTGGACCATTGGTCCTAAGAGTACAGAATGTAAACTAAAAGATATGCTAAAAATTAGTAAGAGGAATCGAGTTCTGGTAAACCAGACAAGGTAGATGTTCCAAACTTAAACGTAAAGACGGTTCCAAAAGGAAGTATATGTATACAACAGACAGGATCAAAACCAGTAGGGGTCAGTGAATGCAATATCACAGTAACTAGAGAATACTACATTTGCAGTACAAAAGCATATAATTGGCATCCTATGGAATGGGAAGGAACCTGTTATGTAGGGTATGTAATACCATCAATGAGAGTAACTCATTACCTAAAGGTAAAATAAGAAATGTCAGGAGAAAGAGAGGATTAGGAAACAGTATTGGTACATTAGATCAATCATAGAATTAAAATCATGACATAAATGCAACAAAAGGGTCTTTGTGCTCTGGTCAAGTGAGTAATGCTGTACTTATATTCCGAACAAAACAGAATCCATAAGGCAGCATTTAAAGGACCACTACGTGCTTCTTCAATTGTTTCCTCATATTTGTAGCATTTTTCTCCCCTATCTTTTGACTGTACCACTGTAAAATATGTAGATTGCTACAGTAAATCACAGTTTTGACTGTTTCTTTATCCCCTGTCAGTACAGCTCCGGTACTGTGAACCATCTTTTAAGCCTGCAATGCTCTCGCAGAGCTACAAAGTAAATGCGGGCGCTACAATGGCTAGGTAATAATGCCCATTGTTATTTTTTTCTACTTCTCTCTGTTTATGTACAAGGACCACCCACAAACCAGCCTCCTCCACTGTTTTCGTCCAGGAAACAACTTTAATTAAATATTCAGTAGATCATTTCAAGTCTGGTTTTGGCATCCAATAAAAACACAAATCTAAGCATCTCTGGGAACTATCCTGTGTTGTGTAGTTGCTGGTCGCATCTATTTTGCTGAGGAGATTATTATCATTCCTGCCTATTGCAGAACCCATGTTGTGAAAATTTTTTTCTCCTGATATTGGTATATGCATAAATATTTTTTCATACAGTTTGTTAAAATACATTTAGCTACTTTCTGGCAATCTGTCTTTTTTTTTTTTTTTTTTTTTTGTTAACGTTCTGTAGTTGTTGGTCACATCTATTTTGCTGAAGGGATTATTGCCATGCTTGCTTATTGCAGAACCAGTGTTCTGAAAACTTAATTCTGCTAATATTGTTGTGTATAAATATTTTTCACTGCCCCTACAGTTTATTGTTAAAATGCCTTTTTCTGCTTTCTGACATTTTTTTTTTGTTTAACATTTAAACTAAATGGTGACTGCACAAAAAGCTAGGAGATAATACAATGGGTAAATAGAAATGTAGCTCCAAGGCAAACATTAGCTTTAAGTGTAGCGGAGAGAAGAGTATAATAATGCTACTGCAGTTTGGGTCACTAAGGTTGAAATTGTTGGAAGTTAGTGTTAAGAGTGTGTGATATCATCTCACTGGGTGGATTTAACAGTCTGAATTGCGATCGCATTACACATTATATGCGAGTGTGAGTGCTGATGTGCAAATGTGCGTGCAAGTATGCGCAAGTGTGTGTATGCAAGTGTGCGCTAGTGCACGTATATGGTTATGTGCCTTTATAAATATGACTGTGCATGTGTATATGTGAGTGTGAGTGAGTGTCTGTATGCGAGTATATTTAGGCATGCATGAGTGTGTAGTCAAGGGGTCAGAATCAGACTCCTACACACGGGAGGTTGTTTGCTTATTTATTTACTTACATTTTATTGACCAAGTTGGCCCTGCAGGGCATTGCCCTTTTCCAGAGGAGCCCTAGTATATTTAGGTACAGAAAATATTAGCACATTAAACATAAATTGTATAAGATGGAAAGATAAAAGAAATGCAACACTGAAATAAGTAGTAGTGCAGAAAGTTCTGTCCAAACATATAGAAATTTGAAGAAAGTTTTATTGTTATTTAAACGATCATAATAAGGATATTATAAAGATCAGGGGCACTTATGAAGTTGAGGATGAAGAGGAGAAACAGAAATTAAAATAAGGTATTAGAAGAGAGAAAGCTGTAGAATAATACACGAGTACAGTGGAGCATAAAAGTTAGGAGGCTTGGAAAATTAATACCATTCACATTTATCTTATTGTAGTTACAGCATGTACACTGATTATAAACATAGCAATGACATAAGAAAATTTCCTCGAGGTGGAGTGGTTACTTGTCGAAAATTGGGAGATTCCATTCTTGTACTTATAACAGGATAAAGTTATCCGGAGGTGGGACTTAACAGCCTTGTTTAAAGACATTGTGATTTTCTAATAATCTTAACTGTAGTGGAAGTGATTTCCACTGCACTGTCTAGATAACAGGATGTAGGCTGCCTTATCCCTATGCCTACATCTAGTTTTATTAACTTGAAGCAAATTTTGTTGTTAGTTCTGAGGTTTCTAGCTGCAGATTGCTACTGAAGTAATAAGTTTTAGGGTGGGCCTTGGTTGTAATGAAGTTTCTTGCATGTGAAATAGTGGTAATTACATTTCAGTCTGTGTTCATAGAATAGCCATTGTAGTTTTATTTATAATGTAGCAGGTGTGGTTATTAATTAGCGGTTTTGCAGTTTTGTAATATCTATATTGCATTTGTATCCTAACAAATTTTATTAGTATTGTCAATAGCACTGCATCCGTAAAAAAGTTTTGTCATGAATAGAATTTTTCCTAGTGTATATCTGGTATCAGTTGATAGGTTCTTCTTGAATTTAGTGTAGAATTCCAAGTCTGTTATGTATATATTTTACTACGTTGTTAGGTTGTTGTGAGAAAGGCAGTTTATTATTTATTTATAGTCTTGTACAATCTCAGTGCCGGTGTTGTGTATGTAGATTGTTTTAGTGACAGTGTTGCTTTTTTAGTTAGGCCAAAAATCACAAGTTTATTTCATTTAGTATCAAGTGACAGTCCTTTGATGGGGTTGTTTAATGTATGATTAGAAAGCTGTATTTCTGAAATAAGGGGATCTGTATTTGTGTTTTTATGTATTTTAATGCCATTATTACATTATCATTTAAGACATAGGCACACATAACATTCTGTATGGCTGATGTTATTCTCCTTAAGGATTTGCGGCCTCTTATGTGAAAATACACACTATTGTGCAAAAACTACAGCAACAGGGAGCAGAAAATAAAAACAACAGGCAATTGGACTTTGTTATTTAACACACAGAAAAGCTAATTAAAGGTAACATGAAGTATAAAATTATGAATGCAAGAAGAATTGAAGGGAAGGTTGCCTTTTTAGGCAATGACAAATTGATAAACATACCGCTATAGCAAACAAAACCCAAATAAACCAAAAAGTGTTACTGCTTAGTGATAGGAGTCTAAACATGAAACTTCACATTATTATTTTTTTTAATTTAAAGCATGTATACCTTTCATCTGTACAGATTCTTGCAAAATGTCCAGATCAGATTTTTCCCTCATATTTTTGGTCTGTTCTGTTCATAATTTTTGTGGCTTTCTCGCAAATCATTTAAGATTGAAATCCCTAAATAATGACATACATTTGAATTTTGGACTACATTTCCTTCGGAAAGTACGTGCTAACAGAAATCCTGTTATTCTAGCAACTTTTTAAGTAGGTTACTTTTAAGATCCTCAGCATATGTAGGCCTTTGTGTTTGGTCTGATGTGTGTGATTGATTTATTGTGATGTTGTGTGGTGTTGACAACCTCCTTGTTATTTGCTGTATCTTTGTATGTGTGCTTTGCCTCCAAAACATTACAGAACTACATCGCTCACACACTGTGTCAGTTTATGTAATAGGTTGTTGTCAGTAAGTACGAGACACATTACAGAACTACATCGTTCATACACTGTGTCAGTTTATGTAATAGGTTGTTGTCAGTAAGCACGAGACACATTACAGAACTACATCGTTCACACACTGTGTCAGTTTATGTAATAGGTTGTTGTCAGTAAGCACGAGACACATTACAGAACTACATCACTCACACACTGTGTCAGTTTATGTAATAGGTTGTTGTCAGTAAGCACGAGACACATTACAGAACTACATCGCTCACACACTGTGTCAGTTTATGTAATAGGTTGTTGTCAGTAAGCACGAGACACATTACAGAACTACATCGCTCACACACTGTGTCAGTTTATGTAATAGGTTGTTGTCAGTAAGCACGAGACATTTGCTACATTTTCATTTTCTCAGGATGACTATTTTAACTAAGCTGGCTACAGAGATGGTTGGAAAGTGCATATCCATGTTTCCAAGTGTTTACTAATGTGGACTGAATGACAGTAGCACCTATTAGATTTGTCATAGATTGCTGGAAGTGCTGCCTGTCTGGTAGTGGAGAGAGTGTTGGTCTCAACACAGCTGCATGCAGCTAGGGACCTACAATCTTCTGTGCATTCTATCTGAAGGTCTAATACCTCTGTCTTGCTTGACTGTCTGTAAACAATGTATGGTTATACCCTTCATCTGTTCTGAATGAGAGAAGCTGCCCTCATGGTTTGTACTACCCACGAAAAGTAACTCCATCCAGGACAGTTGTAAATTCTGCAAGAAGCATATCTTGGCACTCTGTAAATCAAAATGCAGTTAACTGTATGGGGCTGTTGCCTGACTTGTTTTGGAGGTGGTTAAGGGTTTTCCTTGGTTGCTGCAGTACTTTGCTGTTAAAGACAAGGCCACTCGACCACGGGGAGGACATGCAGACTCCACACAGAAGGCACTCCAGCTGAGAATCGAACAGGAGAACCTCTTGCTGTGAGGCAACAACGCTACCGCTGTGCCACCGCGTTTCATGTTACTGTTCTAAATCTGCTTGTAGTGCTACACAGTCTGTATACAGCAATTTTGATGCTGGTGGCCCTCAGGTCTGTTTACTGATGTAGTCCATCACCAGTGTGAGCAAGACTGGACTCAGAGCTGGAAGTACCCAGTCTCACTGTGAGCCCTTCGGTGAGTCCAAAAACTGTACTTGTGTTATTGAGTCTGGACTTAGATTCATGAGAGAATTACCCAGGTGAGCTTTCTTGGGACATTGTCATATGCTTTTTCCAAGTCTGTGAATGCCTTCTAGAGTGGATTTTTCTTCTTTCATCACAGGCTGTGCATGTGGTACTATAGTCTCTGTGGGGTTTTGTTAATTCTGAATTTTCATAGTCTTTTTGAGTTATACCTTCCATCAACCCTTACTCTCCTCTTGTCTGGTAAGAAAATTGTTGCTGGCATCCCAAATGAATGGAGTCCACAGACTATCTTCATTTTTTTATGTTCTTGACATACAGCTTGATTTTAGCTTCTTTGTGCCCAATTTATCTTAGTTATGCCATCTGCTTTGTCACATTCCAGATGCTGATAGAGGTTTTATGATGCCTTGTTCTTGCCATTGCAACTGCTCTTTTAACTTCTGCCTTTTCTGTCTTCCATTTCTTCTTGCACTCCTTCTTTCTTTTGATAACTTCCTGACCTTCTACATTCCACTGCCATTTTTCTTGCATATCTTATTTTCACACCAGGCTCAGTTGTATATCTGTTCTGTTGTCTTCCTATATGCTGCTTTGAGAAACTGTTATGCTTGTTCGGCTCCTTCTATTCCCTCTCCTTCCTGAGCCATCTGTATTTCCTTGAATGGCTGTGCTTTTGCTTCACTCAACTTCTAGATCTTTAGTCTAAATCTATTTTGATCTTGGAACCTTCTGTGACCACTGCTTGCAACTTATTGGAAGCCACCAGTGGTTTATGCTGAGGGTTGACAGTTTCATGAGGAATGATTTTGTGGTCTCTGTTTTTACCCTCATGCCCTTTCATCAGTAGAAGAATGTATGCTTGAGTTGTAAGCTGGCCACTCTTCTGTGTGAGAGTGATTGTCATTCTTGGTGAATAATGTGTTGGCCACCTTTAAGCTCTTTGCCAGATAGAAGTGTAGAATAGATTCTCTTTCATTATCCCTTTTGCTCCAACCATATGGACCCCAGCAGTCGTCATATCCTGTTCTGTGTGAGCACTTGGGTCATCCATTATCAAGGCCAATTTACTTTGTTCGGCTTCAATGAGGAGATTCTGCAACTACTGCATGGAAGCTTTCTTTTCTTCACCTCCACAGCCCTGCTGTGGAGCACTGGCTGAGATCATGAAGAGCTGTGTTGTTATGCTAGAGTCTAATTTGTATGACATCACACACTGTCTTCAGAAGTCTGTCGTCTTACCGTATTTTTCACACCAGTTGCAATGTGTCTTCTTTTTGAGTAATATTCTCTGGATCCTAGACGAAGATACTTCTCTGCACCTCCCTTCCACATTTTCTCTCGGAGATGCATCATATCTAGTCACTCCCTTAACATTCACATTGTCCACTTCCAAGTTATCCTGTCAGTGGATCCTTACTTCATTTTTGGCAGGTAGATTGTTTTTTATTTATGTATTTATTTGCAGTTTCTTATCTGGCAAAGTCCTGTGGCTGATTCAGACCCACTTTTCAGTGGAGACCCAGGGAGAGCAGATCCTCAATACAATGTAAAGTACATTCAACAGAAAATATTGTGCTTGGGCAGTATAGCATTGATAGACATTCAGGTAATAACAGAGTTGGGATCATTTTCCATACAAATAAAATTATATACAATTACATACGAAGATAGTAGAGCTTATAAATTGTTTTTTTTCTCTAAGAAGAATTGGACTACAGAGAGTGGGAACACAAGTAGCAATACAGTGCTATTGCAAAGAGAAATTATCGATCAGCCGCAGTAGAGATAGTCATGGAGAGTATGTCCTTTGAGATACCTTTTCAAGGGGTGTGAATAAATTTTAATTTCTATTTTGCTTTTCCTACTTTGTGTTCTGTTTAGCCATCACAAGCTTCTTTGTTGCTGATATTTAGCATAGCTTCATCTTGTAGCAATGGTAAGAAGCATGTAACTGTGCTAAACCATTGCCTTCTGTTCCATACACATGCATCGCTTCTATTATTATTCCTTTTAGTTTTTTTCTTTCCTTTGGTCAGCAGTCAATTGGAAACAGTTATTGAGGAGTCAGGATGTCTGCATGATGAATGCATCTGCTCAGCATGATACGTGTTAACTCAGCTTTCCCCTTTCTGAGCAGAAAGCTTGAGTAATTGATGTTCATCAGGCTTCACACTTGATGCACGTGTACCAGTTCAGACATCTAAAGTCTGCCTTATTTCCATAACTGAGCTATCTCTTTTAATCTGTGCTTGTAAGCAGTGCTGTTGCCATGGGCAATGTTCACATACTTTATGGCTGACTTGTTCCTTGACACTGTCACCTTGTTTGCGTGTAGATGAAGATTATGATCTTTATTCAGGGGATGTGGAGCGTTTCCACCCATTTCTTTTTGTACTCTGCATTGTCATATAGTAGACTACAAGACTAGCCTTCATGTTTGTGTATAGTCCCACTACATTTTTTCTTGCCAGTTTCTTTGTTGTTCTTCCTGTGGAGATGGGCCTCTCAAACAGGATTTCAGCATTAGCAGCTACATTATTATGAAAAAGGGTATGACTTGTGTATTTCATTTCAATTTTTTTTATGTTTTTCTTTTGTTATGACCTAACCGGGGGTTCTATTTGAGATGAAATGGCAGCCAGTCCATTCAATTATTGCAATGTTTGTAAGCAACCGTCTGTGAATGTGGTTTAGAATGGAGCTCTGTGGGTGTTAGGTGCAAGCTAATCACCTACAGTTGATATAAAAAGTGTACACACCCATATTAAAATGCCAGATTTTTGTGATATAAAAAAATGGGACCACAATAAATCATTTCAAAATTTTTCCAACCCTTAATGTGACCTATTACCTGTACAATTAAATTGAAAAAATCATACAAATCTGTTAGGGAAAAAATATAAGACGTATAATACGCTGGTTGTATAAGTGTTAACACCCTTAAACTAATACTTTGTTGAAGCACCTTTTGATTTACTTAGTGTTCAGTCTTCTTGGGTAGGAGTCTATCAGCATGGCAGATTTTGACAAGGCAATATTTTCCCACTCTTCCTTGCAAAAGCACTGCCAATCTGTCAGATTGCACGGGCATCTCTTGCACACCGGCCTCTTCAGGTCACCCCACAGATTTTCTGTTGGATTTAGGTCTGGGCTGTGGCTGGGCCATCCCAAAACATTAATTTTCTTCTGGTGAAGCCATTCTTTTGTTGATATTCAAAGTATGAATCAATTTTAATGAGAAAATGGTATTGCTGAGAAACATGGTAAAAAGGCAGATGGGAGCAGCTGATTTCAGTACTAGTAAGCAAGGGTGAATAAATGGACCTTTGGAAAAAACTCAGTTCCCACTAACTACCGCATTGATGGGAGCCCACCGAACACCGAAGGCATTATAAGAGATCTGGGGAAACAGGCTGACAACAACCTCTCCTTCAACCACCACACTGCCACTGTGGTCAGAAAGCCCGTCTATGTGGTTCATCTCATTACCAGGGGTTTTGCATCTAGGACGAAAGAGGTCATCGTCGCTCTCTCTACTCTTCCCTCATTAGACCAATCATCTAGTATAATGCCCCATTTGGCATGTACCTCAATAGACACCTGCAACAGCTGGAGAGGCCACATAAGTACCTTATGAAGAGGATCCTAGACATTAAACACATGTTCTACACAGACAGACTCAAGACTCCAGCTATTCTTTGTCTCATATCACCTACTTAGAGGTGATCTCTGCTTGATTTACAAAGCCATGTCTGACCTAGCTCTGTTAGAAATGCTACAGCTAAAGAATCCCAATCCCTCCACACCACATGCTCCAGAGACCTCAACCTCATTACCACAATCAACAGAATATGCTGGAGGGACAGGTTCCTCACCCAGACACTGCCCATACTCTGGAACAGACATCTCATACATGTCAAGCAGAGCACCTCACCGGCCCTCTTCAAGAGAAATCTTGAGTGGATAAGAAATAGAAAGTTCACCCCCAACGATCACTGCAGTGGGTCTACTTGATAGAGGTATTGGGAACTAACGTCAGGCGGCACGATGACAGGACACTTCTATGGGCTAGGCTTGTAAAGGCTCCAGGGTCATTAGCCTAGTACACACCTATGAACCCATGTATGAAATGTGTGTGTATATCATATCTATATCTATATATATATATATATATATATATATATATATATATATATATATATATATAGGCATGCCTATATTTGTATATCTTTATATTTCGGTGTGTATGTGTGGCCTAACTTGAACAGCCCATGTACAGATGTCACCCAGGGGAAAGCCCAGAATATGCACTATAATACATTATCAGTGCAATGTTACCTGTTCATTTAAAACTCACAGTGAGACTATCAGAGAAGGCATATGGATTCAGTTCTGGAATAATTTTGTACAGTTAATCTAAGGGAGATGTAAGTCAGTAAACTGATGTCAATAACAGTGTAAAACCAAATAGGAATAATCAGTCAAGATTAGAATAGATATTTTTCTAGATTTTTTTATTTTTCCTTAATGTACATTCAGCCACAAAATGATAAAGTGTGAACATCCAACATTTGCATATGGTTTTATTTGTTATCCAGCACAGTTTCTTAAGAAAAAACAAATTCATATCAAGTAATACGAACTAGCAAATTGTAGGCACCTGTGTATCAATTTACACACACACACACACACACACACACACACACACACACACACACACACACACACACACACACTTTTTATTTTGTTCAACTGACTTAGACTGCTTTGGTCCTTGACCTCAGAAAGATAGGAGTGATCAAGTTGAAAACAAAAAAAAATTAAAAAAACTATTTCTTTTATGTGTTGAGTTACTAAAGCAAAGTACTGCACATATCAGGAATGAGACAATTGTGTAGCAGTTCCTCTGTCTATGCCCAATATTGCTGTCTAGCTAATGGCTCACTGCTTAGAAATGTTACCTGCTTTTCAAAGGCTGCTCTTCTATGGTATGCAAGAGAAAAATTCTCATGACAATTGAATCAAATGTCAAATAATGGGACTTGTAAGTAAGGGGTAAATGCAGTTTGTCAGTCCAAATTATGTCTGCAACACCAGAATAAGAAAATGTTTAAATTTTATTTTATTTTTTTTACCTACTGATGCATCATCAGTGTGGAATGCTAGAGGACATCAAGGTTTTTCCCAGCAACAGATGCCAGTCACATCAAACCTATAGTTATGTGAAATTAGAAAACATGATGAAGATAACTTGTAGGTTGTATGATTTGTAATCAGGGAACAGCACAGTTCTGCTTGCATCACACCCTTCAGAAAGGGCGTTGTGTGGTCTATCACACTAGGAAAATTCCTAATTGGTAGTAGTCACTGGCAATTGGCAATGTTCTATAACTTATGAATTAGATAGAAAAAGGGATCCACTTACGGGTACATCGATTGACCCACAGGGGAGACGTAACACTGTACTGTAGTTGTAGGGTCCTTCTACTTAAGCTGCACTAATTCTACTAATGTTTCTGGGACTTTGAACCACCAGTAGTTCTGGCCAAGGCAGCTTTCCTGGGACCTGCTCATCTGTAGTAACAAATTATAGCAATGAGCATTTGGACTCTTTTGTCATCTCTACCATCTTATCTGTATCATTCCCAAAAATGGGTGAGTTGTGCTGCATCCTGATCTGAATATGTGCTGCTCATCACCCTCATTACATTGTACTACCCTGTGTATCCATTTATCAATCACCCTCTCCATAAGTTTCGTGCAGTGTGACAAGATTTTGATGACTCTGTTTGGATCACAGTGGTGGATGTCCTATTTCTTCTTGTAAACTGGCACAAGTACGGTGATCGTAAAGTCACCTGGGATACGCCATTCTCTCCACGCTGCTACAAGTAGCTTCTGGAGACAATTCTCTCCTATTTCAGCAAGCATGTTTATCATATCCACTGTGACATTTACTGAACCTGCAGCTGTACATGACGAATTTCCTTCGTGAAAGTCTTACATCTCACAGGGTGGTATCCTGTTCTTCTCTTGTTGTATCCTGTTTCTGGGGCAGTGCAGCATCTGTGGTGGTTATTGTGATTGGTAAGCTGCTGTAAGTATTCCCTCCATCTTCCTTTGATGTACTGCGGACAGGAGAGCTTGTTGTTGCTGGTACCCTTCATGAAGTGTGTCTGTCAGTCTTCTTTGTCTGTATGTATTGGCCATGCAATCTGATGTTTCTTTGTGGCACCTACCGAGTCTGTTTGCATTTGCAGGTCTAGTGCCTCCAATGCCCTGTTCTATGCTAATGCAACTCCTTTATTACCTTCATTGTTAGTCAACCTCTATTCCTTCCTACCCTGGGTGGTCATTCCAATCTCCCACATTTGTCTGGACTCTGTATTTCCTTTGCATAGATCCAGGACTGCTGCATTACTCCTAACGCTTTCCTTTAGTACTTTATGGGCATACATGGTCAAGCCACAACTCATTTCTGTAGTCCTCACACATGCACGTTTAAGGTGCTGCCATTCTTCAAGTAGATGTTTTTCCACCTCTTCTTGGGGTGCTGGAGGCCCGACTGATTCATTTAACTGTCATATTTTATCTTGAATCAACTCCCTGGTCATCACCCTGGTCTGTTTTGACCTTAGAGCCATCTTTGCACACTGTTTGCAGCTGATTTTGTCAACCACTGGTTCATTCTGTGGGACAAATGGTTCACAGAGGATGACTGGGGTATCTGTGGTTATACTGCAGTACCCTTTCCTCACTAGGGGAATGTTATCTGAGTTGGATATTGGCCACCATCAAGCCATGATGACCCAACCATGGGGAGCCAGGCAGTGATGATATCTTTTTCTTTCTGTCACATTATGTACATTCAAGTCACTCATTATCAAAACCAATTCATGAAATCCTGCTTTATATAGTAAGTTCTGCAGCTGATGTCTGACTGCACTCTTTGGTTCGCTATCACAACCCTGCAGTGGGGCATAGTACAGTATTTATAATGTCAGCCTATCATTACACTGGAGTCTGATGGACATGACTCTTGTCACTAATTCTGACTTGATCCCTGACTGCCTTCTAAAGCCTTTCTCTCACCATATTTCACAAATGATTTCTAGCCTGTCCTCCCCCGAGTAGTAGACTATGGATCCCAAGCCAAGTGCCTTGCCTGCACTGCCCTTCCAACTGGTCTCCTGGAAATATTGGATGTCCATGCTCCACCTTAGCATCATGTCACCCATGTCCAAACTGCATACTGTTAGTGAAACTACACCAGGCTAGCAATTCATAGTTCATGTTTGGCAGGTTCATAGATTATGCATGCAGCAGTTGCTCAACACAGCTACCAAAGATAACCCAGGATGGGTAACGACAGACCGGCCAGCCAGTAGCTTAGTGACCAGTTGCTGCTGAGTTGTATGGCAGGCACAGAGACAATAGTGAGCACATACACATTTTGTGGAGTACAATAAACCTTCAGCATAATTTATGCTTTTGGTAGTGGGTGAAAAATAACAGGAGTAAGCAGAACAATTCCTGGTTTACACCTATCTTTGTTGGCACAAAAGAAGCAAGGATGGATGGTCATATCCTAAAAGGAAGAATTTTTTTGAAAATATGTACTGAGGGGAGAAGACATTGGAAAGGTGCAGACAGTACTGCACACATGACCAAGGGTCATATAATTGTTCAAGAACTATTAGGGAGAAATGATCACTAGTGATCAGAGACTCTGCTGCTAGGTTGTTGCACATGAATTAATGGAATCTACAGTGGTATTGCAGAAGAAAGGGGTTTCCTAGGGTTGCGTCATATTTTGTTAGTTATGCATTACAGGTGGTCACTTTGCCCAAATATACAGCATTGGGTTTCAAGTCTTATAACATTTTCCAGGTAAGGTGTGTATGTCTATGTATTCGTTGTCTGGAAGAAGAATTTTGCACTGTGTGTATGCCTGACACTTTACATTGTGCTGTGAAGTGTACCTGGAAGACAGAGAGAGATACTGTTATGTGGCCTGATGCTGACATAAGGGGAGTTAGGATGACTGCACTTTAGTATTTTTCTCAGTTGTAAAATTGCCAGAGTATGGTGTGAACTATAGTCAGTGTCACCCAAAATGACTGCAATCCAAGATGGTCACTTGCCATATGTTATGACTTTCATAAACAGTTTGGTACACCTGTAAGGAGACCATTATTTTGAAGTCAGATGGTGTAGTGGAATAGTGATTTCACAAATATGGCTGTCCATTTGATTTGAGTTACTTTCTGGTGGCCTGTTTATGCTTAGATGTAACTGCTTGGTGACACAAGAACTATGTAATTAATGTGTTATTTTTTCTTTGGTTTAAAAACTGGTGTATGAAATGATTCATCTTACCTCAATCTGATGCTATTGTTGGGATTCCTGTGAATATGCTAAGCCATTGTCTGTGACTTAGGGTTCCCATGCATATGCATCACACCTTCTTCATCTTCTTTTGCTGAACAGTCAATTGAAGTTATTCACTGAGGAGTCGTGATGTCTGCATGATTGATTCATCTCCTCAGCACGATACCTGTCAGCTCAGCTTGCCCCTTCCTGTACTGAAAACCATACTCTTTGTTATTCATCAGGCTTCACAGGTTATGCACTTGTAGATGCCAAGATAGCTGAAATGTGTGTTAACATAACTGCCCTGGATTCTAATTTTAGAGAATTTTTTATTTTTGTTGTTATGCATTTTTGTGACCAAGGGCTCTTGTACATTTCCTGCCTTGAATGTGCTTTGATTTTTCAGCTCAGCTATTTATAACCCAAAGTTTGCCCATTACATCCTTTTTTTAAGACTTAGACCATGCCTGTGAGACATATTGAGTTGGAGTTTGTGTATAATCCCACAAACTGTTTTTCGCAGCTCATTTGCTTTATTGATGTTCCTGGGGAAAAGGGGCCTCTCATGCTTGATCCCTGCTAAATTCAAATGATTGAACTGCAACAGTCATAATTACACAAAAATGACTGTTGTGTAAAATATACTGTTAGAGGTAGTCTGGTTTATCTAGCTTCTTGGGGAAATGTTACATTCTGTATATTGATGACTAGAACAGCATGTTGTGGCATCCTGGAAAAGGAAACGATTTTGAGAGAGAGCAAGAACAGTATGCACAATATTTGGAACAGTGAGAGTAGGCAGTGCATAGCATGAAGTAAAGAATAATTCAGTTGCTTGAAAAATATCATACCCGAAATGCATATGTGCACACAAAAGCAGTAACAGCTGCAAGTAGAAGGACACATCAGCGATATGCCTATGGGATAATAATACAGAATACTGGAAATCTCCTTAAGACAAATAAGAATATTCATAATGATCAGGGTATGCTTTGGCAGTCATAGCTAAAGCTGTCAGTGGCTGAGATTAACTGTTATCTGTATATGTCACAGGCATGTTCATAGGTTCATAGGTAGATACTAGGCTATCTGCCCTAGGGCATTTATAAGCCTAGGCAGAGTGTATTTGGCTTCCGCCTCCCTATTAGATTAGCCTACTGTGCCTCTGTAAAGTAGGTCACAGAAGGTACCCTTTTAAGATTAGTTTACTGTGCCTCTGTCTAGCAGGGACACAGAAGAGAACCCAGGGGTGAATTTGCGATTTCCCATCCACGCGTCCAGATTTCGCTTGAAGAAGGTCAGCGAGGGGCTATGTCTAACATGAATTGGTATTCTATTCCAGAGTGAGGGGAGCCTGTGGGAAATGAATCTGTCCCTCCAGCATGTCCTATTTATTTTTGTGCTGAGGTTTAGGTCCCTGGAGCATGTAGCTCTAAGGGACTTGGATTTTTTGAGCTGGAACATGTCCATTAATTATGGGTTTGAAATGGCTTTGTACGTCACACATAGATCGTCTTTCAGTAGGCAGTAAGCAACTGAGTAGAGCTGGAGTTTCTTTAGTCGAGCTGCATAGGACATCTGTTTGTAGCCCATGATCCTCTTGGTGGGGTACTTTTGGGGTCTCTCCAGTTGCTGCAGGTGTCAGGTAAGGTACATCCCAAAAGGGGCATTATATTCAATTATGGGCCTGATGAGTGACGAGTAGAGGGGCACAATGACCTCTCTTGATCTAGATGCGAACCCTTTCGTGATAAGGTGGGCTATATAGAAGGTTTTTCTAACCACTTTGGCAATGTGATTATCAAAGGAGAGATTACTATCTACGTTGGTCCCCAAATCTCTAATTACTTCTTCCGTACTTAATGGATTACCACCTATGTGGTAATTTGTGGGCACCTTGTTTTTCCCAAAGGGGATGACTATGCACTTTTTAGCATTTAGCTTGAGGCCGTGGCTCTGGCACCAAGCATCCATCTCTGTGAGACCCTTTTGGAGGATGCTTGTGTCAGCTGGAGATTCAATTATGGCCCCCAGTTTGCAGTCATCTGCGAACTTTGTCAGCCATAATCCCCCCGTGTTAGCCTGAACCTCAGAGAAATATATACCAAACAAGAGAGGTCCCAGAACTGAGCCCTGTGGGACGCCACTTGTAACTGGTTTAGATTCGGACATGGCACCTGCGATTCTGACCATGTGGGTTCTATCTCTGAGCCAGTTTGCAGCCCATCTTGTGATATAGGGGTTGATATTTAAGCTGGTAATGGACATGTTCCAGCTCAAATTTGCTGAACCTAGTAGGACAGGAAATGTGAAACTCTTGCTGGCTGAGGTTGAGAATATGGGAGGAATAACTTGAGAAGGAACAGAAGCAGATCAAAGTTGAATGCCTAAAAAAAGTCAATTTTCTCAGCAATGAGCTGCTAGTTTTGTAAGCTTTTTCACAGATTGTCTAACACATCAGCAGGAAACACATTTGTCAGAGGCACTGCATGACAGTAAATGATAATTTTACTGAGGCCTTTCAAAGTTAGCTGCTGTTCTGTGCTCTTCCATTCTAAGTGAATGGAACTGCCATATCACAGCCCAGCTATGGGCACTGTAACCTCAGAAACAGTGGACTCGCAGTGTATCACAGTGAAGATTTTTATTTAGAAGGAAACAAACTCTCATCAGGATGTCTGCCCCCAGGAGGTCAGTCAGGGGTGCAAACTGAATAAAATTACTAGTGACTACTTCTGTCTGGTACATGCAGGTTTGTAATGAGCCAAACTTAAGGAACGGTTATAAAATATATCTTTTTAAAATGTTTTCCCGTAGTTGTCCTTTAAGTAGAATACAGCTAATATCTGTAAAGACTAGAATGACATGGAACAGCGACTGGAGTAATTGGTTAAATGGGTTATTTTCAGAATGGTGAAAAAACATTATTACAGTTTAATTGCTATAGTAACCATTATTTTGTTGATCATAATAATGGGCCAGATTCAGGAAGCCTCCGTGTAAGAGTTATAACTCTTACACGGAGGCTGCAGTGAAACTGTGTGATGTCAGCATGTCATGCATATGCATGAGGTGCATGAGGCATGCTGAATCACACTAGTAACTCTTACACGGTCCGTGTAAGAGAGTAGAAGCGTGTCTGTAGGCTAAGCCCTGCAAGCGGACACGCCCCCGGAAGACTAGAATGGCTGAAAGTAAACAGCCACGAGAGAGGCCATGGAAATGTGAATAAACACACTACACAACACATGCCCCGATAGACCATCACTGTATAAAGTGAAGAGATGTTATAAAATTAAATTAAAACCTTTTTTTTTTTTTTTTTTTTAAACCCCGGAAATGTTTGCTACTGTGTGCACGGGTGTGCTACTAGCGCAATCACAGTTGGCAGTCAGTGGAAAAGGATATAAGAACTAAATATGCAAAGTAAGCCAAGAAGTAATAGCTTAGCGGTACAGTTGCTGGCCTAAGAGTAGGCAAGCAGGGTTCGAGCCCCCACAACAACTTTTTTTTTTTTTGTAAATAAGCACGAAAAAGCCCCCTGACAGTATTGTACAAATGTAAATGTATTCCCTTTTGTAAAATGGAATGAAATGGAGCATATATTCCGAAGTAACACAATAATAAAAATAGTCAGAAATGTACTTATAGCTAAGCTGCTGTGAGACGGAATGCCCGTAGCTGAGTAGTGTTTAAAAAGCTGCAAACTGTATGCTCGTTGCTAAGCACCAGTTTAATAGGCTGAAACCGTTTGCAACTAGCTGTGCTTAGCTGAACATGTGTGTCACTAGCCAATTAAGGTTTATCCCAGCGCACACCGTTTGCGACGCTCCCACAAGCTAACTGCCAGTGCGCATGAGTTACCTCCGCAAACGGCGCAGACCTGGTTTTAAATGCTTAAAAGTGCTTTTGGCAAGTTTGATTGACAGGTCCTCAACTCATTTCTGTCAGGAAAATCAAAGTCAGTTGCCAGAGTCAAACCCAGGATACCATGCACTAGAGTCAAGGTACTTCACCACTAAGCCATGACAGCAATACCATGAAATGCAGAAATAGCATATATATGGGATAAAATCCAGAATGGAGCATGAGAAAGCATTTTCAGTGAAGTAGATACAATTCCAAAATGGCCAATCAGAGAAATGTGCGGGAAAAGCGGCATATATAAGCCCCATAGGCAGGAATACACAGCAGAAACGATTGTAGAACAGACCTGCAGTCAGAATGAGTGGAGTAGGTGAGGGACGTTGCTTTCGAGCACAGCGTTGGGGCATTGAGGAGTCCAGATACATGGTCTGGCTCCTTGTCCATCATCACGAGGCCCAACTCATGCAGGGCCAGGTCTCATGGGGAGCGTATAGGGCAGAGGCATGGGACCAGTTGGCTCGTGATCTGACCAGTGCTACTGGCATTCCACGCACTGGTGAGCAGGTCCGTCACCACCATGCGGACCTGAAGCGACGCAAGGAAGACCAGTTGTCCGAATGGATCCAGGAGGCCCGGGATATGCCCAACGCCCACTACTGAGTAAGTTACATTTTGCTTATGTATGTAAGGATTTCAACTGGCCGATACCATGGAGATGTGTAGTCCAATATTACTTCTTTCGTATTACAGCTGCAGGTGTCCGCTCTGTGAATCGCGAGATGTATGGCGTAGGCTGGTGCGGCTGCGCCACCATGCAGGTTAGTAACCCCACCCATTACTTGTAAATAAATATTGTACTGTAGCATGTATCAGAACACTGCAGTGTATTGATTAAAAGTAATCTAATGTGCAAGCAGGAATTGTAAGTCTGCAGGTATGGCTGCAACAAGTTCATCAGTATGCAAGTGTAACTGGAAATATAATTGATAGAATTAAACAGTGCTGTAATACAGATGTCCCACCATGAATTAAATATAGTGTAACCTGCAGTAGTCCCAAGAGTACAGCTTTAGAATCCGAGGTAGTCATATGTGAGATATATCCCCTGTTGAAATGCTGAATCATGACAGAAGTGAGGCTGTTGGAAAGTGTTTGAATCACCACCAGTCTAACATGTGAACAAAGCCTAGAAGTACCAACCTGAACTGTGAAGTTGCAGGATGTGTGAGAGTGACAGAAAGGGTCATGTATGAATAAATAAAGTAGTAATAACCCCTGAATATAGTAGCCCCAGTGTGTTTCTACAGAACTAAATGCATGTGGGAAGTACAACTTAATATCCCAAACTGATTTCAGTGTGTCAGAATCTGGAATGTCTAGGCCAAATGCTGTATATGGTGATCACAGTAAACAATTTGCAGATAGAATGAGTTGTCCCCTGTCCTGTCATCAAAGTGTAGCAGGATGATGTATCTGATCAAATTCAAAATAAGTAGGATAGTGATGTATTTGTAACAGGTGTAGCTTGACAGTCAAATAAAATTTATTTTGAAACATCAGCCTCAACTTAATTGTGTACCTTATACAAATGTAAATCAATGTGTAACATATGAATGTGTCATCACTTTCTATCTCTGCCCAACCCTATAATTCCATATAACAACACCCAGTAAATAATGGTATGTGAACATTTCATTAATCATGGACATTTGTCCGTTTCAAAAATATATGCATGTCTGTTCGTGCATGTGCCCTGTTCATACCTGCAAATCTGATGGCCTGTTGCCATTAATCAACCCTGCATGTTGTTTGACTGTGTATTTCTGTTCAAATAATGCATGTGATATTGATATGCCCCTTGTTCAATGGTGTTAATATCTGGGTGTTTGTTTGATGGGAATACCAATGCATGCTGTTACAACTAATCTGAATGGAATAAAATGCCACTAACCCAAACTAACATAACAACTCACAAACCTAGAACGCTTGGGAAGGTGGGTCCCAGCAGACCCACCTCTCCCACCTCAGCTGGCGCCTGCACCTGGCACTAGTGCCCAGGCCAGACCCCCCTCCAGTGGCCCTGTGCCACCTTCGGGTGGAAGCGCTGCAGGGGATGGGGCCGGTCCCCCCTCTGCAAGTGTGGCCGGAGGGGTTCGTCCACTCACCCTCCGCGGTGTCCGGTCTGTGATGCGAAGGGAGATCCAAGACACTGTACTTGGGCCCCTACGCCAGCTTGAGGCTCGTGTGGCACAGCTAACGGCCCCGGCCGTTGCCCGCACACAGCCCCAGCACAGCCCGTCCTGGGCTGTGAAGGAACAGTGGCAACTGCCTATGGGTGGGGATATCAGTTCCACTGTTGCCATCTGTGGGCTCATGCATCTTGAAAATCCCAACCTCCGTCAATTGTGTAACCCCCCCACGTGTGTCATACACCGCCCCTGTATGCGTCTTGTCTGTCTTGTCTGTTAACCTACCCAACCTACCTCCCCAGCTATACCGACTTCCTTCACCTGACATACCACTCTCACCTGAAAAAAAAAAGGGCACTCTGTACCCACAAAAAAATTACGCCCCATACATAGCTGTCCATGTCGCACACATGTCTGCTTGACATTGAAACAGTTAATTACAATTGGCTCTACAACAAATATTAATGTTGTCCTGACACCTCTCTCAGGGGTGAAAGGTTTCCAATGTCTCACCAAAATACATGGAAATGCACAGCTGTTGCTGCCAAAGACATGGGCATCTATGGGCCTTACCTATATCCCTCCTGAAAATCCCACGCTTGTTTCCCTACTGTCTTACCCTCTTTGTGACCCCTTTTTCACCACTTTCCTGTCACCCCTTTTTTCTTTCAAAGAAATTAGAGCGGGTGTGCGCTTGTGTTAGCAGAGCTCACCGCCAGTGCGCATGCGTGAGCTCCAGCAAGCAGCGCAGACCTGGTTTAAAGTGCTTAAAAGTGCCTTTATGACACTTTGATTGACAGGTCCTGTACTCAGTTTGAAAGTTTGCTAAGAAAAATAAATTCCCACTGTCAGTCTCGAACCCAGGACCTTGGTAACATTAGTCTGTATGACCTACCACTAAGCCATGCCTGCTTTACAAGAACACACTGCTAAAATAAATATAACATGTAATAGTAGGAATCAGTATAAAGGCAATATAGGAGATGTACTATCCAAAGCATGTCAGGTAGAGTTTTAATGGCCAAATTACTGGATTCCCATACTAGTTCAGTGTGAACAGAAACAGCCCTGCTACCTGTTAGCTTGTACATAATAATGTAAGGTAATGTACATATGTGAAGGTATGTATATCTACACATACATATATATAAATATATATTAATACATATGAAATATAGTCGTAGGTCTCCGTAGCCATACACACTCACTACAGGAAACAGTGAACATAATTGCAGCAACCTGAATCTGCAGCACAGCCTGACCCCTGTGTGACCTACTTACCCTTCTAACTGCTTAAAGGTGGCCTCAGCACTTTGATTGACAGGTCCTGTACTCAGTTTGAAAGTTTGCAAAGTAAAAAATTCCCACTGTCAGTCTCGAACCCAGGACCTTGGTAACATTAGTCTGTATGACCTACCACTAAGCCATGCCTGCTTCACAAGAACACAGTGCTAAAATAAATATAACATGTAATAGTAGGAATCAGTATAAAGGCAATATAGGAGATGTACTATCCAAAGCATGTCAGGTAGAGTTTTAATGGCCAAATTACTGGATTCCCATACTAGTTCAGTGTGAACAGAAACAGCCCTGCTACCTGTTAGCTTGTACATAGTAACGTAAGGTAATGTACATATGTGAAGGTATGTATATCTACACATACATATATATAAATATATATTAATACATATGAAATATAGTTGTAGGTCTCAGTAGCCATACACACTCACTACAGGAAACAGTGAAGATATATGCAGCAACCAGAATCTGCAGCACAGCCTGGCTCCTGTGAGACCTACTAAGCCCTTTAACTGCTTAAAGGTGCCTCCCGCACTTTGATTGATAGGCCCTATACTCAACTCAAAAGCTGAATATGAGCATACTAGTAGGCCCTACCACAAGACCATTGTAACACTAGTCTGTATGACCTACCACTAAGCCATAACTCTGATACAGGAATATAGTGCTAAATAAGTGGAACATGTAATAGTAGGAATGAAGATAAAGGCAATATAGTATGTCTACTACCCAAAGCATGTCATGCAGACTTTTATAGTCCCAATTACTGGATTCCCATACTAGTGTAGTGTTAACAGAAACAGCCCTGCTAATTGTTAGCTTGTACCCAATAATGTCAGCTAATGTACATATATGAAAGTATGTATATGTACACAGATATATATATATTTATATAGCAATACATATGACATATAGTTGTAGGTGTCAGTATGCATACACACTCACTACAGGGAACAGGCAAGATAAATGCAGCAACCTGAATCTACAACACAGCATGAAGCATGGTAGATGTACTAACCTTCACACTCACAAAACACTGTCAACAGCATACCAGCATGGTCCACGCTCTACAATCTGAAAGGGCAACGCCTATCTCACATACCCTTTTATAGCAGTGTCCTGAAATCACAGTGAGACATGCAATCAGTACACACCCAGCTGCATGCAATTAGCAAATGCTGCCTTACAATTGGTGCAGAGGCCATCACATGGACCTATGCAGATACCTACAAAAGCATTGAGTTCCCACACTACACTCACGCAATACATTCATTGCACAAACACTACGGATAAAGAGAGAGAGAGAGAGACAGAGAAAACAACCAAACAACCAAACAACCAAACAAATATTAGGACTGCCAGCAGCAAAATCAGCAGCAAGCAGCAAGGAGCAAGCAGCAAGCAGCACCACTGGCACAGCAACAGCTGCCACAAACACAGGTAATGCAAAGTAGCAGGTTAATCCTGTGTATACTGTGACACCTCCAAATGTATCATAGTTCACTATCTATAGGTATGTCCATGAGATAGGTTATGTGTACATAGTCATGAAATATAAACATATGTAATATTGTTGTACATGTGGGCCATAACTAACACTTCCATAGCTTAGAACACAAGGCCAGTTGTGCATATGATGCAGTAGTTCCCAGGGTCAGTAGAGGTTCCTCCTCATTGGTGTGGGACCACTGTGTATGTATGGCACTGTTCAGGTACATATCCTGTAGTATGGCCAGGGATTAATATCAGTCTGTCATGTGGTGCTATGTCCTCCAGGGGTGAATGTAGCACACATCCAGGGATACCATTTCGTAACAGTGATGATATGTGTTCTGCAATGATGAGGGTGGCTCTCACCTGGACATGTGAGAGGATAGGAGGTTACAGTCATCTGGGATAACTAATAACACGTGTGTAGGACAATGGGGGGGGGGGGTACCTGCACCTAAACTGTCTGCAACAATGTTGCCAATATCTGTGCATTTGGTGAATGTGAAGTATCTTAACACTGCAGACAACAGATGCCTTCCCGTCATGTGAATCTGCCCTGTGCTGCAGTAGCCTCCTACTATTGTTATACAATATGTCTGTATCTGTAGTCCACTGGACAGGATTAATAAGTGGTGTGCAGTTGTTCTGGGTTAGATAACTGTGTGCACAGTGCATGCAGTATGTGGGATGTCTGTGGTAAGCATATGCAAAGGTGCTGGCGGTGTGTGTTGTGGCTTCCACTGGCCCAGTGGGCTGAATGGATAGCATCACTGTCATAACTACTGAATAACTGTGTAATAACATGCATACATAGCAAGGTAGTGTACTGTGCTTGTGGTGTTGTTCGGATATGTATATCCAGGCTGAGTAATGTGTGTCCACATCACAGGGTTGGATGGCAGCACACATCCAGTATGTATGGATGAACACCCAGAATGTGTCAGACGTGTCACCTGTGCAGACGTATCTGGCCATTACCTGTGCATCCACTACAACACACACACATGCAACATATGGCAGAAGTACTATAGCAGTACACACATGTTCATAGGTTCATACTAGGCTATCTGCCCGAGGGCATTTACAAGCCTACACCACCCCTTTAGTATGGGGAACCATACCCATTATTTTGCTGTGCCTCTGTCGAGCAGTGACACTGAGGTAATCCCTGGGGTATATCTGCGATCTCCCATCCATTGGTCAAGATTTCTCTTGAACAAGGCCAGCGAGGTGCTCTGCCTCACATATACCATGATTTTGTTCCACAGCATAGGGAGTCTTTGGGTGATGAATCTATCCCTCCAGCATGTCCTATTAATAGCCGTGTCGAGGTTTAAGTCTCCTGCCCTTGTGGCTCTGATGGATCTAGATTTTTTGAGGTGAAGCATATTCATCAAATCTGGGTTTGACATGGCCTTGTATGTTAGGCAAAGGTCACCTCTGAGCAAGCGTGGCGACTGAATAGAACATACATGAACATGCTGGAGGGGCAAATTCCTAACCGAGAGGCTCCCTTCACTCTGTAATGAGCTCGAACAGTTGAGAATGAACAGTTCATAGGTTCATACTAGGCTATTTGCCCTAGGGCATTGGTAAGCCTAGTAGAATGTGTTTGTCTCTTGTCACCCAATCACAAGTTATGCTGCTGTGCCCTTGTCCGACTTTAGTATACTGTGCCTCTGTCTAACAGTGACATAGAAGTGATACCTGGGGTACAACTATGATCTCCATCCACTCATCCAGATTCCTATGGAAGAGAGTCAATGAGGGACTCTGCCTAACCAGTAGTGTGAGCTCATTACAGAGTGAAGGGAGCCTCTCGGTTAGGAATATGCCCCTCCAGCATGTCCATGTATGTCAGTGCTGAGGTCCAGCTCTCCTGAGCATGTGGCTGTATGGGACTCTGATTGCCTGAGGTGCATCACATTCATTACTGCTAGGTAGGACATGGCTGTATATGGCACGCACAGATTGCCTCTGAACAGGCAGTATGCCACTGAGTCCAGCTGGATTCACTTTACCTGGGCAGCATATGACATCTGTGTGAGCCATTGCATCCCCTTGATGATGTACTGTTGTCCTGTACCAGTTGCTGTAGGTGTCTGGTTAGGTACATCCCAAAAGGTGCATTATACGCAATTATAGGCCTGATGATGGATGAGTACAGAGGCACAATGACCTCCCCTGCCATACATGTGAATCAGTCATGATTAGCTGGGCTATATAACATGTCTGTCAATCTCTGTTGGCCATGTGGTAGACAAATGACAGACCGCTACCATGTTTCTTCCCCAGGTCCCCAACTACGTCTTCTGTACTCAATGGCCTAACACCTATGTTGTACTGTGCCACCAATGTGGAGGCGTGGGAATCTGCATTGAATACTGATACTCCCCCTCCCTTGTTCAAGTGTTGGGGCCGACAAGAATGGTAACAGCTATAACGTGGTAGTACTGGTGTGCTCCTGTGAAACCTGAAACAGGTTCATGTTACTGCACAGATATCGATGTCCAGAATGCTAGGTAGGGTTTTGGGTGCGTGCATCCTTGGGTCTAGACGTCCAGTGTTGAGTAGCATAGGTTCATAGGTTCATAGGTTCATACTAGGCTATCTGCCCAAGGGCATTTATAAGCCTAGCCCATAGTTATGTGGCTTTCGCCACCCCTTTAGTTTGAATAAAAACTATGCCTATCATTTTTCTGTGCCTCTGTCAAGCAGTGACACTGAAGTAGTCCCTGGGGTATATCTGCGATCTCCCATCCATTGGTCAAGATTCCTCTTGAACAAGGCCAGCGAGGTGCTCTGCCTCACATGTACCGGGATTTTGTTCCACAGCATAGGGAGTCTCTGGGTGATGAATCTGTCCCTCCAGCACGTTCTATTTATAACCGTGTCAAGGTTTAAGTCTCCGCCTTGTGGTTCTGAGGGATCTAGATTTTTGAGGTGAAGCATATTCATCAAATCTGGGTTTGACATGGCCTTATATGTCAGGCACAGGTCACCTCTGAGCAAGCGGTATGAGACTGAATAAAGCTGGAGTTCTTTCAGTCGGGCAGCATAAGACATATTTTTGAGACCCTTTATCCTTTTGGTGAGGAACTTTTGGGGCCTTTCAAGCTGCATCAGGTGTCTGGTCAGATACATTCGAACGGGCATTGTACTCAATCATAGGTCTAATGAGTGATGAGTACAGGGGACGATGACCTCCCTTGATCTAGATGTGAATCCCTTCATGATCAGGTGGGCGATATAGAAGGTTTTCCTAACTACTTTAGCAACATGAGTGTCAAACGAAAGACTACTGTCAACTTGGGTCCCCAGATCCCTGATGACTTTTCTGTGCTCAGTGGATTGTCACCTATATGGTAGCTAGGGGTAACCTTGTTTTCCCGAAGGGTATGACTATGCATTTTTGGCGTTTAACTTCAGGCCATGGCTCTGGCACCAGTTATCCGTTTCTGTGAGGCCCTTCTGGAGGATATCTGTGTCAGATGTGTTGACTATGGCGCCCAGTTTGCAGTCATCTGCAAACTTTGTCAGCCATAACCCTCCTGTGTTTGCTTGTACTTCAGAAAAGTAGATGCCGAACAAGAGTAGACCCAGGACTGAGCCCTGTGGGACACCACTTGTGACAGGCTTTGAGTCTGACATGGCTCCAGCAACTCTGACCCTGTGGGTTCTGTCGCTTAGCCAGTTTGCAACCCATCTTGTGATGTATGGGTTTACATTCAAGCTGATGAGTTTTTCGATGATACCTGAGTGGGGTATTGTGTCGAAGGCCTTTGCCAGGTCGAGGTAGGCTGTATGGACTGCCTTTCCCTCATCAATGGCCTTGGTGACTGTCTCGAAAAAGTCAACCAAGTTTAAGAGGCAGGATCTGCCTTTGACAAAGCCAAACTGGGTTGGATCCAAAGTCTGCAAGTTCCCTATGTCTTTATTTATGAGTTCCATTATGATCCTCTCCATGGCTTTGCAGATAAGGCTTGTCAAGCTAATGGGCGGTAATTTCCAGGGTCTGTGGAGGCACCGCCTTATGAAGTGGGACCACAGTCGCCGTGCGCCACTCCTTGGGTATGTATCCTGAGGAGAGGCTAAGATTAAACAGCTGTCCTAACTGTGGGTTTAATTCCTCGTTGAGTTCATGAAGCACACAGCCGGGACACCATCCGTCCCATGGATGTTGTGTTTTTGCCTTAGTGAGGGCAGTTCTCACCTGGGCGTTGGAGATGTTTGGGGGGCTACAATCCTCTGGAATAGATATCTCTCCTTTTGCGGGGGAGAAGTTTGCACTGAACCTGTCAGCCAGTATGTTAGCAATGTGTGTAGGTTCAGTAATTTTCACATCATTTTGAACTAATTCTGAGCATATCTGGGAGTTTCCTCCTAGGTTTCTAACATAGCTAAAGAAGGCCTTATGATTGTCTTTAGAGTCCTTGGCGATTTTTCTCTCAAAATTTGCCTTGGATGATTTTATGAGAGCTTTTAGTTTTTACTTATAATGATCAAAGGTGTCTTACCTTTCAAGGATTTTGCTCTATCTTGTAGTAGCTTCCTCCTTTTGTTGTAGAGCTTGTTTATGGCTGGGGTCCACCAGACTGGACGCTTGCCTTTGGTACAGAGAGTCTTAGTTTTGTTTGGGATTGCCTGATCCATGCAGTCCTGTAGGTGCTGGTAGAAGGCATTTGTAAGTGATTCAGCGGTTTGAGTAATGTTTACCACTGGCTCAGGGGCCTTAAAGGAGACCACACTAGATTTTAGAAGTGTGAAAACGGCTTTTGAGAAGTTTTTCACTGTGGTCTTTTGTTTCAGGTGGGGGGATGAGGACCTCCAGCGAGATTAGTTTATGATCTGATCTCACCAGTGAGGGGTATACTTCCGGTGTTGAACATTTTGATCCCATGTTCATGATGATGAGATCAAGTATGTTTTCACCTCTTGTGGGGATGGTGACTAGTTGTTCCATGGCATTTGAGTTTATGAACTCCAGGAATCTTTGGGTTAGAGTGTTCGGGCTTGAGTAGTGTTCCCAGTCTATATTAGGGTAGTTGAAGTCACCTAGTATGATGGTGTTTGGAGATACATTTATCCCCTCCAATGTTTTCAGGAAGGCCATGTGAGGTTCCTGAGTTAGAGAGGGTGGCCTGTAACATGCTACAAATTGCAGAGCAGTCTTGCCTATGGTTAATTGCACCTGGATGGTCTCCGATGCATCGTGCGTTGCCACCAACCTTGAGGTGTGGGTGTCCTTTATGAATATGGACACCCCCCCTCCTTTCTTGGTGTTGTCCGGATTTTGGGGCCGGAACGTATGATATGAGGTGAAACCTGTTAGTGCTGGGGTGCTCTCAGGAGCCTTGAACCAGGTTTCTGTCACTCTTACTTCCTCATCCTTTGTGATACAAATGGATGTGGGTTTGCCTTATGAGCCTTGCCTAATACAGGCACTATGGGTGTAGCAGGAGGCTCCGCCAAATGTCAATAGGACTGTGGTGACAGGTGCAAGCTGTCCCTAGCAAAGCATACCACCCCAAGATGGCAGGCATTGGCACACCTGTGAATGACACCAGTATGTCAGTCAATTGTTGGAAGGGATCATCGTGCCTTGATATTGTGGCATCGTTCTAGGTGAGGGTAGGATGCTACTCAAGGTCAGGGTCAAACTGTCTCGGACTACGTGCTCAGAGAGCTCTGTAATGTCTCATGTCATGTAGTCCAGGGAGGAATGTGTCAGGCCATTCACAGCAGCATGGACATTGACTGAGTCATACCTGTACCTGCCTTGGGGTTACCTGAGTGTTTGTGTTATGTGGCAGGTCATAGTGCCTGACAGGCTGCACACCGTGACCCTCACCTCGTTAAGCCTGGTGAACGTGATGTGAGTGTGCCTGATGATAGAGGCACCTAGTACAGGTGTATGAGGTGTGTTGTTAACTGTTAATGGCTGTGAGTGTTCAGCACATTGGCTTTGTGTGATATGTGTTGCACATGTTCGTTTATGTGGTAGTGGTTGCCTGGATGTCTGCTTAGGAGGTCTCTGCTGCATAGGCAGAGCTGTGGTCTGAGCCTACAAGTATGATCATGTGTGATCATGTGTTAGGTCCGCTGTTGTGGTAGGTCTACGTGAGACTGGAAGTGTAGTGAGTGATCCCCTTTGCCACGTGACTGGTTATGGCGGTATTGAGTAGACAGAGCCTAGCCTCCAGTCTGGTATATGGTTGCATCACTCACATGAGTTTGAATTTGTTGTTAGGAGGAGGGGGTTGTCTGTGTACATGCATCTGTTCTAACATTTTCTCTGGAGTACCACACTCACCAGCTGGACTGGGTAGGGAACTGACAACTGACCTCTGGACATGCTAGAATACTATTGTGAACTCTGTAATCACTAATGATTGAAAACAAGGTCCAGTGGGGAGTGAGGGTGTACTGACATTACCTACAACTGCTGACTGATATAAAAGTGTCAGTGAGCAAATGCCAGGTAACCTAAGTGCAATGTGTCACAATGAAGTAAATGCAACAATGACAAGCAGTCACTTGCTGTCATGTGTAACATGGAAGTACGTACAGTAAGCAATGCAGATAACAGTAGTGAGTCACAGATGTGTTGAGAAGATGTGTACTATGTGGAAGTAGCATACCAGTGAAATGACAAGCTAACAGATAACAAGCATATAAACAAAGGTAGATCCAGGAGGCCTGGATGTAGTGTTTGCTACAACAAACAAGGTGTAGCAATGTCAGTAAGATACAGCTCAGATATGCAGGCACTATAAACCTGAAACCAGATGTCCCCAGCTATGAATGGCAGAGTACAGCCTATTGTCACACATGAGTGCAGACCACAAACCTCGTTAATGTTAAATAACTGGCCTGAAGGCCAACTGCCCATACCAGAAGTAATACACTTGTACACTGGGCCCACAATCAGCAGTTCCCAACTTCAATGGATGAAAGATATGTGTCCTGCCACCACAGTGCTTGCCACCAACCTCCCTAATGTAAAACAACTGGTCTGAAGGCCAAGTACTTAGTACAAATGACATAGAATGATAGCTACACTGTAATCAGGTTTTAACCAATCAGTAATAAGTAGAAGTTAACACTCCCTGTATAGAATGTGTACCATGTATTGTTGAGATACTATGCTGATAACCTGTTTGTGTACATTTCCAGATAGACATGGCACCAAAAAGGAATCCTGCCTACTCTGCTGCAGAGGATGACGTGATCCACCAGAGCCTGGTGCGTGACTATGCCATCCTGTTCTCACGCACCACCCAGAATCAGCAGGAGAGGTCTGCACTGTGGCAAAACCTTGTTAGCAGGATAAATGATGTTGGCATGCATGATAGGACATATGAGCAGGTGAGACATCACTGCAGTGATTTGATAAGAAATGTCCGCCAGTGTGCTGCAGATATCCGCAGGCAACAGGTTGCCACAGGTGGGGGGGTGGCCACACATCCCCCCCTCACCAGACAGGAGGGGCTACTGCTAAGTGTTGTGGATCCAGCCCCAGAACAACAGCAACAAGCATGCATCCTGATGGAGGTTGGATCCACACAGCAGCAAGACAGCGAGCGTGCAGGTAAGATGCCATATTCATTTATTGTTATTACTTTTACATTTGTTGACCCAGATAGTCTAGCTGGATATAAGTTCATTTTCAGTAGAGGCCTGTGGAGAAAAGCTCCACACATAATGTAATAAAGGCAGACAGACAAGTTGTCAATGCAGACAGCCAACATAATATAATTGTACACCAGCCTGTTAATTAAATCAACATACATGTAAGGAAGTCAAACAGTTTAGAGTCATACACAATGTACCGTTGGTTTCAAAGCAACCCTACCTAAAGCATAATGGTTATGCAATAAGGCAAAAGCCATATACATAATAGTTAGGGCTCAGAAGGGTAGAGAAGTAGAAGGAGTATGACAGATACAATGATATGGAAGAGGCAGGAGTCAAGAAGGGAAGTGAGGAAAAGAAGGAAGACAGTCAAGAGGAGGTGGGAGGGATGGGAGAAGTAGGTCAGAGCATAGAAGGACATCAAGGTGAAAGAAACAGGGTAGAAGCTAGTTTCTATGCACAATGAGGGGTTAAAGGTGAAGAGAGGGTAGGGAGAGGGACGTTAGCCTGGACTCCAAGAAGAACAAAGCCAGTGGTTTTGGAAGTACAGTTTGAGTTGACGTTTGAAGAGAGGTAAGGGTGAGATTAGAGTTAACTCCTGGTATGTACATATGACTGTTCTGTACGCTGTTACTTCATGCACGCATAAGGTGTGCATGTGGTATGTATCTGTCATCATGATATATATACAGACATGATGTGCAGCTGATGTGTATAAGGGAACTAGTGTACTACTGTACTGTATCATGTGCAAAACGAATGGCACACATGTGCCCACTGACATTACTCTCTTCACACTTCCAGGTCCCTCCCATCTAGCAATGAGGCAGGCCATACATGCTGGTGAGTCTTTTAACATTATCTGTAAAACAATTTATAAAACTAGGAAGAGTAGTGTAACTCTGTAGTAGACATGCTGGTGACTGTGTTCACAATAACTGTAATTGACAGGTAGTAAATTGAGTAGTGTAACACGGTACTGATGTGTGTGTTTACTGTGGGTGTGCATGTGTGCAAGTGTGCCTGTGCCCAAGTGTGCATGTGTGTTAGTGTCCATGAGTGCATGTGTCCATTTCTGAATGTGTGCATTAGTATCGAAGTGCATCTCTTTCAAATATGTATTGAGACTGTAATCTGTGTTCCATGTTTTCCTCCCGTAGGTTCTGGTGCTGCTCTGGTGACCTGCAGCAGGGAACCTGAATCTTGTGCCCCAGGTACTGATGATGATGAAATGTCTGTAATGGTGCAGGAAGGTGTGTCTGGGTCCGCCATTGGTCAGCCAATTGACAGTACACAGCTTTCAACCCCGTCAATGCGCACAGTCATCCTGCCGTTACATCCTTTGTCACCATTGTCCCTAGGTGATGGACAGTCAGCAGTGGGCATAGATCAGGGTAATGTGGTACCTGTGGTGCATGCATCCTCACAAGGCAGCCATGTGCAGAGGCCTCCAATGGTACCACGCAGACAGTCACCCATGGGTTCTCGTGGGGGCATCCATGGCCGTACTGCCTCTGGCCGACGTGCCCAAGGAGGTATGCCAACCTCCACTATGTTTAGAACTGTCATGCAGGCACAGGCATGTATGGAAAGGTACACCAGACAGGGTCTGAGGGAGCTGAGAGCATGTCGCATAGCCATGACAGATGGCATGCATGATGTTGCGAATGCTATCCGTAACTTCACAGATGTCGTTGACAGACGTTGTGGGGGCATAGAACAGCTGCTCCACAACCAGATGTCCATGGGCCAGGGCGATGGTGTGCGTTTGCGACATCGACGTGGCCGTATGCCAGCAAGAGCACCAGCTGGCAGTGGCCGCGGACGACAACGGGCCCACTCGCGCCTCAAGTGCCAGCACCAGCCCCAGCAATGCTGGGTCTGTGCTGTCATCCAGACGCCCCAGGAGACCACGTGCACGTGGCTCTGGACAGTCCCAACAGGGAACTGTGTCCAGTCAACACACCCCTGCTTCCGATGACAGTACCCAGTCTGGGTTAGTACCGGATACGACCCGTAGCACCCCTGCCAGGCACAGGTACCGTGTCCGTGCCCACAGACACTGATCTGGATGACCTGACAGGTGCAGTCTGTGGCTGTCCACGAAACCCTGTACATGGCAGCCATTATGTGGGACTGTGTGCGTGCTTACACACATGCAGACACCTAACACCTAGGGCAAACACATACACACACACACTGCACCAACAACGGTCCACCCTGTACTGCTGCCCCTCACAAACACACATACACACACATGTCAATTGGTGTTACCAGTGGCCGGCTTGGGCATACCTAATCCACACCCTGTGCATATGATGACACTGTGCCACCTCCTGCATACTACAACATCGGTGCAGGTAAAGGTAAACACGTTGCTGATGCACAGGGTGACTACATAGATGTGTATAAGTAGTAACATGTTGGTAACTGTTGACTGTTGCAGTATAAATGTGTGTATATCCCAGCAGTCTTGCTGCAGTAACTGTATGAATGTCCTCAATTGTTATCTGCACCCATACTACTTAACAAAGTGTACCAGCTGCACACCATCACATGCTAACATTGACTATGGCAATGCACATCTTGTGCTGTTATGTAGATTCAGCTACATGTATCTGTTCTGTCACACATGCATTTATACACACCCTGCTACCCACACACATGCACACGCTCACCTGCCATTCCCATTATTTATCACCCTACATGAGTAGCTGTTGATACATGACAGGTACACATTTCAGAAGTGCACTATGTTGTTTACTACTGGCATCCCCTTCTCTACATGTACTCACAGGGTGCAGGCAACCTCATCAGTTGGAAGATGTAATGTGCATCAGGTACTGTAGTACCCTGATTGCCACAGCAAACATGTTTCCCATACGGAAATGCACACACAGACACATCCCACATCCACACACTTGCCACATTCAGGCTTCAGAACACTATCTAGGTATATTCGGGTACATGTGCGTGTTACAGTAGCATGTAACACTATACTGAGTACTGGCAGTTAGTTGTCTGTTGTCATGTTGTCTGTATAGAATAAAAGAATTGTTTGATTATCCTACTCCGTTTTGTGGACATTACTTGAAGAAGTGTTACCTTACATGTGTTATCAGTACCACCACCTTCTGTTTTGTAGTTTTGTTTGTATAGGGTGCTATCAACATCACTGCTTGTTAAGGGTAATGACCACCCTGCAGTGCATAGACCCATGTGGCAAAAGCCACATCCCACCCCATCATTGTGCACACACACTAACCCCACCAACAGTAAAACACATACTTTCCATTTGCAAGATTCAAACCCATACCTAACTGTGCAATGACAGTAGAAACAGACACATTAGCAGAGTGTGCTATTTGCAGTAGTTGGAGAAATCTTTACTAATGCTGTACTTAGAGGGTGCTGACATCATCTGTGTGTAGGAGGAGGGATGTGCACCCTGTAGTGTGTTCTCCCAGTTGGCAAAAGGCAGTTAACCCTCCCAGCATAGTGCACACACATAAACCACACTCATACTAACACACATACATTCCCTTTGCAGGATTCAAACCCCTACCTAACTATGTTATGACACTGAAGAAAGACGCATTAGCAGAGCGCGCTATGCAAATTACTGGAGGACTTTACTACAGGTGATATAGTTATACAGTCCTGACATCATCAGTGTTTCAAAAGGGGGATCTGCATCCTGTACGATACTGTCACGGTTGCTAATAGGGACATTTCCCACACACACACATAAATGTGTTGGAGGTTTGCATATGTGGGGGATCCAGAACTCCAGTGTGATTAGTATATGGTTTGATTCCAACAATGAGGGATATACTCCCAGTGGTGAGCAGTTTGTACTCATGTTTGTAAAGATCAGCTCTAGTATATCTGCCCCTCTTGTGGGAAGGTTGGTTACCTGTTCCATAGCCAAAGAATGTCTGATCAATGGGAACCTTAGAGCTTGGGTATTGTGGCTTGTGTAATGTTCACAGTCTATGTTTGGGTAGCTGGCATCACCCAGTATGATGGTGTTTGCAGAGTAATCTAAACTCTCCTGTGTCAGCATGAAGGCTGTGTGGGAGACCTGAGTTTGAGAGGGTGCTGTAAGAGCTCCTCTGTGTCTCTTTCCATGTGGTCCAGGGAGGTACGTCCCAACAGGTAGCTGACTGTGACCCTCCCTTGCTCTGTCTGGAGGGCGCACGTCTGTCAACAGCTCATGTCAAGCAAGTGCACACCCCTCATAAATGATGTGGAAACCTTCAAAGGCCCAAGGCCTGTTGAAAATATGGACCAGACTGCAGATACTTGTATAGAGGCATTCTGTGGACACATTCAGGAATGCATGGATCATGAAGCCACATATGAAAGCATGACCCAATTCTCCAAAGGCAGATGTCCTGGGCGCCGGACACCAGCCATAAACACACTATACAATAGAAGGATGACGCCACTACATGATACAACAACCTCCCAAAATGTGAAGGCACCACTGATGAGTATTGGAAGACAACTACAGGCACCCATATGATTGTCTAAGGCCATCTTTGAGAGGGGATTCCACAAGCCACTGAGGATAATCACAAGGCTGCCTGTAGTTATGTTAGTAACCTGGGTGGTACTACCCAGATATGCTCAGAGGTAATACAATATGTCACACAAAATATAAAACACACAGACATTGCCATCATCCTAGTGGACAGGTTCAATGCTGCCTTCTCTCGCCACCACACCAAAAGGGAACATATGTCTCGCAGCACAGTGCTTCCCCCCCTGACATCACAGATGCTCAGGTAAGAGATGCCCTTCCCAAAGCAATAAACACTGCATCAATGGGACCAGACAGTGTCCCAGGCTGTGTCCTACATGAACCACAAGAAGAGCTACACCCAGACATAACACCACTGTTCAATCCCAGCCTTAATACACGATATGTGGCCAGAGAGTGGCATACAGCAACAGTGGTCCCTCAACATGCAGGTGGTGCCGTCACGGATACTGGACACTACTCGCCCCATATGTCTGACTAGCTTTGTCTGCAAAGCTATGGCAAGGATCATCATGAACCTCACATATCTAGATATTGTGGACCTATAGACATGTCACCATACACAGTTTGGCTTTGTCAATGGAAAATCCTGCCTATCAAACCTGTTTGCTTTGTTTGAAACAGTCACCAAGGCCACTGTCAAGGGGTAGGAGGTCCACGCAGCCTACCTGGACCTTGCATAAGCCTTGGATACAATACCCCACTTGTGCATTCTAGGGAAGCTCACCAGTGTACATATTAACCCCTATGTCACTATGGGTATTGCACAGTGGCTCAAGGGCAGAACACACATGGTAGAATTGCTGGAGCCATGTCAGCCTCCAACCTGGTACAAGTGGTGTCCCACAAGGCACAGCCCTAGGAGCTGTCATGTTCATTATATAGTTGTCATAGGTACAGGCCAACATGGAAGTACTGTGGCTCAGCAAGTCGCAGGTGACTGCAGACCGAACACCATAATCAACTCAACAGCTAACACACGCATCCTCCAAATGGGACTCTTGCAAACACATGACTTGTGCCACAGCCATGGCCTCAACGTGAATGACAGAAAGAGAATAGTCATCCCCTTTGTCAAACACTAAGTGACCACAATGTACCACATATGTGTTAATCCAGTAAGTGCAGACCAAGGAATTATGGACCTTGGGGTACGAGGTTGATAGCATTCTACCATTTGACAACAACATGGACAAAGTGGTTAGGTAAGCATGTTATATGGGCCACATCATCATGGGATCCACATGTAGGCCAGGGAGGACATTGTGCCCCTTTACTCATCCCTCATCATGCCCATAATTGACTATGATGAACCTGTCGGCATGCACCTTACCAGACACCTGCAGCAACTGGGGCTACCACATATGTACCTCGACAAGGGGATCTAAGTGCTCAAACAGATGCCACATACTGACTGGTTAAAGTAGCAGCAGCTCTACTCAGTGACATACTGCCTCTTCATAGGCAATCTGTGCCTGACATAGAAGGCCAGGTCATACCCTCACGTAATGGCCATGCTGCATCTCAGAATATCCAGATCCCACCAGGATACACTCTGGAAATACTTGAACCTCAGGAGTGATATACGTAGGACATGGTGGAGGGGCACATTCACAACTCAGAGGCTCCCTTCATTCCTGATTATTATCCCAATAGAGGTTAGGCGGACTGACTCAGTGACTATCTTCAAGAGCGATATTAATGACTGGATGTGACATTGTAGGGTTACCCTGGGTATCACTTATGTGTCACTGTGAGAAAGAGGCACAGTATACTAACCTTGGAAAAGGGCATAGCAAGACAGATTCACAATGCATGTTAAAAGGCACGCACATTCTGGCTAGGTGGATACATACCCTGGGCAGATATCCCTGTACGAACCTATGGACCTATGTCTCTTTTTCACCATTGGCCCTATGTGCTGTCAATCACCAATGTAATCTCAATACTCCGGTAGCATGTGCAAAGGTCAGTTGTCAGTCACCTCTATGGTACAGTTGTGGAATATGTGTGTCATGTAGTAATGTCACAGCTGCCACATGTACACAGTCAACCCTATCCCCTACCCATTGATGTACATCACATGTATGAGATGGAAACACATGGCCAAACTGTAACAACAACATACAAGTCAGTCAGATGCATGGACACATATGACTCAGTCATTGTCCATGCCACCACAGCTGATGTGGGATGTTGCTCACTGGGATACATGATAGGGAACACGGAAGGGATCACTGAGCAAGTGACACAGGCTGGTAGACCCCTGACCTTGGTTGGCATCAGACCCTCACCAGGGATTCCAACAAATTACTGAATGCTAATGAATAAGTGTAGCTACAACACCCTAGCTGAATGGTTCTTAGCATGCAGTCACTGCATTGCTATGGAATACTGTCTTACCACTCCCACAACAGGTGAGAACATGCAGCTCCTGTACATTAACAACATGTAGACTTTATGCCCCAGACCAGGTGTGCATCCCTCACTACTAGGCTGATAGCATCTACATCTCACACTGTATATACACATCCCACATGCAGCATCTGCACAGAAGACCACGGTCATAATGTTACCCTGTGCAAATACCATGTATTCACATGTGGCAGGCATCACACATGGTAACTATTGAAAGTCACAGGTACATATGTGTATTTGGCACACACATACATCATGTGTTCATTGCCATAACCGGTGTAAGCAATGTCATGCATTATTGTGAGGGACAACCCACACACATGGGCATTCTGTGTGTGCACAACACACATGGCATGTCCGTAATCAAAAGCCATACATAATTGTGATATCGTTTAGAAAGGGGTATGTGCATCCTGTAGTGTGTTTTCCCAGTTGCCAAAAGGGATATATCAATCATACATACTTACCCCCCTTCACACACACTTGCCACCTGCTGGATTCAAACCCCTACCTAACTATGTTAAGACACTAGAGACGGACGCATTAGCACAGCGCGCTATTCGCATTACAGGGGGATTTCCTTTCCCCTGATATACTTATAGGGTGCTGACATCATCAGAGTTTAGAAAGTGGAATGATCATCCTGTGGTGTGTTTTCCCAGTTGCCAAAAGGGATGTTTCTTTCATACACACTTACACACACACTTACCCCCTTCACACACACTTGCCACCTGCTGGATTCAAACCCCTACCTAACTATGTTATGACACTACAGACAGACGCATTAGCACGGCACGCTATTCGGATTACTGAGAGAATCCTTTTCTCCAATATACTTATAGGGTGCTTACATGATCAGTGTCTAGAAAGGGGGATGAGCATCCTCTGGTGTGTTTTCACATTTGCTAGGGGTAACATTTGGACCAAGTGTGTGAGCATGCCCAGTTCAGCCTTCCCGTGGCATGTTGTGTGAAAGATGTCTCATTTATCTAAGTGTGTGAGCATGCCCAGTGTGGGCTTTACATATGTTGAACTCTGCAGCCCATCACATTTGTGGATGAGTGTGACCTTCAACAAATACCTCCAGTTTATGGTTGTGTGTTCTGTGCCATGTTGTGTAGTTACTGTCGAATGCTTTTTGTGTGAACAAAACAGGGAGTATACTGTGCCTGCAGGTTTTGCATGGGATACTTTGCACACAATTGTCAACATCTGTTCATACTGACCTAACACTGTAGCACTGTCTAGTGTAGTGTTTCAGTACTTTCACTGTGGTGGTCAGTATCCTGGGCTTTAGTCCTATCACTGCTTTACATTTCCATAGTGTGCACAACAGCCTGGTTAGGGTCCAGTTGTGCACATCTGCACAAAGGCAGTGCCTCTACAGACCCTGTTAATTGCTGCCCCATAAGCTTAACAAGTGTAGTCTGCAAATCTATGGAGAGGATCATAATTGAGCTCATAAACAAAGATATAGGGGACATGCAGACATTGTACCCATCCCATTTTGGCTTGGTCAGGGGCAGATCATGCCTTTTGTACTGGGTTGACATCTTCAAATTGGTCACTTAGGCCATTGTTGGGGAAAGGCAGTCCATACAGCCTACCTTGGCCTTGCAAACACTTTCAACACAATACCCCACTCAGGTATTGTGGAAAACCCTAACAACTGAAATGTAAACCCATATGTCACAAGATGGGTTGCAAACTGGCTTAAGGACGGGACCCACAGGGTTAGAGTTGCTGGCACTATGTTAGACTCCAGGCTGGTCACAGGTGGTGTCACACAGGGCTCAGTCCTTGGCCCCCATTGTTTGTCATGTACTTCCCAGAAGTACAGGCCAACATGGGAGGACTTTGGATGACAACGTTAGCAGATGACTGCACACTGGGCACCATAGTGGACAGTGCATCACACACAGATATCCTTCAGAAGGGACTCACAGTAACTGATAGCTGGTGCCAGGGCCATGGCCTGAAGTCAAAGTGCACAACATGTGTAGACATACCCTTCAGGAAAAGCAAGGTGACCCCAAGCTACCATATAGGTGGCAATCCTCTAAGCACAGAGGAGGTTATCATGGACCTGGGGACCCAGGTTGACAGTCGCCATTCTTCTGAGACTCACATTGCTAAAGTGGCTAGGAAGACCTTCTACATTGCCCACCTGATCAGGATGGGATTCACATCCAGATCTAGTGGGTCATTGTTCCCTGTACTCTTCACTTATCAGACCGGTGATCGAGTCGAATGCCCTATTCTGGCTGTATCTCACCCAACATCTGCAGCAATTGGAGACACCCTGACTGTCCACCACCTAAAGGATCAAGGAACCCCAACAGCTGTCATATGCTGCCAGATTGAAGACACTCACACTCTATTCACTCACATACCGTCTGCTTAGAGGTGACATGTGCCTGACATGCGAGGCCATGTCCAAACAGAGATTAATGGACATGCTCCACCTCAGACTCAGAAGATCCACCTGAACCACTAGTGCAGGTGACTTACACCTTAGCAGGGATGTATGTTGGACATGTTGGAGGGATGGAGTTATCACTCGGAGACTCCTATGCTGTGGAATACAATCCTGGTCCATTTGAGGCAGAGCACCTTGCTGGCTGTGTTCAAGAGGTATCTTGACCTAATGCTAGTCGGAGAATGTGTTTGTCCATCAACACATTGTAAGCGTAGTTTGGCATGTCATATGTCTTGTTTAGTATACTGTGCCTCTGTCTACCTGTGACATAACATTGATACCCAGGGTAAACCTCCCATCTCCCATCCACTCATTAGGATTCCTGCTGAGGGGACTCAACCAGTGTCTCTATGGACAACCTGTACTGGTAGTTTACTCATGTGTGGGGGTGGCTTCTGTGTTTTGGATAATGCAGTACAGCCTGTCCTATATATGTCAGTGCTGGGGTTCAGGTCCCTCATGTGCATAGCTCCCTGCCATTCAGATTGTACAAGGTGCAGCATGTGCATTGATTCCAGCTTGGACATGGCTTTCTACATCAGGCACAGCTTGCATCTGGGTGGACAGCATGGCAGTGTGTGGAGCTGCACTCTGTTTAATCAGACTACACATTACATGTGTTCCAGCTCTGTCATACTCCTGGTGAGGTACTGTTGTGGACTTTACAGGTGCTGGATGTGTGTGCATGAGGTACACCCCACAGGGGCTGTTGTGGTCATTTCTAATGCTGATGAAAGATAACTGCAGAACCAGAATGACCTCCCCTTAGCTAGATGTAAGACAGCATGGACCATACAATCACAACTGAAAACAGGACCCTCTCCACAAAGGGAAAGTGTCCTGTCTGGTGGACCCCAGCAATAAACAAACTGTATGACAGATGAGGGTTACTAATGCAAGACAGAGCTACATCTCCAAAAGGGAAGACAGCTGTGATCAGCACTAGTAGAAAGCTACATTATCTCATAAAGACATGCAAGGTCAACTTGGGGACATAAATCACCAAAGACAATGAAGGTAACCACACTGCTTTCTTCAGTTATGTCAGACACCTGGTTGTGAACCCTCGGATATGCTCAGAGTTGGTACACAACAACATATATTCCAGTGACCTGACAGATATTGGCAACATTCGGCGGACAGCTTCAGTGCGATTTACCCTCCCTCACCCCCAAAACAAGATAGTTATCACTGCTGTATGTAACCTCACTGTCATCTTGGATGTCCATGTGAGAGCCACACTCAGCAAAGACAAGTACACAGCATCCATGGGACCTGCTGGTATCTCCAGTTGCATGCTATGTGAACTCCAGAAGGGGCTGGACCCATATATACAACTGCTATTTAACCTTAGTCTTGCTACAGGATATGTACCTGAACACTGGCATACGGCAACAGTGGTCCCACTACACAAGGGAGATGCCTCCACAGACCATGGCAACTACCACCACACAGGCTTAACCAGTAAGAGAAACCTGGTTTAAGGCTCCAGAGAGCACCCCAGTACTACCAGGCTACAACTCATACCATACATTTCGGCCACAGAACCCAAACCAAAATACAAAACGTGGGGGCGTATCCATATTCATCAAGGATACCCACACTTCCAGGTTAGTGGCACAGCACAATGCTTCAGAGATCATCCACGTGCAACTAACAATGGGCAAAACTGCAATTCAAATTGTAGCTTGCTACAGATCACCCACCATGTCCCAGGACCCCAATTCTGCATTCCTGGAAACACCGGGAAACATAAAGGTCCTACCAAACACCTTAATATTGGGTGATTTCAATTATCCAAACATTAACTGGGAGAACTACTCAAGTACTAACTCCCTTGCCCAACATTTCCTAGAATTTATAAATCAAATGCCCTGGTTCAACTGGTCAACAGTCCCACCAGAGGTGACAACATATTGGACCTGGTCATCACCAACATGGGTGACCGTTGTTCCACACTGGAGCTCAATCCCTTGCTGGTTAGATCTGACCATAAACAAATCACTTTGGATATCCACATTCCGCCCCCACCCCCAGACAAGAAAACCACAGTGAAAAAGTTTTCAAAAGCAAACTTTACGTTACTTAAGACTGAGGTGGAAAGTTTCAAAGCCCCCATGCTGATGGATAATGCTGTCCAAGCTGCAAAATTCTTTACTAATGCATTCTACGGGCACCTACAAGAATGCATGGATCATGCCATCCCAAGCAAGACCAAGACTCACTCCTCCAAGAAAAGGAAACCAGTCTGGTGGACTTCTGCCATAAACAAACTCGGTGATGAAAAAACAAACTAAGGAAATCAAAAAAATCAATCCAACGCACCACTGAAGACAAATCTCAAATTTAATGAAATACACGTGAAGCGCTTTTCGTCGCCCAAGTTTGAGCAACTTCCTCAGACTAACAAAAGTTAATTACATTGACATTTTTATACTCTCACGTCACTAATATATTCATTGAGAGTATCAATTAACAAACAATCATTAAGTTAAAGCACCCGTCAAGTTAAAAACTAACCAAGTATTGCTACTTTCACAGCTGACAACAGCAAGCAAGTTCCAAACGTATGTATATAATACATAAAGTAAAATATTTATATTTATACTTATCTCTCAAGGAGTATAAATATGCATATAAAATAATAAAGTAATATATAAAATATAAAATGTTTAGTATTTCATTTGTGTTTTTCCAGTACTATAACATACTGTAAGGTTAAAACATATCACATTCTCTTGATACCCAGTCAGGTCTCTAAATTACTAAATATCTTACCACTAATGTTATGATAAAATTCCAGTTCAGAACAAGAATATATATTTATATATAGTTCAGAACAAAAATATTATTCCAACGCTATTTAATTCAATACTAAAATAAAGTTTTAAAATCTAAAACTATAACAAAATAAACCTGTTACAAAGGGCTCGGGATGAACTATACAAAGAAGTAAACCTAAAATACAAGTAGCTGTAAAAACCTAAGTATAAAGAAGTATATACAACCTATAATGGGTGATATGTAGAAAAGTGTATGTGAAAGTGTCTCACATATGTTCAACATAAAAAATCATGTATACTGTGCTCCAAGAAGTATAAATACTTGAATCATTTAACTACGATTCAGACTTCTAAGTTTAAGTAAGCAGCCTATATTGCAATGGTCATTTAAACCTGGATGGCAAAAGGCATTGGTACGCCATTGCCAAATAAGTTCACGTTCTTCTAACAATAAGTTATAAGGCCCCCCTCTAATATTAGTCTGAATTTGATCCAGTGCTGAAAATGTGAAACTATGCCCTGGGTACATAGATATGTGTTTAAATAGGGCATTTTCCATTTTGTTGTTCTGTATAGCATATGTATGCTCATAAACTCTTTCTTTAAACTGCCTTTCAGTCTTCCCTATGTAGAAAGCTGAACAAAGTGAGCATGAAGCTACATATACTATTAATTTAGAACAACAGTTTAGTTTATATCTGATTTCGTACTTCTTATTATTGATGGTGATCCATTCTCCACTATACATGTGTTTACACATACTACAATTCTCACACATTTTCATTCCGTTCCTTCTACTAAAGCTTTTAGTAGGGTTACTTTCCAAAATGTTTTCAAATTGTAACCCCTTCTATAAACAACTCTAGGAAAGTTACATAGTTTCTGAGAAATACTCTTGTCCTGTTGGATTATTGACCAGTTTTTAAATAACAACTTTTTAATAAGGTCACTATCCGTATTAAAAGTTGTAATGAAACTAGTTCTAAACTCATTACCAAGCTGGATTTTAAACTCTAGGCCATCATTCTCTTCCAAGGGGCATGTTTGGCTAACTTCTGCTGTAACGTCTGCTATAACATGTGTTCCCTGATCCAAAGACTGATTTAGAATGGGGACAATGATACCATTAAGTCTTTTAAACCTTACTTCCTCCACAATTTCTTCAACAAATTCAAACGGGTAACCTCTCTCACTAAAAAAGTTGGTAAGTAAGTCACACTCAGAATCAAAGTCATTACTATAAGTAGTCATTCGAGCTGCTCGTATCAATTGACCCTTAACTATAGACTTTTCTGTGTGATAGGATGGAGGCTTGAAAAATGTAAGTAAGAGTTGCAGTAAGTCTCCTTTCTATGTATTTTAGAAAAATATTGATTGTTAACAGTGTCTTTTGATAGGTTCACATCCAAATAGTCAATAGAAACTAATTGAAAATTGGAAGTGAACCTCAAGAAGTCTGTAGTGTTGTTAAGAAAGTTTAATAGCTTATCTGCTTTTCTTTGATTGCCCTCAAAAAGAATAAAGATATCATACAGGAAGCGAGTGTAAAACTTAATGGAAGGAAACCAAGTGTCATTGTTAAATATGAACTGGTGTTCCCAGTATGCCATAACAGTGTTTGCCAAACTGCCCCCTACTGGGGACCCCATTGCAACACCACATTTTTGCAAATACAGTTTGTCATTAAAAGTAAAGAAATTATTAGTCAAAATGATGTCAATCAAGGTTGTCACTGTAAATATTTCGTTTGTTGAAGCGCCTTTTTTATGTAAAAATAGGTTAACCCACTCTATAGCCTCTAAATGAGGAATCGATGAGTATAAGTCAATAACATCTACAGTGACAAAATTGTATTCTTCATTGTATGATATATCATTAAGATTTCTCAAAAATGACCAAGAGTCTTTGCAAATCTGAACTTCAGTAGTTAAATATTTTTTAAAATACTATCTACCAGTTTAGCTGATGCATATGTTATAGAGTCTCGGCCATCTATGAGTGGCCTAAATGGGGGGTCAGAAATATTTTTATGAATTTTAGGTGTTGCAAACATAATTGGGATCCTAGGCCAGTTCATACTAATATAATGATAACTATCTAAATCAATGTAACCATCCATGAATAAGTCACTATAGTAGCTTTTAATCATTCTATATGCTGTGTTTACTTCGTTTAAGGATACTTCCTTGTATGTTTCGTTAGCTAAAATGTTCTCTACTCTATCAATGTAGTGAAATTGTTAAATAAGGTAATTCCCCCTCCTTTGTCAGGTTTAATAGCCCTAATATTTAGTGTTTTAAAAGTAGATAGTAACATTTGTTCTTCCTTACTAATATTGCTTCTCTGCCTGTTTTTCCTGTAAATTCCAGAGTGTGCATTATTACTAATACTACGCAGATCTAATTCCATAATATCTTCAAATGTGGACAGTGTAGGGTGTAATGTAGGATTATATTCACTCACAAGTTTAAGTGGTTGTTTGACTGATGGAGCATGTTCTAAAAGAATGCTAAGATTTAATTTCCTAACAAATAGTTTAGTATCCTTAATACACTGTACCAAGTCCATACTTTTAGTAGGTACAAAAGATTGTCCCCTAGAAAAAACATCAGCCAGAGAAGGTGCAATATCAATGCAAGAAAAATTATAAATCACAAAGTCCCCTGCTTTGTTATACACAATGTTAGGAGTGTTCACTTCTCGGTCTATCTCTTCGGTTTGTATGTTGGACCGAATTGGTTTTTTGATTGTTGGTGTTGATAAAAGTTCTGCTGATTTTTTTGGTTATAATTATTAACATAGTGTCTCTTAGGGATAGCCCCTGAGTTCTGTCTGTCGTAGTTGTTACCCTGGTTAGATGAAGTAGTCGGTAGGTCATCCTGATAGTCCCTGTTAGATGTAAATTGTCTTCCGTTTCTCAAACGGCCAGCCCAAGTGTTATTATTTCTATTGTTTGGTCTGTCCGTCGAAGACCTAGAATTGGGTTCAAGACTAGTGTCTTGTTCGTCAATAAAGGTCTCTAAAGTACTAGCTTCATTCACTGTAATGTCATTAGGTACATTGATACCCCCTGGTGGTTTAGGGTATGCTTTACCTTGGTCATACGCAAGTCTATCTCTAGTAAGCTTTTTATTTTTAGTGAACTTTAATTTATTCAAAAGTTGTTCAATAGAAGAAAAAATTCTGTCATAGTCGAATCTGTATCTGTTGAATTCCAAATGATTCGTAATGAAACTGTTAAGCGTCTCAACTTCTTTGCTAAGCTCTAAAATTTGAAGCCTATAGTGTTTAATCATACATTCCATAAGTGCAAAACCCTGCTCGTTGAACAAATTCATTAACTCAGTATGAAATAAAGAGTTAAGCAACAGTCCAGTTGGATAAACATGGTGCCTTAAACCTTTAGGCACAATGCGCAGTCTACAACACTCCTGAAAGTAGTTAACTTCAAGCTGAAGTTTTTTTAATTTTCAGCAGTTTAATATCAAGAAGTTTGAGGCTGTTGGTAAATTCTTTTTCACTCACCTCCTGTGTGTCCGCGTTGGGAGCCGGTTGCTCCGTGTTATTAAAGTTGTTAAATTTAAGGTAATTGGTGTTCTCAATCCAGTCCTTGAAAACGGGAGCTCCAATAAGCTCCCCAACGCCATTAGACCTCAAGTGCCCCTGTGAACCAGGTTCAACAGTGAGTTCAGGAGTAGTATGATTAGCGACTATCAACTGATTATTCTGTTCACTTAAAACAGAAGTGTTTAAGTTACCCAGCGTAGGTTGTGTTCCATAATTAGCTTGCAGAGAGTTCAAAGTACTGGAAATATTACCGCCAGTTGATGTAGCTGGTGTACGTTGTCCCGGAGGTATGGAATCCGGTAGATTACAGCTATCCGATACTTGCGAACTAGGAAGGTCAGCTGCACCAAGTTGAGAATCGAGACGGGATGAAAGCTTGTCGACCCTTTCAGTCAGAGCCAAAATCAGGGCTGTCAGGTTCATGTCATCATCGCTAGAAGGTTTTTTTCTTCTCACAGTGTTCTGAGAAGGAGGGATTACTTCCTCATCTTCACTTTGGCCGTTGGATGCCATAAAACACAACAAACTCGGTGATGAAAAAACAAACTAAGGAAATCAAAAAAATCGATCCAACGCACCACTGAAGACAAATCTCAAATTTAATGAAATACACGTGAAGCGCTTTTCGTCGCCCAAGTTTGAGCAACTTCCTCAGACTAACAAAAGTTAATTACATTGACATTTTTATACTCTCACGTCACTAATATATTCATTGAGAGTATCAATTAACAAACAATCATTAAGTTAAAGCACCCGTCAAGTTAAAAACTAACCAAGTATTGCTACTTTCACAGCTGACAACAGCAAGCAAGTTCCAAACGTATGTATATAATACATAAAGTAAAATATTTATATTTATACTTATCTCTCAAGGAGTATAAATATGCATATAAAATAATAAAGTAATATATAAAATATAAAATGTTTAGTATTTCATTTGTGTTTTTCCAGTACTATAACATACTGTAAGGTTAAAACATATCACATTCTCTTGATATCCAGTCAGGTCTCATTACTAAATATCTTACCACTAATGTTATGATAAAATTCCAGTTCAGAACAAGAATATATATTTATATATAGTTCAGAACAAAAATATTATTCCAACGCTATTTAATTCAATACTAAAATAAAGTTTTAAAATCTAAAACTATAACAAAATAAACCTGTTACAAAGGGCTCGGGATGAACTATACAAAGAAGTAAACCTAAAATACAAGTAGCTGTAAAAACCTAAGTATAAAGAAGTATATACAACCTATAATGGGTGATATGTAGAAAAGTGTATGTGAAAGTGTCTCACATATGTTCAACATAAAAAATCATGTATACTGTGCTCCAAGAAGTATAAATACTTGAATCATTTAACTACGATTCAGACTTCTAAGTTTAAGTAAGCAGCCTATATTGCAATGGTCATTTAAACCTGGATGGCAAAAGGCATTGACGCCATTGCCAAATAAGTTCACGTTCTTCTAACAATAAGTTATAAGGCCCCCCTCTAATATTAGTCTGAATTTGATCCAGTGCTGAAAATGTGAAACTATGCCCTGGGTACATAGATATGTGTTTAAATAGGGCATTTTCCATTTTGTTGTTCTGTATAGCATATGTATGCTCATAAACTCTTTCTTTAAACTGCCTTTCAGTCTTCCCTATGTAGAAAGCTGAACAAAGTGAGCATGAAGCTACATATACTATTAATTTAGAACAACAGTTTAGTTTATATCTGATTTCGTACTTCTTATTATTGATGGTGATCCATTCTCCACTATACATGTGTTTACACATACTACAATTCTCACACATTTTCATTCCGTTCCTTCTACTAAAGCTTTTAGTAGGGTTACTTTCCAAAATGTTTTTCAAATTGTAACCCCTTCTATAAACAACTCTAGGAAAGTTACATAGTTTCTGAGAAATACTCTTGTCCTGTTGGATTATTGACCAGTTTTTAAATAACAACTTTTTAATAAGGTCACTATCCGTATTAAAAGTTGTAATGAAACTAGTTCTAAACTCATTACCAAGCTGGATTTTAAACTCTAGGCCGTCATTCTCTTCCAAGGGGCATGTTTGGCTAACTTCTGCTGTAACGTCTGCTATAACATGTGTTCCCTGATCCAAAGACTGATTTAGAATGGGGACAATGATACCATTAAGTCTTTTAAACCTTACTTCCTCCACAATTTCTTCAACAAATTCAAACGGGTAACCTCTCTCACTAAAAAAGTTGGTAAGTAAGTCACACTCAGAATCAAAGTCATTACTATAAGTAGTCATTCGAGCTGCTCGTATCAATTGACCCTTAACTATAGACTTTTTCTGTGTGATAGGATGGAGGCTTGAAAAATGTAAGTAAGAGTTGCAGTAAGTCTCCTTTCTATGTATTTTAGAAAAATATTGATTGTTAACAGTGTCTTTTGATAGGTTCACATCCAAATAGTCAATAGAAACTAATTGAAAATTGGAAGTGAACCTCAAGAAGTCTGTAGTGTTGTTAAGAAAGTTTAATAGCTTATCTGCTTTTCTTTGATTGCCCTCAAAAAGAATAAAGATATCATCCAGGAAGCGAGTGTAAAGCGAGTGGACTTCTGCCATAAACAAGCTATACAATAATAGGATAAAACTAGTACAGAAAAGAGTAAAATCCCAAGAAGGGAAGACATCCCTAATCAGTATCAGCACAAAACTACGATCCCTCATAAAATCATCCAAGGCGAGCTTTGAAAGAAAAACTGCCAAGGACTCCAAAGATAACCACAAGGCATTCTTTAGCTATGTCAAGAATGTAAGTGGCAATGCTCAGATCTGCTCGGAGTTAGTGCAGAATGGCACAAAATACACTAAACTGACTGCTATCGCCAACATCCTGGAAGACAGGTTCAACACAAACTTCACCCCCCTCTCACCCCCAAGATGGCCCATAACCATACCAGAAGAATGTAGAGTCCCTGAAATCACAGACACTCAGGTTAAAACAGCCCTCTCCAAAGCCAAAAACACAGCATCAATGGGACCGGACGGTATCCCAGGCTGCGTCCTACACTAGCTCAAAGACGAACTAACCCCTCACCTAAACACACTGTTCAGACTCAGCCTCTCCACAGGCTACGTACCCATAGAGTGGCGCACAGCAGCGGTTATTCCGCTCCACAAAGGTGGAGCCACAACAGACCCCAGGAACTATCGCCCTATAAGCCTGACTAGCTTGGTCTGCATGGCTATGGAGTGCATCATCATGGAACTCATTAACAGAGACATTGGGGACCTCCAAACACTGGACCCTACCCATTTTGGCTTTGTTAAGGGCAGATCATCCCTCCTAAACCTGGTGGACTTCTTTGAGACAGTTACCAAGGCTATAGATGAGGGAAAGGTGGTACACACAGCCTACCTAGACCTCGCAAAGGCCTTCAACACCGTCCCCCATTCTGGTATTATAGACAAGCACACCAGCCTGAACATAAACCCCTACGTCACAAGATGGGTTGCCAACTGGCTCATGGACAGAACCCACCTTTGGAGAGTTGCTGGAGCTAGGTCCGACTCTAAATCGGTTACAAGTGGAGTTCCCCAGGGCTCAGTCCTAGGACCCCTCCTGTTCGGTATATACTTCTCAGAGGTACAGGCAAGCATAGGAGGACTAAGGCTGACCAAGTTCGCAGACGACTGCAAACTAGGGGCTATAATTGACTCTCCGGCTGACACAGACATCCTCCAAAAGGGTCTCACTGAGACGGATACCTGGTGTCAAAATCATGGCCTCAAGCTAAATGCCAAAAAACATAGTACCCACAAACTACCACATAGATAGTAGTCCCCTAAATACGGAAGATGTAATAAGGGATCTAGGGACCCAAATAGATAGTAATCTCACCTTTGATAATCACATTACCAAAGTGCTTAGGAAATCCTTCTACGTGGCCCAGCTAATCACAAAAGGGTTTGCATCCAGATCAAAAGAGGTCATTGTGCCCCTCTACTCATCACTCATCAGACCCATCATAGAGTACAACTCCCCATTGGGATGTACCTTACAAGACACCTGCAACAGCTGGAAAGGCCACAGAAGTACTTCACCAAGAGGATCACTGGCCTCAAACAGATGCCCTATGCAGCCCGACTGAAGAAATTACAGCTGTACTTGGTTGCATATCGCCTACTCAGAGGTGATCTCTGCCTGACATATAAGGCCATGTCCAACCCAGAATTGATGGACATGTTCCAACTAAAGAAAACCTTATCCCCTCGAGCCACATGCTCTAGGGATCTAAACCTCACCACAACAATAAATAGGACGTGCTGGAGGGATGGATTCCTGTTCCAGAGACTTCCCATGCTTTGGAACAAGATCCCAATCTACATTTGGCAGAGCTCCTCTCTAACACTCTTCAAAAGAAATCTTGCCGAGTGGATGGGAAACAGAAAGTTTACCTCGGGGATAACTTCAGTGGCTCTGCTGGACAGAGGCACAGGGAACTAATCTAAGGGGGCAGCGAAAGCCAACACATTCTGGCTAGGCTTATAAATGCCTTCGGGCAAATAGCCTAGTACCTACCTATGAACCTATAAGGACAAAGTTTTGAAACTATAAAAAAACTTTTGTGGTGGATATTTTTGTAATCCGAGTCAGCTGAGAAAGTGCAGTGTACCTGACAGTATTATATCTGATTTATAAAGAAAATATAAATAATCTCACAGTAGTTTTTGGATGCATACCTCTCAACTCTACATATTTTCACAGAATGTCCAGATTTTTCCTTCATATTTTTTGGTCCATTTTTCATATAATTGTTGTTTTTGGGCAAATTAACGGCAAATCATTTAAAACCAAAGTTAGCAAATAATGACAGACATTTGTGTTTCAGACTTCATACCCTTCAGGAAATCCATGCTAATGCAAAATCTGTTATTCTATCAAATTTCTAAGTTTGTAAGAGCAATATTTAAAAAGTGTCCCTATTTTTGAGCCTTTGTCCCACTTTTATTTATGGCTTTGTCCAGATTTCTTGCTCTAAGAGGTCAAGAGGTATGTTTGGTTGGCTGGTTTCCATAAAGCTGGCATTATATGAATATACAGCTGTACAGTTTGTCAGTGTAACATGCATGCTGTTGTTTAATTCAGTTTAACAGATACCCATCCAGTCCTCTAATTTGTGTTTTAAAGGAAGATAGTGAGTCACACTATTTAACATGGAGAAATTTATTCCAAAAGTTTGAAAAGTGCTAGGTTATAAAATTGTCTTTTCACCATGTTCTTTTTATTTGTTGGTGAAGATTTAGGTCCCTGTTCCTAGCACTGATGGAGGTATTTGACTTGCAGAGAAAGAGGACGTCAAGGGCAGTCTGGTTTCAAATGCCACAGTAAGCATGACAGCAGTCTCCCATCAAAAGTCTATAAGACATTGAATAAAGGGATAGAGCTTCCAGCCTTCCACCTCTCTTAGTAGCTGAGGGAGTTTAGATGTATGATATATTTTGGTTAGCAACCTTTGTAGTCTTTCTAATTGTTTGATATGTTCAGTGAGATACATCCCAAAGGGGGTGATCTGAAGTAGTTTACTTCATTTGGTCTTCAACTTGTGGGGATACCGGATCCGTATCGGATCGGAGCCGGCAATCTTACTAGCATCTACTCCTAAGTCCAAGCTCCTCCCCTTACCCATAATAAACCTCTACTACCTTCCAATCCCAGATCTCGTTTGCTGCGGCTAGCTGAAGCATCGTGATCTCCAGAGCTCCAGGTAGTAAGTGGGTATTAAAGCTTTTAGAAAGCCTTTTTTCTCTACTAACTTCAGGATAGTGATAGTGTAGGTTCTCCTTTCTCCACCCCTCGCTTGGTGCGTTGTGTTTTCAAACTTTTAGTGTTTAGCTTAGTTTAGCATAGTTAATAAGTGTATTTGCTTCCCCTCCCCCCTTGGTGTGTTCTGTGTGTGTGAGTGTGGTGAGTGGTGTTTTCAGTGGGAAAATAATTTTTCTACTTGTTTTCCCTCTGGTATAATGGCTGATAAACCGGTGTTTAAAAGGTGCACTGAGTGTGGCCATAAGTTGTCCCAAGTAGATGGCCACACTCTTTGTGTAATGTGCTTGGGTGTGGCCCACCTTAGTACAGACTGTTCTATATGCACAGGTTTTAACTCGTGCGCAGTCAAGGACAGGAAGGCTAAGTTGGCCCTGAAAGGCCTTCTTCCCACTTCTAAGGCGGTTGCCTCGTCCTCGGCTTCGGTCAGAGCGGATGCTGTGGCCACCTCTCCTTCTTCTCTTGCCCTTGCTTCTCATCCCTCCCAGGCTGGGATTCAACTTCCTGTTTCAAAGCCTGCGGAAGCAGAGCAGAAAAGGGGCAGAGGAGAAGGAGAGAGAGAGCCAAATCCTAGATCAGAGAAATTCAAGAGGTCTTCAGACCTCCCTTTACCTGTTAAGACCCATAGGATTCGTGACTCCCCTCGGCGCCGAACTCTGAGGTTTTCCCCAGAGTTGGAGGAGACACAGTCTACATCTAGGGCCTTGGTGCCCCGACCCGCAAGGTCAGAGTCTGTGGCTTCGTCGAGGTCCACTCAGTCCTTATTGGAAGTCGACATGGATAAAATGATGAGGAGGTTCATTCATACTCAGATCCAGATGGGGGTCTTGCCAGCCCCCTCTCCCTCCGGAGGGGGGAGCTCGCTTCCCTGTTTTCAACCGATTTCTCCTTCTTCGATCTGTCCACCAGGTTTGGATTTCTCGGATCTAAGGATGGCTTTAGTCAGGGGGCTGGCACTAATGATACCTGCTTCCTCAATGCCAATAGCTGCCTGGAGGGTGTTGGATCTGACCAGCTCGGATCCGAGCCGCTGTCGGAGCAGGAGCTTGGGTGTCGAATCCGAGGGAGTGGAACGTTTTTCATCAGTTCCACCTTTGTTGGGCCAGGTTCCCTCCCTCAGAACTTCGTCCACTTTGGGCCCGGCTCTGATTCTCTCGTCAGACCCAGGGAGACTGGCTTCCTTATTGGTTCCACAAGAGGTTTGTTCTCCCTCGGCATTCGACGTGGTAGAATAGGTTCTCTCTGCTGGATCGAGACCCCTGACTATCCCCTTGGACTCCGCCCCAACCCCCACGGCTCTTTCTATGATTCCCATCATTTTACCAGAGGGACAGCCTGTGCTCGAGGAGCCCCAGATGGTTCCCCCTGAGGACCAAGTGGCTTGCAAGTTCCCTCCGGAGAGCCCCACCGGAAATGTGCCTCGCAAGCATACATGTAAGGGGAGGCACTTGGACTCGCCCGAGTCCCTCACCAAGGATATGGACTTGGATGATGGGAAAGGTTCCCCCAGGTCACCTCCTGAGGATGTCTCCTTTGGATACATCATAGAAATCCTTCACCAACAGGGAGGTTGGTCTGCCCCAAACCTTCTTCTGACAAGTCTGTGTTCCTGGAGGCTTTCTGCACAGGCCCAATCTAATTTCTGGGTGTCCCCTCCCGCAGATCCTTTGGTGGACCTGGTCACCTCGTGGGCATGGAAGGAGCTGGACAGCATGGAACCAATTCCCAAAAGGCCTGACAAGATTTTGAGTTCACCTTCAGATAGGCCAGCTTGGAACAAGGGCTCCCCCGTATATGCTATGGTGGTAGCAGCAGCCACAAAGAAGAAGCAAGCCCAGGAGACTTTCTCGGTTCATCCTCCTGACCAAGAGTCACAGATGATGGACCGCTTAGGGAAGCGGGTTTATGCTTCAGCTATCTTTTTATTAGGGCACTGAACTACCTGGCCCACGTCACAAGACTCCAACGCGACCTGGTCAAGGAGCTGGTGGAGTCTCCCCCTAAGTCCATGTTGCAGGAGGACAGGGACTCGTTCTTCATGAGGATGGCCACTTTGAAAGCAGTCTCCAACATGCCCATGCAACTCCTTTCACATGCTACTGAAGGAGCAGCTAGGGTGGCTGTGTCTGGAGTGTCATGAGGTGCAAAGCCTGGCTCAGACTATGTCAATTCTTGGAACCTTTCAAGGCATCCTTTGCCAATGCCCCTTATGACGGCTCTACTCTTTTTGGTAAGACCATCAAAGAGACTTTAGTCCAGAGTGAGAAGGATGGGAAGACTCGGTCTGCCGTCGGGATCCACTTTTTCAACCCTCAAAGGTCCTTTTCCCAGAACCAGAGAGGGCAAAAGGAGATGTGGTTCCGGAAGTCACAGTATTCCCGGGATACTCAGGGCTCTTTTTTCCCCAGAGGCAGAGGGGGACAGAATGGACGCCATCCCAGAGGCAGAGGGGGTCCAAGGAATTTTGGGTCTTGAGAATCTTTCTCGGACAGACCTGGACAGCATCCCTGAGGAGTGGCCCGATTGCTCTACTCTGGAGGCAGTTGGGGGACGATTGTCCTTGCACCTGGCGGCATGGGAGTCCATAACATCAGACTGCTGGGTGCTTTAGATCATATCCAGAGGATACTCTATCCCCTTTGTGGGTCCTCCTAAATCTCCCAAACACCTCCCAGATATACCACCCATGTAAAGGGAGGCAGCAGCACAGAAAATTTCCAAGCTGCTAGAAAAACGAGCCATCAAAACCGTCCCCCCAGATCAGTCCAGATCGGGCTTCTACTCCAGGTTCTTTTTGGTGCCAAAGAAAATGGGGGACTTAAGGCCTATTCTGGATCTAGCTACCCTGAACCTGTCAATTGCTAAAGAGAAGTTCTGGATGGTCACACTACAGTCTGTCATGCCATACCTGGAAGAGAGCAACTGGATGTGCTCGCTAGACCTTCAGGATGCTTACTATCACATAAAAATGCACAGAAGCTCCAGAAAGTTACTCTGCTTCTGGCTAGGAGTCAGTCATTACCAATTTCGAGCCCTACCCTTTGGTCTCACCACAGCCCCTAGGGTGTTCACCAAAATAATGGCGGTGGTAGCGGCTCACCTGAGGCTTCAGGGGATTCAGATCTGTCCGTACCTAGATGATTGACTCCTCAGTACTCCCACCAGGTGTCTACTCTCTCAAACCAGGGATTATTTCTTAATACTTGCCCTTCATTTGGGGATCACAATCAATGCATCCAAATCACTCCTAGATCCTGTCCAGGTGATAGACTACATTGGTGCAAGGTAGATACGTTGCAGTGCAAAATCTTCCTGACCTCAGAAAGAGTACAAAACCTGAGGATGTATGTCTCTCTAATCTACCATTCTCATCTTCCAATGGTGGAATCAGTGTCGAGGGCTTTAGGTTCAATGGCGGTGACCATAACGCTTCTCCCATGTGCCTGGTTACATATGAGGATTCTACAGTGGACACTAGCTGTATAATGGTCCCTGCTGGAACTTCCATTGTCGTATCCAATACAAGTCAGTTGAGTCTGTCGGTTGTCCCTCATATGGTGGATGTGTTCTCCGGACATTTTGCAGGGACAACCATTTGTTCCAGCTGCTAAACCACAGTGACCACAGACACCTCCCAACTCGGGTGGGGGGGGGCATTGTTCAGGCAGGACAGTCCAAGGCCTGTGGTCCCCAGTAGAGCCCAGCTTGCACATAAACATTCTAGAGATGAGGGTGGTCCTTTTAGTGTTGCAGGTCCTTCATGCCTTTCTTCCTCTGGGAACCATTGCAATTCAGTCAGACACCATGTCAGTGGTATGATGCATCTACAAACAGAGAGGGACCAGGTCTTACCCCCTTTGTCTCGAGACCATGAGAGTGTGTGAATGGGTGATCTCCACTGGTCGCTTTCTCATCGCAATGCACATTCTGGGAGGGACCAACATTCTAGCGGACAGGTTAAGTCGGACTATTCTGATGCCCTATGAGTGGTCTCTGAATCTTTCAGTAGCAGAGCAGATCTTCCTCGAGTGGGGTCAGCCGTGCTGCAATCTCTTCTCATCTCCTTCCAACACGAAGTGCAGTGAGTTTTTCGCTCTGAACCCCCTGCCGGGGGAGTCCTCCAGAGATGCTCTAGTCCATACTTTGCCTCCTGGTCTTCTGTATGCTTACCCTCCAGTACCTCTTATTCTGAGGTTTCTACAGAAAGCTCATCGACTGGGAGCAAAGTGATCCTCATTGCCCCATTTTGGCCTCACCAGGTATGGTTTCCTTTCCTTTGGTCTCACCTTCTGGCTCCACCTTGGATCTTGAATCCCATTCAGGATCTGATTTCACACCCATCGGGGGTTTCTCATCCGAACCTGGACAGTTTGAAGCTCACAGCTTGGCTGCTCCAGTTCCCATGATTGCTAGGACTCCTGGATTATCCTCCTCAGTCAAGTCTATTTTGGTGGCTGCTCATAAGTCTTATACCAGGAAGGTTTATCACAGTAAATGGAAACGTTTTTCCTTTTGGGCCTCTCAAAGGCGTTTATACCCCTTCACAGCTCCTATTTCTGCTATTCTTGATTTTCTAGCTGATATTTTTCAACACAGAGCTAGCTCTTCTACTGTCATGGTTCAATTGGCTGATATTTCTCATTTTCATGTGGGTGAGAATTCTGCCTCTCTAGCCTCCTCAAGGCTGTGTAAAGCCTTTATCAAGGGAACTTTTCTGTTACCCCCCCCCCCCCATCAAGGATCCTGTTCCCCCATGGGACCTTACTGTGGTTCTTCAAGCTCTGGTCGCTCAGCCTTTTGAACCCGCTGCAACCACAGAGCTAAAATTCTTATCTTGGAAAACAGCATTTCTGGTGACTATTACCTCTGCAAAAAGGGTTTCAGAACTGCATTCCTTGTCCATCAAAGTTCCTTATATGATTTTCCACAAAGATAGGGTTTCCCTTCGGACCAATCCATCCTTTCTTCCCAAGGTGGCATCACCAGTTAATATCAATCAAACCTTCAATTAACCAGTTTTCTTTCCTAATTTTGCTAACAAGATGGAATACAAACTCCACCTGCTGGATGTTCATAGACAGTTATGATTCTATTTACACAGGACAAAACATTTCCGTAAATCCAATTAATTGTTTGTATCCTACTATAAACCCTTTTTGGGTAAACCTATCTCCAAGATCACTATTGCTAGGTGGATTTCTTCATGCATCCTTCAGGTCTATAAGAACAGAGGCATGTCTCTCCCAGGTCAGGTGAAAGCTCATTCTACTAGGTCCATGGCTATGTCTGTGGCCTTTTGGTCTAGAGTCTCTTTGGATGATATTTGTTCTGCAGCTACTTGGTCCTCATCTCATACATTTATTTCTCATTACAAATTGAATTTGACCTCCAGAAGGAGAGCATCCTTTGGTTCTGCAGTGCTCCGGAATATCCTTCCATGAAGGCCACCCAGGAGTTTAGTAGTGGGGACTCTGTCCCATAGGTTGAAGACCAAATGAAGTAAACTGCTTCAGATAAAGAAGTTATGTACTCACCATAACTTTCCATCTGAGTAGTTTTACTTCATTTGTCTTCAACCGTCCCTCCCTCCTTCCCCCTGGACCTTGTCATATGAACAGCCTACGGGCTGCAGTTATAGGTCACAAGTATTATTTCAGGTCGGGTTATTAGTATAAGAATCAGCAAACTCAATCTAGGGGTTGGAAGGTAGTGGAGGTGTATTATGGGTAAGGGGAGGAGCTCGGAGCAGATGCTAGTAAGATTGCCATCTCGGATCTGATACAGATCCGGTATCCCCACACGTTGAAGACAAATGAAGTAGAACTACTCAGATGGATAGTTATGGTGAGTACATAACTTCTTTTTATACTCAATAGCAGGCTTTATCATTTACATTTTGTAGAACTATGTTGCCTAAACAGTATGATAAGGGAAGGAGTTGTCTACCAAAAGTGATGATACTTTTTAGCACTTAGTTTGAGTCTATTTTTAGTACGCAGAGAATGTACTGGGGAGATTTCATTCTGGAGGATTTGGATGTCTTAGGTTTGACCACTGGGCATTTACAAGCCTAGCTGTACACCCTAAGTCATTTGAGTCTCAAGTATCATGGGGAGGAGGGCATGTTAGTAGGCAGGTAGCTAAGGATTTGTTGGAGGGAGTGTCAGCATAATACTTTTCTTGTTGATGGTCACTATCCATAAGGGACATGTGGACCAGACTGGGGGTACATTTACAATTTCCTATCCAATTATCAAGATTTCATTTGAATGTGGTAAGGGATGAATGCTGTTTTACATGAATGGAGCCAATTCTATAGTGTGAAGATCTTTTTGGATACATACATGTCTTTCCAACACATTCTATTTATGTCACAAACGAAGTTCAAATCCCTGACTCTAGTGTTTCTGATGCTGTTTGTTTTGTGCATGTGCAACAGATCCATCAGGATTAGATCTGAGGAAGCTCTGTAAGCCAAGCAATGATCCCCTCTCAGCAGCCTGTAGGAGGCAGAATACAGAGACAGAGCCTTTAGGCAATTAGTGAAGGACAAGGTATACCTGTCCTGAATTCTCCTGGTGAGAAACCTTTGTAGGCATTCCAATTGTTGCAAGTGCCTGGTTAGATACATGCCAAAGGGGGCATTATATTTTATGATAGGGCTGATAAGGGGCAAATAAAATGGTACTATAACTTCCTTGGACCAGGATGCTATACCCTTACCTATAAGTTGGGCAACCTAGAATGATTTTCTTATTATCTTAGCTATATGTTGGTCAAAGGTCAGGTTGCTGTCTACATATGTTGCAAGATCCCTTACTACTGGGTCAACTGTTAGGGGTGTTTTATCAATGGAACAATTAAGTTGGGTTGACAATTTCCCAAAGGATGTTATAATCCATTTTTTGGCATTGAGTTTTAGGCCATGGCATTGGCACCACTCATTTGTTTGTATTAAACCCACTTGCAAGATGTTGTGTTGTGGGGGTGTCTATAATAGCTCCTAGTTTACAGTAATCTGCAAACTTGGTGAGCCAGAGGCCTTTGACATTAGTCTTGACTTTTGAGAAGTAGATGCCAAACAGGAATGGGCCCAGCACAGAGCCTCTGAGGTACTCCACTGGTGACCGGTCTCCTGGTGGAGGTGGTCTCACTGACCCTGACTTCTTGGGTCCTGTCTGTGAGCCAGCCAGCAATCCAGTGAGTTATGTAAAGGTTTATGTCAAGCTCAAATGCTTGAGTGGTGTTTGTATCAGATGCCTTAAACAGATAAGATATTTAGTATGCACTGATGTAAAGTAGTTAACTTAATTTATCTGCAGCCTGTGGGTATTCGGATCCATATTGGATCCGAGCCGGCAACATTTTATCAAGCATCTGCTCCAAGCTCCTCCCCTTACCCATAATCCCTCACTTCTCCTACCTTCCCTCAGATCTCGTTTGCCACTTCATGCGTATACACCATGGTCTCTATAGCTCCAAGTTGGGTATAGTAAGTGGAACGTTTGATTCTTAAGTTAATGTGTGAGAGTAGTTGTTTATGATAACCCTTCCTCCCCTTCGTCTTGTCGTCGGTTTGTTTAAAAAAAAAAAGTAAGTAGTTAGAACGTTTGTGTTTTTTTTAAACAGAGTAGCAAAAGAAAGGACTTGCAACGAGTGTCCAAAGGAAGGTCAGAAACCAAGCCCTTTAAGTAAGCACAAGCACTTTAATCACAATAACGCTAAAAAACAGAAAAATAAGTTTTCGACACAAAATCCAAGTCTTCATCAGAAGTGAACAATTAACAGTCATCACTGAAACACTTTTATACCTTTCCAGTTGTGCAAATTGAATAATAATTGATCAATCAAATTAGTTAATTGAACAACTAGTATAAATAATAAAATACATAAAATCATTTGTTAAACTTTCCAAGTTAAAATATATGGTTTTGAAATACTGTCCATAAATAAATATATATTGATTCAACAGTTTAAACTTTGAAATTAAAATTATATATCATAAAATTACATTTAATTAATTTAATTTTAAAACAATCTCCTTTTAAATTACTATGTGGTTAAACATATCTCCTAAAACATTGTGTATAGTGCCATCTTGTGGCTATACTTCACATCACAGTTTGGCTGCCCTTAATTTTAAAACTGAAGAAATGGAAATCATATCATTTAAACCTGGTGGTTTTGTGGAATCTAAAATAATTTGCCAAAATAACTCCCTATATTCAAGTTTGGCCTCCCACATGCCCCTCTTAATTCCTTGGGTACAATTTCCAAAACATAAAAAAGAAATTTAGCCTGCGGACAAGTCAAAGTGTGTCTGTAAAGGGCATTTTTATTGTTTTGCTTCCTAATTTCGTAACTGTGTTCATAAATACGGTTTCTTAACTTTCTCTCAGTTTTTCCTATATAAAATGAAGTGCAAACCTTACAAGTAGCAATATATACCACACCATTGGTATTACAGTTGGAAAAACATTTACTGGTAATCTCCCTGTCTCTTGATGCAACTAAGATACTACCTTCGTTAAGTATTAAGGGGCATTGTGGACAAGTACCACATTTAAAAGTACCTGGTCTTTTTGAAGAGATGTTGACCTTTCCAAACTCAAAAAGTTGTTTGAAATTTAAATCTTTACGATATATAAATGTAAGTGTTTTATTTTTCAATACCTCTAAATCAGAAATCTCAGTAAACCTATTCCATTCTCTGGTTATAATCTGTTTCCACTCCTGCATCTCCAGAAAAATCCATAATGTATGCATCATCCCACTTTTTCCCTTCTTGGGTATGAATGCTCATTCCTTTAACCTCCTGGGTAGGTTTTCCAAGAATAGGGGCAAATCTATTTTTCCTTTCCTGAACCACTGAATCAATTACTTCTTGTAGTAAGGAATTTGGATAACCTCGTTTGCTAAACATTTCCATTAATTTTGCACACTCAGTTAAAAAATCATCATCGCCAGAGGTCATTCTGCTGACCCTAACCAGCTGTCCCTTAACCAGATTCCTTTTCTGAAAATGAGGATGACTACTCTTATAATGTCTGATATATACAAAAATTCTTTTTTGTATTACATTAAAAATACAACAAACTTCTTGGACTTTACTCTTTGGTTTTAAAGTAGTCAGTTGTGTAACGTTTATTAAGATTATAAAATGAATTAGAGTACTGTTTGTTTAAATGCTTATTTAGGATTTGGCGCCTAAAGGTTATTTAAATGATTTCGAACCACCTATTAGTTGTTCTGAGGAAGTCTGACTATATCAGATGAAAGCACTTAACCAGTGACTTTGGTGGTTTTTCTTGTATGTAATAAACAATTTTTTGGTTCGAGCCGAGGAGTTTGTCATCCTGTTTCAGCATTTCACAACCAGGCTGTTGGTGTTGTTTACTTTTACATAGTCATTTTGTGGTAGTTGTTGGTTGCCAAGGAGGTGTGCTCTCCTTCGGCCTTCGACATGGTGGAGAGGGTTATCTCCCAGGGATTGAGACCCAAGCCCATTACCTTAGACTCCGCCCAGGCTGCCTTGGATTCGGTCACGACTCCCATCAGCTTGTCCCAGGGACAGTCCATGCCAGAGGACCCCCAGGTGTATCCCATCGTGGAACCCCCCCATGACTTACGAGCCCTCTTCAGAGAGTTCCACTGAGGAGGCCCCACATAAGCATTCATGTAAGAGGAGGCAGATGGAGTCCCCTGAGTCCCTCACAGAAAATACTGACTTGGATGAAGGTGAGGGTTCCCCCAGGTCACCTCCTGTGGATGTCTCCTTTGGAGACATCATGGAAATCCTCTGCCAGAGGGGAGGTTGGTCAGCCCCAAAACCCTCAACAGACGAGTCAGTATTCTTGGAGGCCTTTGGCATGGGCCCATCTACATCCTGGGTGTCCCTTCCTGCAGATCCATTAGTGGATCTTATCATCACGCGGGCATGGAAGGAGCCTGACACCATAGAGCCAATACCCAAACATCCAGACAGGATCCTTTCTCCTCCCACAGACAGACAGGCTTGGTACAAGGGATCCCCTGTGGATGCTATGATGGTGGCGGCTGCCACCAAGAGAGAACTGGCTCAGGAAAGTTCTTCGGTCCACCCTCCGGACAAAGAGTCTAGGGCAGTGGATCGCTTTGGGAAGTGAGTCTTTTCTTCTGCGACATTTTCCATATGAGCACTGAATTATTTGGCACACTTCATTCAACTCCAGCGAGACCTAGTCATAAAATTTGCTGTGTCACCCCCAGAGTCGTTGTCTCCAGAGGACAAGCGGCTGTTCTCGGTGAAAATGTCGACTCTGAAATCCGTTTCTAACACGCCCATGTGTCTTCTTTTCCATGCCATGGAAGGAGCGGCTAGGGCAGCTGGGACTGGTGTAGCTATGAGGTGGCACGCCTGGCTCAGACTCTGTCAATTCACGGATCCTTTCAAGGCGTCTTTCATGAATGCTCCCTTTGACAGTTCCTCCCTTTTTGGGAAGACAGTTCGTGACACCTTAGCCCAGAGTGAGAAGGATGGGAAGACTCTGTCTGCCATCGGAGTCCGCTTCTCTAGCCCTCAAAGATCCTTTTCTAGGAATCAGAGAGGGCAGAAGAAGAAGATGTGGTTCCAAAAATCTCAGTTTTCCCGGGACACTCAGGGCAACTCATCCCCTAGATGCAGAGGGGGACAAGACAGATGCCACCCCAGAGGCAGAGGGGGTCTGAGGAACTTTGGGTCAAGGGAGACCTTCTCGGACCGACCCTTGCAGCAACCCTGAGGGGTTGCCCGACTGTCCTACTTTGGAGACAGTCGGGGGAAGATTGTCATTGCACCTAATGGCTTGGGAGTCCATCACAATGGACCATTGGGTGCGCCAAATAATATCCAGAGGATACTCCATACCATTCATCACCCCGCCAATACAATCAAAGTGCTTCCCGGATGTCCCACCCGCTCAAAGGGAGGCCACATCGCACAAAATTTCAAAGCTGCTTTACAATCGGGCCATCAAATCGGTCCCCCCAGGTCAGTCTGGATTAGGCGTTTACTCCAGGTTCTTTTTAGTGCCAAAAAACACGGGGGACCTCAGAACCATATTGGACCTGTCTACCCTGAACCTGTCGGTAGCCAAGCAGAAATTCCGGATGGTCACCTTACAGTCCATCCTAACTTATCTCCGAGTATGTGACTGGATGTGCTCGATAGACTTCCAGGATGCTTACTACCACATCAAGATTTGCAGAAGCTCCAGGAGATTTCTTCGCTTCCGGCTGGGAGCCAATCATTTCCAGTTCAGAGCCCTACCCTTTAGTCTCACCACAGCCCCCAGGGTGTTTACCAAGGTTATGGCAGTAGTAGCGGCTCATCTGAGGCTTCAGGGAATTCAAGTGTTTCCTAACCTAGACGATTGGCTCCTCGCTGCTACCACCAAGTGTCTACTTTGCATGGCCAGAGACTCCTTCATGCATCTTGCAGTCAATCTAGGGATCAGCATCAACATCTCCAAGTCCCGCCGATATCCAACACAGACCTTGTAATTCATAGGGGCACGGTTGGACACTCTACTATTACAAGTTTTTTTCACTCAGGACAGGATCCAGAACCTACAGGCCCATGTGTCAGTGATCCTCTGCCCCAGGACACCGATGGCAAGCGACATTCTCAACGCCCTAGGCTCCATGGCAGCAGCAATTTCAATTCTACCATGTGCGCGCCTTCACATGAGGGTGCTTCAGTGGACCTTGGCAATTCAGTGGTCTTGGTTAGACCTCCCCATGGACTACTGTATACGGATCAGCAGAGCCTGTAAGTCTTCTCTTCTTTGGTGGCTCCAATCGCCAGAAATTTGGCAGGTCGTCCATTCTTAACATCCCCAGCCCAAGCCACAGTGACCACTGATGCCTCCCAGCTCAGGTGTGTGGGGGGGCACTTTTTGGGAAAGACAATCCAAGCACGTGGTCCCAAACCGAGACCAGATTCCATATCAGTGTTCTGGAGATGAGGGCAGTGCTTTTAGCATTGCAAGCCTTTCACACTGTTCTCCCCCCCATGGACGATTGTAGTTCAGTCAGACAACATGTCCATTGTCTGGTACATCAACAAACAAGGAGGGACCAGATCTTACCCTCTCTGTCATGAGGCCAAGAGAGTGTGGGAGTGGGCGATTTCCACCAGTCGGTTTCTGATTGCAATGCACATCCCGGGACGCACCAAAATGTTAGCGGACAGATTGAGTCGGGCTATTCTAATGCCATACGAGTGGTCTCTGAAACAGTCAGTAGCGGAAGATATCTTCCTAGCATGGGGTCACCCTTGCTGCGATCTCTTTGCATCTCCTTCCAACGCAAAGTGCAGTGAGTTCTTCGCTCTAATCCCCTCCCCAGGGGACTCCCCAGAGACGATCTAGTTCATGCTTGGCCTCCCGGGTTACTTTATACCTATCCCCCGCTACCTCTCATTCTGAAGTTTCTTCAGAAAGCATACCGACTGGGGTGCAAATTGATCATCATTGCCCCGCTCTGGCCTTGTCAAGTGTGCTCTAACTCCTCCACAGATTCTAGATCCCTGCATCAGTCCGCCCGACCTGGACAGTCTCAAGCTGACAGCTTGGTTGCTACAGTTCCCCTGATGGCTAGGACTCCCGGTTTATCATCTTCGGTAAAGAGTATTCTGGTGGCATCCCTCAAAGCTTTCACTAGGAAGGTTTATCGCAGCAAATGGAAACGCTTCTCTATTTGGGCTTCTCAGGGAAACATAGATCCATTTACTGCCCCGGTTCCTGCAGTCTTGGAGTTTTTGTCATATATTTTTCAACAAGGGGCTAGTTCCTCCACATTGAAAGTACAACTAGCAGCCATATCTAATTTTCATATCAGTGAAAATTTGATTGCTCTGGCCTCCTTGAGATTGTGCAAGGCCTTTCTAAAAGGTACTTTTCTCTTGCGTCCCCTGGTTAAGAATTCCGTCCCCCCTTGGGACCTTACTCTAGTTCTGCAGGCATTGGTGGCACCCCCTTTTGAATCTAACATTAACCAGATGATTAATCTGCCTGTGTTCTTTCCAAATTTCCAGAACAAGGGTCAATATAAGCTGCACTTGCTAGATGTTCATAGACAGCTTCATTTCTATCTACACAGGCCTAAGCAATTTCGTAAGTCTGACCAATTATTCATGTCCTTTTCTAGACCCTTTTTGGGCAAGGCCATTTTCAAGGTCTACTTAGCCAGGTGTAATACACAATGTATACTGCAAGTCTATAGGGATAAAGGCCTATCCCCACCTGGTCCTATTAAAGCTCATTCCACCAGATCTATTGCAACTTCTGCTGCTTTTTGGTCTAGGGTTTCTCTGGATGATATCTGTGCAGCAGCAACCTGGGCAAGGTCACATACATTCATCTCTCATTATAAGTTGGATTTGATCTCTAGATGGAGACATCCTTTGGCTCTGTGGTGCTCAAGAATATTCTTCCATGAGGGCCTCCCAGGAGTTTTGGTAGCTAGAGACTCTGTCCCACGGGTTGCAGATAAATGAAGTTAACTACTTCAGATAAAGAAGTTATGTACTCATCATAACGTTCCATCTCAGTAGTTATACTTGATTTTCTGCAGCCATACCCCCCTCCTTCCCCCGAACATGTTCTAGGTTAACTTTATTGAGTTGCTAATAGTTTGGTTAGTGGCAAACTTGATCTGAGGGAAGGTAGGAGAGGTGAGCGATTATGGGTAAGGGGAGGAGCTTGGAGCAGTTGCTTGATAAAATGTTGCCAGCTCGGATCAGATATGGATCCGAATACCCACAGGTTGCAGAAAATGAAGTATAACTACTCAGATGGAACGTTATGGTGACTACATAACTTCTTTTTTGACCCTCATCCATTGCCTGGTGACCCTCTCAAAGAAGTCTACCAGGTTAATAGGTATGACCTTCCCTTAACAAAGCCAGTTTGAGATGGGACCAGTGTCAGTAGGTTGCCAAAGTCTTTGTTTATCATTTCCATGATAATTTATTCTATGGCTTTGCTTATTAGGCTTGTTAGACTGAAGGGTCTGTAGTTCTCTGGGTTGCTCGATGGTCCACCATTGTGGAGGCGAATAACTTTTGCGGTCTTCCATTCATTTGGAACACAGCCTGTTTCAAGGCTGTAGCTGAAGAGTGCATCAAGTGGTCCTGATAGGTCATGTTTTAGACTGTTCAGGAGGCAAATGGGGATGTGTTGGGACCCATGGAGGCTGTGTTCTTGGCTTTAGCGAGTGCTGCCAGCACCTGGTCCCTGCTAATTGCTGAGGGAATTGTGTCGGAGGGGATTTCTCTTGGTATAGTTGGGGTGGGGTGAATGGGTGAAATTTGAGCGGAATTTATCATCCTTTAGAATTGCTATGTCACCCTGATCATTGTAGATGGTACTCCATACCATCAGTTCAGCACACTATTATGTATTACCTCTAAGGTTCCGGACATAGCTGAAGAATGTGTCGTTATTGTCCTTAACCTGTGGGTTATCCTGACCTCATAGTTGGCCTTGTTGGACTTAATTAGACCTCGTTTTTTTGTTTAGTTGTATAAGACAGCACTTGTCTTTAAGAGAGTTGCTTTTCCTGATTCTGGCCATGAGTTTTTTCTTTTGTTATGTACCCTGTTTAGGTAAAGGTTTCACCAGCGGGTTTGTTTTTAGTGTTTGTTATGGGTTTATTTCTGGTAAGTGTGACAGCCTCTATACAGCCATTCACATGCTTGTAAAGTGACTCTGTGAATAATTCTGCAAAGGTAGCTGTGATCTCTGGGTTGGGGGAACCTTGAATTTTGACAAACCTATCACCTAATAGGAGGTAGTTTGCCTTTGAATACTTCCTAACTGTTGCTGATTTATCTGGATTTTCCAAGTTGATTTTTACTTTGAATGAGACAGCTTTATGATCTGACCTCACCCGACTAGTAAGGATTGTGACACAGGGAGGAGTGCAGCATTCTCCCATGTTGGTGTCCTCTCCAGCTCAACTGGTGAACCTGGGAATATTGAGGCAATGTTACAATTGCCTCATGTACACAGACAATCCTCTCCTTCTCCCACAAAACACAAATACATGCGAGAGATGCAACTATACGGCCAAACTGGAGGCTGAGCTCTCTCAACATAGGACTGGCAAGAGCAGACAGGAGGAGAAGGTAACCACACACAATACATACCCAGTCACACATGGTACCATCACAACTTCAAATCATACACATACTCACACAAAGACATACTCGGAGGCTCTGATCAAAAATTTACCAAAACAGCAGAGGCCACCAAAGCAGACACCCAAACAACTACCACCTCACGACCCAACACATGCAACACATAGACCACACAGTCAGAGTGTCAAACAGTCACAGCCCTTAAGGCCAAACAAAATGCCAGACACACTTGTCATTGGTGATTCCATAGTCAGACACACTGATGTCCCGCTCACCAGACTGAGTAAGGAGAAGGTCACAGTAAGCTGCCTGTCGGGCGCTAGAATCCGCCACATAACACAAGCACTCAGGTCTCTCAACAGCAGGTACAAGTACGACTCAGTCATTGTCCACGCTGGTGTCAATGACCTGAGACGTACCTCCTTGGACTACATGAAAAGGGACATCGAGGAGCTCTCTGATTATGTAGCCAGGCAGGTATGACCCTGACCTTGAGCAGTATCCTACCTTCACCTAGAATGATGCCACAATACAGTGATAAGATGATCAGCTTTAATAATTGGCTTAAATTCTGGTGTCATTCAAAGGGGATTCAATGTCTGTCTGCCTGGGATGACATGCTGGACAAGCCACGCTGCTTCGCAAGGGACGGCTTGCACCTGTCACCCCTGGGCTTCCGGATATTGGCAAAGGCTCTTGCCACCCCCATAGTGCCTTTTTTAGGCAAGGCTCAAATTCTAAACCTACCACCCTAGAACACCAAAAAGGAAAAAAACTAAGGGTAATGCTGCTGAATGCCAGAAGTCTCAATCTCAAGATGCACGCACTCGAGGCCCTTCTCAATATGGAGAACATCGATGTCTGTGCTGTGACAGAAACCTGGTTCAAGGCTCCTGAGAGCACCCCAGCACTAACAGGTTTCACCTCATATCATGCGTTCCGGCCCCAAAATCCGGACAACACCAAGAAAGGAGGGGGGGGGGTGTCCATATTCATAAAGGACACCCACACCTCAAGGTTGGTGGCAACGCACGATGCATCGGAGACCATCCAGGTGCAATTAACCATAGGCAAGACTGCTCTGCAATTTGTAGCATGTTACAGGCCACCCTCTCAAACTCAGGAACCTCACATGGCCTTCCTGAAAACATTGGAGGGATAAATGTATCTCCAAACACCATCATACTAGGTGACTTCAACTACCCTAATATAGACTGGGAACACTACTCAAGCCCGAACACTCTAACCCAAAGATTCCTGGAGTTCATAAACTCAAATGCCATGGAACAACTAGTCACCATCCCCACAAGAGGAGAAAACATACTTGATCTCATCATCACGAACATGGGATCAAAATGTTCAACACCGGAAGTATACCCCTCACTGGTGAGATCAGATCATAAACTAATCTCGCTGGAGGTCCTCATCCCGCCCCCACCTGAAACAAAATAGACCACAGTGAAAAACTTCTCAAAAGCCGATTTCACACTTCTAAAAACTAGTGTGGTCTCCTTTAAGGCCCCTGAGCCAGTGGTAAACATTACTCAAACCGCTGAATCACTTACAAATGCCTTCTACCAGCACCTACAGGACTGCATGGATCAAGCAATCCCAAAAAAAACTAAGACTCTCTGTACCAAAGGCAAGCGTCCAGTCTGGTGGACCCCAGCCATAAACAAGCTCTATAACAAAAGGAGGAAGCTACTACAAGATAGAGCAAAATCCTTGAAAGGTAAGACACCTTTGATCATTATAAGTAAAAAACTAAGAGCTCTCATAAAATCATCCAAGGCAAATTTTGAGAGAAAAATCGCCAAGGACTCTAAAGACAATCATAAGGCCTTCTTTTGCTATGTTAGAAACCTAGGAGGAAACTCCCAGATATGCTCAGAATTAGTTCAAAATGATGTGAAAATTACTGAACCTACACACATTGCTAACATACTGGCTGACAGGTTCAGTGCAAACTTCTCCCCCCCTCCCGCCAAAAGGAGAGATATCCAGTCCAGAGGGTGGTATGCCCCCAAACATCTCCAACGCCCAGGTGAGAACTGCCCTCACTAAGGCAAAATCACAGCATCCATGGGACCGGATGGTGTCCCCGGCTGTGTGCTTCATGAACTCAATGAGGAATTAAACCCACAGTTAGGACAGCTGTTTAATCTTAGCCTCACCTCAGGATACGTACCCAAGGAGTGGCGCACGGCGACTGTGGTCCCACTTCATAAGGGCGGTGCCTCCACAGACCCTGGAAATTACCGCCCCATTAGCTTGACAAGCCTTATCTGCAAAGCCATGGAGAGGATCATAATGGAACTCATAAATAAAGACATAGGGAACTTGCAGACTTTGGATCCAACCCAGTTTGGCTTTGTCAAAGGCAGATCCTGCCTCTTAAACTTGGTTGACTTTTCGAGACAGTCACCAAGGCCATTGATGAGGGAAAGGCAGTCCATACAGCCTACCTCGACCTGGCAAAGGCCTTCGACACAATACCCCACTCAGGTATCATCGAAAAACTCATCAGCTTGAATGTAAACCCATACATCACAAGATGGGTTGCAAACTGGCTAAGTGACAGAACCCACAGGGTCAGAGTTGCTGGAGCCATGTCAGACTCAAAGCCTGTCACAAGTGGTGTCCCACAGGGCTCAGTCCTGGGTCCACTCTTGTTCGGCATCTACTTTTCTGAAGTACAAGCAAACACAGGAGGGTTATGGCTGACAAAGTTTGCAGATGACTGCAAACTGGGCGCCATAGTCGAAAACACATCTGACACAGATATCCTCCAGAAGAGAAACGGATAACTGGTGCCAGAGCCATGGCCTGAAGTTAAACGCCAAAAAATGCATAGTCATACCCTTCGGGAAAAACAAGGTTACCCCTAGCTACTAAATAGGTGGCAATCCACTGAGCACAGAAAAAGTCATCAGGGATCTGGGGACCCAAGTTGACAGTAGCCTTTCGTTTGACACTCATGTTGCTAAAGTAGTTAGGAAAACCTTCTATATCGCCCACCTGATCATGAAGGGATTCACATTTAGATCAAGGGAGGTCATCGTCCCCCTGTACTCATCACTCATTAGACCTATGATTGAGTACAATGCCCCGTTCGGAATGTATCTGACCAGACACGTGCTGCAGCTTGAAAGGCCCCAAAAGTTCCTCACCAAAAGGATAAAGGGTCTCAAAAATATGTCTTATGCTGCCCGACTGAAAGAACTCCAGCTCTATTCAGTCTCATACCGCTTGCTCAGAGGTGACCTGTGCCTGACATATAAGGCCATGTCAAACCCAGATTTGATGAATATGCTTCACCTCAAAAATCTAGATCCCTCAGAACCACAAGGGCGGGAGACTTAAACCTTGACACGGTTATAAATAGAACATGCTGGAGGGACAGATTCATCACCCAGAGACTCCCTATGCTGTGGAACAAAATCCCGGTACATGTGAGGCAGAGCACCTCGCTGGCCTTGTTCAAGAGGAATCTTGACCAATGGATGGGAGATCGCAGATATACCCCAGGGATTACTTCAGTGTCACTGCTTGACAGAGGCACAGAAAAATGATAGGCATAGTTTTTATTCAAACTAAAGGGGTGGCAAAAGCCACATAACTATGGGCTAGGCTTATAAATGCCCTTGGGCAGATAGCCTAGTATGAACCTATGAACCTATGAACCTAAATTCAGTATGTTTGATCCTCTTGTTGGAGTATGCATTATCTGTTCCAGGGTCTTTGTGTTAAGAAAGTCTATAATGCATTGTGCCTGTGAGTTTGAGGCAGTATATGTTTCCCAGTCTATAGAGGGGTAATTAAAGTCACCCATGAATAGGGTATTTGGTTGGATGGTGAGCACCTCTAGTAGGTTTAGAATAGAGTTGTGAGACTCTAGGGGCATAGATGGTGACCTGTAGCTAGCCATGATATGGTGAGGGACCTTAACTATGGTGACTTGCACGTGGGTGAACTCCAAGGTATCATCATGTTTAACCAACCTGGAAGTATGTTTATTGCTAACATACATTAAGACACCTCCGTGTTTGGCCTAGTCTGTGCTGTTGTTGGTCTAAATGTGTGGAAGGCACTGCAGCCTTGCACTTCTTGAGTACTCTGTACAGCTTTAAACCAAGTCTTGGTCACAGCACAGATGTCTACATTCTCCAGAATGTGGAGGTCTTGAAGAGTGGGGAGTTTTTTGTTTAGGCTACGAGGATTGAGTAGTAACACCTTAAGGTTGCTTGTAGACTTTTTCACTATGTTGGTAGTTTTCTCTTTAAGGCATTGCCTAAAAAAAGACTTTAAGGGGATGGATAAAGCCATAGCCAATATCCAAAAGCCTAGGGGGGCAACCCATCTTGCAAAGCAATGTGGTCTTTTGACCATTTTTTCCTGTGCTGACAGATATTCAATTCCACTAGAGTGACACCAAAAACTAAGACAGTTATTAAGATCAATCATTTTATGTTCATACTGTGGTATCATCCTTAGCGAAGGTAGAATGCTGCTCAATGCAAGGCTTATACCTATCTGTCACACATGTTCCAAGACATCCATTATGTCTCTTTTCATATAGTTCATTGAGGTATGCCTCAGATCATTTATACCTACATGGACTAAGATAGAATCATATTGGTACCTGGGGTGCAGTAACTTCAGTGTGTATGCAATATTGTGGATCCTGGCTCCAGATAGACAACTAACCATTATCTTCTCTTTGTCTACCTTGGTGAGTGGAGCATTTGTGTGTCACACAGTAGGGTCCCCCAAATAAGAGTATTAGGTAAAATGTATATTTGCTTTAAGGGCTTTGCACTTGGGGGACCATTAGGTGTAGACTTATGTTAAATGCTTGGTGTTGCTTTTGGTGTGTGCTTTAGTGATTACTGAGGAGTAGTATTGCCATCAGGTGGCTTTGGAAGTCTTTGAGATTTGGGAATATTTCTTTTAAGAGCTTCAGCATAAGACAACCTTGTTTATGTGTGAGATTTTTGCCTCAAAGGAAGTTGTCTATTTACTTCTGTTGCATACCGTGTTATTTTCTTTAATGATTAACTGGTTGTCTGAGACATTTGGAAACTGCATATCCATGTTGTCTGGTCCTGTAATTTGGTTGGCTGTTTAGGATTAAGGATTGTGTTTTAGTAGGGTTCTCTTAGGGTAGTTTCTGGGGTTAAGGGCAAAATGTTATATAAGCTAGGATATGGTAGTGCTATTGGATGTACAAGTTAGCTGCTCTAAGCTTATTTCCGCACAATGCCACACTGTTTAACAGGTTTTGGATCTAATCCTAACTTTATAGGTAAATTCTACTGTCTAGGCTAATCACCACTGCCCAGTGGGCAGCTCCATACAGAGAAAGAAAAGCTTGAAAACTGAGTCCTATGCTGTCTAGCTAATCAATAACCACACTTTGTCCTTCCTACAGTGCTTCACAACTCAAGAGAGACCAGGTAAACACCTTCTGCTACAAGATGTCTGATCCTGGAATTTCTTAATGTAAAATCACAGTAAAAGCAGCTCTCAAGAGCAGATTCAACAACAAACAGCTAAGCCCCTGGCTAATTCACTCTTCTGCAAAGAGATTTGGAGACACACAGACTAGAAAAGCCCACAGACAGACTGATTATTTTGACACAAAAATTAAGAAAATGCTTTAAAAATGCTCAAAACAGTAGTGATCACTGTATAAAGATAGTACAAATGCAGGTAATAGAAAAATAGTTTTATCATAGATTGGATGGCTCTGGATACAGGAGAAACAGAAAAACATTGCAGAGTTCTCTGTAAGTGAACAATGAGACTTGCAACTTGCCTGATTTGTAGTAGAGAAAAATGCTTGTAAACTGACACCTATGCCTTCTCGCCAATAAACAACCACACTTTGAGCTTCCTCCTGTGCTTCCCAACTCAAGAGAGCTCAGGTAATCACCTTCTGCCACATTGACCCTGGAATCTCTTAATGTAAAAGCACAGCAAAAGCAGCTCTCAAATGCTCATTAAACAACAGACAACTACCAAGCAACTAGGTCCCTGACTAATTCACTCTTTTGCATAGAGATGTAGAGGTACACAGACTAGAAAAGCCAACAAATAGATTAATGACTATTTTTGCCACAAAAAGAAATGCTTTAAAAATATTCAAAAACAATAGTGATCACAGTATAAAGTAAGTAGAAGTGCAGTTAATCAAGAAATACTCTTAGCTTGGATGGATCTAGATGCAGTTTTAACACTGGAAAGCCACTGCAGAGCTCTATGTAAGTGAAGTCATAGGGTTACTGGGTGACTTAACAACCACCAGTTTGCACTTGTCTGCAGAGTTTGTTAGCCAAGAGGTCTTGACTGCCTGCTTGGAAATCTGAGAAGTAAATGCCAGAAAGGAGAGGTCCCAGCACTGAGCTAATCACTTTCATACTTTTTTTTTATATTTATGAATGCATGATTCTGTCTTTCAGCTAGTTTGTTCATTTATTGACTTATGCTTACTGTGAAGGCCAATCTAGGCAAAACTATCTTTTTTCAGCATAGGCCCAGGGAAAAAAGCTTCTTGATAGTTAAATGGGAATGCAGATAGATAAATTAAATATATGTACTAAAACAAGTATTACATAAATCTATATATGTTATGGAAATATATACATACAGTGAAGCTTTTGTAAGGGGTACAGTCATTGCAGCAAGCTGGAAAATCACATAGGTTAAATTCAAATGTGGAAAGCACAGCATGAATATTGGTTGTTCAGTTTATAACTACAATTAATAACATCAGATTGAAAAACAGCAGTGAGAAAAAAAGAGCAAAGATTTGTGAAAAGAAAAAAAGTTGAAATATTTGTTTTATGATTATAATACATTTTAGGACTATATATGTAAGATACATGGTTATTTAAAAGGGGTAATTTGAAAAAGTTTATAGATGCAAAGGTGATGGGGAGGGTAGGGGGTAGTCTGAGAGTGTGAAAGAGTCAGAATGTATATATTTGTGATAATTTGCCAAAACAGACAGTGTCAATCACAAAAAAGGCATTAGCAGTGGCTTTATATCATGGACAATTATTGATTAAAGTGAGACATATTAGTTGGGAGACTAGGTGGTGAGTATGAAATATAGTCAGGTTTTTAACCTGGAGTGGTAAAGAGCAAAGCCATGAGTTAGCTAGGAATTGTCGTAGTACTGGTTTAAAGTTCTGGAGATTATCCATTAACTTCAGTGTAGTAGGGAGCAAGTTTCAAGTCATAGCTATGGAATTAGAGTACAAGGCATTCCCACCAGATTTTTGAGCTTTGCTGATAGGAGGTTTTTATCATTCAATCAAAAGTTGATATTTATGGAAGGTAGTGGTTATGGAGGGTAGTGCTGACAGCTGAACAAGCTAAAGTTTTATTGTAGAATAACATATGCATTGTACCTTTAAGAAGCATTTCTAAGACCTGAACGTGCATATAAATAGCAAGCATGGGCTAGCTTCAGTGCCATTTTGTGAGTACAGCCAGAGTGTGAACATCTCTGTATGAGACAGATAGTTTGTATACAAGTTAAAGTTATTTAGCTTCATTTCTAATGTGTTTGCACATAGTAAAGCTGCTTGAACAGAACCCACAATGTTCATCTACTTCATCCTGACTAGACGTGCTGTCAGAACCAGGATACCAGAGACTGCTTTTCAGAGCCATGAGGTGCAGAGTTAATGGTGAAGGCAAACTACGTGAACTGAGAGTAAAAAAAGGGCCAGAAATGAGCTAAAGGTAATGAAAACTTGCACAAACAACTTATTTATTAAAAAAGATAAAATGGACCATTACAAGGGCACAAAATGCATTAGTAAGCAAACGAATAGCACAAAAATGTTTATTAACCAAACAAGCATAAAAATCTTATTAATCAGATGAACTGTTTGAAATTAAGACATTTGATAAAACGAGCATTAGAAAAGCACATAAGGGGTTTAGAATTACCTCGGAATTGCCGGGCATATTTAAAGTAAAATAAGCATGTTTAGAGTTAAAATGAGCACAAGTAAATATAATGGGCATGAAAAGAGATTAAATGAGCAAAACGAATATAACAAAGGGCAAAAAGGGCACAATAAGTATAAATAAAGCAAGGTGACTGCATGTTTTTTGGCAAATTACTGTGTTTTGGTATAAACTACTACTTTGCATTGATTGGAGCTCTGAATAGTATAACTAAAGTTATTTGAAGGCTTTCAAAGTGTGTAAAGGTGCTTATAGTGTATGTTTATTACTGTGCATTTATTCTGAAGAGTTTGTTGTATGCAAAGTGCCACTATTTTGTAAAGTCCAGTCAAATACGGCCATTTCAAAAAGTTTTGTGTGCTGGGTGTGTCTATTCACAGAGTGTTTCTTGCACTATGCAGAGTTGTTTAGCAAAGTACAGCCATTTTGTGGAAATTTCAGTGTGCTGTGTAATGTTTATTAACAAATTGCAGTTACTTTGAAATGTTTCTTACTCTGAGCTTCTTCTGCCTAGTTTATTCATACAGTGAAGTTATTTTGAAATGTTTCTTACACAGATAAGAGGTGATTTCTTACAGTGCAGTAATTTCAAGAGTATTCTTGTGCCAAGAGCCTTATTTCGCAAAGTTCAGTTATTCAGAGGATTGTTGTGCTATTGAGCATATTTACAAGTACTGGAATATGTGTGTGTGTGTTCATGCATGCTGGCAAAAGTCTTCACTGAGATGTAGTAATATGGCAGATGGCTTTCGAAAACCACCACCACTTGTATTTGATCAGAATATTGCAGAGAATTGGAGAATATTTAAGCAAGAATATGATATATTCATACAAGCAACTTATACTGATAAAGATGCATGCACCAGGGCATTCATTTTGCTAAACCTAGCAGGGTCAGAGGCCATTGAAAGGAAGCGTTCATTTGTATCTGCACCAGCAGTGTATAAAGGTAAAGGGGAAAATCATATTATTGTACAGGCTGAATTAAGGGAAGATCCCGAGTGTTTGAAGTTCAAATTTAGGGAGATGTGTAACCCCCAGACCAATGTTACATTAGAGAGGCATTTGTTTTATACAAGAGATCAGAAGTAAGGAGAAACTTTTGCAGCTTATATTACTGACCTGAGGAACAAAGCTAAAATGTGTAAGTTTGGTGATTTAAAAGATGAGTTAATAAAGGACAGACTCATGTGTGGTATTAATAGTGCTGCTGTGAGAAAGATTTTGCTTCTTGACAGTGACTTAATGCTGAGCAAAGCTATTGAGATTTGTTAAATCCATGAAATTACAGAAAGGCATACGAATATGCTTGCAAGTGATAAGAACATGGTTTCAGCAGGCTCCAGTATAACTCTCAACCATCCATCTCCAAAGCGAGGAACACTAGCCCTCATAATGCGGAACAAATGGGCAAAATGTGGAACACGTGCTAATGGTTTACTAACAACTTCAACTAGGAAGTTCATATGATGGTTAAAATATGATGGATTTACTTCTAAAAATCTTTTAATGAATTAATATGATTTATTTCTATTTATCATAGATATCAGTTAAAAACTTCCTAATACTAAATGTGTGACAGACCTTTTCAATGTGGAACGTTGGGGAACATGAACTTTTTAAGACCCCCGAATGAGGTATGTTTCTCATAATGAAGTACACTTGAGAGGTATGGGTTCCAAAGCAAATGTAGACAGCATGCAACATGTGGCAGGCAAAAGCAGGCCTAAGCACATGGCAGCTACAGCCAGGGCCGGTGTTAGCATTTTTGGGGCCCCCAGCAGATGTCAAGTTGGGGGCCCCCTAGGCACTGCCAGTCTACATATTACCCTATCGCTGATACCCCTTCCTAAGCAACCTTTTAGTTCATCCTGCAAACTGACTGATCTGTAGCTATAGTGCTCTTAATTACAACAGGCCTGTGTAACCACACAATGTTGGCCCATCTCGCAAATGGACATTTACAGTTACTGGAATTTAGTTGCACCAATGATACATTGCAGGAACGCTATGTATAGGTTTGGACTTAGGTGAAATGGTGCCTTAGGCTTACTGTTTCAGCCACCCAACACACACACACACACACACACACACACACACACACACACACACACACACACACACACACACACACACACACCCTCCAGTCTTCCCCCGATTCCCCCCCACCCCACCATCTTGGGCTTCCCATGCTATGCACTTTACTTTCTTCTTCCATTTCTCAAATTTTGCTTTATTCTTTAGCTTTTTCAAGAAGCTGTATCTTCCTATATGCTCTGACATGCATTTAAAAGTTTTGTTTTCTTTTACATAACCTTTTCATCCAATGATGGCTTGAACAGAAATTTTGATTAAGGAAAGAAATCGTGTTGCTGTTCAGCTTCAGTTTTCCTTGCATCCTTTCAACACACCTTTCATGACCATGCTAGTGCAGTAATAATCATTTAGGAAATAACTCAAATAAGACAGGGCCCAAGAGGCCATAGGGTTGTACATGTTCTGAAATACATTTAGAGCACTTTCCCAACTTTTTAATCGAGGTTGTACTAAAGACTTACTGTTCAAAGATGACAAAATAGTAACTCACGATAAACTAACAAGTCAGTTGTTGTCTGGATACACAGGTCCTGTCTTGGAACTGCCTTCCTCCCTAACCCCCCAAAAAAGACTGCTTATGCATCCCTCTGGTGTTAGACTGGGTTGAAAGCAGAGATTCAAATTTCTACAGTCATGTATTTCAAGTGAATGCTGACATACTTATACATAGCATGCCTCCTTGTTCCTCAACCCAAACTGTCAAAGGCAGCTACCTGCACACATGCTTGAAGTGTGATTGTGAGGAAAGTGAAAAAAAAATAACTTTGTTGCTCCTAGACAGTACACTACCCCTGAACAAACTATAGTAACTTTCTTTCTACACCTCTGAGGTCTGTTAGAAAAGTAAAAGAAAAGAATGACACACTGTCCTCAGCCCAAACACAAGCTATAATAACCTCATGTGGATACCTCTAAGGTTTGACTGTGATGACAATTAAAGAAGTAATAACCACACAGTCCACCCTTCGAGCGCATGCGCGCACACACACACACACACACACACACACACACACACACACACACAAAGCATACAGCAGTTTTCTGTACACACACATCTGAGGAGAGCTGGTTTTAGAATGGGTGCAGCTGAGAGGAGAGGCCATTATCAGATTTATCCTAACGGGGTCATATCAAACCCCTGTTCAGGTTAAAGTGCATAATCAGAAAATTAATAAATTTTTCCTACTCATTTTCCCAACCTAACAACAGCCTTTGTGGGGCCCCCCACACAGTCAAGGATGATTAAGCAAGCCCCATGTTTCCATTTATACAGTCTGGGGAGTGGAAGCTCACAGAGTTTTAGAAGATATATTTTATTCATTACTTTTGAAATATATTTACTTATTAACTACATTTTTAACTGATACACAGACGAATGTTTTGTTCTGGCATTACTGGGTGTGTATACAGATAAAAATCACTGACATTTTTTACACACAAACACGCATGCACACACATACGCATGCACACACATATGCATGCACGCATACACACACACGCATGCACACACACATGCATACACACACACACACACACACACACACACACACACACACACACACACACACACACACACATATGCATGTCATAGCAATACTAGTTTTGTACTTATTTCAGCAAATAGCAATACACTGTGCAACACTGGTATTGTCACACCAGATCAGTGACTACCGTTTAGCATTCGTCAAGCAGCAGTGGGGTAAGTCATTTTTATTTACCTTCCCTGCTTTTTCTCATAGTTTTGCTCTATCTCTTGTAAAATGTTTGATTTGCTTGTAAATCATTCAGGATTACAGACAGTTGATGAATCCAGACATCAGAGTTTTATACTTATTTGTCCAAAAAATGAAAGCTGATGAAAAATCTGTTATACTATTAATTTTTAATTGAATTAGTGTAATATTTTGAACATGTTCATGATTTTGGGCCTTTATTCTGCTATTATTATACCGTGTACTGCGGTGGTGGTGATGCGGTAGTGTTGTCCACCCACAGTTAGATGTTGCAGATTCGATTCTCAGTTAGAGCATCTTCTGTGTGGCGACATGCGTGAATGGGCGTTCCTTCATTGAAGGTTGTGCGTTAGGCCCAGCAAGCCAGCACGTAAAAATCTAGTGCTAATCATTAGCGGGCCGAAGTTCCGTTGTGGCGACCCCTAACCGGGAAAAGCCGAAAGACACAAATTCTGCTATTATAGGTATTGCAATGAATTCTTCTTCAAAGAAGTTGAAAGTTGCAGTAGCTGGTGTTCTTATAGGTTCATAGGTTCATAGGTTTATACTAGGCTATCTGCCCTAAGGCATTTATAAGCCTAGCCCAAATTATTGTGGCTTACGCCACCCCTTATATGAAAAAATACTGTGCCCATTAGTTTGTTGTGCCTCTGTCCAGCAGTGACACAGAGTTGATTCCTGGGGTAAACCTACGATCTCCCATCCACAGGTCTAGATTTCTCTTGAACAGAGTCAGCGAGGTGCTCTGCCTCACATGGACCGGGATTTTATTCCACAGCATAGGGAGTCTCTGAGTGATAAATCTATCCCTCCAGCACGTCCTATTTATATCCGTGCTAAGGTTTAAGTCGCTTGCTCTAGTGGTTTTGGTGGATTTGGATTTTTGAGGTGGAGCATGTCCATTAATTCCGGGTTGGACATGGCCTTGTATGTCAGGCACATGTCACCTCTGAGCAGACGGTATGCGACTGAATAGAGCTGAAGTTTCTTCAATCTGGCAGCATATGACAGATTTTGGAGTCCCTTTATCCTTTTGGTGAGGAACTTTTGGGGTCTCTCCAATTGCTGCAGATGTCGGGTGAGATACATCCCGAATGGGGCATTGTACTCGATCATTGGTCTGATAAGTGAAGAGTACAGGGGAACAATGACCTCACTAGATCTGGATGTGAATCCCTTCATGATCAGGTGGGCAATGTAGAAGGTCTTTCTAACCACTTTAGCAATGTGAGTGTCAAAAGAAAGGCCACTGTCAACCTGGGTCCCCAGGTCCCTGATAACCTCTTCTGTGCTTAGTGGATTGCCACCTATATGGTAGCTTGGGGTTACCTTGTTTTTCCCGAAGGGTATGACTATACATTTTTGGCGTTTAACTTCAGGCCATGGCTCTGGCACCAGCTATCTGTTTCCGTGAGTCCCTTCTGAAGGATATCCGTGTCCGATGCACTTTCCACTATGGCGCCCAGTTTGCAGTCGTCTGCAAACTTTGTCAGCCAAAGTCCTCCCATGTTGGCCTGTACTTCTGAGAAGTAGATGCCAAACAATAGGGGCCAAGGACCGAGCCCTGTGGGACACCACTTGTGACCGGCTTGGAGTCTGACACAGCGCCAGCAACTCTAACCCTGTGGGTTCTGTCCTTAAGCCAGTTTGCAACCCATCTTGTGACATATGGGTTTACATTTAAGCTGGTAAGTTTTTCTACAATACCCGAGTGGGGTATTGTGTCGAAAGCCTTTGCAAGGTCAAGGTAGGCTGTATGGACTGCCTTTCCTCATCAATGGCCTTGGTGACTGTTTCAAGAAGTCAACCAAGTTCAAAAGGCATGATCTTCCCTTGACAAAGCCAAACTGGGTCGGGTCCAATGTCTGCAAGTCCCCTATATCTTTGTTTATGAGCTCCATTATGATCCTCTCCATAGCTTTGCAGACTAGACTTGTTAAGCTTATGGGGCGGTAATTACCAGGGTCCGTAGAGGCACCGCCTTTGTGGAGTGGGACCACAGTTGCCGTACGCCACTCCTTGGGCACGTATCCTGTGGTAAGGCTAAGATTAAACAGCTGCCTTATGTGCGGGTTTAATTCCTCATTTAGCTCGTGTAGCACACAGCCGGGGACACCATCCGGTCCCATTGATGCTGTGTTTTTAGCTTTAGAGAGAGCAGCTTTCACCTGCGCATTTGAGATGTCCGGGAGGCTACACTCGGCTGGGATAGTTATCTCTCCTTTAGGGGAGGGGGGTGAAGTTTGCACTGAACCTGTCTGCCAGTATGTTGGCAATGTCTGTGGGTTCAGTGATTTTTGTATCATTTTGGACTAATTCTGAGCATATCTGGGAGTTTCCACCCAGGTTCCTAACATAGCTGAAAAAGGCCTTATGATTGTCCTTTGAATCCATGGCAATTTTTCTCTCAAAATTGGCCTTAGTTGATTTTATGAGTGCTCGTATTTTTTTACTAATAATGATCAGGGGTGACTTCCCTTTTATGGATTTTGTTCTATCATGTAATAGCTTTCTCCTCTTATTGTAAAGTTTGTTAATGGCTGGGGTCCACCAGACTGGACGTTTGCCCTTTGTGGAAAGAGTCTTGGTTTTATTTGGGATTGCCTGATCCATGCAGTCCTGGAGGTGTTCATAGAAGGCATTTGTAAGGGCTTCCGCAGCTTGGGTTGTGGTTTCCTCTGGCTCAGGGGCCTTGAAGGATACCACACCAGTCTTGAGTAGTGTGAAGTTTGCTTTAGAGAAGTTCTTCACTATGGTCTTTTTTGCTTGGGGTGGGGGCGGGATGTGGATTTCCAGTGAGATTAATTTATGATCAGATCTCACCAATGAGGGATATACTTCCGGTGTGGAGCATTTTGTCCCCATGTTTGTGACAATGAGATCTAGTATATTTTCTCCTCTTGTGGGAACAGTGACTAGCTGTTCCATGGCATTTGAATTTATGAACTCCAGGAACCGTTGGGCTAGAAAGTTAGGGCTTGAGTAATGTTCCCAGTCTATATTCGGGTAGTTGAAGTCACCCAATATGATGGTGTTTGGAGATACATTTATACCCTCCAGTGTCTTCAGGAAGGCTGTGTGGGGTTCCTGAGTTTGAGAGGGTGGCCTGTAGCATGCTACAATTTGTAGAGCAGTTTTGCCTATGGTTAGTTGCACCTGGATGGTTTCAAGCTTAGATGCGTTGCCACCAACCTGGAGGTGTGAGTATCCTTTATGAATATGGATACACCCCCTCCTTTTGTGGTGTGGTCCGGGTTTTGGGGCCGGAACGCATGATATGAGGTAAAACCTAATAGTGCCGGGGTGCTCTCAGGAGCCTTGAACCAGGTTTCAGTTACAGCACAGACATCGATGTTCTCCATACTGAGAAGGGCCTCGAGTGCGTGCATTTTGAGATTTAGACTTCTGGCATTGAGCAGCATTACCCTCAGTTTCTTCCCATTTTTGTTTTCTAGGGTGGTAGGTTTAGAATTTGAGCCTTGCCTAAAAAGGCACTATGGGGTGGCAAGAGCCTTAGCCAATATCCGGAATCCCAGGGGTGACAGGTGCAAGCCGTCCCTTGCGAAGCAGCGTGGCTTGTCAAGCATGTCATCCCAGGCAGACAGACACTGGATCCCCTTTGAATGACACCAGACATTAAGCCAATTGTTAAAGCTGATCATCTTGTCTCTATATTGTGGCATCATTCTTGGTGAAGGAAGGATACTGCTCAGGGTTAGGGTCATACCTGCCTGGGCTACATAATCAGAGAGCTCCTCTATGTCTCTTTTCATGTAGTCCAGGGAGGTACGTCTCAGGTCGTTCACACCAGCATGGACAATGACTGTGTCATATTTGTACTTGCCATGGAGTGACCCGAGTGCTTGTGTTATGAGGCGGATTCTAGCGCCCGATAGGCAGCTTACTGTGACCCTCTCTTTGTTCAGCCTGGTGAGTGGGACGTCAGTGTGTCTGACTATGGAGTCACCTATGACAAGTACGTTTGGTGTTGTATTTGGCCTTAAGGGCTGTGACTGCTTTGCACACTGCTTTTGTGGTTTATGTGTTGCTTGTGGGGTGTCTTGAGGTAGCAGTTGTTTGGGTGTCTGCTTTGGAGGCCTCTGCTGTTTAGGTAAATTTTTACTCAGAGCCTCCGAGTATGTCTTTGTGTGTTTATGTGTTTGATTCAGTGGAGTGGTAGCATTATGTGAGGCTGGTTTTGTGGTGTGTGTAGTTGCCTTCTCCTCCTGTCTGGTCTTGCCAGTCCTGAGTTGAGAGAGCTCAGCCTCCAGTTTGGCTAAATAGCTGCATCTCTCGCAAGTATTTGTGTTATGTGGGAGGAGGAGAGGGTTGTCTGTGTACATGAGGCAGTTATAACATTGCCTCAAGATTCCCAGATTCACCAGCTGGACCGGAGAGGAGATTGACAACTGACCTTTGGACATGCTAGAATAATATTGGGAAATCCTTAATTGAAAACAAGGGCCAGTGGGGAGTGAGGGTGTAGTGCTTTTAATTTTTAGTGCTGACTTATATAATTGCTTTAGTGAGCAAGTGCCAGGTAACTTGAGTGCAATGTGTTACAAGTAACTAAATGCAAAAACGACAAACAGTAACTTTCTTTCAAGTGAAACAAGGAAATAAGTACAGTAAGCAATGCAGATATCACTAGTGATCCACAGAAGCGCTGAGAAGTTGCGTATTAGGTGGAATTAGCTTCCAGGGAAATAACAAGCAAACAAACAACAAGCATATAAACAAAGCTAGATTCAGTAGGCCTGGATCTAGTCTATGCTAGAGCAAACAAGGTGAACCAATTTCAGTAAGATACAGTTCAAATATTCAGGCACTATAAACCTTTAACCAGAAAATTCCCAGCTCAGAAGAGCAGAGTCCAGCCTCTTCTCCCACAAGAGTGCAGACCACGAACCTTCTTAATGTAAAATAACTGGCCTGAAGCCCAAGTGCCTAAACCAGAACTAATACACTTGGACACTGGGCTCTCAATCAGCAGTTCCCAACTTAGAAGGATGAAAGCTACCTGTCCTGCCACCACAGTGCTTGCCACAAACCTTCCTAATGTAAAACAACTGTTCTGAAGCCCAAGTGCTTAATCCAAAAGACTTGAATGATAGCTACACTTTAATCAAGTTACAACCAAGCAGTAATAAATACCATTGAATACTTTAGAGAATGTCTGGATTAGTGCTCAAGTTACACAAACAAAGCTAGATCCAGCAGGCCCGAATCCAGTCTATGCCACAGCAAACAAGGCGCACCAACTTCAGTAAGGAACAGTTCAGATATGCATGCACTATAAGCCTTTAACCAGAAATTCCCAGCTCAGAAGGGCAGAGTCCAGCCTCAAAACTCTCTGAAAAAGAAAACCATCCCTGAAGATCATAAACATCAGATTTCTTAAAATCCAAGGTTTGCACTGATCTGAGTCACTCTGGACTGCTAATCTCTCTAGTGCTTACCTTTCTTATGTTCATTATCAGATTTTTCCTAATGGGGTCATATCACAGACCTGTTCACGTTAAAGAGCATAATCAGGATATATTTTTTCTCCTCATTTTTCCTCAGCTAGCAACAGCTTTTTTGGGGGCACCCTACACACAGTCAAGGATGACTAAGGGGACCCCCTTGCAACCACAGGTCTTGCAAGTACCTAAAGTTGACTCGGTTATTAGTTTTACTGGAGTGAATGCCCATTAGCAGTGTTTAACTAAGGAAGGGGCACTATGTCAGTGGTAAAATAATGAATGGAATTGTGAAGCTTGTTGCTTAATAAAATACTATTACTATAACCAGAGATTTCTTGGAATTTTAAAGGAGATATAAATGCAGTTTATTACCCATCTGGCTTATTAAGTACACAAAATTGTTGTTCTATCTTTTGTTGGTTTGACAGACCTGTTGCAAAATATCTGGTAAAGCAACCTCCTGTGGTTGGGGGCCCCCCAGGAACAGGGGGCCCCCAGCGACCGCAGGGTTTGTTGGTGCCTAAAGCCGGCTATGGCTACAGCCCTTGTGGGTTTTCCTGGGAGGCTGTGCAATCTTCCAGCAAGTTCTAAGACTAGTTCAGTTAAAGGAGCATGCTCAGTGCAGTACAAGGGTGAATCAACAAAACCCAAGTCAAGCTTTATTGTTAACTGTTGCAATTGTGGTGCCAACCATGAGTCTAAAAGAGAAAAGTGCTTAGCATTTGGTCAGCAATGCCATAAATGTAAGAAATTGAACCATTTTCAAAAATGTTGTAAATTAAGTAAGCCTCATACGTTATAAAATGGTCATTCAAAAAAGCAAATTGATCAAGTAGAACTGCAAAAGTCTGCTTTCTATTTAGATGGTGTGTAAGTAGCTGGTGAAAGAATTGATGCAGTAGCTCTAATGGCAAAGAATGAATTATTTTGTACTGTCTGGATCAATGGTAAACCCACTGAGCTCAAAGTAGATACTGGTTCAATGTGTAATGTTATGTCTGCAGATACCTTTGCTAAAGTGAGAGCTGGTGAACAACTAAATATGTCCAGTTGTGTGAAACTTATTGCTTATGGAGGTGAAGAAATTCAAACTGAAGGCTCAGTAGTGCTTTCATGTTATATGACCAAAAACTGTTATAGCTTATTATTTTATGTAGTCCGAAGACCTGTGCTGTCGTTATTGGGTCTCGGAGACAGTTTGAGAATGAATCTGCTTAATTTTACCTAAGAAGTTCATCAAATAAGCACATGTCCCAATTCCAGTTTCACTAACACTATTTTTCAGAGTGTGCTGATGTTTTCAATGACAGGTTGGGCAAACTTCCAGTTGTGTATTCTATGAAGTTAGACTCAGAGATCAGTCCAGTGTTCAGACCAGCAAGAAAAGTTCTGATAACCATGCAGCATAAAGTCAAAGCCCAGCTGGACAAAATGATGCAGCAAGGTGTAATTTGTCAAGTTACAGAATCTACCGAATAGGTGTTGTCCATGGTAGCAGCCCACAAAAAAGGCTAAGAAGAAATCAGAATATGCATTGACCCAAGAGATTTGAACAAAGCATTAAAAAGACTTTATCATCCTATGTGTACAGTCGAGGAAGTTGCAGCTCTAATACCAAATGCCACTGTTTTTTTCTGTCTTAGATGCAAAAAGTTAATTTTGGCAAGTGATGCTTGATCGCAAATCTTCATTACTGAATATATTCAGTACCCCATTTGGAAGATACAGATTTTCTCAGGATGTCACTTGGAATAAATTCTGCAAGTGAAGTCTTCCAGCGTGCAATGGAGCTACATTTTTCAGGTTATCCTTGTGCCATAATAGTATATGATTTGTTAGTCAGAGGCAATGGTGAAGCAGAACATGACAGAAATCTTAAGAGTTCTATACAGAGCACATGAAGTGAACTTGAAGCTCAACCTTCTAAAGTGCAAATTCAGACCACCAGAAGTTACATATGTAGGTCATATTTACTAGCATTGGCTTGAGACCAGACCCATCCAAGCAAGCAGCCATTCTTGAGATGTTAGCACCAGATAATGTACAGGCAACAATGTTTTCTTGGTATGGTTAACTATTTAGGCAAGTTTATACCAGACTTCAGTGAGTTGACAGTGCCTGTGAGAGAGCTAACATGTAAGAATGTTACATGGTCATGGTTAGAATATCATCAGAAAGCATTTGAAGACCTTAAGCAGAAAATTATTACTCCACCTGCATTAAGATACTATGATGTCAACAAACCAATAACTCTTTCCTACGATGCTTCATGATTTGGTCTAGGTGCAGTCCTTCTTCAAGAGGGCAGACCAGTAGCTTATGCATCTAGAACACTTACCGAAACTGAAATATAATATGCTCAGATTGAGAAAGGACTTTTGGCTATAGTGTTTGCATGTTCCAAGTTTCATGATTATATCTATGGTCGAGATATTCCGACTGAAACTGATCATCAACCTCTGGTTACTATTTTAAGGAAGCCCATGCATTCAGCTCCAGCAAGATTACAAAGAATGATGCTTAAATTGCAAATGTACAACTTCAAAATGGTCTATACAAAAGGCAAACTTCTTTTTCTGACTCATATCTTATCCAGATCACCTAGAAATACAACAGAACAGCTTGATGCAAAGAATTTTGACTTTGATGTAATGGAAGTGCATACTTTTTCTACCACAAGACTTGATGAGCTAATAGCACACACAAAGATTGATCCAGTTTTGCAAAAGCTGAACCACTGCATCAATGATGGATGGCTGTCAAAGCAATCTAGTGTACAACCAGAAGTACAACCCTACTTTCCTTACAGAGATGAGATATTGATGGAAGATGGCATTATTTTCAAGGTCCTAAAATTGTGGTTCCTGCTTCCTTACAACATGAATACAATTAGATTTTGCATCGTGGTCACCCAGGTTCCAAAGCTACCAAAAGAAGGGCGAGAATTCTAGTATTTTGGACTTCTCTAGTAAAAAACATTGATAAAGTACTTTTTTCTTGTTCAGTATGCAATAGTACTAAACCACATGTAGAGAAAAAAACACTTCAGCTAAGTCAAGTTCTTGAACTACCTTGGTCAACAGTAGCCAATGACATATTCGAGTGGGACAATCACCATTTCTTAGTACTGGTACTACCTAACCTAACTTCCACTACTGTTATTACTAAGTTGAAACATAATTTCTCAGTCTATGGAAGTCTACAAAAGCTTATCACTGACAATGGTACTCAATTTACCAGTCAGTTGTTTCAGAAATTTGCAAGAGAATGGGACTTTATACATGTCCACTTTTAAGACTGTTCCATTCCTATCTGTCTTCTACTTGGGAATGCTCCTGCTGTCACCCTTCCTAACCTCCACCTAATTACCCCCACTTCCCCCCAACCTTTCGCTCTCAAAATTCTACCTAACACTAACCATGATTTTTTCCTCTACACCCTTTTATACCTTATATAATGTAGGCATTAGCATGCCATACAAAACAGAATGCTTATCATCTCAGGTTGGTTCAGAATCTATTATTATTGCATACTACAAAAATCCATTGCTACTACTATCACTACATCAGTATGATTTTATTAATTTTTAAGTTGTGTAATAGCATGTATTAACTTCTGTTGATTTTGCATTTGTAATATTTTATATTAATTCTGTATTGATTCCTGTTGATTTTTCTTTTATATGTATGTACATGGAGCTCTTCTCCTTCGGCCTCCATTGAAAAAGGGCTCATCTCAGCCCTATGGACTTTCCCTGTTAACAAAAATAAAAATAAATAAATGTTACTAGTAGTCCAGAATATCCACAGTCAAATGGACTAACTGAACATGCAGTACAGTGTGCAAAGCAATTACTTGAGAAGTCAAAGTGTGACAATACCAATGTCTTTTTGAATTTACTCATTTTCAGAAACCTACCCCGTGATGATATACTTGGCTCACCTGCTCGGAAACTTCTATCCAGGCAAACCAGAACAACATTGCATATTAGTTCCAGTTTGTTGAGGCCTAAAGCTAAAAACAACAAAGCAATCAAAGCCCAGTTATTTAGAAAGCGTTCTTTCCAGAAGTCCAGTTACGACACATCAAGCAGATTTCTTTGCCCGTTGAAAAAAGAAGTCAGTGAGGATACAAACGGTGAAAGGTTTTGACTAGATCGGTCAAGTAACAAGTATATGTGCAGAGCTGAGATCCTATTTTGTGAAATCTAAGAGTGTGGAGTACAGGAGAAATCATAGATCTCTTCTTCCTGTATAAGAACTGTTGCTTAACCTAATTCCAATTTCTGTATCACACTGTTTGGTCATATTTCTAGACTCAGTGTGAAATACATAGAAACTTGGACATAGTTGAACATATGTATCTAGTTCTGTATAATTACATGACGAAAATCATTTTGTATCAATTGCATGTTAGTCAATGTCGTCAATATTGCATGACTCATTTCTCAAAGAGGGAGGATGTAGAATAACATGTATGTTGTACCTTTAAGAAGCATTTCTAAGACCTAAACGTGCATATAAATAGCAAGCACGTGTTGGCTTCAGTGCCATTTTGTAAGCACAGCCAGAGTGTGAACATCTATGTATGAGATAGGTAGTATGTATATAAGTTAACATTTAACTTAATTTCTAATGTGTTTGTACATAATAAAGCTGCTTGAACAGAACCCACAATGTTTGTCTACTTCATTCTGACTAGACAAATGACATTTATGTCTTATTATATCTCTACTAAACATACTGTATAAACAACCATCATATGTTACTACCTGCTATACTTTTAATTGTATATCTAAATCTCTATGTTTATGTAAATATCTTATGCAGTCATATCTTATTGTCTGCTATATTTTTATAACTGAATGTGTAAATATCTTATGTGTAGTATGTTAGCAATTGTTCTGGAGAGTTTCTCTCCGGGCCTCCACTGAAAACAGACAGCTCTGTCCAGTCGGATCTCCCCGGTAAACAAATATGATAAAATAAATAAAATAGACTGAGTAGGTGGGTATATGTCAGGTAGTGAGGAAGTTCAAGCCAGTTTAGTAGTTTGCAGAACAGTGTTAGGTTTGATGGGTTTCGACAGTGCAAATTTACTATTTTATTATAGCTTTATTTAGTTTGCTCTTCATCTTACCACACATGGGTCAATTTTTAAATCATTTAGCCTTTGTATGATAACCAACATGTGGAATAGTGTTGCAGTCCTTGGCCAGATCAAGATATACTGTGTGTATTATGTGGCCACCATCTACAGACTCTGTAACCATTTTGAAGAAATTTACGAGATTAAATAGGCAGGACATGGGATTCAGTAAACTCCATGTAGGCTTTGCGTGAAGCCTACACAGAGTTTACATGTGTGCTTGGTGAACAGTAGCACTAATTACATATTTGTGCTGTGCACATGTTTAAACGTAAATAAGTGTGGTTTCGTGGTTGGCAATAGTGTGATGCTGGCCAGGAAACCGTGTAGAGCAGCACAGATAGCAATCCTGTTTACATTGCAAAACAAAAAAGTAATTAGAACCACGAGGAGGGATAAAACAGCAGTTGTTTGTTCAAAAAGTATAAACTCCACAAGTTACTTGAAAAGTTTCTTTTGTGAAAAGTAAGAGGTTTATTCCAAAAGTTTAAAATCCACAACGTACTTAAAGAGTCATGTTCCAAGTACAAAGAACACTTTCATCTAGATAGGCTTCTTCAGGCAAAAATCTGAACAACTCATTGTGTTTAGCTTATATAATCAAGATGCGGTCACATGATCACATCACAAGTTAAAAGTACTCACATGATCACATCACAAGTTAAAAACTGTAGTCACATGATAAGATTAAAATATAAAAGGTATATAAAATTATGTGTAAAAATATATTTATAAGTAACAATGAACAGTTAGAGATAAAAGACAAAAAAAGGAAAAATATGTGATAATACTACTACTTATATACTGCGGTGGTGGTGCTGCAGTAGTGTTGTCGCCTCACAGTAAGACATCCTGTTCGATTCTCAGCTAAAGCGTATACTATGTGGAGACATGCATGAATGGGCGTACCTTCGTTGAAGGTTGTGTGTCAGGGCTGGCAACTCGGAACGTAAAAATCTACTGCCAATCATTAGCGGACCGGAGTTCCGCTGTGGCGACCCCTAACTGGGAAAAGCTGAAAGACACAACTACTACTTATAAAATTTTGATTTTTAAAACATATAATATGAAAACATACAAAACGTTCAGTGCATTTGAGTATGTAGATATTTCAAATGGGGCTTGATGGTAACCATGTAATTCAAGCCATGGGTAATGCATTCTTTAAATGTAAAAATCCATTGCAGTTCTATCCTCTGTGTATGCAATTTTAAGTCACCCCATCTGAGCGGTATATGTATAACTTGCAAAATAGCAAATTTAAAGGTATGAGTTAGATCTGTATTAAAAGTATGTTTGTATAAGGCATTTGTCTGAGCACTTCTCCTGATGTCTGACATGTGTTGACCTATTCCCTCTTTTAGTTTTCTATTTGTCTTGCCTATATAATATACTTCACACTTGGTACAATTTGCTATGTATATTAAGTGTTATGTGTTACAGTTGCCAAATGCTCTTAGTTCAAAAAATCGAAGCAGTGTCTTTAATGGGATGTCTAACAAACCTGTCAGTATTAATATATCTGCAGAAAGTACATTCATTACATTTGTGCATTCCTTGCTTATTAATGTAAAAATATGATGTATTTTTGGTTGCTTTTTATATCAAAAATGTTTTTTAAGTTACTAGCTCTTTTATAACTAAACTTTGGTGAACCAGATATAATATTCCTTAGCTCAGGATTTCAGTTAAAATAGACCAGTTTTTTAATAATGTTTTTATGACTGGTGTACTTCTATCATGTGTAAAGAATATATCTTAGTTTGATATGATTATGACTAGTGAATGATCTTGCACCTCTGTTAGTGGTTAGCAAATGTGTGTGTTCTGTGGATCTCTTGTTAATAATGTCTTGTTTAATTGTTTTAACTTGTTAAGTGTAACCTCTCTGTATAAATTCTAAAGCAGTCATTTCAAGTTGCTTTTCCATTAATGTGTCATTTGTATTTAGTTGAGCTATCCTGACAAGTTAATTTTTAACAATGTTTGAATAGATATGTGGTGGATGTAAACTGGTTCTATGCAGATATGTATTTTCCTGGATAGTTTTCTATACATGGTAGTGTCTATATCACCAGTATGAGCTTTATTTAAGGTTTTGTCAAGGAAATTAATTGTATGAAAGGATACTTCACATTTAAATCTTAAAAATGCAGTAATTATAGAGATGTATGACTCAAATTTCCTATTTTTTTCTAATGTACCTTCCCACAATAAAAAAGGTCATCCACAAACCTTTTACAAAATTTTTACATATCTGAAATAGGGTCAGAATTATCTTCATTGATTAGGTGTGGTTTCTCCCACTGATATATTGTAATATTGGCATAGGTGCTGGCGACTGGGGTACCCATCACCCCACCTCTTGCCTGCTTATAAAATTTCTTTTGATCCAAACTGGACTCATGCTACAATAAAATCACAAAATTTGTAACCAGCGCAAAATACTCCTCACACCCTGTGTTTCACTCCAATGTCTAAACTGGTTAAAATGTTCCTAACATCTAACATACCTGCAACTATGCAAAACTATGGAATGCTCTCCCTCCTTCAATTAGGTCTACTAGCAATCCTGAATATTTTAAGACTTTGCTGAAACAACACCTGTTCTCCCATTGGCTATGTACATGTACCAGCACTGATTATATAAAAAAAACAATATTCCTAGCCTTCATACTTTTCCTCCCCATTTCACTAATGGCTCAGACTTCTCATATATACATTCACTGCTTCCAACATGCTAAGTCTAACATGTGCCACCCAGCCACACATAATCTACTATAACAGTTTTCTACCATATTTCCTATTGAATCTTGATGCCTATATAACAACAGCCCTAAGGCTATACTTTACTCTCAGAGTGTTTAATCTGCTGCTGTCCATCTTTCCCTCTTTACTGCAAAACTGCAATACTGCATTGTTCACACATTTGCTATTATCCCATGTCATCAATTGTATTCATGTTTGGCTTGCATACTTAAAAAATCTAACATCTGTATAACTAGTATTATCTATTTTATTGTATCGCCTATTCTATAAAGTAGTGTTCTGTACCATTGCTGCTTGATGTCTGTATTTTGATTCTGTTGTTTTATGATGATGATTGTTTTTGGAGCTTTTCTCCCCAGGCCTGTACTGAAAACAGGCTCACCCTGGCCCAGTAGACCTCCTGGTAAACAGACGCAAATAAATATGTAAATAAATAAATCTTGTTGGAAATAACTGTAAACAATGAATCTACATCTAATATCACAAGGAAACAGTCTTTTGCTGAGTGTAACTTGTCATTCTGATACATGAAAAATGAAATAATAGTACCTGTTATGTGTAGATATTTCTTAAGTTGGTTATCAAGGTAGCTTGATAAGGGTGCTGTGGCCCACCCTCTTGCTGACACTCTTGGTCTACGTGGGGGAGATACAAGAGATTTATGTACTTTGGGTATGCCATATATAGCAGGTACAATAGAACTATCAATTCTAAAGTACTGGTATAATTCTTCTCCAATACATTTGTCCATAAGCATATTTTCTAGTTTTTTTTTTTTTTTTGAGATCTGCTTAGTTAACTGATTCACCAATTGTTTATGTATTTACTAATAATCCGAGGTAGCTAGCATGGAAAGCATTTGATTGTTGTAGTAGTCAAAGTTCATAACTACAGCAACCCCACCTTTGTCTGCTGGTTTTTACGACTATCTCTAAATCTGTAATAAGATTTTTGACTGTCTGTATCTCTGATGCAGTCAAGTTAACATATTTATTTTGCTTCTCACTGTAAAAATGTTTGTATAGTTCTTTTTCTACTGATTTTTCAAAGGCAAAAACAAGCACATTATTAGGTGATATAAAGGTACTTGAACTGTGAGGTACATCCAGTGGAGCATTGTTCTCTTTGAACAGAATCTTAAGGTTAAGAGAACATGTAAAGTATTTAAGTTCTAGTAACATCTGAGTAATATCCATTTGAGTGGAGGGTACAAATGTTAAACCTTTAGACAGAATTGACAGTTCATCTGAATTCAAGGTATAAGAAGATACATTTATTACAGTTGATTCTTTGTGCATTGGGATTTCACTTGGCTCCTGGTTATGGGTCTGTTGTTGTTCCTTCTCTTGTTGTTCATATTGTTCCTTCTCTGTCGAGGTTACAACATGGGGAGGGGGTCTGTTGCCAGAAGTGTAAAATCCAAGGGATCCAGAATAGCAACATTGTCAGCATCTACTACAGGTTCATAGGTTCATACTAGGCTATCTGCCCTAGGGCATTTATAAGCTTAGCCAGAGTGTGTGTGGCTTTCACCACCCCTTAGGATGAGAATACTATACCCATTAGTTTGCTGTGCCTCTGTCCAGCAGTGACACAGAGATGATTCCCAGGGTAAACCTACGATCTCCCATCCACTCGTCAAGATTTCTCTTGAAAAGAGTCAGTGAGGGGCTCTGCCTCACATGGACTGGGATTCTGTTCCATAGTGTAGGGAGTCTCTGGGTGATGAATCTGTCCCTCCAGCACGTCCTATTTATATCCGTGTTGAGGTTTAAGTCTCTTGCTCTCGTGGCTCTGGTGGATTTGGATTTTTGAGGTGGAGCATGTCCATTAATTCTGGGTTGGACATGGCCTTGTATGTCAGGCACAGATCACCTCTGAGCAGACGGTATGCGACTGAATAGAGCTGGAGTTTCTTCAGTCGGGCAGCGTATGACATATGTTTGAGCCCCTTTATCCTTTTGGTGAGGAACTTTTGGGGTCTTTCTAACTGCTGCAGGTGTCGGGTAAGGTACATTCTGAATGGGGCGTTGTACTCAATCATTGGTCTGATAAGTGAAGAGTACAGGGGTACAATGACCTCTCCTGATCTGGATGTGAATCCCTTCATGATCAGGTGGGCAATGTAGAAGGTCTTCCTAACCACTTTGGCAATGTGAGGGTCAAAAGAGAGGTTACTGTCAACTTGGGTCCCCAGGTCCCTGATAACTTCTTCCGTGTTTAATGGATTACCACCTATGTGGTAATTAGGGGTTACCTTGTTTTTCCCAAGGGTATGACTATACATTTTTGGCATTTAGCTTAAGGCCATGGCTCTGGCACCAGTTATCCATTTCTATGAGACCTCTCTGGAGGATGTCTGTGTCTGATGGAGTGTCAATTATGGTGCCCAGTTTGCAGTCATCTGCAAATTTTGTCAGCCACAATCCCCCTATGTTTGCCTGCACTTCAGAAAAATAAATGCCGAACAAGAGGGGGCGCAGGACTGAGCCCTGTGGGACACCGCTCATGACCGGCTTAGAGTCTGACATGGCACCAGCAACTCTAACCCTGTGGGTTCTGTCCTTGAGCCAGTTTGCAACCCATCTTGTGACATATGGGTTTACATCTAAGCTGATGAGCTTTTCTATGATGCCCGAGTGGGGTATTGTGTCGAACGCTTTTGCTAGGTCAAGGTAGGCTGTGTGAACTGCCTTACCCTCATCAATGGCCTTAGTGACTGTTTGAAAAAGTCGACCAAGTTCAAGAGGCAGGATCTGCCCTTGACAAAGCCAAATTGGGTAGGATCCAGTGTCTGTAGGTCCCCAATGTCTTTATTTATGAGTTCCATTATGATCCTCTCCATAGCCTTGCAAACAAGGCTCGTCAAGCTTATGGGGCGGTAATTTCCAGGGTCCGTAGAAGCACCGCCTTTGTGGAGTGGGACCACAGTTGCCGTACGCCATTCTTTGGGTACGTATCCTGTAGTAAGGCTAAGATTAAACAGCAGCCTTATGTGTGGGTTTAGTTCCTCATTGAGTTCGTGTAGCACACAGCTGGGGACACCGTCCGGTCCCATTGATGCTGTGTTTTTTGCTTTAGAGAGAGCAGCTCTCACCTGGGCATCTGAGATGTTTGGGAGGCTAGACTCTGGTGGGATAGATATTTCTCCTTTGGGGAGGGAGAAATTTGCACTGAACCTGTCTGCCAGTATGTTGGCAATGTCTGTGGGTTCAGTGATTTTTGTATCATTTTGGACTAATTCTGAGCATATCTGGGAGTTTCCACCCAGGTTTCTAACATAGCTAACGAAGGCCTTATGGTTGTCTTTTGTGTCTTTAGCGATTTTTCTCTCAAAGTTGGCCTTGGATGATTTTATGAGTGATCGTAGTTTTTTGCTAGTATTGATCAGAGATGCCTTCCCTTTTAGGGATTTTGCTCTGTCATGTAGTAGCTTTCTCCTCTTGTTGTAGAGTTTGTTTATGGCTGGGGTCCACCAGACCGGGCGCCTGCCTTTGGTGGAAAGGGTCTTGATTTTATTAGGGATTGCTTGATCCATACATTCCTGGAGGTGCTCGTAGAAGGCATTTGTAAGGGTTTCAGCAGCGTGGGTTGTGGTTTCCACTGGCTCGGGGGCCTTGAAGGATACCACTCTAGTCTTAAGAAGTGTGAAGTTTGCTTTTGAGAAGTTTTTCACTGTGGTCTTTTTTGCTGGGGTTGGGGGCGGGATGTGGATCTCCAGTGAGATTAATTTATGGTTTGATCTCACCAATGAGGGATATACTTCCGGTGTGGAGCATTTTGTCCCCATGTTTGTGATGATCAGGTCTAGTATATTTTCTCCTCTTGTGGGAATGGTGACTAGTTGTTCCATAACATTTGAGTTTATGAACTCCAGGAACCTTTGGGCTAGGGTGTTGGGGCTTGAGTAATGTTCCCAGTCTATGTTTGGGTAGTTGAAGTCACCAAATATGATGGTGTTTGGAGAGACATTTATACTCTCCAGTGTCTTCAGGAAGGCTGTGTGGGTTTCCTGAGTTTGAGAGGGTGGTCTGTAGCATGCTACAAACTGTAGGGCAGTTTTACCTATGGTTAATTGCACCTGGATGGTCTCCAATGCTTCGTGCATTGCCACTAACCTGGAGGTGTGGGTATCCTTTATGAATATGGATACTCCCCCTCCTTTTGTGGTTCGGTCCGGATTTTGGGGCCGGAACGCATGATATGAGGTATAACCTGATAGTGCTGGGGTGCTCTCAGGAGCCTTGAACCAGGTTTCAGTCACAGCACAGACATCGATGTTCTCCATACTGAGGAGGGCTTCAAGGGTGTGCATCTTGAGGTTTAGACTTCTGGCATTGAGCAGTATTACCCTTAGTTTTTTTCCATTTTTGTTTTCTAGGGTGGTAAGTTTATCATTTGAGCCTTGCCTAAAAAAGGCACTATGGGGGTGGCAAGAGCCTTTGCCAATATCCGGAAGCCCAGGGGTGACAGGTGCAAGCTGTCCCTTGCGAAGCAGCGTGGCTTGTCAAGCATGTCATCCCAGGCAGACAAACATTGGATCCCCTTAGAATGACACCAGTAATTAAGCCAATTATTAAAGCTGATCATTTTGTCTTTGTATTGTGGCATCATTCTTGGTGAGGGTAGGATACTGCTCAGGGTCAGGGTCATACCGGCCTGGGCTACATAATCTGAGAGCTCCTCTATGTCTCTTTTCATGTAGTCCAGGGAGGTATGTCTCAGGTCGTTCACACCGGCATGGACAATGACTGAGTCATACTTGTACTTGCTGTGGAGTGACCTGAGTGCTTGTGTCATGTGGCGGATTCTAGCGCCCGACAGGCAGCTTGCTGTGATCTTTTCCTTGTTCAGTCTGGTGAGTGGGACATCAGTGTGTCTGACTATGGATTCACCTATAACAAGTGTGTCTGGCATTGTGTTTGGCCTTAAGGGCGGTGACTGTTTAGCACACTGACTTTGAGAACTATGTGTTGCTTGTCTTATGTCTTGAGGTGGCAGTTGCTTGGGTGTCTGCTTTGCAGGCCTCTGTAGTTTTGGTAGATTTTTGATCAGTGCCTCCGAGTATGTCTTTGTGTGTTTATGTGTTTGTTTTGCAGTTGTGATAGTTCTATGTGAAACTGGGTTTGTGGTGTGCGTGGTTTCCTTCTCCTCCTGTCTGGTCTTGCCAGTCCTGAGTTGAGAGAGCTCAGCCTCCAGTTTGGCTATATAGTTGCATCTCTCACATGTATTTGTGTTTTGTGGGAGAAGGAGTGGGTTGTCTGTGTACATGAGGCAATTGTAACATTGCCTCAAGATGCCCAGATTCACCAGCTGAACAGGAGAGGATGCTAGCAACTGACCCTTGACATGCTAAAAAAAGTGAAAAGTTTGCTGTGTAACTGAGTCAGAAGGGACCTATAGAGAAATGGGTACTCAAGGGGATTCTAGGCTAATGTAGTACTTTGTTTAGTATATAAGTACTTTACCTATATAAAAATGCTTTAGGAGCAAGTGCTGAGCTTTTGAGATAGAGAATAGACTGTTTAGATTGCAAGTAGAGAAGTTCTAAGGGAAAAAATTGAAGAGCAGACTTTACGGAGCCAGAAATAGTTTAACCTTGTTTAACCGGCGCTGCCCGATGGTGCTGTATGGGCAACTCCGCGCTAAATCACGCAAAAGCACGCTAAAGCTGGCTTTATAGCAGGGGGTTGAGAAGAGCTAGGAATTGACCCAAAATGGCCAATAGACTACAAGTTTCTGGCTGGAACCACTGCTCTAGGGACAAATAGGCTGCTCAGTGCTCCCCACTTCCACTGGTGAACAAAGAAGCTTCCCTTTATCCAAATAAGGATACGGAATAGCACAGTAACCAAGCCAAAGCCCAGAGATCAGCAAACTCTGAAGACTGGACTATTCTAGTTCAGTAAGGCGGGAAAACAAGATATTTTTTTGCAGAAAACAGAGGAAAAACAGACAGTAAATGCCATAAATGCTTTTAAACGGCTAGCGCACTTGAGTGTGTTAGCCTACAGGTAAAATTAAGCAACAAATAACTTTTTTAAAGGTGCAAAACAGTTAATCTACACAAAAACAGTTTAAATAGAATGCAGAGCTGTATAAACAGGCGAAAATGCAGTCGCTAAGCAGTAAATAATCAAAAAGCCAGAAAAAATACTTAAATCAGGAAAAAGTCACTCTTTTGCTCTCTGCTGCTTGTAGAACTCTGCAGGACACCACGAGGAGTGGTGCTGAGTTGAATACAAGCGAAAAAGCACGCTAAAGCAGGCTTTATTACAGGGGGCTGAAAAGAGCTAGGAATTGACCCAAAATGGCCAATAGACTACAAGTTTCTGGCTGGAACCACTCCTCTAGGGACAAATAGGCTGCTCAGTGCTCCCCACTCCAACTGGTGAACAAAGACGCTTCCTTTTATCCAAATAAGGATATGGAATAGCGCAGGAACCAAGACAAAGCCCAGAGATCAGCAAACTCTGAAGACTGGACTATTCTAGTTCAGTAAGGTGGGAAAACAAGATTTTTTTTTTTTTTTTCTTTTTTGCAGAAAACAGAGGAAAAACAGACAGTAAATGCTATAAATGCTTTTAAACGGCTAGCGCACTTGAGTGTGTTAGCCTACAGGTAAAATTAAGCAACAAATAACTTTTTAAAAGTGCAAAACAGTTAATCAACACAAAAACAGTTTAAATAGAATGCAGAGCTGTATAAACAGGCGAAAATGCAGTCGCTAAGCAGTAAATTATCAAAAAGCCAGAAAAAAATACTTAAATCAGGAAAAAGTCACTCTTTTGCTCTCTGCTGCTTGTAGAACTCTGCAGGACACCACGAGGAGCTGTGCTGAGTTGAATACAAGTGAAAAAGCGCACTAAAGTGGGCTTTATAGCAGGGGGTTGAAAAGAGCTAGGAATTGACCCAAAATGGCCAATAGACTACAAGTTTCCGGCTGGTACCACTCCTCTAGGGACAAATAAGCTGCTCAGTGCTCCCCACTCCCACTGGTGAACAAAGAAGCTTCCTTTTATCCAAATAAGGATATGGAATAGCACAGGAACCAAGACAAAGCCCAGAGATCAGCAAACTCTGAAGACTGGACTATTCTAGTTCAGTAAGGCGGGAAAACAAGATTTTTTTTTTTTGTTTTTGTCTTTTTTGCAGAAAACAGAGGAAAAACAGACAGTAAATGCTATAAATGCTTTTAAACGGCTAGCGCACTTGAGTTTGTTAGCCTACAGGTAAAATTAAGCAACAAATAACTTTTTAAAAGTGCAAAACAGTTAATCAACACAAAAACAGTTTAAATAGAATGCAGAGCTGTATAAACAGGCGAAAATGCAGTCGCTAAGCAGTAAATAATCAAAAAGCCAGAAAAAATACTTAAATCAGTTATAGCAAATACAGTTATAACAAATGCTCTGAAATATACTGTATATTTCCAAAATATTTGAGAAGGACAGTCAGAACACAAGAAGGTTCAGGCGAAAGAGAAAAAAAAAAAAAAAAGTTTTGTTTTACTTTTTGAAAGGGAAAAAGGAGGAACAGAAGGCCTTATCAAATGTTCTCTCTGTATTAGGCAGAATGAGCTAATGACACTAGACTGGGAGGTGTGTCACAGTAGGGGCGGGCAACTGCAAAGCCACCAAGTATAAGAGCAGGAGGGTGGGACAAAATAGCCTACAGACAGCAAGTTATTGGCCATTGTACTTCACTTCGCAAGGGTTCAGTGGATGTGTCCTCAGTGGTCAGATTTTGTACATTGATTGGTTCTTGTTGTAGTTAGTTGGCCAAATAAAGATGTTCCAACATTTAAAATCATATTTGTCTCTATGAACTTTTCTTTTCTTCATTTCTATTAACTTCTGTTCAAAGGCTATGTTTGTGTCTTTCAGCTTTTCCCGGTTAGGGGTCGCCACAGCAGAACTCCGGTCCGCTAATGATTGGCAGTAGATATTTACATGCTGGCTTGCTGGGCCTAACGCATAACCTTCAACGAAGGAACGCCCATTCACGCATGTCACTACACAGAAGACGCTCTAACTGAGAATCGAACGGGCAACGTCTAACTGTGAGGCGACGGTCTAATGTTTCTTGTAAGAGGTGAGAATGTTCATTTATTTTGATACTTGTAATGAGGTCATGGTAGATAGTTTCTGCTGCTTTGCTTAGTTGCTGTTCAGTTGGATCAAAAAAGGCAAGCAGGAGCTCCATGCAACGAAAGGAACAGCTAAGGTTCACTAACTGCCAGCACCTGTGTAGATCTGGATTTTGTTCTCTATATGAGGGCATTTTTAGTATTTGTAGCCCTCTTGGTACTATCCTTTTTTGTAGGCAAACTGAAAAGCTTAATCACTGCTATTGCAAGCATTTAAAGGCACAAGCAGTTTGCTAAAATTGATGCAACTTATCTCAATATTGCTTGAGAATAGCCACATTCTGATTAGATTGCACAGAAGCAAAATCATTTTTAAAGTCCAATTCTCCCAGGAGGGGGTTCATATTGACATTTATGATTTCAGAAATTGATGCAATTTTTCTGGCTGGCATGTTGCTGGTTGAAGATATCCCTAAAATGCTCATGTCCACTGCACCCACCGATAAAATAGCAGCAGAAGTAAAGTAACAGTATCAGTGCAGTGACAAGTCCATTACTATAAGATAGAACTAGCAAAACAAAAAAGTAACTGGAACCATGAACAGGCATAAAACAACAGTTGTTTGTTCAAAAAGTCTAAAGTCCACAACTTATTTGAAATGTTGTTTTTGTGAAAAGTAAGATATGTTTATTCCAAAAGCTTAAAATCCACAGTGTACTTAAAGCGTTATGTTGCAAGTGCAAAGAACACTTTCTCCTAGATAAGCTTCTTCAGAGAAAAACCTGAACAACTCATTGTGTTAGGATATCAATCCTGTTTACATCAGAACACAGTCAGTTAGTGTGTTTGCTCAGAATGCCATAATGATCACCACGGCTTAACATCTAAGTTTCTATAGCTCTCAGTCTCTTAATGCAAGACATCTGGACAAAGCCTAACATAATGGGGGGGGGGGGGATTCTACATATTTGTAAGTTTAAACTTTGAAATGTGCTAGAATAACAAGGTTTGTATTACATGCATTTTTTGAAGTATTTGAAGTCTGAAACTCAAATCTATGTAATTATTTAATGACATCAGTCCTCAGATCATCCCAGTGATATGGTTGAAAAATGCAAATGTTATAAGGAGCAGACCAAAAGATAGAAAGCCAAAAGGCTGGACGTACTGTGATGATATGTATATGGTCCAAACACAGTACAGGACAGTGTATACAGTGCAGAGTATTGTGAAATCCCATTCTTGGCATTCTGTTCCAATGTTGTTTAAATGATCTGTAAGGGTAGATGGACTGCCATGTAAAATAAACACTCATGGGGGGAGTGTGTGTGTTGAATAGGGACACACAGGTGATGACTTGTAGGAATGAACACAGGGAAAGAGGACAGGTAAAACAACCGAATCTACAGCAGATGAGGGCATGTCAGTGGAAGACAGATGTAGCAGCAGCACCAATCACATATCAATATGGTACAGTAGGAACTGCACAGTGAAAATGTGTATTATGTGACTGTCACACAAGGTGACATAACAATGCGGACGAGATATGTGTGAGATAAGCATCCTTACATGTACAATGCAGAGGACATCTATCAGGTATGTTATATACAATTGTGATAGGGTGCATGTTGTGAAGTTGTGCAAACTGATTTGCCTGAATATAAGTGTAATCTTAGCAGAGGTCTCCAGCAAGTGAGACACAGGTAAAGGCTCATAGACAACGTTAAAAGAAGCATGCACAATCATGGACGATATCAGAACAATACCACCAGTAATCTCATGTTTCTGACATGACATATGTGATTTAGAGTGATCAGAGAGGGCTCTGCACGCAAACACACTTGTACAACTATTATTACATGTCTGCACTGTATGAGGGTAATCACGCACACCGTCCTAACACTGTAGCATCTGCTGCAGGTGTCAGGAAGGAAATTGCTATACCTGTATGTGACATTATGATCAATACAGGCTAGTTGATATATACATATCACTCAATCCAACCTGTCACAAATGTTACCCATGCCATTAATGTTGTCAAACAGCTATGTATATACTGTATCACTTAATCCAACCTGTCACAAATGTTACCCATGCCATTAATGTAGTCAAACAGCTATGTATATACTGTGTGCATCACCAGAACAGGTCTCACACATGTATCTGGTGTAACAACTTGATGGGGTTTCTGCACCATCAGATAGTAATGTTTATGTCACAAAAAGAATACATATGTATGGCTAATAAGATGTGAGACAGCTCACTGTGGCAAAGGTGATACTCTTCAGTTACACATCACTGAAAGATAATGTAGTGAAGTACATGAAGAAGGGTGCAATGTGCTGAGTTATTGTTGTGATGAAGGCTGTGAACTAAGGAGGTATTATGGCTTGTGATGTGGACGTCCTTCACATACTCAGCAGTTGTGTTACATTCAAGGGAGTAGTAAGCACTGTGGCCACATACTGATGTATGTTCCACATGCCATCTACCCCAGGACACAGGTCACATACCTATTGATCTGATTATAGGGTGTGATGTCTACATTATACTTGGGTTGTGTGTTTGCTTTCCTGATGTAACAAATTCCCCCATCGTTTTGTGTCATTGCAGGAGTTGTCATGGCTGTGGCAGCAATTTTGGTGTGTGTTGATACTGTCTGTATTATAGTCATATCACATTTAGAGTTAATGATTGCCCACAGTTTGTAGTCCTTCAGACATCTGTTTGGACACAGGATGTGTATGTCATTTGTGATTCATATTTACTCTTGTAGCTCCTGTTTCTTGTTTCCAATTGTCTTTTTTGTACTAGCCTATGCTGTGAAATACTATAAATAGTATTTTCTCTCCCTTTCCCTCTTCTACTCTCGTCATACCTGTTAACTACCTTTGTAAGAGCTTTTCCCTTTCCTTTCCCTTTTTCACTTAAACAACAACTTTATAGCCTTCCTGAAGTAGGTTTATTTTTTGACAAGTTAGAGACTTAAACAATTTAAACTTAAGGTTACAGTTTTTTTGAGTGTGTTACTGTGGTTGTTATTATTCTTATTGTCATTAGAGTTCACTTATTAAGATGATGGAAAAAAGATAAAAGCATGGCAGGCATTAAAAAAGTGTGGTAAATGTGATCAGAAAATCCCTTTTTCTTATGTAGATATGCTTTGCGTATACTGTCTTGGACCCTTTTATTTCCAACGGGATTGTTCAGTTTGTCATGCGTTCAACCCAAGAGCTCTTGTTGAATGCAAGAACAAATTAATACTGAAGGGATTACTTCTGTCCTCCTTTAGTGAGGCTTTATCTGGAGCTTCTAAAAAAAAAAATCAAAGAAAATATTTCCCGCTTCACCAGACACTTCAACTGTTTCTTCTAAGTTTTCAGAGAATCCATTGAAAAGGTCTCTTGAATCCATTTGTTCTCTCAGATCTGAAAAAGAAAAGATCAAAATCTTCAGATCCAACGTCATCCTCGGATCTGAGACATATGAAGAAACACTCCTTGGATCCAGCTGTCTCTTCAGATCTGAAAAGCTTGAAAATTAAAGACAACTCAGGTTAGACATCCTCTGATCTGACACCAAGACCTGATAAAGTGGTAGGTTTACCCAGGACAAAATGGGTCAGTGGACCCAGTTCCCTCCAGAGTTCCTTCTCCTTTCTTAGAGAGGCCAAGATCTCCTTCAGGGATGTCCACTAGCTCTTCCAGAAGCCTTACAGAAGATGATGTGGAGAGGTTAGTGAAACAAATTCTCTCGGGACAGAGCCAGTCAGTTATCCTTCTGGCTCCTACCCCATTGGTTCAGGAGATCCATATTTCCACTACTCCACCATTGCCAATTCCTTCTCCGTCTTCTTTCAAGGTCTTGGAACCCTTGGATCTGAGTCATTTGGGCCCATCAGCTTCAGATCCAAGAATCCTTTTGTCTTTGGATCCAAGACTTCTTCTGAGCTCTTCAGTTCAGTTGGATCAGCAGAGCTGTCAGAGCTGATTCTACCCTGTTGGGTCCAAGGTATTTCACTCAACTCTGAGGGTTTTGGAGTTGTTTCTACACCTTGGAGCCACAGCAATGTTCAGTTCAGCTCTGACTTCAGCTTCGGGAGGACTGTCCTTGGGGCAGGGTGGGACTGTGTTTCAGTGATTTGCTGTCTTGGATCCAGGGTCCTATCCTTCACTGGGGAAGTCCAGTTTTGCAGTCATGGAGTCAGCCCTATCTGCACCCCTGACTCGCATGGCACCTACTCCCTCGGATCCTCTGTCTACATCTGTACCATCTCTGTGACTGGAATCTCAACTATCCTCTCTGCAGAGACAGCCAGTACTTAAACCCCAGCCTTCCCACCAGGGTATCCCCACTTCCTCTGACACCTCCCCAGAGTACCCCACTGAGGAGGTCCCTAAGAAGAGAACATGCAAGAAGAAGCATTTAGATTCCCCTGAATCTGTCACTGAAGATACCGATTTTGATGATGGCGAATGGTCCTCACAGTCACCTCCTGATGATGTCTCATTTGGAGACATTTTAAAAATCCTAAAACAGAGAGGTGGCTGGAAGCTCAGCAACCCTTTGTCTCAGGAATCTTTCTCCTTGAGGTATTTGGTACCAACCCATCTACTTCCTGAGTGACCCTGCTGCCAACAAGCTCATTAACTTGATTTCATGGCAGGCATGGTGGGATCCAGACACCATTGAGTCAGTTCCCAGGAATCCTGATAAAATCATGATAGCTCCAGGGGATAAACAGTTTTGGTCCATTGGTGTGCCTGTTGATGCCATGGTCCTGGTGGTGGCCACTATGAAGAAACTTGTGGAAGAAAGTTCCTGTGTTCATTCCTCCAACAAGGAGACTCAGTTGATGGACTTCAGTGACCTTCACCTTAAGGTCATTGAACTATTTGGCAAATATCACAAGACTACAGAGGGATCTGATTAAGGAGCTATCAGATACCCTTTCAGAATCCATTTTTGAAGAGTTGAAATCATCTGTCACCTGTCAGTTGGCTACCCTACAATCTATATCCAACTCCTCCATGAGGCTTATTTCAGATGCAACAGAAGGAACCTCAAGGGCAACAGATAGAGTCAGGCATTGCCATTAGGAGACATGCCTGGATGTGCTTATGTGATTTTGCGGAGCCCTTTTAGTCTTCATTCTTCAATGCTCCTTTTGATGACACATCTCTTTTTGGCCTCAAGGTTAAAGCTACATTGTCCAGGTGTGAGAAGGATGGAAAGGCTGTTTCTCCCATGGGTGTACATTTTTTCACCCCTCAAAGATTCTTTTCAAGGAATCATTGAAGTGGGAATAAAGTGTAATTCAAAAAATCCCAAAGATCTTTCCAGGACATACGTGGAGGAAGCCCCCCCCCCCCCAGATGCAGAAGGGGGAACTCAAGTGGTAGACACCACTGTTGCACCAGAGGTGTCCCACAGGACTAAGTGTTCAGAGATTCATTCTTTAGTAAACCTTTTCAGCGCTCCTAATTGGGGGTCATTTGTCCCTGCATCAGAGAGCCTGGCTAGAAATAGCAACAGATACTTGAGTGCAAAGGATCATTTCCAGAGGTTATATAATACCATTTTCCCTTTATCCTCTCTATTCAAGAACATTCCCTGATGTTCCACCTAGTCAGAGGGAACAAGTAGCAATTCAAATTCAAACTCTTATAGAAAAAAAGAGTCATCCAAAAGGTGCTCCCAGACCATATAGAATTCGGAACTTACTCAAGGTTCTTTTTAGTGCCAAAGAAAACAGGGCACTGGAGACCAATTCTGGATCACAGCATCTTATACAAATCCATTTGAAAGACCAAGTTCCAGATGGTCATGGTTCAGTCCATTCTTCCATTTTTGGAAAAGGACAATTGGATTTGCTCAATAGATCTTTAGGATACGTACTATCATATAAAGATGAACAGGTGATAGAGGAGATTTTTACGCTTCCGGCTGGGAACCAGTCATTATCTATTCAGAGTTCTGCCCTTTGGTCTCACCCCCACCCTCAGGGTGTTTACCAAATATATGGCAGTAGTAGCAGCTCACTTGAGACTGCAAGGATTCTTGGTGCTTCGGTGTTTCCATACTTAGATAACTAGCTCATCTCCTCCCCAACTAAGCATTAGCCCATTGCAGCAAGAGAAAACATATGCCCTTCTAGGAATAACCAAAAATTATGAAAAGTCTCATGTAGAACCAGGTCAAAATTTAGAGTTCATAGGAGCACTGCATGGTAAAAATCACTTCCCCTCTCCACAGTTCAGACAATAAGATCACAAGTGAAAAAGATAGATTGTAATACCAGAATATCAGCCCGCTTGGTCCTTAAGGCTTTGGGGTCAATGGCGGCATCAGTAATATTACTACCCTTAGCCAGATTTCATATGAGAACTCTTCATTGGATGCTGGCCTCACAATGGCCAATACTTCGGGTTCCTATCACCATTTACAATGTTGAAAATGCCCAATTTAATTTAATCAAAATGAAATGTTCAAAATCTCAGAAGTGCGAACTGACGAAACATCGATTTCTTTCCCAGGGTAAGAAATCGGTGGGTCATCATCGGAGTTTGCTATTTCCTCCACTGTGGTGCAGTCTCAGAGTTGGTTTATTTAAGTAGGGAGCGTGTGGGGGGACAGACCCCTATTTTGGGGGGTGTGTGGGGGAGAAGCCCCCCCACTTCTGTCAGTGTTTAAAGTACATTCAGGCACCAAAACGTTAGGTATAAAACCCAGTCCTTTATTAAGTAGTTCACTTTCCGCACATGTTAACTATACAGATGAAATATTGTGTACATTTTGATATTCATTTACTTCTATGTCATCATTTGTAATATTGTAACCAAACTTGTCACCCCTATGTTTGTGTTTATGTCCACCCCTTCTAGTGCTTCTAAAGGGGCATTAATATTAGCTTTCTTAGTTACAGGAGATTGTGAAGGTGTAGGTGTATTAGTATCCATAGCAGATGAAAATTCATTCACAGATGTATCAGAAGAAACATAATGTGTTTCTTTCAAAATAGACCTTTTCCTTTTATGTCTAGAAGACCCTACATGGGTTGGTTTATTGTCAACAAACTGTGCTGCTCTTTTATACTCAGATGGTTTACCACTGGAGTAATCTTTAACATCCCTTTCAAATTTTTTTAATCATACATGATTTCAACTCATTTTCAACCAATATAAATTTTTTCGATAGTCCTCGGTGGTGCAGTGGCTAGTGTTGTCACCTCATAGCAAGAGGTTTTTCTGTTCGATTCTCGGCTGGAGCACTTTCTGTGTGGAGTCTGCATGTCCTCCCCGTGGTCGAGTGACGTTAAAGACATGCAGGTAGGTGCATGTGTGAATGGGCGTGCCTTCCTTGAAGATTGGGTGTCGGGCTGGCAACTCGACACCGTAAAATCCACTCTCAATCATTAGCGGACTGGAGTTCCGCTGTGGCAACCCCTAACCAGGAAAAGCCAAAATACTTTTTTTCTTTTTTAATTTTTTTGATAGTGTCATGTACCAATGGTTTGGCCTTATCACACAAGTCCATAATATTATTAATAAGAGTTGTTATTTTCCTTTCATAAAAAGACATCAAAATTTTTACAAATGTCATCAAAGATGCTTGTTGGGTTTCCCTCCACTCTTGAAGTAACAAATCATCCATCCCCTTAACAAATGGCTGTATTTTCACTCGTAAACCCCTAGGGGTAATATTTTTGATACATTTAAAAAAACACAATTAACAAAATGTGCACAATCAATCAAATCCCTACACTGTTAATATGCAAATCTTCCACCAATTGTGACAGTTCAAAAAAGGGAATATAACACAATCCTGTTCACATAATATTGTCTAGTAATCATATATATGGGATCGGGACACATGCTCGACTAGCATATGTCCGAATCACAAACCATCAAACACACATACACGAAAGCGCTTAACTTCGACAAGCGCTTCCGTGTATGTGTGCCTGTTTCGTAGATCGGGCTATAGTGTGGGTAAGGCAAAATAACCTTTTCCCCACTGTAATGCGATCTCGGAGTGAGAATAATAAAGTAGGGGGTGTGTGGGGGGTGCAGGGCAAAGCCCCTGCAGAAATATAGATTTTTTTGAACTACACATACAGGCGCTTTTCGATGTTGAGCTTTCGTGTATGTGTTCGATGTTTTGTGATTCGGACATATGCTAGTCGAGCATGTGTCTTAGACCCAGATATATATATATATATATATATATATATATATATATATATATATATATATATATATATATATATTTTATTTATTTATTTATTTATTTTATTTTACATTTGTTAACCGGGATGGTCCGACTGGATACATGTCCTTTTTCAGCGGAGGCCCGGGGAGAAAAGCTCCAACAGAGTTACATTGATAATTAGGTACAGTAAATGAGCTGAAAGAAGTTAACAAAAACATAGGCTATTTACATATAAGTACAAGACTGCCATTACTATTTCTGAGATTACTACAAATGTAACATTAATAACATATTAGCAAGGATGGTAGGCAGTATAATGACATAGAGTTAGACAGGATACATATTTCTTTATCACAGTATACAAAGTACTTATCATCTTAGCTAGTTGTTTATGTTTTAGTTAATGGCACAGAGCTAGTCTGGGTTTGAGCAAGGACATAGCCAGTGTGACTTGAAGTGGAGTTTTAGACTATTTTTGAATTGACTTAGAGAAGTTGCAAGCGTGATGTTATTTGGGAGAGAGTTCCATATTTTACCAGTGGTGTTGGCAAATAGTGTGTCACCACCTAGGTTGAGAGATTTAGTTGTTTGGACAAGGAGTCTGTTTGCTGAGCGAAGGCAGCTTAGATTGGAGTAGGGAGTCATTAAGTTTTTTAGTGCTGGGGTATTCTCAGGTTGTTTAAGGATTTTGAAGGCCTCTATGAGTTGGGACTGGTGAAGAAGGTGTGGGAATTCTATCCATCCAAGCTTTTTCAGGTTAGTACAGTGGTGTGTTCTGTAGGGTAGGCCTGTAACGAACCTGGCAATGTGATTATAGCAGGATGAGAGCTTGGCCAGATCAGATTTGTTAAGGTGAGTGAGGACAGGAGAGGCATATAGTAGGGTAGAGAGAAGGTGTGAACGGGCTGTGGCTGCCCTGGCATTCGGGTAAGGAAGGCTTTAATTCTATATAGGGTCCCAAGTTTCTTGTTGACTGACTTAATGGCTTGGTTGATATGTATATCAAATCTGAGTTTATTGTCAATGTTTACTCCTAATAGCTTTGTATAGGTGTCTGGGGAGATGATGGTCCCATTATTGGATTTTATAGTGAAGTTTTCAGTCGGAGATCTATTGGTTGGGTAGAGGAGAAGTAACTTGGTTTTGTTTGGATTTAAGATCAGGAGATGGTTGGCAAGCCAGTTTTCGACTTTGGTGAAGCTATGTTGGGTGGTAGTTAGTAGATTTGCAAGAGAGGCATTGGAACATATTATAGTCGAGTCATCTGCATATTGAATGCAGGTGGCTTCAGGGATGACTGTTTGGATGTCGTTTATGAAGACTGAAAAGAGGAGAGGTCCTAATATGGAACCTTGAGGAACTCCTATGGTATTTGGTAGTAGGCAGGAGAGCTTGTTTTGCCACATTACTGCTTGTTGTCTCCCAGTGAGGTAAGCTTGAAACCAGTCAAGGGCTGGAGTATCTAGATACAGGGTTTTTAAAGTATATAGAAGTAACTGATGGTTTACCATATCGAAGGCTTCGATAGGTCCAGGAAGAGAGCGGAGGATATTTTTTTATTATTCCGGTTAAGATTAATGTTTTCAGTAAAAGAGAGGAGGGCAGTGGTTGTACTATGATGGGGTCTGAATCCATGTTGAGAGTCTGTGAGTAGTTTATTTTGGGTTAGATAGAGCATTAGTTGGTTGTGCATGCACTTTTCCATAATTTTGGCAAGTGGTGATAGTATGGCTATAGGTCTATAGTTGGATAGTTCTGCGGATGAATCTCCTTTGTGGAGTGGAATAACATAGGATATTTTCCAAATCGAGGGGACTGAGGCCTCGGTTATGGTTCTGTTAATTAGGATTGAGATAGGGTAGGCTACGACACCTGCAGCAATTTGCAGGTATTCAGCCGGCAGAAGATCAGCTGAAAGGGTGGTTGGCTTCAGTTTTTTCAAAAGGGATCTGATAAAGGATGTGGACACTGGCTGGAAGTTAAAAGAGAGTGGTGAGTCGAGTATAGTGTTTATAGAAGTGTGGGGAGGAGAAAGTTGGTTAGCTAATGACTGGATGGTTTCTGTGAAGAAAGTATTGAATGAATTGGCTATATCTTCTTGGCTCTTGTCAGATAATGTTCCTGGGGTCGGAGTAGTGGATTTGCCTGGTTGGAAAAGTTTATTTATGCCTGCCCAGTACTTTTGAGGGTTATTCTGATGTTTATGTTGCAGATTGTAGAAGTAATTTTTCTTATCTAGTATGATGGCTTTTTAGTCTCATTTCTAAGTTGTTGGAATTTGATACGATCTAGGGTAGTTTGGTAGTGCCATTTATCCCACGCTTTGTCTCTAGTTGTTATTTTGGTTTTGGTGTCTGTTGTTAGCCAGGGTGCTAGTTGAGTTTTAATTCTTATTGAGCGTTTAGGGGCATGCGAGTCAAGTATAGTAAGGAATGAATTGTTAAATGATGACACTGCCTCATCAAGGGGAAGGAACTTTAGTTTTGTCCAGTTACATGATTTGAGTTCAAGTTGAAATTTACTTGAGTCAAAGTTTTTCTTGGATCTGATAGACCTATAAATAGGTAAGCTTGTACAATTAATTTTGTCTTTCATGATGTATGTGAGCAGGTGATCACTAAGATCATTAGGGAGAGTTCCAGACATATAGTTCTGGGGATGACTGTTGGTGAGTATCCAGTCTAGTATACTCTCTTTTTGGTTATTGTTACCTGTACGTGTGGTAGATGATATTATCTGAGAGAATCCATGTAGGTTAACAGGGATGGGGTTGGACTGTGCTGTGCATTGGTTCCAGTCAATATTAACATCGCCCAGGACAATGGTTTCTTGAGGGTAGTTGTTGGCTACCCAATGTAGAATGACCTCTAGTGTTTCTACATTGTTCCCAGGGGGAATATAGGTGACAATTAGGTTAATGCCCTTATGATTATTTAGTAGAATTTTTAGAGCTAGTATTTCAGCGTTAGAGACCTGGGGTGGTTGTATAGGGTTAGTTATGATGTTAAGTGTGCTATTATATAAGACGGCTATTCCACCTCCTCTTTCTTTACTCTATCTGCCCTAAGTATATTGTAACCAGGAGGCAGGATCTCATTGTCTTTGGTTGATGGCCAGAGCCATGTTTCAGATAGACACATTATGTTGGGGAGGTATATGGCTAGTACAGCATGCAGGCTATGTATCTTATTGTTTAGGCTTCTAATGTTTAAGTGGCATATTAGGAGGAAGTTGACCAGTCGGTGGGAGAGTGGTGGGCTGGTAGGATTTTGAGTTAAGGTTGGGCCTGGATTAGGATGGATGTCCCCATCTTTGGTTATGTTTTTTCTTAGATACGCTAGTAGTCTAATAACTTTGAATAGTAGTTTTAGTTCATATTTGGATTTTGGTGTTGATTGGAGTGTTTTTTTTAGAAGCAAGTGGTTGGAATTTATAATTTTTGGGGTAGTGTAGTAGTGGGCAAGTTCATGATCAGTGGAGGTAGGGGGGTCTTGGTTTGGCATTTTGGATAAGAGAAACCTACGAATGTGAGATTTTCATAGCTAGTAAGAAAGTATGGCAGAATTAAGAGTGGTAAGATAAGAGGAAGGCGTTTATAATTATTTATAGACATATGTCATCAATGGGTGGGGTCAATGTGCTTCAGAGGAATAGTAGTGGTTAAACAGTAAAGTGGTGGGGGGGAGGAAATTGGAGAGGAAGTTGTGTAGGTTGGAGAGGAAGTAGGGGTGTGGTCTAGTGGCTATAAATGTAGACACAGTGGGGGCGGGTGGGATAAGGGGGCAGGGAGGGGAGCGAAGCAAGCCCGAGCATAGCGAGGGCGAAGCGGAGCGGGGCTAACCCAGTCCCAGTTTTTGGTCCTATGAGTGAGGTAAATAGTTTGATAGTGTAAGTAAGCAGATTGGAGTACAGGCTTGAAATTCAACATAAACATATACAGTCTAATACAATTCAACATAAATAGGCATTTACAGTTGTAAAACACTTACTGGAGAGACACTGAGCCTTCATGGGGCCTGTAGCAGAGTGGATTGTAGTTTTACAAATGGTGCCTGCCACAGGTAATATTTATTAACTCTGGGATTGTCTTAAGGTAATAAACAGGGAAGGGGAGGGGAGAACAAGGGTGTAAGCAGGCAGTTCTTTGTACTGCTGCTAATGAGCCAAAGCAAGACAAGTATGTATTAAGAACAATCACAATTGACCAAGGACTGCTCTGAAACTGTAAGTCTTGTCTTAATTTCTCAGGTGGAAAACCAGGATAACCTTGTATCAGTAGGCTACTGTGGTATAGTTTAAATAAACAAACACACAGTATTGATCAGTTATTGATACTATTGGCTAACAGAAGGGAATAAGAGAAAGTGGAAGATGTGTGTGTGTGTGGTGGTGGTGGTGGGGGGGCTGCTTACAGCCAAAGCACAGTGCTCTCCAGGGGAAAATGAAGATTGGCTCAAACAGTTAGACACATACTCAAAGTTAACTGTAGCTGTTTGCAGACAGTTCAGACCCGGACTGCACTTTTCTTATAGGAATGTTAAAGGTGGTACTGGAGTTGAATACTTAAGAGTGGTGTTAGGTTCAAAGTTAACTGTAGCTGTTTGCAGACAGTTCAGACCCGGACTGCACTTTTCTTATAGGAATGTTAAAGGTGGTACCGGAGTTGAATACTTAAGAGTGGTGTTAGTTTGGAGAGACACTGAGCCTTCATGGGGCCTGTAGCAGAGTGGATTGTAGTTTTACATGTGTGTGTGTGTGCATGTACCTGGCAACTCATCCAGTAACACCCCGACCCAATTGTTTCACCAAAAATGAAGTAAAGGTTAAATAAAAAGTCCAACCTGCATAAATGTGGCAAGTTACCAGATGATGAATTTAAGAACTTGCAAAAATTGCAGAAAGTTACCAGATGTACACCATAAAAACTTATGGTCGCTCAAAACAATAAATAAACCAGTCCTGCTGAACCACTTGTCTCACCATAGTCATATTTCAAAAGGAGATTTTTTATGTGCTATGTTTTTACATAGAATTTCTGGTTAAAGGCTTATAGTGCCTGCATATTTGAACTGCGTCTTACTGAAATTGGTACACCTTGTTTGCTGTAGCATAGACTAGATCCAGGCCTGCTGAATCCTAGCTTTGTTTGTATAACTTGATCACTAATCCAGGCATTCTTTAAAGTATTCAATTGTATTTATTACTGCTTGGTAGTAACTTGATTAAAGTGTAGCTATCATTCTAAGTCTTTTGGATTAAGCACTTGGGCTTCAGACCAATTGTTTTACATTAGGAAGGTTTGTGGACTGCACTGTGGCGGCAGGACTGGCAACTTACATCCTTCTAAGCTGGGAACTGCTGATTGAGGGCTCAGTGTCTGTTATTCTAAAAGTGTATTAGTTCTGGTTTAAGCACTTGGGTTTCAGGCCAGTTATTTTGTATTAAGAAAGTTCGTGGTCTGCACTCTTGTGGGAGGAGAGGCTGGACTCTGCCCTTCTGAGCTGGGAATTTATGGTTAAAGGCTTATAGTGCCTGCATACTTGAACTGTTTCTTACTGAAATTGGTCCACCTTGTTTGCTGTAGCATAGACTAGATCCAGGCCTGCAGAATATAGCTTTGTTTGTATGCTTGTTGTTTGTTTGCTTGTTATTTCCCTGAAACACTAATTCCACCTAAAACGTGGCTTTTCAGTGCTTCTGTGGATCCCTAGTGATATCTGCATTGCTTACTGTACTTATTTCCTTGTTTCACTTGAAAAAAAGTCACTGCTTGTCGTTTTTGCATTTAAGTTACCTGTAACACAGTCGCAGGCTACACACTCAAGTGTGCTAGCCTCCTCTGTGTATTTAAAGTAATTTAAGCTCTGCATTTCTGTTGTTTCTGAAAAAAAAAAACACAAAATATTCCTTGTTTTCCCGCCTTTCTGAACTAGTCTAGTCCAGTTTTCAGGCTTTGCTGAATCCAGGACTGCGGTAAAGGTTCCTGTGTTGCCCATATCATACTTGGATAGTTAGGTGGCTTCCTTGTTCACTGTGAGAGAGGGAACTCTGAGCAGCCTATCTGTCCCTGTAGGAGTGGTCCCAGCCCAGCAACTTGTAGCTCATTGGCCATTTTGGGCTAATTTCTATCCTTTTTGATCTCCCTGGTATAAAAACAACTTAGCGCGGTTTTGCACACCGCGCAGCATTGTTTAGCTGTGGTTAAACTATTCCAGGCTCCACAAAGTCTGCACTTCAGTTTTTCCCTTGAAACTTGAAACAGTTCAACCCAGCACTAGAAATAAGGCAATTTAAGACTGGCACTTACTAAAACTAGCACTAGCTTACAGCTTGCACTTCAGCCCTATACTTTGGAAGTATAAGGCTCTTTACTCATCCAGTCAGCAATACAGTCCCAACCATCTATTCAGGCATGTTCAAGGGACAACTTCAGGTGTGCTCTCCGGTTAAGCTGGTGAATCTGGGCATCCTGAGGCAATGTTACAATTGCCTCATGTACACAGACAACCCCCTCCTCCTCCCAACCAACACAAACATATGTGAGAGATGCAGCTACACAGCCAAAATGGAGGCTAAGCTCTCTCAACCCACGACTGGATCAACCAGTCACAAGGAGAAGGGCAACAGTAGCACCACATTACCAGACTCACATAGACCAGCCATAGCTGCACCAGAAAACAACTCTCAGAAACACACAAAAACATACTCGGAGGCTCTAAATAAGAACCTGCCTAAACAACAGAGACCTCCTAAGCATACACCCGAGCAACCCCCACCCCACAACAGAAACCAGGTAACACATACGTCACACCGTCAGTGTGCCAAGAAAAAACAGTCCCTAAGGCTAAATAACACACCTAGTACACTAGTAATTGGTGATTCTATCATCAGGCACACAGACGTCCCACTCACTAGACTGAACAAGGAGAAGGTTACCGTAAGCTGCCTGTCTAGTGTCAGAATCCACCACATAACACATACACTCAGGTCACTCCACAACAAGTACAAATATGACTCTGTCATTGTACATGTTGGCTTAAATGACCTGAGATGTACCTCCCTGGACTACATGAAAGAGACATGGAGGAGCTCTCTGAACATGTAGCCCAGGCTGGTATGACTCTGAGTAGCATCCTGCCCTCACCCAAAATGATGCCAGCATACGAAGAAAAAATGATCAGTTTCAACAATTGGTTAAACTACTGGTTTCTTTCAAAGGGGATCCAGTACTTGTCAGCCTGGGACGACATGCTTGACAAGCCACGTTGCTTCGCCAGAGACGGCTTGCACCTGTCGCCCCTGGGCTTTTGAATACTGGCCAAGACTCTTGCCGCCCCAATACTGCCTTTTTTAGGCAAGGCTCAAAAGACAAACCTGCCTCCATAAACAACAATAATAAACAAAAACTGAGGGTAATGCTGCTCAACGCCAGAAGTCTAAACCTCAAAATGCACGCACTCAAGGCTCTCCTTAGTATGGAAGAAATCGACGTATGTGTAGCGACAGAAACCTGGTTCAAGGCTCCAGAGAGCACCCCAGCACTACCAGGCTATAACTCCTACCATACCTTTAGGCCCCAAAACCAGGACCGGAACACAAAAGGAGGGGGTGTGTCCATATTCATCAAGAACACCCACACCTCCAGGTTAGTAGCACAGCACACGGAATCTGAGACCATCCAAGTGCAATTGACAGTGGGTAAATTGACTGTTCAATTTATAGCTTGCTACAGATCTCCCATCTTGTCTCAGGACCCTCACGCAGCATTCCTGTGAACATTAGAAAGTGTGAAGATTCTACCCAACACCATGCTACTGGGTGACTTCAACTATCCAAACATTGACTGGGAAAACTACTCAAGCTCAAATGCCCTAGCCCAATGCTTCCTTGAGTTTATAAACTCAAACAACCTTGAACAGCTGGTCACCACTCCCACAAGAGGTGACAACATACTGGACCCCAGTCAAGGAAATCAAGGTAAAAAACTTCTCTAAAGCCAACTTCACACTCCTCAAGACAGACGTGGGAAGTTTCAAAGCTCCCAATCAAATGGAAAATGATGACCCATCAGCAGAATCCTTTACAAGTGCATTCTATGAACACCTGCAAGAATGCATGGACCAACCCATCCCAAGTAAAACCAAGACCAACTCCTCAAAAAAGAGGAAGCCAGTCTGGTGGACCCTGGCCATAAATAAACTTTACAACAGAAGGAAGAAACTCCTGCAAGATAGAACAAAATCCCAAAATAAGAAGACATCTCTGATTAACATCAGTAAAAAACTGCGCTCCCTCATTAAATCATCCAAGGCCAACTTCGAAAGAAAAATAGCCAATGACTCTGAGGATAACCACAAGGCCTTCTTTAACTATGTCAAGAGTCTAGGGGCAAACTTTCAGATATGCTCCGAGCTAGTGCATAATGGCCATAGATACACTGAACCAACCGACATTGCCAACATCCTGGCTGACAAGTTCAGTGCAAACTTCACCCCCCTCCCACACCAAAGTGGCTAGCACCCATCCCAGAAGAATGAGGCACTCCAGATATCTTAGACACACAAGTAAAGACAGCCCTTGCAAATGCCAAAAACACAGCATCAATGGGACCAGATGCTATCCCAGGTTGTGTCTTACACGAGCTTCAAAATGAACGAACCCCCCCCATCTCAAATCACTATTCAAACTCAGCCTCTCTATAGGCTATGTACCCAAAGAATGGCATACAGCAACAGTCGTACCACTCCACAAAGGTGCTGGCACAACTGACCCTGGGAACTATCGCCCTATAAGCTTGACTAGCTTGGTCTGCAATGCCGTGGAACGCATTATCATGGAGCTCATTAACAGGGACATTGGGAACCTCCAGACACTGGACCCCACCCAGTTCAGCTTTGTTAAAGGGCAGATCTTGCCTCCTGAACTTGGTCGACTTCTTCAAAACAGTCACCAAGGCCATAGATGAAGGGATGGTGGTCCACACAGCATATCTGGACCTCGCAAAGGCATTTGACACCATCCCACACTCAGGAATCATATACAAACTCACCAGCTTAAATATCAACCCCCATGTCACGAGATGGGTTGCCAATTGGCTCTCAGACAGAACCCACACGGTAAGAGTGGCAGGCGCCATGTCTGACTCTAAACCAGTCACAAGCAGAGTCCCACAGGGCTCAGTCCTGGGACCCCTGCTGTTCGGTATATATTTCTCTGAAGTACAGGCAAAGGTGGAGGGACTGTGGGTAACCAAGTTCGCAGATGACTGTAAATTGGGTGTAATAATTGACTCTCCAGCTGACACAGACATCCTGCAAAAGGGTCTCACAGAGACAAACACCTGGTGTCAAAGTCACGGCCTCAAGCTAAATGCCAAAAAATGCATAGTAATCCCATTTGGGAAAAACAAAGTACCTACAAACTACCACATAGATGGGAATCCACTAAGTACAGAAGAAGTAATTAGGGACCTGGGTACCCAAGTAGATAGCATGTTCTCCTTTGATAACCACATAGCCAAAACGGTCAGGAAATCCTTCTATGTGGCACACCTGATCACAAAGGGTTTCTCATCCAGATCCAAGGAGGTGATTGTGCCCCTTTACTCCTCACTCATTAGGCCCATAATAAAGTACAATGCCCCATTTGGGATGTACCTTACTAGACACCTGCAACAACTAGAAAGACCACAGAAGTACCTCACTAAGAGGATTAAGGGCCTTAAACAATTATCCTATGAACCACGACTAAAAAAAGCTCCAGCTCTTCTCAGTCGCTTACCGTCTGCTCAAAGGTGACCTATGCCTGACCTATAGGACCATGTCAAACCCTGAACTAATGGACATGCTTCACCTCAAAAAAACGAGATCCCTCAGAACCACTCGTTCTAGTGACTTGAACCTATGTAGGACATGCTGGAGGGATTGATTCCTGTCCCAGCGACTCCCCTCACTCTGGAATAGAATCCCAATCCAAATTCAACAGAGCTCCTCTCTGACCCTCTTCAAGAGAAATCTTGATGAGTGGATGGGTAATCGTAAGTTCTACCCTGTGATCACTTCAGGAACCCTGTTGACAGAGGCCCAGGTTACTAATCTAATGGGGAGGCGAAAACCATCACTCTGTGGCTAGGCTTATAAATGCCCATGGGCAGATAGCCTAGTACTTACCTATGAACCTATGAATATATGTATTTGGTAACACCCCAACTTAGTTGTTTCAACTGAAAGTGAAATAAAGGTTTATAAAGTTCTTCACATGTATAGATTCACACAGTAAAGTTACCAAATATCTGGCCGGTACAGCACTATTAATAATGACTAGCCCCTGTAATATGGAAATCATATAACACTATACTTGTGAGCAACTAGATAGCTGGTACATAAATTGTGACTAACTAATCCCAACAAGGTAATAAATGACCCAAAAAAAAAAAAATATATATATATATATATATATATATATATATATATATATATATCAATATACATGTAAAGTATACTTTTCCGTTCATCCAAGGTTTCATACATAGAACCTGTCAGAGCAGATTATATAAAGTAACCATTCGTAATAAATAACACTGAAAAAAAGAAAGAAGACAGTCTATTTTATACTTATCCCCAATTCCTTTAATTCCAAAGTTCCTGCAGAGAGCTGCCATGTTGAAGAACAAAGTCCTCCTCATTGCACCTTTTTGGCCTTGACAGATTTAGTTCCCTTTCCTGTGGCTTTATTTAATTCATCAGCCCTGGACTCTGGATCCAACTCCACATCTGCTGTCTTATCCAACAGGCATGATACATCTGGACCTCCCCAGTCTCATGCTGATTTCTCCTTTTCCAGTAATTGCCAGGCAGCCTATAATCTTATCTCCTGTCTGACAGATTTTGTTATCTTTCCTTAAACCATCTACAAGGAAACTTTAGGCTAATAAGTAGAAAAGATGACATACCTGTATTCTTCCCTTATAAGACCCATTATTGAGTACAATGCCCCTTTCGACATGCACCTCACAAAGCACATGCTGCAGCTGGAGAGACCACAGAGGTTCTTCACCAGGAGAATCCAGGGCCTCAAACATCTGCCCTACACAGATAGGCTAAAGGCCCTGTCCCTCTACTCAGTCTCCTACAGACTACAAAGAGGTGACCTCTGTCTGGCATACAAAACAATCTCAAACCCCAGGTACCCAAAGAAGGGAAGTCCAGCCACAAAACGAATAAAAACAGCTTTAATCCAACAAACCAAACCACATTAATGTTTCTTGACAAACTCCACAAATATGTTTCCATTTAAAGTACTTCATCGGATGCAGACTGAAAAAATAAAAATACACAGTTTTTATATTCTCAGCAGTTAAAACAATCCATTATCCAATGACTTTTAAGGAAACTTTAACCCTTTGACAATAAGCATATGGTGAGCATGTGAACTCAATAATTTAAATAGCAATAAGACTTAAAAAGATCTACATTCTTATTTATGTTTGACCAAAGCATTAGTCTCTCTTTTGGTCTGTTTCTGGGAGGAAAAGGTTTTAAACTCCATATATAGTCAAAGTTGGACAATGTATAAAAGGTTTTTGGATGACATCTGTATCTTGTGGAAAGCCCCCAAAAAAGAGATACTTAATTTATAGCTTTTTTAAATAAGAGTACTAATTTGTTAGATTTTACATATAAAGTCAGTCAAGACAAATTACAATATTTAGATGTGGAAATCTAAAAAGAAAATAAATTCATTTCAAAAGTTTATAGAATGAATAAATACTCCAATTCATATTTACACTTTGATAGTGTAAATCCCAAGCACTATAAGAAAAATATAGTTAAGGTGCAATATATCGGGTCATCTAGAATGACATCTAATAATGATGAATTTTTCAAGGAAATGGATTTTTTGAAAAAAAATGGTTAAGGCTAGAAATTACCCTGACTGGCTGATTGACCAAGTGGAAAATGAAGTCCGTGGAGGGAGAATGGACAGGTTTAAACCTATATTAGGAGTAAACATTCAGGAGGGTGACAGTCCTTCAAAGAAAAATGTAGAAAATTTTGGTAGGGTGCTGGTTTTGGAATTCAGTGCAAGTGCCAATATGACCAGAAAGGTATTTGACAAGGAATGGAATAAGTTTGTTGCCTTCACAGACCTAGATAGAATATTAAAGAATAAAGTGAAAATTGTATAAAAAATATTCCTGCAGTCTGAAAAATTTGATGGAACATGACCTTGGACAGAAAAAAAACAACAAGTAAGAGGAATGGTACATACAAGTGCAGGCACTGCACACAGTGTGGATATATAATGAATAAGGAAAGTGTACACTTGGAAAGTAAGAATATATTTTTAGTAGGAAAAGAGTTTAGTAATTGTGAATCCAGTGGTCTAGTATATTCTGCAGAGTCAGGAATGTAAGGCTTTCTATGTTGGAAAGACTGAGTGTAAGCTCGGGAAAAGGATATATGAACACTGTTTTACAGACCGAGAGAGAGACTAATGCGTTGGTCAAACATAAACAAGAATGTAGCAATGCTCGCTATTTGTTTTTTGTTATAGAAAGTGTGAAAATGGATGGATGGGGAGGATTATGGGAGGAGAGAATCGAGTATAGGAAGCTATGGTGGCAAATCACTCTTCAAGCAAATAGACCACCAGGGTTAAATGAGAACATATCTATAGCTCCCTTGCTCAAATTAAGAGCTGCCAGGCTTTAGATTAAGTTACCCACACTCCTTACAAAAATAATTTAATAATACTTATAATACTGAGAGTTTTTAGCCTTTTTAACATCTAGGTTTTACATACTAAAAGTTTTTAAATGCAATTTTTATGTACACACCCCATGTATTTGAAAGAACATTTTTCAAAAATGAATGATTTTATAAGACTTACTGCTATATGTTTCAGTATTAGTTTTTAACCTATGCTGGATTGCATTCTGTTTAAAGGTCACTAGATGGAGCCAAAGTAGATTTTTTTAATATACATTCAAGTTGGAATGTTTTATATTTGGTATAGCTATTTTTTTATTTTAAGGTAATTTTTTAATGCGTAACTATTTTAAAGTTTGTTTTGACTTAAATGATATACCTAAGTTCCCATTTTTGGATCTTTTTAAATCTTACTGTCTTTTAAGTTATTGAGTTCACTTGCTTACTATATGCTTATTGTCAAAGGGGTAAAGTTTCCTTAAAAGTCATTGGATAATCGAGTAATTGTTTTAACTGTTGACAATATAAAAAAACTGTGTATTTTTTTCAGTCTGCATGTGATGAAGTACTTTAAATGAAAACATATTTGTGGAGTTTGTTAAGAAACATTAATGTGGTTTGGTTCATTGAAATAAAGCTGTTTTTATTCGTTTTGTGGCTGGACTTCCCTTCTTTGGGTACCTTGGATTTTTTACTGGTGATTTTTTTGGTACCTTGGTGTGCTTTTTTACATTTAATCTCAAATCCCACCTTGCTGGGACTGTTGCATATCCGCAAGTCAGGCTCCACTTGAGTAACCCACATGCGCGACCTCAACCTGGTCTGTGACATCAATAGGACTTGTTGGTGGGCCAGATTTGTGTCTCAGAGACTCCCCATTTTGTGGAATAGACTCCATCTCCATGTCAAGCAAAGTACCTCATTAACCCTTTTTAAGCGGAACCTGGATAACTGGATGAGGAACAGAAAATACACCCCTGGGATTCCACCTGTGTCCCTGCTGGACAGTGGCATCGGGTGCTGACTTATTGGAACATGGGTTAAATTCTTGGCTAGACTTGTGAAGCCTTAGGGCCAATAGCCTAGTAAATTCCTGTGATCCTATGATCCTATAAGATTTGTACACAGGGCACTTCAAAATCATGTGCAACCCCCTTCTGCCCTGATTCATAGCACTCTTGAATTCTTAGCACTACATTTTATTCAAGGAACCTGTTCTTCAGCAGTTAAAGTTCAGTTGGGAGCGATTTCTAATTTCTGTATTGGATTTCATGGTTCCTCATTCACTTCTTATAAACTTTGTAAAACATTTTTCTAAGGTACACTTCTATTAAGACCTCCATTTAAAGATTCTACTCATCCATGGGATCTAAATCTGGTACTGCAGGATTTGGTCCATCCATGTTTTGAACCTGCTCATGACCGTGATCTTGAATTTCCTTCTTGGAAAACCTTGTTTTTGGTGGCTATTACATCAGTCAGACAAGTTTCTGAAATTCAAGCCTTTTCTGTGAAACCACCATATCTATTTTTTCATAAAGATATAGTTACATTACAAACTAATACATCTTTTTGCCCAAAATGGTTTCAGAGTCTAATATTAACCAGTCCATCAGTTTACCAGTTTTCTTTCCAAATTATTCAAACAAAGGTGAATATTTATTATATTTATTGGAAATTCATAGGCAACTGCATTTCTATTTACAAAAGACAAACGACATCAGAACTACAGATCAATTGTTTCTTTTGCTAATGTGCAACTGGGTAAACTAATGTCCAAAGTCACTTTAACCAAATGGCTTACTGGCTGCATTTCTTTTGTTTACAACAAATTGGATATCCCTTTACCAAAGCAAATTTGGGCCCATTCAACCAAGTATGTAGTGACTTCATTAGTTTTTCATTCAAGAGCTTCCATGGATGACATCTGCAGCAGTAACTTGAGCTTCTCCTATACTTTCGTCATTCATTACAAATTGGATTTGGTATCCAGAGGTAGAGCATCATTTGGCTCAATGGTGCTTAGGAACATCCTTCATTGATCCCACCCTGGCATTTAGGTAGCTGGGGACTCTGTCTCATTAGTTTTGGACAGAAGGAAAATTGACAACATCAGATAAAGAAGTTATGTACTCACCATAACATTCCATCTGTGTTGTCCATTTTCATTTTTCTTCAGCTCTCCACCCACCCATCAACCCCCTACTTATAGTTTTCTGGAAGATTGAATGGATATGAAAGAATTTGTATACTCCAAACTTGAAAAAACTGGAGATATAGATCCTTGTTTAACCCTTTTCTATTTTTCTTTTACGTGTATTTTTATATAAGAAGTATTTCTTTATATTATAGTTAGCAAACAAAAGCTGAGGTAATTGGTGTTGGTGCATTCTGGGTAAGGGAGAAGCTTGAGAGTTCTACGTTTTCATGAGCTGTTGCAACAGCCAAGTCAGATCTGATGGTTCAGATCCAAACCTGTCAGTTGAGGAAGAATGAAAATGGACAACACAAGTACATAACTTCTGTTTTCTACCAATGCTAGTAAATAATGATCAAACTGGTTTCATAATAAATAGGAATCCCTATGATAATATTAAAATAATATTAACAATAACAGACTATTCTTATAATACAAAAGATAAGATAACTTTAGTTAGTTTGGATATTAATAGTGCCTTCAACTTATATAATTGGGAGTATATTTTATTAGTTCTAAAGGAATGTCATTTATTGAAAAATTTTTTACAACTTATTAAACTTCCTTACAAAAATTCCTTTACTTACATCAAAATAGGACCATACACTTCTGAGTCTGTTATGATTTCCAAAGGTACTAAACAGGGTTGTCCTCTGTCACCATTGCTTTTTACTTTAGTTATGGAACCATTTGCAAATCATATAAAAGTAAATTTAGATATTAAGAACATACAAATAAATAATAATTTAAATACCAAAATTTAATTGTTTGCAGATGACATTATTTTGACTCTGAATGATTATAACATTTCTCTTTTTGTTGTATTCAATGTGATAGAAATTTTTCAAAAAAAAAGACTTAGCTTTAATGAAAGTAAAACTAAAATTCTACCTATAAATTGTAATACATATAAAATGAACAAAAGATTTTCAAAATATATTGTAGAAGATAAAAATAATTACTTAGGGATAACTTTAACATATAACATAAAAAATATAATAAGCATTAATTATGATAATAGTTTAAGTTCTATAAAGAATCATATCAATAAATGGAATATATTTTTTTTACTATGGAAGAGATACTTTTCTTAATCAAAATGATTATTCTTCCAAAAAGTGTTTATATAATACAGTATTTATCTCTTCCTCCCTCCAAAGATAGCATAAAAGAATTTAATTCTTTAATTCTGAGATTTCTTTGGTTTCCTGACAAACCCAAATTGGCTTTAACTCATCTTAGAGATTGGTCTTTGGGTGGTATTGGTTTGCCAGACTTAGAAATATATTCTTTATCATCAGTCATTAAGACAATATTTTTGGGCTAAATGATAACTATAAGGCCAAGTGGAAAAAAATACAAGATAATATTTGTTTAAAATCTAATCATCTGATAAAGTCACATCATCATAAAATATTAAGTAAGAGTCTTCATTTGCTATTAAAAGATTATTTCTCAGAAAGTAAAAATAAATCATTTATTTTTTTTATATTACTATGATACTGACCACCTTTAAAAACTTGACTTATAAGAATCCAGAATATAAAGCATGGATTTTCCTAGAGTTTCCTATAGCTTATACTAAAATAATATTACTACATTCAGTATAGCAACAATGATTACTCTTAAAGGGAAAATGTGATATATTGGTATCAACTGATGGATGTGGTAAACTACAATCCATATATTAGATTATAAATACATTTGATTTAACTACAGAAATATGGTTAGACATTCAAACTTATAACATTAACTTAATGCTACCAACAGTAAAAAACTATTCCTAAGCTTATTATTTTTACTTATTTTAATGCAACAGAATATAATGGGGAAAGGATTTCTATCTAAAATATATAAAGTGGTTAAAATACAACAAAATACTTCCAAGAAAGCTATTAGGATTATTTCAGTCTTATTAACAATAGTTATCCAAGAAAAAATGATAAAAAAATATTACCGCAATCATCAAAACAAACTACTTCCTCTCCAAACTGGAGATTATTTTCTTGGAAATTCATGCATAGAACTTTTATTACACCACATAAAGTTGAATTAATGTACAAAAAACATATAGGATGTTGGAGATGTAAATTAAAAGTCAAAGCTGATTGGCAGCATGTTTTCTGATTATGTAGTTCTCAACTCATGTTGGGATTATATACATTTTCTTTTGCAGGCTGTATTCAATGATAAATTTATTTTAACTAAATCTTTAACTTTATGTAATACACCGATTCCTGCTTGCTTTATGAGAATAAAGTACCCTGTTTTGTGGAGTATTTTAACAATAGCAAGAAAAGTCATTACCAATAACTGGAAGAATTAATCGACTCCCACTATGAAATAATTCATAAACATTGCATCTGAGGTATGTCAGTTTGAATTTATTACAATCAAGACAAGAACAACCAGTCACCTCTTTCTACAATACTTGGATGAAATTTAAAGACCTGCTAGATAAACAGTTTTAATTCCTAAATAAGTAATATCAATATTTGATTTCTTTTAGCATTCTTGTTGTATAGTAGACACCTTTGTAAATAGTTGTTTTTGTTTTTTTAATATTTCTTCTATAATGATTGATTTTTTTCTAGTTATGTATTTTTTATCTTGAATATTATACATTGTTTGCAAGTTAAGATTTTTAATAAAAAATAATTGAGATTAAATAGGCAGGACATGGGATTCAGTAAACTCCATGTAGGCTTTGCGTGAAGCCTACACAGAGTTTACATGTGTGCGTGGTGAACCATATATATTTGTGCTGTGCACGTGTTTAAATGTAAATAAGTGTGGTTTTGTGGTTCGCAACAGTGTAATGCTGGGCAGGAAACTATGTAGAGCAGCACGGATAGCAATCCTGTTTACATTGCAAAACAAAAAAGTAATTAGAACTACAAGGAGGAAAAAACAACAGTTGTTTGTTCAAAAAGTATAAAGTCCACAACTTACTTGAAAAGTTTCTTTTGTGAAAAGTAAGAGATGTTTATTCCAAAAGTTTAAAATCCACAGCGTACTTAAAGAGTTATGTTCCAAGTACAAAGAACACTTTCACCTAGACAAGCTTCTTCAGGCAAAAATCTGAACAACTCATTGTGTTTAGCTTATATAATCAAGATGCAGTCACATGATTAAATCACAAGTTAAAACTAATCACATGATCAAATCACAAGTTAAAAACTGTAGTCACATGTTAAGATTAAAATATAAAAGTTATATAAAATTATGTGTAAAAATATATTTATAAGTAACAACGAACAGTTAGAGATGAAAGATAAAAAAAGTAAAAATATGTGATAATACTACTTATAAAATTTTGATTTTTAAAGCATATAATATGAAAACAAATATAAGACGTTCAGTGCATTTGAGTATGTAGATATTTCAAATGGGGCTTGATGGTAACCATGTAATTTAAGCCAAGGGTAACGCATTCTTTAAATCTATAAATCCATTGCAGTTCTATCCTCTGTGTATGTACTTTTAAGTTACCCCCTCTGAGCAGTGTATGTATAACTTGCAAAATAGCAAATTTAAAGGTATGAGTTAGATCTGTATTAAAAGTATGTTTGTATAAGGTATATGTCTAAGCACTTCTCCTGATGTCTGACATGTGTTGACCTAATGAGGTCATGGTAGATAGTTTCTGCTGCTTTGCTTAGTTGCTGTTCAGTTAGATCTAAAAAGGCAAGCAGGAGCTCCATGTAACGAAAGGAACAGCTAAGGTTCACTAACTGCCAGCACCTGAGTAGATCTGGATTTTGTTCTCTATATGAGGGCATTTTTAGTATAAGTAGCCATCTTGGTTGTTGTTGTATCTTTCGGCTTTTCCTGGTTAGGGGTCGCCACAGCGGAACTCCGGTCCACTAATGATTGGCAGTAGATTTTTACGTACTGAGGTGCCAGCCCTGACGCACAACCTTTAGTGAAGGTACGCCCATTTACGCATGTCTCCACATAGAAGACACTTTAGCTGAGAATCAAACAGGATAACGTCTTACTGTGAGGCGACAACGTTATCGCAGCACCACCACCACAGTTAGCCTCTTGGTACTATCCTTTTTTGTAGGTAAACTGAAAAGCTTATTCACTGCTATTGCAAGCATTTTAAGGCACAAGCAGTTTGTTCAAATTGATGCAACTTATCTCAATATTGCTTGAGAATAGCCACATTCTGATTAGATTGCACAGTAGCAAAATCATTTTTAAAGTCCAATTCTCCCAGGAGGGGGTTCATAATGGCATGTATGATTGCAGAAATTGATGCAATTTTTTGGCTAGCATGTTGCTGATTGAAGATATCCCTAAAATGCTCATGTCCACTGCACCCACCGATAAAATAGTAGCAGAGTTTAAAGTAACAGTATCCATGCAGTGACAAGTCCATTACTAATAAGACAGAACTAGCAGAACAAAAAAGTAACTGGAACCATGAGCAGGGATAAAACAACAGTTGTTTGTTCAAAAAGTCTAAAGTCCACAACTTATTTGAAACGTTGTTTTTGTGAAAAGTAAGATATGTTTATTCCAAAATCTTAAAATCCACAGTGTACTTAAAGCGTTATGTTGCAAGTGCAAAGAACACTTTCACCTAGACAGGCTTCTTCAGAGAAAAACCTGAACAACTCGTTGTGTTAGGATAGCAATCCTGTTTACATCAGAACACAGTCAGTTAGTGTGTTTGCTCAGAATGCCATAGTGATCACCACGGCTTAACATCTAAGTTTCTATAGCTCTCAGTCTCTTAATGCAAGACATCTGGACAAAGCCCATCATAATGGGGGGGGGTCAATGACCCAGAAATAGGGACAGATTCTACATATTTGTATGTTTAAACTTAGAAATGTGCTAGAATAACAAGGTTTGTATTACATGCATTTTTTGAAGTATATGAAGTCTGAAACTCAAATCTATGTAATTATTTAGTGATATCAGTCTTCAGATCATCCCAGTGATAAGGAAGAAAACCACAAATTTTATAAGGAGCAGACCGAAAGATAGAAAGGCAAAAGGCTGGACGTACTGTGATTATATGTATATGGTCCAAACACAGTACAGGGCAGTGTATACAGTGCAAAGTATTGTGAAATCCCATTCTTGGCATTCTGTTCCAATGTTGTTTAAATGATCTGTAAGGGTAGATGGACTGCCATGTAAAATAAACACTCATGGGGGGAGTGTGTGTGTTGAATAGGGACACACAGGTGATGACTTGTAGGAATGAACACAGGGAAAGAGGACAGGTAAAACAACCTAATCTACAGCAGATGAAGGCATGTCAATGGAAGACAGCTGTAGCAGCAGCACCAATCACATATCAATATGGTACAGTAGGAACTGCACAGTGAAAATGTGTATTACGTGACTGTCACACAATGTGACATAACAATGGGGACGAGATATGTGTGAGATAAACATTCTTACATGTACAATGCAGAGGACATCTATCAGGCATGTTATATACAATTATGATAGGGTGCATGTTGTGAAGTTGTGCAAACTGATTTGCCTGAATATAAGTGTAATCTTAGCAGAGGTCTCCAGCAAGTGAGGCACAGGTAAAGGCTCATAGACAACATCAAAAGAAGCATGCACAATCATGGACGATATCAGAACAATACCACCAGTAATCCCATGTTTCTGACATGACATATGTGATTTAGAGTGATCAGAGAGGGCTCTGCACACAAACACACTTGTACAGGTATTATGATATGTCTGCACTATATGAGGGTAATCATGCACACCATCCTAACACTGTAGCATCTGCTGCAGGTGTCAGGAAGGAAACTGCTATACCTGTACGTGAAATTACAGGCTAGTTGACTGGTATACATGCATATATATATATATATATATATATATATATATATATATATATATATATATACACACATATGTGTGTGTGTGTGTATATATATATATATATATATATATATATATATATATATATATATATATCACACTGTCACAAATGTTACCCATGCCATTAATGTTGTCAAACAGCTATGTATATACTATGTGCATCACCAGAACAGGTCTCACACATATATCTGGTGTAACAACTTGAAAAAGAATACCTATGTATGGCTAATAAGATGTGAGACAGCTCACTGAGCAAAATGTTGTACCCTCAGAAATGAATTTGTCCGCTGTGGCTTATGTGATGTATATCTGGCTTCAGTCATGCTGATTAACTATGTCTACCAGCAAGTATGAAACTGGAGTCAGCAAGCTTATAAGGCATCTGACATTTTCCAATGCAGCTCATCCTGAAGTGTGTTAATACATTAGAAAGCAGGTGCAGAAAATGAAAATATTACTAACAAAATTAATTTAGGTTTTTACATTAAACACTGTGTCTAATCAAAACGTGTTTGCCTTTAAGAAAAAATTGAATGCCTAGATGGTTGAATGGTGACTCTAAGATGCTTTCTCTAAAAAAAAAAAAAAAAAAAAAAAAAAAAGATTCTGCTACACATTAGAATACTCATTATATATATATGTTAAAATGCTTTAAGTCTAAATATTTTGTAATTTTCTTGAGTTCTTCTTTGTCAGGAATAAACAGGAAGGAGCAAAGTTAAACACAAAACTACTGCAATCCAGTACAGTCAAAATAAGAAGTCAGCAGTTCAGGAAGGAAGGAAGCAGAATGAACTGAACATGCTATGTTCTTGTTCTGCTTAATTGTTCTACTTAACTAATAGTCACTGCATGTTTCCTCAGCTGTTATTGTTAACAGGTCTGGATTTTCAATGACATCTCACAAAATGTGTGTGTGTGTGTGTGTGTGTGTGTGTGTGTGTGTGTGTGTGTGTGTGTGTGTGTGTGTGTGTGTAGGGAAGAGTAGAGTAGTTAGGCACCACTCTTGAGATGATAAAAGGGGATTTCATCCAGAAGACAGCCTGCTTTTACAAAAAAACTGCATGGCTTGTATTAGCTGATTAGAGCATTTGTTCCCCCTCTCCTTTTTTGAACAACACCCATTGCCACTTCATAGGGGAGCCTTGTTTTCCTAATGAGGGTAGTCTTTTGATAACTACATTTGCTATCTGAGCCATAGATGGTGAGATTCAAGTGTTATGTGCTCATTACTTAACTAAGTACATGGTTAAATAAACATCTGGCATTTCAGTGTCACATAAAAAACACTCTTTCTGGTGCCGTGGATGTCTGCAGCTGGGTATCTCATGGTACAGCTACTGCCCAACTACAGTTCACTGCCTTTATTATCAATTTATATTGGATGCACCCAGAATCTTAGCAATTCTGTATTTAAATAAACTTGCCCAATCTATTTCTGAGGCAATGCAGCTGGATGTTGCAAGGATATAAAAGTAGTACAGGGGCAATTACTTGATAGTTGGCATGAAGACAATGAAATTCATGGTTTCTGGTGCCCATAATAGGCTTGTAAATCTTTCCCAAAACTGGAAACTATGTGCTTTGACTGTATTACTACAACTGCTGGAAAGCAATATCATGTACTTGATATTGTTAGTTTCCCTTCTAGTCTTTGACAAGCATGTGTGATATGTACCTAATAAACTCAGCAACTAAACATGCTATAGAATTGACAGGTTGTTTACCACCTAAGCAAGGGAAATATTTGGCCAGCTTGAATATGAAATGCCCCATTAGACAGAGTATCCTTCAACAGCTGTACCATGCTACTGGTTTTCCTGCAAAACTATATTACACTATTTATTCTACATGTTGCAAGACATACTTACCAACTGCTGGGTGTACGTCAGATGATCGAGTTTTCAGAAACTCAAAGTTCATAAGGTTGAGACCATATGATTGAATTTCCTAAAACTCAAACATCAAAAAAAAAAAAAAAAGACAACCCCCCCCACAAAAATCTGCCTTTTTTATGCACCTCCCACACCCCCCTGCAAATTATATATACCAACTCCAAGATCGCATTATGGTGAGGAAAAGGATAAACTTCCCTATCTGCACTGTGCCATGATCTCCATTCAAAAGCTTTGAGTTTTCAAAAACTCAATCATATCGTCTCGACCATATGAATTTTGAGTTTCTGAAAGCTCAGCCAACTGATAGGGACTCCAACTGCCTGCCAGAGCGTGATTTTCTAGTTCAGTTCACCTTTATCTGTGGCACAGGGTGTAAGAGCAATGAGTTTCTGGTCAGAGAACAGGTGAGCCAGCGTTCAAATCCAACTAATTCTCTTTGGCTCAGTTTGGCAGAGCTGTTTTGAGTTTGGTGACTTAGCCAGAGACCTGGAGTGAATCTGAGTTAAATCCAAGGCATCCTCTATGATCAATAAAAAATAAGTATATTTTAAGCTTGCATTGCACTTTTTTGAACTGTATTTTGCTTAATTGCTGTTTCATGTTTTGCTGTTGTTACTGCTGTGACTATTTTTTCTGCACTTTGAAGTTTTAGTACTTCTGTATTTCATAGCATAGGCTATATTCAGATCTGCTGAATCTAGTCTGTTTGGTATTAACTGAGCACTAAAACCAGCCATTCTACATTAAGAAGACCCTCTTGCACCCTTGTGGCAGAAGTGTGGAGACCAGGAACCATCTGAGTTGGGAATTGCTGGAATCAGGTTCAGTTTTGGGCTCTTCCATTGGCTAGTTTGTATTAAAACTATTAAACTTCACTTGTATTTAAGAACTGTGTTTGTACATGGCTGTTCACCACGCAACAGGGTTTAGCGCTGCTATGTATAGACACAAACACTTACAAACAAAAATGTTCCCTTGATATCTGCTAGAGAACCTACCTTAACTCTACTGCCTCTCTGTATGCAACACAGTTGCACATTGCAACCCAGTGAGCAACTCAGCTTCGCAGTCTGAGGCATTGATGCAGTCTTCCACTCTTAGCGTTTCACAGAACAGCCACCCTTGTTAGTCTCACAGGCAAATGCTGGTCCATCTACACTATCCCCTCTAGTCACTACAATATATACCTACCATAATGGATGGACAGTTTCTCACCATTTCCCCAGCCATCCTGATTGACATGGACATCCTGAGGGAATGTAACAATTGCCTCATGTATACTGACAACCACTGGCTCCTAAGGCAAACAAATACAGTATGTGAGAGATGTAACTATTCCATGAAATTAGAATCAGTCCTCTCACATACAAACAAGACATGCAACAGGTTGTCATCACACACACCCCTTCCTTCTCACACAAGAGAAGGTCAAGACACATAAACTCACATATGCAGAGGTACTTACTAAGACCCTACCAAAAGACCAGAGACCTCCCAAGTGCAAACAGCATGCACATGCTGGTACATGAACAGAATCCACCACCACACATAACAACACACATATAAGTGTTTCAACAATTAATCCCCTAAGGAAAAACACCTCAAAACCAAATGTTCTTGTTATAGGCGACGCAATTGTGAGACCTACAGATGTCACCCTCACCAGGTTTTACAAGGAGAAGGTCACGGTCATCTGCTAGATGGCAGGCAGGATCCATCAAATCACGCATGCTGACAAGTCGCTCAGCAACAATTATTGTTATGACTCTGTCATAGTACATTTTGGTGTGAATGACTTGAGATATATCTGTCTGAATTATATGAAGAGAGACCTGACCGAACTCTCAGATGATGTGTCCCAAGCCAGTATATCCCTAGCCCTAAGCAGCATTCTAACTTCACTGAGGATAATTCCACTGTACAGACAAAAAAAAATGATTGATTTCAATAATTGGCTTAGCTTCTGGTGTCACTCCAGGGGGATCTAGTATCTGTCTGCTTGGGAAGACATGGTTGATAGTCCACACTGATCTGCCAGAGTTGGTCTTCACCTGTCTCCTGAAGGCTTTTGGATACTGGCAAAGATGCTTGCCTCCCCCATAGTGCCTTTTTTAGGCAATGTGCAAACAACAAAACTTCTGCAATGAAGAAATCCACTAAAGACAAACTCAAGGTCATGGGTCATGCTGCTTAATGCCAGGAGCTTAAACGGTAAACTGCACTCCCTGGAAGCACTCCTCACCTTGGAAGATGCTAACGTTTGTGCAGTCACAAAGACTTGGTTCAAGGCTGCTGAGTGTACGCGGGCCATACAAGGCTACAATACCTTTCACATGTTCAAACCCCAAAACGAGTGTGAAAAAACTAAAAGTGGAGGTGTATCCATCTTCATTAAATCCAAATACACCTCAAAACTGGTAAAACAGTATGACTCTGTTGAGCTACTCCAGATCCAATTAACTATAGGAAAAATACCCTTCCACATCACTGCTAGCTACAGGTTCCTCACTATGAACCAGAGAAGCACACCGCCTACCTGGACTTGCTAGAATTAGTCAGCATACAGCCAACCACCTTAGTCATGGGAGATTTCAACTATCCTTCCATTGATTAGGCAACTTACACAAGCACAAACACAATCACTATCAGGTTTATGGACTTTGTTAATTCAAATGTCTGGGAACAGTTGGTTTGCACCGCCACAAGGGGCTCAAATGTCCTGGACCTAGTATTCACCAACATGGGGGAAGAGATCACTGCACTAACCTCTGTGTGTTTCTCTCCCTGGTAAGGTCAGATTGTAAATCTATCTTGTTTAAAGTAAAGATCAAACCTGACACTCCCACAGGAGTAAAAAAAAAATTAATTTTTCCAAAGCAAGCTATTGCCTACTAAGCAATGGTATAAAAAGTTTCAAAGCCCTTGCCAACATAGTCAATAATGACTCCTATGCAGAGGAATACACACTTGTCCTATATAGCCACTTAAACAAATGCATTGACGCATCTGTACCTAACAGGAACAAAACCAGGTCTTCCCAAAAAAAAAAAAAAACTACCCTGGTGGACTGTAAGTATAAATAAGTTATACAACAAAAAAAAAGAAACTGATATCTAAGAACAGGAGGGAACTAACTCAACAGAGGAAGAATACCCTCCACAGCTTGAACAAGCAAATCAGGTATCTTAAGTCCTCTAAGTCTAGCCATGAGTCTAAATCTCTAGCTAAAGACAATCATTAGGCATTCTTTAGCTACGTCTGAAACCTGAGGGAATGCCCAGCTGTGTGCTGAACTTATAGTGGATGGTACCACTCATACTGAACCTGAGGAAATTGCCAACCTGCTAGCTGACACATTTGGAAATAACGTCAACCCCTGCCTCCACCTAACTTACGCCAAAGCATTCCTGACACCATTCCTTTACTGAGTATCTCCAAAGAACAGGTCATGCAAGCACTCTCCAAGGCCAAAAACACAGCCTGTATGGGACCAGATAACATCCCAGGCTGTTTACTAAACAATCTAAAACAAGGCCTATCAGAGCCACTTTGGCACTCTCTTTAATCATAGGCTGATAACTGGCTTTGTCCTGTCAGAGTGGAGAACAGCAACAGTAATCCCCTTGCACAAAGGGGGTCCATCAACTGACCCTGGGAACTATTGACCCATAAGCCTAATCAGCCTTATCTGCTAGGCCATGGAAAGAATCATCATGGACTTTATCCACAAAGACATAGGCAAACTTCAGACTCTTGACCTGACCCAGTCTGGCTTTGTCAAGGGTAGATCTTGCTTCTTAAACCTGCTAGACTTCTTTGAGAATGTCACCAAAGCCCTGGATGAGGGCAAAACAGTACATACTGCTTATCTTGATTTAGTCAATGCTTTTGACACAATCCCCCATTCAGGTATCGTAGAGAAACTCAGCTGGGGATTAACCCATGCATTGTGTAGCCAACTGTCTCACCGACAGAATGCACATTATCAAAGTTGGGGAATCCACCTCCACTAGTAGACCAGTTACCAGTGGAGTACCGCAAGGATCTGTGCTGGGCCCTCTACTGTTTGGAATCTATTTCTCTGATGTGCAGGTGAAGGTAGATGACCTGTAGCTTACCAAGTTTGCAGGTGAGTGTAAACTGGGTGCAATCATAGAGTCCCCCAATGATGTTAACATATTACAGAAAGGACTGATACAGACAAATGATTGGTGCCAAACTCATGAACTAAAACTTAATGCAAAAATATGCCTCCTTATCCTCTTTGGCAAAGAAGTAGCCCCTGCTAATTATGATAAAGATAGCGCCCATAAAGATAAGGATAGCAAATTAGCAAAGATAGCTGGATTCCCTGCTTACTGCGGAGCATCTGGGGCCTATAACACTGGAACTCAATATCATAACCAAACAAGCTTTAAAGTACCTAAATCAGGGAATGGAAGGTTCTGGAACAATCAGGATGAGACCCAAAAGGAAGAGATGTAACAGAACCAGGAAAAGAGGCTGCAGAGATGGAATTGCTACCAGATTGAAAACAAACTCTCACAGGCGCACTTCCCCCACTTTTAGCAAATGTATGCACATTAGACAACAACATGGACTTTCTCAAGCTAGAGCTCAACACCACAAACAAGGTGAGAAATTCCTGTCTGTTAATCTTTACAGAGACGTGGTTAAATAATAGGATTAGTGACAGTGCTGTAAGCCTTGATGGGTTCGCTTTGTTCTGAGCTGATAGGAACCTAACTCTGTGTGGAAAAGGTGAGGGAGGCAGAGTGTGCATTTTTGTGAATGACAGCTGGTGCAAAAACTGTAACATTGTGAATGAGCATTGTAAATGTGGAATTTCTGATACCTAAAAGCAGACCTTTTTATGTGCTCAGGGAACTAAATAGTGTCTAACTAGCAGCTGTATATATACCACAGAGTGCTAACATCACTGAAGCACTGAATATACTGCATAATACTATATGTGAGCTGCAATGTAAGAATTCTGACTGTGCATTTATGATAGCTAGTGACTTCAACAAAGCAGATCTCAGGGAGGTGCTACCCAATTACTACCAAATTATGGATTTTCCCACAATGGGAGTCAATACTCTGGACAAGGCATGCACTAACATAAAAGGGGCATATAGAGCTGTGCAACAACTAAACCTGGCTAGTTCTGATCACATTTCCATAAAACTAATACCAGCTTACAAGCCTGTCTTGATCAGAGATAAGCCCACTGTGAAACAAATTAGGGTCTGGCATGAAGGAGCCATGGAAAGTCTCCAGGACTGCTTTGAAACCAAAAACTGGGATGTCTTCAGGGAATCAGCTATGGTAAACAATCTGGTGAACATAGATGAATATACTGAGACAACTATGGCTTATATATCCAAATGTGTGAAGGATGTAACAAACATCAAAAATATTGAAGTAAGAGCCAACCAAAACACATGGCTAAACAGCAAAGTGTATGAGTTTCTGAGGGCAAGAAACACTGCTTTCAGGGCAAAGGATAAGAAGGGTCTAAGTGTGGCAAGGGCTAATCTAAAAAAGGGTATCAAGGAGGCTAAGAGGGAGTTTGGAAAGAGGATACAGGGCTACTTCGAGGATGCAAAATATTCAAGAAGCCTGTGGCCTAGTATTCAAGACCAAGTCAGCTCATTGCGATGATGAGTGAATTTCTGGACAATCTAAACACAATTTATGGCATGTTTGAAGAGAAAAACAACCTGGAGGCTGTAAAGCTTCCCAATGACCAAAAGGAGGCAGTACTCAACTTCAGTGCTGTGGATGTAAGGAACAAACTGAAAAAAGTGAACCCCAGGAAGACTGCTGACCCTGATAACATTCTGGGGAAAGTATTGAGAGGTTGTGCAGACCAACTCAGCATAGTCCTGACAGACATCTTCAATACCTCGCTTGTCCAGGAAAAAATACCAGCATGCTTCAAAGTTACCAGCATAATCCCTCTGCCCAAAAAAGCTAATCCCACCTGTCTAAATGATTACAGATGTAATTTTTATTTATTTAACATTTGTTGACCGGGAATGTCTGACTAGGTTCCACAGAGCCTGTTTTCAGCGGAGGCCTGGGTAGAATCGCTCCAGATGCATGTCTTTGGAATGTGGGAGGAAACTGGAGTACCCGGAGGAAACCCATGCGAACACAGGGAGAATATGCAAACTCCACACAGAAGGCACCCAAGCCGAGAATCGAACCGGAGAACCTCTTGCTGTGAGGAGACAACGTTAACCGCTGCACCACTGTGCCGGCCGTGAATGGAATAATGCTTCGATGCTAATGAAATGCTTCAAAAGACTGGTCAAAAGGCATTTGACTGCAGTACTACCCCAATCCTTTGACCCACTGCTGTTTGCCTACCGGGCAAACAGATCAACTGCTAATGCCATTTTGGTGGCACTTCACCTCACATTGGAGCATCTTGAAGAGAAGAACAACTATGCCAGACTGTTGTTCATAGATTTCAGCTCAGCATTCAATATGGTGATTCCAGTGCAACTTATAGAAAAGCTTATCAACCTTGGCATAAATAAAGGGCTGTGCAACTGGATCCTTGATTTCCTTACTGGAAGACCACAAAGGACCTGTGCTGGTAACAACACTTCAGGGAGTATTACAATCAACATCGGATTACCCCAGGGAGTATTACAATCAACATCGGATTACTCCAGGATTGTGTGCTGAGTCCTCTACTGTTTACAGTCCTTACTCATGACTGCTCTGTGAAAGCTAGCAACAACCACCTCATCAAATTCGCAAATGATACCACAGTGGGGGAACTTATAAGTGGTGATGAAGATACTGGGTATAGGAATGAGGTCAACTCCCTGACTGAATGGTGAAATAACAATTTGGACCTGAACATCAATAAAACAAAATAAATTATTGTTGACTTCAGGAAAAGCTCTGCCATGCACCAGCTCCTCAAGATCAATGGTGAAGAAGTGGAGAGAGTCCAAACTACAAAGTTCCTGGGGGTACATATATCAGAGGATCTTTCTTGGAGTACAAACACAGGCCATCTAATTAAAGAAGCTCAACAGCGACTACACTTCCAAAGAAGGCTGAGAAAAGCAAAGCTCTCTATGAATGCTCTAAATACCTTCTACAGAGGAGTCATCGAGAGCATTATCACCAGCAACTGCACTGTATGGCTCAGTAACAGCACAATGACCGAAAGGAAGACGTGCAAAGAATAATAAGAACAGCAGAAAGGATTGTGGGCACTAGTCTACCTACCGTACAGGAACGCCTTGAAATGAGATCTAAAAATACGTCCAGCAAAATACTGTGACACTTCTCATCCAGTATATGGTTGGCTCACTAAACTTGTATCTGGTAGAAGGTTACGGAGTATCTGCTGCAGGACATCCACATTCATGAGCTGTTTTATCCAACTGCAATAAGACTCATTATTGCAGATGTAAATCTGGATGTATCAAAACTATAATAGATTGTTACACTCTCATTCTTTTTCTTTCTTTTCCATATGGTAATTCTATTTATTTATCGCATACTGAACTTAATATATTCTCATTCAGGTGCAATTCCAATCACTTCCTTATGTGCAATATCACCCAATCTCACATCTGTGTATAGTGTACTTTTCATTTGTTAATCATCTAGTCATCACTGTTGTCCAGTGTATATAAATAGTGTATAAGCATGTGTGTCAGCTATCTAGATAATTACTTTTGTCCTATAGTTATTGTTTATTTTTAAATACCTATCATGTCTGTCTTTTTCTGTTTGTTTTTCTCCTGCAAAAGAGTTGACACAAAATTTTGTTTAGGTAGCACTTGTGTTTCCTAAATTACAATAAAGTTTCTTTGAATCCTTGAAATCCCTCTAAGCTCAAACTCAGTGGTGTGAGACTTGGACACACAGACTGATAGTAATCTAAACTTCGATAACCATGTGTCCGTAGTGGTAAGAAAAGCATTCTATATTGTGCATCTTATAAATAAGGGCATTACATCCAAGTCCAGGGAGGTTATAGCTCCACAGTACTCGATTCTTATCAGAGCACTAATTGAGTATAATGCTGCCTTCTGTATGTACCTCACCAGACACCTGCAGCAACTGGAGAGACCACAGAGTTTTCTCAACAAGAGAATCCAGGGCCTCCAAAACATGACATACATGGAAAGACTGAAAGCCCTGTCACTGTACTCTGTATCAATCAGGCTACTAAGGGGTGATCTGTGCCTGGCGTAGAGAGCAGTCTTGGACCCTACCCTAATGGAATTGCTGCACATCCACAAATCAAACTGGAAAAGAATAACTTGCAACATGGATCTCAACCTCGCCTGTGACATTAACAGAACATGCTGGAGAGACAGGTATATCTCCCAGTGAATGCCGCTCCTCTGGAATAAGCTCCAACTCCATGTGAAGCAGAGCACCTCAATCCTATTCAAGTGCAACCTTGACAACTGGATGGGTAACCGTAAATTCATCCTGGGGGTGGCACCTATGTCTCTCATGGACAGGGACAGTCGGTGCTGATGGCAGAATCACTCAGGTCTGTATTACATGATCGAAGTTTAGGTGATCGAACACCTAAACGTCGACCCGTAAATGTTAAACTCTGACAAATGTGAATGATCATTTATGTGAATTTTTTCCCTGGGAAAAAATTTGCTTCGCTGTCATTGGTAATTTGCCCTTTTTCCCAATATAGAGTGATCTTGGAGTTGGTATATTTAGTTAGGGGGTATGTGGGGGGCACAGCCCTCCACGTTGGGGGTGTGGGGGGAAAAGCTCCCACTTAATTAGTGTTTAAAGGTTTGTTTTGTTTCCTACAGCCAAGTGAATTTTTTCCCAGGGAAATAATTTGCGTAAATGGCCGCTCATGGTTTTAAGGGTTTGACATTTACGGGTCATGATTTAGATGTTCAATCACCTTAACGTTTGATCATGTAATATAGACCCAATCACTCTGCTAACAATGACCATCTAAAAATGGTCAATAAGGGTACTCGGGTTTTTACACAGCTAGGCTTGTAAAGGCCCTAGGGCCATTAGTTTAATAACCTCCTATGAACCTATGAACTTAAGATGAGGTGCCTTCTGTGTGGAGTCTGCATGTCTTGTCTGTGTCTACCCAGATTTCCACAAGGTGCTCTGATTTCCTCTAACATCCAAAAGGTAGTCTGTAGGTGATTTGGAAATCCTCCAAGTTTCCAACAGGCACATGCATGCCTAGTACCTGGAAAGGGTTGGCACCCCACTGCAATTACTTTCTGTGATTGGTGACCCTAAACTTTATTAAGCATGTAATCAGAGAATGAATGAGTAAATAAATAATTTGTAAAGATCACATAGCATAACAGGTTTAATTGCTATGTCTGCCAGAGATTAGTTTTCACTGATGTTTAATGAAAGTTAAACAGGAGCATGTGATGTCATTGAACGTAATTTCAGAGAATGCAAAAAGAATAAGTGTGGTTTGCTGAAATTACTTTTGATGACAGTGGAGTTTGCTTTTTTCTTCACTATTGTGCAACCTCGGACATGGTATATATAAGTCTGGGGGGTGTGGGAGGTGTCCCCCCATGTGGAGGGTACAGGGGCTTGCCCCCCCCCCCGTGCAAAAACAAAATTGATGATTTGTTCATTTATGGTGGTTTTGGCAAATGTTTTTTTTTTTTTCCCTCCATTTTCCGAAATTACCTTTGATGACTCAATATGAATCCAAGTTAAACAACAAAATTCAGTTAATAAATGACAGTGGGATGATTTTTCTGTTATTTAGGTAAGTATCTCTTGAATTTTTCCCACCAGTACTTTATGCTAACGTAGTTTCACCAGATGTATTTCATAGGTTTGTATGTCTATAGGACATTACTAGGCTAATGGACCAAGAGCCCTTACAAGCCTAGTTATATTTAACCTGAGTTTCACAGTTTTCAATAGCTAGTTGAACAAAGTTTACAGAGGTATGACCCTATGGTTGTGGTATCTAATACCGACTACCTTTGTCCATGAGGGACATGGGCACTACCCCAGGAGTAAATTTACGATTACCCATCCATTGATCTAGGTTGCACTTGAAGAGGGTCAGTGAAAGGCTTTGATTCACATGAATGAGAAGCTTGTTCCAGACAAGGGATAGTCTCTGAGAGATGTATCTATCTCTGCAACATGATTTATTCATGTCAGAGGCTAGGTTAAGATCCCTGCAATGAGTGACCCTCATGCAGTTTAATTTACAAATGTGTAACATTTTCATCAGGACTAAATCAGAGATTGCCCTGTAGGCCAGACACAGAACGCTCCCTAGTAGTCTGTAGGAGACAGAATGTAGTGATAGAACTTTCAATCTTTCTTTGTAGGCCTTTGCTTTTTATACCCTGTATCTTCCTGGTGAGAAACCTCTGGGGTCGCTCCAGCTGTTGCAGATGTCTGGTAAGGTACTTGCAAAAGGGTGCATTATACTCAGTTATTGGTTTGATGGACGCTGAGTACAATGGAATTATGTCCTTTGATCTGGATGCCATGCCCTTACTAATAAATTGTGTCACATAGAAGGACTTCCTCACCACTGTGGACACATTGTGGTCAAAGTTCAGATTACCATCAACCTGAGTACTTAGATCATGTACCACTGGGTCTACTCTTGGGGGGTTGCTGTTTATATCATAATTAGCTGGGGGTATTTGCTTTTCCAAAGGGAATAATTATGCTTTTTTTTGCATTTAGTTTCAGTCTATGGCCTTGGCACAAATTATTTGTCTGCATTAATCCTTTCTGAGGTATAACAGTATCGTACAGGGATTCAGTGATTGCCTCCAATTTGTAGTCATCCATAGGCTGTCTACATTTGCCGTGACTTCTGAGAAATAAATTCTGAACTGGAGAGGGCCTAGCACAGAACCCTGTGGCCCTGTGGTATGCTGCTGATGATTGGCCTCTTACTAGAGGTGAATTCATCCACTTTGACAGTATGTGTCCTATGTGTGTGTCATTTGGCTATCCACCTGGTAATGTAGGGGTTTATGTCCAGTTGAGAGAGTTTATGTATAATACTTGAGTGGAGAATTGTGTCAAATGCCTTGGCAAGGTCAAGGTAGGTGTTATGCACAGTCTTTCCTCCATCCACGGCCTTGGTGATCTTCTCAAAGAAGTCAGCCAGATTTAAAAGACATGATCTACCCTTAACAAATCCTTACTGGGCTGGGTCCAGAGTCTAGAGATTACATATATCCTTGTTGATAAGGTCCATGATGATTCTTTCCATGGCCTTTTCAGATGAGGCTAGTCAAGCTTATGGGTCTATAACTCCCTAAGCCAGTTGATGGTCCCCCTTTCGCAGTGGGATGACTGTTGCTGTCCTCCATTCTGCTGCAACATAGCCTTTCTAGAGGCTGTGGTTAAATCAGAGTCAAAATAGGTCTTCTAAGTCAAGTTTTAAGTTATTTAAAAGACAACCTGGGATGTTGTCAGGGCTCATTGATACCATGTTTTTAGCCTCAGAGAGTGCAAAGATGACCAGCTGGCTTGAGATAGTATGCTGAGGAATGGTGGCAGGTATACTTTGGTGATGACCTGTGAAACAGGAGGGTGAAGTTTGATCCAAATCTGTCAGATAATAGGTTGTCTATTTCATCTGGTTGAGTAAGGGTGGTGCCATTCATATCCAGCTCTACGCATAGCTAGGTATTGCCCTTAAGATTTCAGATGTAGTTAAAATGTTTTGTGATTTTCCTTGGCTAGGGAGGCTATTTTACTTCATAGTTTGCTTTTGAGGACTTGACTAGATCACTGATTTGTTTCTTTAGACAAGTGATGGAGTTCTTCTTCTGCTGAGCCTGTTCTGGCTTATTTTTGGACATTAGCTTCTTTCTTTTGTCATACAGTCTGTTTATTCCAGGGGTATACCAGGGTGGCTTGTTTTTACAGAAAGACCTAGGTTTAATCCAACCTAGTGCCAGTGATTGTACACATCTGCTTAAATGGCTGTACAGGGCATCAGTGTACACCTCGGCATAGGATTCTGTGTTTTCTGGGTTTGGGAGAGCTTTGAAATATTTTATGCCCAAAATATAACAGGTTTTAAGCTAGCTACCAATAAGAAAACCACACAATAAGCCTTCCACCAGCAATCCCCAACTCAGAAGGTTTAGATCAGCACACGTCTGCCACAAGAGTGCAGAAAAAAAACTTTTTAATGTAAATGGATGGTTTGGAGCCCAAGTGCAAGAAGACCACACAATCTAGATATAACAGCCCTGAAACTATCTGATATAATGTAATAAGTACTTAAAGCAGCAGTAGACTAGTACAGTTTTCTTATATAAAGTGCAGCAAATACAGAAAATACCACAGAAAACTAATAAAATGCAGTCAAAATTATCAATAGAAGTGCAAAACAATTCTTATTTTCATGTTTTTTTAGTAGAGGATTGCCTTGGATATAAGCAGATTCACTGGAACACTCTGGTGTAGTCTCCAAACAAGCAGCTTTGAGCAATTAATCCAAACCCCCTACAAATGTAAGGCTTATATAAAGGCAAAAAGTTTTAAGCTAACTACCCATCAGGAAAACACACAATAATCCTTCCACCAGCAGACCCCAACTAAGAAGGTTTAGACCAGCACACTTCTGCCACAAAGGTGCAGACAAAAACTTTCTAATGTAAAATGACTGGTTTGGAGCCCAAGTGTAAGAAGACTACACAATATAGATAAAACAGCCCTGAAAATATCTGATACAATGTAATAAGTACTTAAAGCAGCAGTAAACAGTGCATTTTAAAATTTTAAATGCAGTAAATACAGCAAATATCGCAAGAACTTAATAAAATGCAGTCAGAGTTATCAACAGAAGTGCAAAACAATTCTTATTCTCATAGTTTTTTAGCAGAGGATTGCCTTATATGTAAGCAGATTCATTGGAACTGGAGCAGCTCGGAGCAATTAAACCAAGGTTCATGCAAATGCAAGGCTTATATACAGGTAAAAAGGAACAAGTTTTAAACTAACTACCAGTCAAGAAAGCACACAATAAGCCTTCTACCAGCAATCCCTAACTCAGGTTTAGATCACAAGATTGCAGAAAAAAACATTATTAATGTGAAATGGCTTGTTTGAAGCCCAAGTGTAAGAACACCACACAATGTAGATAAAACAGCTGTGAAACTGTTACAATGTAATAAGTACTTAAAGCAGCTGTAGAACAGTATATTTTTATTTAAAGTATAGCAAATACAACAAATACCACAAGAAACTAATAAAATCCAGTCACAGTTATCAGTAGAAGTGCAAAACAATATGTATTTTTATCTTTTTTAGCAGATGATTGCCTTAAATGTAAGCAGATTCACTAGAACCCTCTGGTGCCAAAAGACGAGCAGCTGTAAGCAACTGCCAAATACCAATTTCCAAATACCTTCCTAATTATATTTATGCTAGGTTAGTGTGAATGAGTGGTGAGACCTATGGAATGTGGAAGGAGTCAAAATATGACTGGAATATAATCTTATTTACTACATGATTCCTTGGTGAGTGTAGACTGACTATATGGATTTCAGATTTTGACATAATCTTTAGTAAAAAGCTCTCTGACACAGTCTGAATGTCAGCTTTCTTGTAAGCAAGCTAGCTTCAAAAGAAAAAGAGTCATTAAAAGTTATGAGTTTAAGTAGTACTCATTTTTTGAAGAGTCCAAAGATTCAATATTGATAACAATTATGTGTTTCTTTAAATGCTCATATTCTGGCCAAAATCAAAATAAAGCTTTGTGAATTATGACAGAATTCCAAGGAAAGTTTCCAGATGTTAGATTTTTAACTCATCTGTGATTTATTTAAGATAGTAAGTTTGCTTTCTCTTTTCAGTCCTCCATCTTTTGATTTGATTATGAAGACCAAGCAGTTAAATGAAGTCAAACCAAGGAAGATGAATGCGAGTGAAAGGACTTTCATTTAATTTAATTATACCACTGCTGACTTGCACATGGAGAGGATGGTTCTTGAGGAATGAAAAGTAACAGGAAGTGAATATAGTTTAGATAGGTAGTTCTGCTAAATAGGTCTGTTAAAGAAGAAGGTAATATAATGTACCATCTACATAAGCTTGCTAACATGAAAATATGTGTGCCTGAAACCCTTTGCATTGTTCCTTTAAGGTACTTGCACAGTAAGTCATTCCTACACTATGTACTATACAAGTTTCCCTAAAGAGAAGTTTGAAAATGCATGTTTATGTCACTAGGTAGCAGCATGAGCCAATGCATTTCAGTGAGAGCACCTGAGCAGAAGAAGTTGATAGCCTGAGGGCCAACTCTTCTGAAATGTTAAACTAAGATTTTCAATGGATCCTTGGTGAATCTCCTCTGCATATGCTTAACACCAAACCCTTCTGATCATACTTTGCTATTGTGCTAAAATAGGAACCAAAGAGTTTGAAATTAACTGTTTTTGTGTTGATTAACTGTTTTGCACTTTTAAAAAAGTTATTTGTTGCTTAATTTTACTTGTAGGCTAACACACTCAAGTGCGCTAGCCGTTTAAAAGCATTTATAGCATTTACTGTCTGTTTTTCTTCTGTTTTCTGCAAAAGAAAAAACAAAAACAAAAAAAATCTTGTTTTCCGCCTTACTGAACTAGAATAGTCCAGTCTTCAGAGTTTGCTGACCTCTGGGCTTTGTCTTGGTTCCTGTGCTATTCCATATCCTTATTTGGACAAAAGGAAGCGTCTTTGTTCACCAGTGGGAGTGGGGATCACTGAGCGGCCTGTTTGTCCCTAGAGGAGTGGTTCCAGCCAGAAACTTGTAGTCTATTGGCCATTTTGGGTCAATTCCTAGCTCTTTTCAGCCCCCCTGTAATAAAGCCCGCTTTAGCGCTGCTTGTATTCAACTCAGCACAGCTCCTCGTGGTGTCCTGCAGAGTTCTACAAGCAGCAGAGAGCAAAAGAGTGACTTTTCCTGATTTAAGTATTTTTCTGGCTTTTTGATTATTTACTGCTTAGCGACTGCATTTTCGCCTGTTTATACAGCTCTGCATTCTATTTAAACTGTTTTTGTGTTGATTAACTGTTTTGCACTTTTAAAAAGTTATTTGTTGCTTAATTTTACCTGTAGGCTAACACACTCAAGTGCGCTAGCCGTTTAAAAGCATTTATAGCATTTACTGTCTGTTTTTCCTCTGTTTTCTGTAAAAAAAAAAAAAAAAAAAAAAAATTCTTGTTTTCCCACCTTACTGAACTAGAATAGTCCAGTCTTCAGAGTTTGCTGATCTCTGGGCTTTGGCTTGGTTCCTGTGCTATTCCATATCCTTATTTGGATAAAGGGAAGCTTCTTTGTCCACCAGTGGGAGTGGGGAGCACTGAGCAGCCTATTTGTCCCTAGAGCAGTGGTTCCAGCCAGAAACTTGTAGTCTATTGGCCATTTTGGGTCAATTCCTAGGTCTTTTCAACCCCCTGCTATAAAGCCCGCTTTAGCGCGCTTTGGCATGATTTAGCGTGGAGTTGCCCATAGAGCACCATCGGGCAGCGCCGGTTAAACAAGGTTAAACTATTTCTGGCTCCGTAAAGTCTACTCTTCAATTTTTCCCTTAGAACTTCTCTACTTGCAATCTAAACAGTCTATTCTCTATCTCAATAGCTCAGCACTTGCTCCTAAAGCATTTTTATATAGGTAAAGTACTTGTATACTAAACAAAGTACTACATTAGCCTAGAATCCCCTTGAGTACCCATTTCCCTATAGGTCCCTTCTGACTCAGTTACACAGCAAACTTTTTCACTTTTTCTAGCATGTCGAAGGGTCAGTTGCTAGTGTCCTCACCTGTTCAGCTGGTGAATCTGGGCATCTTGAGGCAATGTTACAATTGCCTCATGTACACAGACAACCCACTCCTTCTCCCACAAAACACAAATACATGTGAGAGATGCAACTATATAGCCAAACTGGAGGCTGAGCTCTCTCAACTCAGGACTGGCAAGACCAGACAGGAGGAGAAGGAAACCACGCACACCACAAACCCAGTTTCACATAGAACTATCACAACTGCAAAACAAACACATAAACACACAAAGACATACTGGAGGCACTGATCAAAAATCTACCAAAACTACAGAGGCCTCCAAAGCAGACACCCAAGCAACTGCCACCTCAAGACATAAGACATGCAACACATAGTTCTCAAAGTCAGTGTGCTAAACAGTCACAGCCCTTAAGGCCAAACACAATGCCAGACACACTTGTTATAGGTGACTCCATAGTCAGACACACTGACGTCCCACTCACCAGACTGAACAAGGAAAAGATCACAGTTAGCTGCCTGTCAGGCGCTAGAATCCGCCACATAACACAAGCACTCAGGTCACTCCACAGCAAGTACAAGTATGACTCAGTCATTGTCCATGCCGGTGTGAACGACCTGAGACGTACCTCCCTGGACTACATGAAAAGAGACATACAGGAGCTCTCAGATTATGTAGCCCAGGCCGGTATGACCCTGACCCTGAGCAGTATCCTACCCTCACCAAGAATAATGCCACAATACAGAGACAAAATGATCAGCTTTAATAATTGGCTTAATTACTGGTGTCATTCTAAGGGGATCCAATGTCTGTCTGCCTGGGATGACATGCTTGACAAGCCACGCTGCTTCGCAAGGGACAGCTTGCACCTGTCACCCCTGGGCTTCCGGATATTGGCAAACGCTCTTGGCACCCCATAGTGCCTTTTTTAGGCAAGGCTCAAATGATAAACCTACCGCCCTACAAAACAAAAATGGAGAAAAACTAAGGGTAATACTGCTCAATGCCAGAAGTCTAAACCTCAAGATGCACGCCCTCGAAGCCCTCCTCAGTATGGAGAACATCGATGTTTGTGCTGTGACTGAAACCTGGTTCAAGGCTCCTGAGAGCACCCCAGCACTATCAGGTTATACCTCATATCATGCGTTCCGGCCCCAAAATCCGGACCGAACTACAAAAGGAGGGGAGTATCCATATTCATAAAGGATACCCACACCTCCAGGTTAGTGGCAACGCATGAAGCATCGGAGACCATCCAGGTGCAATTAACCATAGGTAAAACTGCCCTACAGTTTGTAACATGCTACAGACCACCTTCTCAAACTCAGGAAACCCACACAGCCTTCCTGAAGACACTGGAGAGTATAAATGTCTCTCCAAACACCATCATATTGGGTGACTTCAACTACCCAAACATAGACTGGGAACATTACTCAAGCCCCAACACCCTAGCCCAAAGGTTCCTTGAGTTCATAAACTCAAATGCTATGGAACAACTAGTCACCATTCCCACAAGAGGAGAAAATATACTAGACCTGATCATCACAAACATGGGGACAAAATGCTCCACACCGGATGTATATCCCTCATTGGTGAGATCAGACCATAAATTAATCTCACTGGAGATCCACATCCCGCCCCCACCCCCAGCAAAAAAGACCACAGTGAAGAACTTCTCAAAAGCAAACTTCACACTTCTTAAGACTGGAGTGGGATCCTTCAAGGCCCCCGTGCCAGTGGAAACCACAACCCACGCTGCTGAAACCCTTACAAATGCCTTCTACGAGCACCTCCAAGAATGTATGGATCAAGCAATCCCTAATAAAATCAAGACCTTTTCCACCAAAGGCAGGCACCCGGTCTGGTGGACTCCAGCCATAAACAAACTCTACAACAAGAGGAGAAAGCTACTACATGACAGAGCAAAATCCCTAAATGGGAAGGCATCTCTGATCAATACTAGCAAAAAACTACGATCACTCATAAAATCATTTGAGAGAAAAATCGCTAATGACACAAAAGACAATCATAAAGCCTTCTTTAGTTATGTTAGAAACCTGGGTGGAAACTCCCAGATATGCTCAGAATTAGTCCAAAATGATAAAAAAATCACTGAACCCACAGACATTACCAACATACTGGCAGACAGGTTCAGTGCAAATTTCTCCCCTCCCTCCCCCCCAAAAGGAGAAATATCTATCCCACCAGAGTCTAGCCTCCCAAACATCTCAGATGCCCAGGTGAGAGCTGCTCTCTCTAAAGCAAAAAACACAGCATCAATGGGACCGGACGGTGTCCCCGGCTGTGTGCTACATGAACTCAATGAGGAACTAAACCCACACATAAGGCTACTGTTTAATCTTAGCCTTACTACAGGATACGTACCCAAGGAATGGCATACGGCAACTGTGATCCCACTCCACACAGGAGATGCTTCTACGAACCCTGAAACTTACCTCCCCATAAGCTTGACGAGCCTTGTCTGCAAAGCTATGGAGAGGATCATAATGGAACTCATAAATAAAGACATTGGGGACCTACAGACACTGGATCCTACCCAATTTGGCTTTGTCAAGGGCAGATCCTGCCTCTTGAACTTGGTCGACTTTTTCGAAACAGTCACTAAGGCCATTGATGAGGGTAAGGCAGTTCACACAGCCTACCTTGACCTAGCAAAAGCATTCGACACAATACCCCACTCGGGCATCATAGAAAAGCTCACCAGCTTAGATGTAAACCCATATGTCACAAGATGGGTTGCAAACTGGCTCAAGGACAGAACACACAGGGTTAGAGTTGCTGGTGCCATGTCAGAATCTAAGCCGGTCACGAGCGGTGTCCCACAGGGCTCAGTCCTGGGCCCCCTCTTGTTCGGCATTTATTTTTCTGAAGTGCAGGCAAACATAGGGGATTGTGGCTGACAAAATTTGCAGATGACTGCAAACTGGGCACCATAATTGACACTCCATCAGACACAGACATCCTCCAGAAAGGTCTCATAGAAATGGATAACTGGTGCCAGAGCCATGGCCTTAAGCTAAATGCCAAAAATGTATAGTCATACCCTTTGGGAAAAACAAGGTAACCCCTAATTACCACATAGGTGGTAATCCATTAAACACGGAAGAAGTTATCAGGGACCTGGGGACCCAAGTTGACAGTAACCTCTCTTTTGACACTCACATTGCCAAAGTGGTTAGGAAGACCTTCTACATTGCCCACCTGATCATGAAGGGATTCACATCCAGATCAGGAGAGGTCATTGTACCCCTGTACTCTTCACTTATCAGACCAATGATTGAGTACAATGCCCCATTCGGAATGTACCTTACCCGACACCTGCAGCAGTTGGAAAGACCCCAAAAGTTCCTCACCAAAAGGATAAAGGGGCTCAAACATATGTCATACGATGCCCGACTGAAGACACTCCAGCTCTATTCAGTCGCATACCATCTGCTCAGAGGTGATCTGTGCCTGACATACAAGGCCATGTCCAACCCGAATTAATGGACATGCTCCACCTCAAAAATCCAAATCCACCAGAGCCACGAGAGCAAGAGACTTAAACCTCAACACGGATATAAATAGGACGTGCTGGAGGGACAGATTCATCACCCAGAGACTCCCTACACTATGGAACAGAATCCCAGTCCATGTGAGGCAGAGCCCCTCACTGACTCTGTTCAAGAGAAATCTTGACGAGTGGATGGGAGATCGTAGGTTTACCCCGGGAATCATCTCTGTATCACTGCTGGACAGAGGCACAGCAAACTAATGGGTATAGTATTCTCATCCTAAGGGGTGGTGAAAGCCACACACACTCTGGCTAGGCTTATAAATGCCCTAGGGCAGATAGCCTAGTATGAACCTATGAACCTATGAACCTATGAAAAATGTATTCAAATTTTATAAGTACCTAGGATCATGTTAGTGTATTAAAATACCTTAGAAAACAAAGACAAAGGGAAAAAAAAACATTTTTGAGTTTGAATGTGGCGTTTTCTTTAATATATTTTTTCAAACTTTACAGCAAAAAAAAAAAAAAAAAACATCGATGGACATTTAAAACAAAAATGCCTTACTCCGAAGACCGACTTAACATGAACAGCAGTAAACTGCTATTCCCTTTAAACTCTTATGTTTTTAATATGTACATGCAAACCACAAAACCAAAAGAAAAATTGTTGGTTTTTCATTTACTCTCTTTCCTGCTTGGACCATAACAATTAGATGTGTCCAGGAAACTACCAGAGGAGGTGCATCATGCAATTATAAATGCTGAGTGGGTAGAAAAACCCTGAGATCTGTAGAAGAGTCTGCAAGCATGTTCCCCATAGAGGGAAAATATGAAGCAAAATGGTGCATTTTAGTCATATTTATCACATTAGAACTGTCATACCGAAGAATGTAAGTTTAGGTATTTTTTTTATGATTTCAAATAACTGGAACGTGTTTACTTTATTTAGGTATACTCATATATTATCATTGCATTGCTGACATTTAAATGTAAAAATGTCACCTTAGAAAATCTGTAATTTCTGAGAAATTAAACATAAAATATAAAAACAAGTCATGCTCCTCTACACTGATGTCTTACAATAAAGTCCCAGTGACCTGCTTACCAAAATCAGTTCACAAAGAGGATCAGAAATTGTCATTGTAAATGCACCTTAGCCAACTTCTTTCCCCAACTTATGAGGGCCTGTAATTTTTTACAGGTGATATTAACAGGACTGTGCCACAGAAGGGATCACAAACTGACAGCAGAGACATATATGCTCATAGAAAATGCACTATGTTTTGCCAAGACCTTACATATCTGTGAGACTCCAGTGTAAATATATCCAAAATATTGAGGCAAAACTCAGCCCTGCCAGGCGAGCATACATATACTAACCAATGCATATACACAGGTTCTGAAGATTACATCCACAAAAGCCTCAGCTGTGTCTCAAGTATCTAGATAAAACCGAAACCTCATCTCATACATGTAACATATTACACAAACCTCCCACTAGCTGACCACACTAAAGCAAAAATGCAGAGTCACAATTCTATGACATCAGGGAAGAATCCAGAGCCAGACTCAAAATCAAATATTGTAGAGATGATGACTTGGCAGACACAAAACATTTTAGCAGCTGGTGATGTTATTGCATATACAACAGAGACATACCTGAATGGACTTTGAAAGAAACCAGTGAAGGATTGTACTGTTTGATCTGACAGCAGACACATACTAGTTTCTACAGGTATCATGAAAGTAGTTAAAATTAAAAATGGCTCCTATGTCTCTGATGGACAGAGGCAGTCAGTAAATCACTCCCTCTAAATTAAAGTCAAATTTGTGAGTCCTATTTGGGTTGCGCGGCTAGGTGTTTAAAGGCCCTAGTGGTCATTAGCCTAGTATATACCCATGAAATTATGAAAAAGCTGGTCAAAATGTGCAATTAAAAAAAAATTAAGAAAGTAAATGCAACGGAAATTTGAGTGGGCATGTAATCACTACTGCCTAGTATGCATAACATCTTTGGCAGCCACCCATTCACTCCACAGTCACATCTCTACACATTACTATATTAACAAGAGAAGTTCCCTAAAAGAGACAGAATTCCATGGCAAAATGCTGCTTGGCCTAAGAAATAGAGGTATTTGTTTTTATACATAACAAAATGGACTCATAATAAATTATAACTATCAAAGATAATAATAAATATTCTAATTAATTGTTACATCCTTCATTTAAAGTGTCATGTTTCAAAATACAGTTAAGAGTCAAGTTACTTTGTAGATGGTGAAGAAACATCTCTCCAAGGCATGCACACATTAAACAGTGCATTCTGTACTGTATTACATTGCTGCTTTAGTAACCTTTTCTTTCTGTTTTGGCTTTTTTTTGCCCAGGACCACTAAGATGCTGAACTATATATTTAGGGGAACGCACTTAAAGAAGAGAGTGGTTATATTACCCCTATGTACATCCGTGGTCAGGCCACAGTTAGAGTACTGTATTCAGTCCTGGTGGCTGCACAGGGATAAGGATATTAGGCTACTTGAGAAGATATAAAGAAACATTCCAGGTAATAAAGGGAACAGAGGACAGGTGATATGAAGAGGTACACAATGGAGGATAAGATAAAAAAACTGAAACATGATCAGGTAAGTGGGAAGCGGACATATATGATCAACAAAAAAGGCTATGAGGGGAAGAGATGGGTTTGATTAAAAATTAATGGAAATGCTACAAATGGATACGAAAGAAATGGTCTGTAGAGCTATGTGAAGTATTTATGAAAGTAAACCCTAGTAATAAAACATATCAAAAGTCAGGGCTATTCGGGACCAGGGAATAAGAAGGGAAAATGGGTACATATATTAAGGAGTTTGAATGAGATGAGTGAGTGGAACTGAATACAGAAAGAAGTTGGGAATAGGAATGGAAAAGAACTGGGCAACTGCATGCACATGAAAAATAGATGTTTAAAAAAGGCAACGGAAAAAGTTAAAAAGAAAGGGCAAGAAACTGTCTATGATGACACAGAAGAAAAGTGATTGGAGCAAGACAAGCCATTATTGAGCAGTAAGTGACAATGAGGGCTCAGTAACAACATCTATTCCTTTACTTTAGTTGTTAAACAGGCAGATGGGCTGATCCAAATGGAGACCCTTTTCAAATACAACTCAAGCCTCAAGTAAAAATGACTTAAGTGCATACACTTCACATAATTGAGTTACTACAGTGAGTTCCACAATATGCTAAATCTATAACAATGAAATAATGAAGCACATAATTAACAATAAGCAAAAACACGAGACTAGACAGTGCATAAATACCAATATCAAAAGTTAGAATTTAGACTCACTCTTGTAAAATTTGAGACTTCTACCATGCTGGGTCAATAGTTACTGGTTCATAGTCATGGTCAATAAGTGCCAGGTCAATTACTAATTGTGCATCAGTACAGTAAATGAATTAAAAAGTGAGGTCCACAAATCTTCTTCACCCTCCCCAAATCCCCATAAATTACTGCCTCCTATGTGGTTGACGAACTACTACTTACATATGCATATCTCAACTTTTTTGCTCACAAATCATGGACAAAGCTAAAAACAATGAGGAGACAATGGCCCAAAACTGGTGACAATGTTTAAATATGATTCGTATCCACTTAAAAAAGTTGAAACAACAGTAAGTTTTGCATCACCATGCATTTTCTGAACAATAAGGAGCATGAAACTCTAGAAACTGTAATATTTACTGTAATATAATATGGGACATTATTAAATAACTATAACCATATGATTTACCAGAAAACCAAACATTTTACAAATAACAGCCCAAGAATTTGAGGCAAAATCAGAGATTTTCATGTTCTGAAAAACAAGTTCATGTCAGTTGATTGACAACTCTTTAATCGAGTACCGACTAATTAAAAAAAGGTCAAAACAACTTTCTAAGAACGTTGGAGGAAAGTTATTTTTGCAAGCCCTCTTGCACCCCCCCCCCCCCAAACTTAAATATATATACTCCAAGGCTGCACAGTAGTAGAGGAAAAAAGAAAAACTCCACAATTAGCAAAATTGTTTTGCCCAAACCTCCTCACTCAATATGACAATTTGTGAAAGTTTAGCAAAAATATATATAGCAATCTATAACCAAATGGGGTAGCTTATTTTGAGCAGAAAAGAAAAACTGGCTAGGTTTAAACTGGCATGCAAGGGCAGCTAGCCTAGTACTTACCTATGAATCTGTAATATAAGTTGGGGTTTGTGTGTATTATAATATATTATAGCATTTATGGAAAGACTATGAATGCACTGGATATTATTACTGTAAAGGATAACCATTTGAAATATCAGGACCTGCTACAGCTGGTCCTGAAACACGGAGACTAAATGAATGAAAAAATGGACTTATATATGCTAAGTCTGAGATGGCCATTTCTCAGAATACTCCCTTTTCCCCTAGGTATGGTGAGCTATGAGTTGGTATATATAATTTCAGAGAAAAGTGATGTTAAAGATATGCCTTTCTCCTGCAGTTTCAGTCTTGTTTTCCCCTCTGTATTGACACTCGGCATTTTGAGTGCCAACATTTCAATAGGGAGCCCTATAAAGAATGCTTCTTACTGATAACATTGCTGTTTTAATGGTTTTAATAGTTGTTATTGTTCACAAAATATTAACATTTGTTTATTATAGGCTTTTAAGTTTATTTTTCAGAAAAGACTTTGGAATGCAAGATGTGTGTAAGCTGCTAGAGGTGTGATATTCCACACCACATGTGTTAATGAAAGGTGATTGGTCCTTGTCATTCTGGTGGTAATTTAAGAACCTGCTGGTGAATACCAGCAGTGAGAGCAGCAGTCAAGTTAATGAAATAGGTCTTCAATATAATTCTGCCATGGGGGTGGGGGGCTCCAGATTTAGCTGACAATTATTAGCAGGTCAAGTAGGCAGCAGCTAAGGCAGTTTCTGAAGAGAAGGCCTGAATGCGGGAGGACTTTATTTAGGCCATAGCCATGGAGAATGACTTTTGGATGGTCTTGGAACTCTGGAAAAAACATCCAGTGCTTCAGATGGGATGGGCAAGACATCACCTAGGCCATTCTTAACAAAGGTGGAGAAATGCATACCTTAGCTGAGGACATTGTTGGTTGATGGAAGGCACACATCAATGAACTCCTAAATTCAGTGGACCCACCCCCCACCATAAGTAGTACGATAAGTGACTAGCAAGATTAGGCCCATTTTTCTTGATGAAATCACTGCTGTGATTAAATATCTTTGCAGCAGCTAAGCTGTGGGAGTGGATGAGATCTGGCCTGGAATGCTGAAAGTACTAGCCATTGTTGGGGTGTCCTGGTTAATATTACTTTTCAGTGTTATGTAGAAGGAAGTGAGAGTACCTTTGGATTAACAAATCAGTGTGGTGGTCCTTATTTTGAGAGAGGGAATGGGGGAGTGAGTTCCATTTAAAGAGAGATCAGACATTTCAGCCTTCCTGGATGAAGATAATGCCAGAATGCTCTAAAGGAGCCCCCTTCTAAAATCAAGCCTCTTATTCAAGAGAACAATGTAGATTTCATTTTGGCTGTGGCGCAGTGGATCACCTCTTTATATTTTGTGGATGATGATGGGGTTATGGAAGTTTTCTAATCATGTATACATTTCTTTTTTGACTAGGAGAAGGCATACAATTATGTGTTTCAAATGTCTTATGGGTGCTGCTACAATACCATGGGGTTATGTGCTCCATTCATTCCTTGTATGTGTGGAGTAAGACAGGTCCACATTCTTAGTGTTGAGTTCGATACATTCAAAGTGGGCATGGGACCCCATCAAAAGTACATCTTGCCCCCACCCCTCTTCCTGTTTGTGATTTTTATCAGCAATCAAGGCACAATTGATATTTGAAGACTATCCAGTTTGGGGATGTGTGAGTTGCATCTCTATTGTTTGCACATGAGGTTGTTCTCTTGGCTTCAATTGACTGTCCCCTCTGCTGCACAGTGGAGCAGTTTACTGCTGAATGTGAAATGGCTGTGATAAGAATCAGTACCTATAATCAGACGTTATCTATTTATTGGAAGAGAGGAGATTACTATCTACAGGTGAAAGGAGCAGCACCTCAACATATTTATGTATCTTGGGATCTTATTCATGAGAGACGGTAGATGGGGTAGGGAGGTGGGCCAGATGGATGCAGCAGCAACAGTTCAGGAATTGCACTGGACTGTGCTGGTGAAACAGGAGACAAGGCCTGGGATGAAGAGCTTAGTTTACCAGTCTGTCTATATTCCTATCCTTACCTATGCCATGAGCTTTGGGTAATGAGTGAAAGGTTGATGTCATGGATACAGAAGATGTGAGGTTGACTCTGTCAAAAGCAGATTACAAACACACAGATACAGAGAAGACCTTCTACTTAGGCTGTGTTAGAATGAAAAGTGTGAATGGAAAAATATTAGCTCTTATCACTGCTGCTGGGCAGATAGATGTTGAGTTTTCTCTCAAGAGCTTTTTCCTTTCAGCTAGGAAACCCCTAACATGATGATTAAGGTCAAACTGCAAACATGCACACACACCCATACACACACACACACACACACACACACACACACACACACACACACACACACACACACAGGCTTTTATTGCATGCATGTGTGTGTGTGTGTGTGTGTGTGTGTGTGTGTGTCTGAGCTTGTAATCTGACCTTTTACTAAGCTACGGGGTTTCTGAACTTGAAAGAAAAACTGTTAAGGGAAAATTTAACATCTAGCTGTTCAGAGGCTTTTGTGAGCCCACCAGCAGTGGTGCCAGCACTGTATGCTGAAAGCCTTGAGTATGAATCCCAAATGAGAGCTAATGTTTTCCTTTCACTGTAATGGAGTAAGGCAATCTGGGAGTATCTCAGATTAGAGTCAGTGCTTCTTTGGAGCTGGAGCAACTGGCTGAACTGGTTTTTACACCTTCTGAGGATATCCCTTAGTCACCTCCTGTAGGAGATGTACTGGCAAAGCCCACCGGGAGGAGACTCCAAGGAAGATATAGGATATGCTGGAATGATTGCATCTCTTAGATAGTCTGGGAATAATTGGAGATTCTCCAGGTTATGATGACTTTTTTTCCTTGGTTTAGAGAAGCTACTCTGATCTGACTGGCTTGTTGCCACCATAACTGTCATTAGGCCAATAGCCTTAGAAAATGGATGGATGGAATGCCAAGCAAAAAAAGTATGCATTTCAGAAAAAAAAATGTCTTGAAAATTAAATTAGATTTGGTAAAAAGTACTGTACTTAGCTAGTATAAAATGTCATGTAATATGTTTTGGAAATGTAATTAGTGTTAAAAAAAACAACAACATTCTTTGTTAGTTTAAAAACAGCTTCTATGTGCAGCATTAATACCATTCACTTTAAAGTCTGAGACCACAAGAGGGAGTCCTTGAAACACTATTAGGGTCAAAGAGCATTTCTTGGCTTGTTTTGCTGTGTAAACCTAATTATTTTTAAATCCTCTCAAGTCTAATTAGAAACAATTCATAAAGACATGCATTTTGCACAAATAAAACATTAAAGAAGTACTGAAATGCTTTTATATAGATGTTTAATGCAAAAATAATGAAACATTTAGAAAGTAAAAGGTGAAGTATTTTGTTGCTGCAAAATTCATAAAAAAAACAATGCCAAGTATGTGTGTTTAATCACAGAACATTGTTTTATTGGTTAAGTTTTGTGGTGTTTTCCATTCAAAAGTTTGTAATGTAAAAATGCGTTAACACTAAAGTTGCTGCTGATAATTTTGTTATTAACTTTGCACTTGCAAGTAGTATATGTCAATGTATTTGGTGCCATGAACTCCTTACTACACATCTAAACTACTATCTGAAGACAGGCCTTGATTTAACTTGTCAGATTTGAATGATAACACTGTAGACACGCATCACCTTTCCGAATGTTACATCGTCGTAAAAATGCAGCATGATACATCTGAGTACCTTGTGATGGGACTGAAACACTGCTTTGCTGTCCTTCCAGCATCACAGTTGAATTGTCAGCCTACTCAACCACTGACATTGTTACTATTAATTTTAGTTGGTACATGTTTCCTTGCTGGATTTTTTTAAAACTTTTTTCACCACTATCAGGATCAAGACATCATGAAGTACAAGCTAAATAAAAGCATTTATTTTATGGTTCGTACATACGAGATAACAGATACTGCAGTGGTGGTGCTGAGGTAGCGTTGTCGCCTCACAGTTAGATGTTGCCCGTTCGATTCTCAGTTAGAGCGTCTTCTGTGTGGCGACATGTGTGAATGGGCGTTCCTTCGTTGAAGGTTGTGCGTTAGGCCCGGCAAGCCAGCACGTAAAAATCTACTGCTAATCATTAGCGGACCGGAGTTCCGCTGTGGCGACCCCTAACCGGGAAAAGCCAAAAGACACAAACAAACATACAAGATAACAGATATGTTCTATACACTTTGCAAGTTACTGCTATCTCTATAACACAACAACACCACAGAAAATGATGTAGTTCTGCCCAATTTTCAAATGAACTAACTGAACTTGTCATTCAGCCAACCCTCAGTGTCTAAAAGCAGGTATAAACTGTATGATGCCTCAGTCATCTGAGCTATACATTGTGCTTTTTTCCACCATGAGCGAACTGAGTAAGTAAAATAAACACAGCTGATATAACCTGGCTGTGACAATGTAAGGTACTGTCAGCTATGCCAGCAGAAGTAGGGCAGTGGATGTGTAACATATACCAGCACAGATAGCTGGAATTTTGTAAAGAATTATATGTCATTTGTATATCTGATTGATTTGTACAGATACTCATATTGAAAAATGTATTTGTAAAGTTGCTTGTGTTAAAAAATGTATCAACAGTGGGTCCTGACTGTATTGTAACTAATTAAATGTATATGTTTAACAGAGGATACTGGAAGAGAAAGGGTTAATCTCAATCCACACAACTTTGAAAATAGTTTGAAATTAAACTACCCGGCTTGGATCATAAAGATTGTATCTTACAGTTCTCAATGCAGCCAGAGACAAAAAAGTCTTTCTGCATTGTCTTTGGGGTGAAATAATTGCTACTCTGGAAGGATGGATGTTTGAAATTGTTTTATGACTTCCAGAAGCTGCAGCAGATCTTAGCAAGGCTCTGTTTGTGTATTATTGACACATATGTGCTAAATCCTGACAGTTTCTAGCCATGGGGGTAACATGGGAACCAGAAGTCAGATGACCAGATGTATGTGATGTCATTCTGTAATCCATCACTAAAAATTATATTTTAATACTAGGTGAGACTGAAATGTCATGGCAGTCTGTTTTTGGAACCTGACAGAGAAGGGGCCCTCACCTACTTCATCTTCCCTTGCTCTAGTAAGTGACCAGGGAATAGTAATTCTTTAGATCAGTCAGAAAAATATAGTGAGATTAGTTAAATACTGTGTTTCTGTGTTTGTGTTAATCTGTTCATCTGTCTTATTTTTAATATTTCCTATGTGTTTACTGTAAATAGATATTTAGTATTTTCATGTTCTTTTCTTATTTATTATTAAATATAATTAAACTTTTCTTTGTGGCCGGTCTTTTAGAGAATATTGTAATCTTTAAGACTGCTTATATATATTTGGTGACAGCTCTGGCTGTTCCTGAAAGCCTTGCTGTTGTTCAGACTACCATTTATATTAATATTAATTTCACTCAGTATAATGTACCCTTGCAAGAACCTTAGAGTAGCTGGCTTTGGAGTGTCTGGTGGTGGTTAAACTACCTTATAGTCTGGGCAGAAAAGGGCGTAGCTAGAAAATCGATGGCAGCCTTTCCCAGTGTGTTTGTTTGTGTTTGTGAAAATCAAATATCAAAGTGTGTGTGTGTCAGCTGTTTGGAGTAGGGACACGAAGCACTGGTTTCAAAGAGAGAGAGTGGTGGAGAACCTGGCTTGGACACTCAGCTGAGGTCTCAGTTCTATAACTGTGCCAGTGTGGAATCTTATTGGAGACCTGGAGGGAGACAGATAGAGAAATCCAGGCCCCGGACTGAGTGTTTTCCATGTGTGCTCTTGAAGGAAATTGTGCTTGATGCAGAGAGCTGCATCTGGAAATACTGGGTGAATCCATTTTTGTTCCAAGTGTGGCCCAGATTGGGGACGTCACACTGGCATGGCATTTTTTCTTAATAGTCCTTAGTGAAACATTCAGTTGGACTGCAGCAGATGTGTGGTTGAATGGTTTATTTTAGTACACTATTATATCTAGCCCTGTCTACAGCACTTCTGGAAAATTAGTCTTTCCCTCATGATTTGAAATTCAGCATACTGTAACTAGAGACACTTGAATGACACATTAATAAAAGTAGGCCTTCCCCGATCACATGTGTGTATCGACAATAAGAAAAAACTGAGATGCAGTCATACTGACTTGTAAGGGGAAACTGCACTGCAGAGGAAATCACTTGTCATCTGCTGGTAACGTGCATGACATGAATACTTTGTGAAATCACAATATTACTGGGTAAAATGGAAGACAGTGATGCAGCTTAAAGGCTCAGATTCTTGCAGAAAGATTGATGAGTTAAACAAGCAGATGGTGGGGTATATACAGTAATAGGGTCAGCTAACTTCAGATGTCATTCTGCACAAAAGGTTCCAATAAACAAATTGACCATACAGATAATGCATTGCCAAATGACAGGCAAATTAGTGGATATGTGAGCTGCAAAAATCATCAGTGCCTTATTTCCTATTTATAGGCACTTGATAAATGTGATATGCTACCTATTACTATGTAATAACTGCATCTTTTATAGAATGTTGACTATGTAATAACTGCATAATTTATAGAATGTGAGATTAAATGGTTGATGCTCCACTTAATAGGCAGGTATGCATGGACCAGTATCAGATGAAAGGGAAAGTATTTGTTCTATTTTGCCTGTTGCAAGAAGTGTGTACCTCACTGCTGTCATGAACTGCTGAAGCTGTGATGAATATCTGAGAAATATTTAGTACTAATGCTAGCTTTTCAGTTTCCTGCAGCAAAAGAATACTTGCATCAGTGCAACGGTAACATAGCAAACTTATATTGAGAGTTTTCCAACATCAGAAATATATGTGATTGGCAAACTCATGCAGAATCTTAATAACAAGAGCAGATCTGCAATTAACATCTTGCAACTATCTTATTCCTCAAGTATTTGCCTCAGAAGTCTTGAAAATTAGAATTATTTTTTGATTGTGTTATAAAGTCTGTCATGGGTAGTAGTTGATCCAATATTCTTATAGCTGGAGAACTACTGATAAACAAAAGACTTATGAATAGCAGGACATCACTTGGGATGGTTATTGCTATCTTACACAGTGTTGCTGCAACTCTGTTGTAGCTAATCTCCTTTTCATTAGTTTATAATTGCTTTGCAAAATATGCTTCTTTGGAAACTGTTGTAGTTCCTTATCATTGTCTCAATATAGTCCTGTATATTGATATGTAATTTTAATTCATTGTGAGCAGTTTATTATAGGGTTTGAGTCAAGTTATGAATAAGGCTATGCAAACTGTACATGGAATCTCTGCAAACCTATAAGCCCCATCCACTTAAATTTGAACTGATTCATTTTCCTTATCGAAGTCCAAAACTACAGCAGAACAGTATGCCAAATACTATAATTCCACCTCAGTATACTAAACTTTCATAAACATGGCGCCAAAATACAGGCGTAGGTTGTGCCATATAACTTGTCTGTGTAAAATAAATAGTGCCATCCTAGAAGACTGCATAGAAAAGTTATCAGACATACAAGACTTACTGACCTATACGATCTGTCTGGATTTCAATCTGTTTTGATTTGATCTGGATTGACAGTCTGTATGCTACTACTCTGTAATGTCTCTTTTGTAAAATTTTCTTCTCTCTGTAAACTTATGGAGTTTTTCTCCCCAGGACTCTGCTGAAAATGGGCACTTGTTGTCCAGTCGGACTATCCTGGCAAACAAATGTTGAATAAAATAAATAACATTTCTTCTCACATGGCTAAAAGAGACTCTCCTTTTAATAATATATAACTACTGACAAATTGCTCCACCTCCAGTCCCAGCTACATAATATACTATATATTTACATTCCAGCTAATTATATATGCATGTTTTCATTTTAAACATAATTTAAAATGTACTTTTCTTCTTCTGCTAGTTATCTAATACTTGTAACACATCCCAACCCAAATTCAGTCACTCAGTTGAGGCCCTTGTTTGCATTTTTATATTAAAAATACTCAAATTTTTTTTATGCTACTCCTATAACATAATCTTAATTTTGTAGTGACTTAGTAATCACTTTATAGCATTCTTCTTCTTAGATTACTTGACAATTTGTCCATTTGTTTATCTGGTGTTTCAACCATGACTACCACAACTCCTCTAGACTAGTGTTTTTCTGGTAGTTACATACACATCAGGAAGGGAAATTCCTATAAAGATAAAAATTCTTTCATTAAACTAAATAGGCAAGTAAGAGGACTAATTATGTCAAGCAAAGCCAGCTTTGAGGGTATGATAGCCTCCCAAGTGAAAGATAACCATAAGACCTTCTTCAGCGATGTCAGAGACATCAAGGGCAGCATGCAGTAATGTGCTTAACTAGTGGGTAATGGTTCCACATTCATTGAGCATGGCAATGTAGCGAACTGGTTAGTAGACAAATTCATTTCCAGCTTTCCCACTCTCTCACCTCCAACCATCACCCAAGAAATATCCTCAAACATAACCCTTCCAACTATAATTAGGGTGCACTTGCTAAAGCCAGGAACACAGTCTCAATAGGGCCTGATAACATCATGGAATGCTTCCTGAACAGCATAAAATGTGACTTAAAGGGTACTGTGGAATCACTATTTAACTATAGTTTCAAAACAGGTTTTGTACACTGAGAATGGAGGACCCTGATGGTCATCCCTCTTCATAAGGGAGGAGCTTTAACAGATCCTGGAAACTGCAGACCCATTAGTCTGACTAGTCGTATTTGCAAAGCCATGGAAAGAATTATCAGGGAAATTATCAACAATGGCATAACAGACCTCCAGACACTGTGTCCATCCCAGTTTGTCTTTGTCAAAAGAAGGTCATGCTTACTGAAACTGGTGGATTTCTTTGAAAAGGTCACTAAGGCAATAGATGAGGGGAAAGCACTGAATACTGCCTACCTAGATCTGGATAAAGCATCTGTTACAATAACCTGCTCAGACATTGTCAACTAACTTATGGATCTAGGCATAAAGTCCTTTATAACATGCTGAATAGCTAGCTGGCTCATGGATAGTACCTAAGAGGTTAGGATTGGTGAGGCCACCTCCAGAAAGAGGCCAGTCACCAGTGGAGTCCTTCAGTGTTCAGTGTTGGGCCTGTTCCTGTCTGACATCTACTTTTCTGTGTTTTTTCTGTAGACTGTATATTGGTTATGTATGGGTGAAAGCATACATTTATGATTATAGTTTTTATTTTTATTTTGATCAAATTTTTATCTGTGATGTTTCTTTATATTGCATCTTTTTCATGGTTTCTATAGTGGGTGCTGTTTTCTAGATTCACGTGCCTGTTGTCACACACACACACACACACACACACACACGCACGCACGCACGCACGCACGCACACACACACACACACACACACATTTCTTCACTTCAGCTCTGATTTTTTTCTTTCTTTTTAGTTTTTTTAGGTTTATCATCCCTTTTGGAAAGATCTTGTAGTGGGGGGAGTTTTGTGACATGTTTTTCCTGTCTGGAGACAGACTAGGCGTTAACTACTTGTTTTGCCCTTCAGTTTATTTGGTCTTAGTTTTATTAACAGTCTTTCTGTTTCTTATTTTAGTTTAGATTGTAAAAAAATGTTACATCAGGCTAGCTTTTAGGTGCAGTCTAAGCTCATTACTATATATGAGGTTGTCAGTCGTAATTTATGAACTATGTATGAGGTTGTCAGTCATGATTTCTGATCTTTTGTGCTTTTGTAATATATATTCTAGTTTTCCATGAGTTAAAGCTGTTATTAAAAAGTTGATCTGATGAAGTCCATTTGGTGGTTGAAAGCGCTTATCATAAATTAATGCTGAGTTATTCCAGTGAGGAAGCCTGCTTGAGTTTGTTTCTTCAGTACATTCATAGTAGAGGAATTAACATCTGAAGTTTTGGACTATTTATTACTGTTACTTATTATTGTAAGAGTTAAGTGTGTTTATCTTTCATTGTTTGCAAATATCAAGGAAGTGAAGTCAGTCCTCTACCTTAACGCTTGGGAGAGCTATCTTCTTGCATTTGTGTTCTACTGTTGAGGTAGGCAGCAAACTTAGTGGACACAAGATTACAGTAGCCTAGCAAATGGAATCTTTTTAACATAATTGAATGATTTACTATATCCCCATAGAGATACTGTAAGTAGTCCTTTGTCGTGGTGGTTGGCAGCATATTTGACAAGTTTCAGGACTGATGGTGTGTCCTGTGATTAGGTCATAAGCTGTGCTGAATACATGTGAAAATATTATATTTGGTCAGATAACTGGTTAACTCATTGTGAAATGACACATTCTGGTATCTTTGACACCAGACTCAAGATACTGATTGGCATGCTGTGTTCAACTCTGTGTTGCCCACCTCCTCTGAATAAAGGGATAACTTTTGCTTATTTCCACAGGGAAGGGCAGCATATTTCCCACAGTGTTCTGTTTATTAGGATGGTTAATGAAAGCTCAGGAAATGGTGTGATTTTGTTAAGGTGTGTCAATGGGAGGTTATTCATTGAAGTTGAACTGTGGTATTTGAGCTTTGGGGAGTTCTTTTCTTGATGTTGTGTCTATTATTGGTTGAAATTCAACATATGGGTAATAAGTATAGTAAAATTTCTATGAGATGGTGCATATATTTGACTTCTTGTGTATTGTTTATAATGGACTTAAATTATTCAGCAAAGGTATTTTATGTGTCTTATGGAAATGGAAGATCCAGAGAGTTATCATTAATGTTATTACTTTTACATAAGAACTTAATAGTAAGTTTCTACAAAGCTGCTGGGTTTATAAAGTTTCTGTCTTATAGATTAGTGAAATAACTTGTTTTTTATCTTATGTGCTCCTGGTGGTGCATATTGTTTAGCAGGTCTAGGGTGTGTTGTTAAGATCTGAAGGGTAGCATCTATGTTGGCCCAGACTATTATAGTTTATTGTTGTAAATATGTTTCCAGCAGTATCCAGTTATCCAGTGATAATACAATAATGTTTCTTACAGGCATTATTTTATTGTTTTTTTTCATACAGATGATGATGGCTTGTTTTTCATATGGTAAAAGTTGATGGTGATTGTTGAAGTGATTTTGGAAGGGTTTCGCTAATTTTACAGTTATGAGTTTTTTGTGAGCATCTAGTCACTGCAGTTGACTATCTTAGTGGTTCGGTGCAGTTACCAGCTATGGAAAAACTGAATGACTGTATGTCCAAGTCTAGGCAGTTTCATTCCTATGAATACTGATGTCATACAGTATTAGCCATTTACCACTGTAGTTGTAGTGATACATGTTGAGGGTATCAGGAAGGAGTTTTCTTGCATATCAGGTTTCAAGAAGACACATCTATTATGCAAATGATTGACACCTCCATTGGTGGCTGTGACAGATATAGCCTCTCATCCTTGACTGGATGTGGCTTGATTAGCATGGAGTTTTACATTAATACAGGTGTGATATTTATACTAAATGAATATGTAGAAGCTAATAAAAACATATTATGTTATCAGATGGACATGAAACACTAAAGAGCATTACAATTCTTCCTGTTTTTGAGAGAGCAGCTAATGCATGGAACAGACTACCAAATTACATTAAACCAAGCACTAGTTTAGATATTTTTAAGAAAAGCTTGGACACTTATTATTAGAACAACTGATGTTAAGTTGTCTATCTCGCCTTCGTTCTTGCTGGTTGGGATCGGAGGCAATCCTCGGCTCTGACTCGGCCATCTTCTGTAGCTCGAGAGCTGTTTACTGGCTTGAGGCTACCCCTTATCCCATGATGCCTAGCGCTAGCTACCCAGATCTCGTTTGCCGCTTCAGCTGCGAGGTGTCATTTTTCTGGCTCAGGCTTGTATTGACTTTATTATAGAACTTTTTTCTGTGAAATCATCTTTTTTCTTAGCAGGGTCTTCTTAACTTTTAGTTTTATACTTGTTGTGGTAGTTGAGTGTATTTTTTGTAGTCCTCCCTCCCACTCTTAGAACTCGTTTTAATTAAGAGAGTTCTACCCCTCCCCATCCTTATCCTTTTCTTGTCAGGTTAGCCGTTTAGGTTAGAGGCTTTCCTTATACCTTCTGTTAGGCCAGCCGTTTGAGTTAGAGGCTTCCTAAAAAAAAAAAAAAAAAAAAAAACTTTAGTCTGTATTATACTGTACTGTCTGTGTTTTTTCTGTAGACTGTATACTGGTTATTAGCTATTGTTGTCCTTTTGGTTTCAGGATGTCTAAAGAATCCAAGGTGTCTGGGTTCAAGAAGTGTGACTCATGCTGTCAGAAAATGTCTCTGACAGATGGGCACACTTCTTGCGTCTATTGCTTAGGCGCTGTGCACCTGCAGGACTCTTGTTCTATCTGCCATGCATTTGGTCCAAGAGTTCTGCAGGAGCGTAAGAATAAGCTTATACTTAGGGACCTTTTAAAGCCCCAGGATTCACCGGCCAAGACTCAGCCTGTGAAATCTCCAAAATCATCCAAATCGTCGGATCCAAGTATGGAGCCGTCTTTGGTTCAGACTGTACCTGCTACTTTGGTTCCGGCCGGAACCGATAAGACTGTCTTCCCATCGGCTCCATCAGAAACTTTGGAGCCATTGCAGAGCCACAAGAGGCTGAGGTCACCCTCTCTGGAATCGATTAATTCGGCTCCTTGGTCTCCCTTGCTTCAGAGCGAGCACAGTCACAGATCATCTCACTCTTCTTGATCCTCTAGGCTCTCGGATCACGACGTGGAGAGAGTGGTCAGTAGGTTGCTTAAGTCGCAGGCACTTGCCAAGATGTTGTCCAGCCCTCCTCAACAGGTGTCAGCTCCGTCCACTTCTATCTTTGTTCTTCCTCCGACTCCATTGAGCTCTGAGCTGGAGTTCATTGGGGTTCGAGTAGTGGAACCGTCGGCTTCAATAACTCTTTCTCCTTTGCTTCCGTCGTCAGGTCCGATTCCCTCGATGGTGCCGTCCATTGAGGGATCTGGGCGCTGGGGCTCCCTCATCAGCTCTGAGGGGGCGAGTGGCATCAGACCCTTGTCTGACCCCGTTCTCCCTCTCGGAGCTTTGGCGCAGGTGAGCTTGGCCCCTACATCGGCCTTGGAGCCGTCTCCCTCGGTGCAGAGAAGGATTCTGATTTCCTCGGAACCGGAGCCTTCTCCACATTGTGGCAGGGATGCCTTCGATGTCATGAGGAGTGTGCTAGCCACTGAGTCAGCTCCACTATCGGCCCCATTGGCTCCGTCCCCTGTAGTGCCTGTGCCAACCTCTGCTCCTCCTCCAGACCCCAAGCGTGGGGAACCAGCATTCCAGGGCACCCCATTGGGTGTTTCCTCTTCTTCCGAGGCCTCCCCTGACCATTCAGAGGAGCCCCCTCTTAAGAAGAAGTGCAAAAGGAAGCACATTGACTCCCCTGAGTCTGTCACTTCTGATACAGACTTAGATGACTCGGAAGGGTCCCCGAGATCCCCCTCTGAAGATGTTTCCTTTTTGGACATCCTCGAAATGCTTAAGCAGAGGGGGAACTGGAATCCCTTAGCCCCTACTGAGGATGAGTCTGTATTCCTGTATGCGTTCGGTTCCCGACCTTCCACCTCCTGGATTTCTCCGCCTTTCGATCCACTTATGTCAGTGGTGGCTCAGAAGGCTTGGTCAGCTCCGGATACAGTGGAACCAACTCCGAGGAGACCTGGTAAATTCATTATGGCACCCCAGGATAAGCAATTCCTTTCGAAATGTGTTCCTGTTGATGCCATGGTGGTAGCAGCAGCCACGAAAAAGGAGTTAGTGGAAACTTCTTCATCTGTCCATCCTCCTAACAAGGAGTCTAGGACCATGGACAGATATAGGAAGTGAATGTTTGCTTCAGCGACCTTTTCCATGAGGTCAATGAATTACTTATGCCATTTTACCTGGCTTCAGAGGGATCTCCTTAAAGAGCTCGGAGATACCCTTCAAGATCCATCAGCTAAAGGGGCTCAAGCTAAAGTGGCTTCCCAGCTGGCGACCCTTAATTCTGTAGTCAACTCCTCCATGAGGTTCATTTCCTATGCAACCGATGGTGCTAGTAGAGCTGCAGGTACGTGTGTGGCCCTGAGGAGACACACCTGGATGCAGCTGTGTAATTTTGCGGAACCCTTTAGTGCGTCATTCACCAATACCCCCTTTGATGGTTCCTTTCTTTTTGGACAACAGTTGAAAGACACTTTGACTAGGTGTGAGCAAGAAGGAAAGACTCTCTCTGCTGTGGGAGTCCATTTTTCCACTCCTTCCAGACCATGCCCCAAGGGTAGGGAAGAGTGGTGAAATGTGGTTCCAAAAATCCCAGGGAGCCTCGCCTGACACATGTAGCGATTTGTCCTCCAGGGGCAGAGGGAGAAACAATAACAACAGATGCTGCCCTCATGGCAGAGGGGGTCCGCAGAACCAGGGCAACAGAGAATCTTTCTCTGAGAAGTCCTTTCAACATCCCTGAAGGGTTGCCCGACTGCCCTCCTCTGGAGACAGTAGGGAAGACTTTCTCTGTACCCAAAAGCCTGGCAAAATTTAACGCAAGACAAATGGGTACGGTCAATTATATCCGGAGGTTACAAAATTCCCTTCTCTCAGCCCCCTTTACCTTCAAGCAAATCCCTTCCAGAAGTTCCACCCAATCTGAGGGACCAAGCAGTCATAGAAGTTTCAAAACTGCTAAAAAAAAAGTCATCCAGGAAGTCCCAGCAGACCAACACAGATCTGGAACTTACTCAAGGTTCTTTTTGGTACCAAAAAAGACAGGGGACTGGAGACTGATTCTGGATCTCAGCAGACTGAACAAGTCTGTTCAAAGAACAAAGTTTCTGATGGTCACGCTACAGTCCATTCTACCCTTTTTGGGTCAGGACAATTGGATGTGCTTCATAGATCTTCAGGATGCGTACTATCACATCAAAATGGGCAGGCATTCCAGGAGATTCCTTCACTTCCGGCTGGGATCCAGTCATTACCAGTTCAGAGCTCTGCCTTTTGGTTTCACCACAGCCCCCAGGGTGTTCACCAAGTGTATTGCAGTGGTCACGGCTCACCTGAGATGTTGAGGATTCCAGGTGTTTCCGTATCTAGACGACTGGCTCCTCACTGCTACTACCAGGCATCAACTTCTCCAAGCCAGGGACTACACAATCACAATCTGCTCCCAGCTAGGCATCACAATAAACTTTGAAAAATCTGCTTTGTTGCCCTGTCAATCTATTACCTATATAAAATGCAGACTTAGATACAAGGAACATGTCCGCAAGGCTGCCGCCAGACAGGGTGTCTGCAATTCGCCAGCAAGTTCAAATTCTAATGCAGAGCAAAAGGATCCAAGTCAGGTTCATCCTTCAATCTCTGGGTTCCATGGCAGCGGCAATTTTTCTAATCCCTCTGGCCCGCTTTCACATGAGAATCCTTCAGTGGTTTCTGTTCACACAATGATCTTTCCAACAGCTGCCCATGTCTCACATGATCATGATTACAGAAGCATGCAAAAGGCACCTTTCCTGGTGGATGGTCTCCCCACTAGTGTCTCAGGGCAGACCCTTCATTCAGCCCCCTCCGGTGGCCACAGTGACCACAGACACCTCCCTGACAGGGTGGGGGGGGGCATTATCAGGGCAGGAAGTCCAAGGCACTTGGCAGCCTCACGAGTACCATCTGCATATAAATGTCCTAGAAATGAGAGCCGTGCTCCTAGTGTTGCAAGCTCTTCAGGACTCTCTCCCTTCTGGGACCATTGCAATTCAAATGGACAACATGTCAGTGGTGTGGTACATCAACAAGCAGGGTGGAACCAGGTCCTATCCCCTATGTCGAGAAGCACTCAGACTCTGGCAGTGGACGATTTCCTCCCAACGATTTCTGATTGCAGTGCACATCCCGGGGAGGTCCAACGTCATAGCGGACAGGCTCAGCAGAGCTATTCTCATGCCTCACGAGTGGTCTGTGAATCAGGTAGTTGCAGATCTGATCTTCCGCAAATGGGGACAGCCTTGCTGCGATCTTTTTGCCACCCCCTTCAACAGCAAATGCAGCAACTACTTCTCCATTCTTCCACTTCCAGGTCACTCTCCCAGAGACGCTCTAGTCCATGCTTGGCCTCAGGGACTCCTTTATGCCTTCCCTCTGTTTCCCCTGATAACGAAGCTCATACAGAAAGCTATATCATTGGGTTGCAAAATTATCCTCATTGCCCCCTACTGGCCTCGTCAGATATGGTTTCCGTTCCTGCATCATTACCTTCTCGAGCAGCCCTGGACTCTGGATCCCATTCCAGACCTGATGATTCATCAGTCAGGCGGGTTGCATCAATCCCTTCAAACACTCCAGCTCACAGCCTGGTTGCTCCAATTCCAACCCTAGCCAGGCTTCCCAGCATTTCCCCGGCCGTACGTGAGATTATTGTGTCCTCTCACAAGTCCATGACTAGAAAAACTTATGCTAGTAAATGGAAATGTTTTTCTTGTTGGGCAGAGGCTAGGAACATAGATCCCTTTTCAGCCCCAGTCCACGAAATTTTGGAGTTCCTAGCACAACTCTTTCATTCTGGGACCGCTTCTGCTACAATCAGGGTTCAATTGGCGGCCATTTGTAACTTTCATGTTGGGTTGTCTAATTCAAACATTATGTCTCATAAGCTCTGTAAAGCCTTTCTAAGAGGGACTTCTCTCCTTAGACCTCCATTGAGAGATCTCCCTTCTCCTTGGGATCTTAATTTGGTACTAACCTCTTTAATTATGCCCCCTTTGAACCTGCAGCGTCCTGCTCAATTAAATTCCTATCTTGGAAAACACTCCTTCTGGTGGCTATTACATCAGCCAGATGCGTCTCTGAACTTCAGGCACTATGTGTTCGTCCTCCATACTTGGTTTTTCATAAGGATAGGGTTGCTCTGAGGACTAATCCATCTTTCCTTCCGAAAGTCTGCTCAGAAAATAATTTGAACCAATCTATAGACCTTCCTGTGTTTTTCCCTAACCACACCAACAAGGCAGAATACAAATTACACCAATTGGACGTTCATAGACAATTGCTTTTGTACTTGCATAGGACCAAGGATACAAGGAAGTCGGACCAACTATTCCTTTCCTATGCTCTAGGCAAACAAGGTCTCCCAATTTCCAAAGTGACCTTATCCAGGTGGTTGTCTCACATTATTACCTTCAGTTATCAATTGAGAAACAAAGACTTGCCTATCAAACCGAAAGGTCATTCTACTAGGGCTTTGGCCACCTCTGTAGCCTTCCAATCTAGGTTGCCAATAGATTCCATTTGTGCAGCTGCCACGTGGGCAAATCCTCATACTTTTATTTCTCATTACAAACTAGATATGGTCTCCAGGAGCAGAGCTGACTTTGGTTCCACTGTTCTGAAGTGTCTGTTCCAATGAGCCGCCCAGGATTGTAGGTGCTAGGGACGCTGTCCCAACCAACAAGAACGAAGGCGAGATAGTTATGTACCTACCATAATGTTCCATGTTAGTTGTCTTCATCTCACCTTCTTCTTGTGTCCCACTCTCCGTCCCCCTGTCCTATTGGATCAAGAGGAGTTTTGGTTTCACAGGCTGAGTATTTTCTGGTTTGTTTCCTCTACTGACTTAGAGAGTATGATAGGTATTCTCAACCTGTTCTTGGGCAGGTTGTTTCTCTGGTTGAGTCTAGGTTTAGCTATTACAAACAAGATCTGGGTAGCTAGCACTAGGCATCATGGGATAAGGGGTAGCCTTGAGCCAGTAAACAGCTCTCGAGCTATAGAAGATGGCCGAGTCGGAGCCGAGGATCGGCGCCAATCCCAACCAGCAAGAAGAAGGTGAGATGAAGACAACTAACATGGAACGTTATGGTAGGTACATAACTTCATTTTTTGGTATATTGGCAGGCTAGGTGGACATTAATGCCAGTGCTTGAAATAAATGCATGTATGTACATATGTATGTTTTCTGTCTAATTGTTGCTGTCTATTAAATCAAGTCGTTATGCATGCACACCATGCTGTTCTGAATTGCAAGTTACTTTACATTTTATTTGGTGAAACAATACATACATATGGAAGAGTGACATGGTTTACAGTTAAACAGGTAATCACTGTTTTTTTGTATTTTTTCTTTTGAGATGCAAAGTGTAAATGTCCACTTTATTATCCACTCATGTCATGATAGGCAGTCTTTATAACTCCAGAATGACTTCTTCTACAACCAAATAAATACATACATACATACATACATACATGGTTCTACCTCACTTCAACGACACGCCGGAACATCGACAGGGAAATCGCGAGCCCCAGAAGATCGACAGCGCAGAAGACCGACGCGACGGGACCTAGAAGATCGACAAGCAGAAGACCGACCCGACGGATGAAAGCACCGACGCCGAGGATGCCGACATGGGAAAAGGCTGTGTAAGTATGCGGTAGTGACGGACGTTAGGGTGCGAGTAAGGTAAGTGTGGATAGGGGTGGGTTAAGTGAGTTAGGGTTAGGGAGCGGGTCAGGTAAGTGTGCGGTAGTGATTGTGTTTGGGTTAGGGGCGGGATAAGTGACTTAGGGTTAGGGAGCGGGTCAGGTAAGTGTGCGGTAGTGATTGTGTTTGGGTTAGGGGCGGGATAAGTGAGTTAGGGTTAGGAGAGGGTCAGGTAAGTGTGCGGTAGTGACGGACCTTAGGGTTAGGGTTTGGGTTAGGGTTGTAGGTAGTTGTGTATGTCAGGTTTAGTGTGGGTTTGTAGGGATTTTGGTGTGCTTGTGTTGTGTATGTGGTTTTTGGACGGGGAATGTGTTTTGGTTGTTGATTGTGGTGTGTGAAGTGTATGAGGTTTCGTGTTTGTGTACCGTCGGTTATTTCGTTGTCGGGCATGTGGGATTTCGTGTTTTTGTACTGTCGGTTATGTGGTTTCGGTGATTGCGTTGTCGGTGTTGTGGTGTCTCGTTTATGTGAGGTAGAACCACATACATACATACATACATAGAATGCTAGTTTAAAATGCAGATGCATCTATATAATAGGGAAGGTCACCTTCAAAACTACTCAAGAATTCTGAATGACTCACAGAGGTGAAAAAGTTTCAAAATTTGAATTTGCCAGTAACAACATTGAGTTCCTATATAACAAATAGAGGCTAAAAGATAAAAAAGGAACAGCTTACAGACTTATTTTTAAAACAAATCAGTTTCTCTTTTGATATGATTGCCAGGTGGTTGATTGATATCCACCTGTGGTATCTGTATAACATATATAAGGCTACCAATCAAGACCAAATTTACTTCTTCTATATACATTGTTATTCACAGATTGGAAATGGAGCAGTTAGATGGTGGTTAAATGACACTGTCACATTAATGAATTGCCCTCTTAGTAACACATAACTAAACATAGAAGTTTCTAGCAGTTGAGGACAGCTGCAGTTCTATTTGCTTTTTTTCTTAATTTGCTAGTATTACATATAATCCTAATTTATTTCCATGTTGCTTATCCACTCCACTTTATTCTAAAATGTTCTCATATGAATTCCATATATTATGATGATGTTTGAATGAACTTAATATGTAACTACTGTTTGTGTAGAAATGGAAACAGAAATGTAACTACTCTGTGTTTGACTGGAGCTTAGTATAATGCAATGTAAGCAAATGGAGCTTTTCTCCCCGGACCTCTGCTGAAAATGGATATTACACAGTCGGACTTTCCTGGTAAACAAAGACAAATAAATAAATAAAAATAAGTAAGTATCTTCTGCAAATTGCTTCAGGAATCCATACCTGTTTTTGCATGTTACTTTCTCCCTTTTCCCCTTCACATAGGTAGTTTTATTATACAAGCAGACACTGGATTCATAGCGTTCTCTAGTTTAATAAGACCACTTTTCAAAAATATTATATTTCACTCACTCTTTTTTCATTTAGGTTTTTGTTCTGTATTAATCTGTATTTTCCTTCTTTAGCTGGTAAAGAGATATTTTGTTTTTGTGGCATCTACTTTTCAACTGATTAGTTATCTCAAGAACTCTACAAACAATGCTTAAGTCTGCTAGAGAAGTTATTGAAATGTGATAGCAGCCGGCATGCACACCCCCACCAACACCTACAACACAGACTGTAAAATGCATGCAGTTGTTTAAATGGGAAAGAGTTGCTGGTTAAGACACTGGGAATGTTTCTTCTCTTTTCTGAATAGGGCATAGGATTCTTTTACTTTCACTTGGATACCCAGAAGGACAAGATTTATAGAAGGGACCACAGTTTAATATCTCATCTATAGGATGTCATACCCCAATAATACAGTATCTCTTTTATTCAACACTCATATGCCACTGTTTCTGTGTATGATTATAGTCTCTACCTGGGACTAGAACCCATAACCTTGATGGGTGTGATATCAGCTGTGCCACACTGATGTCTGTACTTCAGGAGATTTTGAGAATCATATTCAGGGGTACAATGAAGAACATAACTAGTTTATAGTTCATTGGTCTTTTTCTGCTATGTCATCATCACGGCTGCAATTTCCCTTACTTTGCAATTGCACCCTTCCCCCATTTCTATATCCTGCATGTATTACACACTTTTGCAGGGGCATAATATTTTATGCCTTTCACAGTCCTCTGTGCTTCTCCTAGGCCCATGAGCCCCCTGGCAATGCACCATGGAATAGTATACTCAAACATGTGATATGATGTACAAAGATAGGCTTCCTTCCTAATTAATAAAACCTTGGTTCAGCACCTATTTGCAAGTCACCACAGCTGGTACTTGTTTAGTCACTTCTTTCCCCATCCCTTTACCACTTTTTGCCTAGAATTCTGCTTGTGCAACAAATTATTTATTTACTGACCAGCAGATGAACTCTTGTCTTCTTGCCCATCCACCTGTATTCCAATTTTCTATCATAAGGTGATGTGCAGGAAGCTGTCATACTGATGGCTATGCACACCTCTGCGTATTTCCGCATGCTTTATCTGACTGCTCCTAGCACAGTACATGATGGAGTAATGCAGCATGTAGTGTTAGACTGAAGACTGGTATTGACTGTCTGCCACCCTTTGCCAAAAGGAACAGTATGCTGTACTTTTTATCAGGCTCCACTTAGTATCAGCACAGTCTGGACTTTCTCAACCTCTTGACATGACAGGAGAACAGTACAGGTAGTGTTCTTCTTAACCCTTTGTACTCTCTTTCATTACTTTGTCTGTTGTTTGTTTCTTTGTTTATTTACATTCTTTTGATTGAGTTTGCCCCACCAAACCTATGGCTTATTTTCTGGAGAGTCCTAAGGTAGTATTTCTTTAATATTATATTAAAGAACTGTGTTTTACATCTGTAAAATGTATGGCATTCCTCCTCATTCATGAAGCTGTATTGTGCTACATGATTGAGATGCAGGAAGTACTAACCTGTCTGCATCTTATACTCTGGAAATTCAGACTGGATACATTAGTATATATATTACTTTAGTCTTGTTCTACACAGCTGCAGGGAGGACATGCAGACTCCACACAGAAGGAACTCTAAGAAGTTAATTACCAATTTACTGATGTATAAATGGAGGTGTCCTGACAGAAGCAAATCAAGAAGTTTTCCTGAGTTGCTGTTTACTCACAGGGTAAAGCAGTGGCTTTACCAGAATACTTGAGATTCTTAGCATTGGATGGTCCAATCAGGGCATACAGTGCATTTAGTCCAAGGCAATTTCAGGCAAATACTTTTTTAAGGGTGCATAATCAATTCCTACAGCAATGACATTGAAGTTTTATCCTGTTGCTTGAGAGGCTGAATTGAACTAAACTTGTGTGATGGTGATACCTTTTGAAGAATTTAAACTTAGTTTAAGATTCTGTATATATTCCATAAAGACTATGGAAAGCCAAGGGGGCTATACCTTTTGTATTTCATTCCATAAACAATGTTGTGTGTGTGTTTTTTTTTTTGATAGTTCAACCTCTAATGGCTTTATAAAACTTACAATGGTGGTGTGTAAGGGTTGTTTGGCGAGGGACTTACTAAGACAGCATTCCTCACTAATTCTGTGCTTCAAGTATGTGAGCTGTTTGAGGTAAACTTTCCTGGACGGTTTAATTTCCTGCTGTGTTGTTTTTCCCACATCCATGGAGGAGTTGCTAAAAGTGTTAGTGGAATCTAAAATGGAAACTAACCAAAAGCTTGCACAGTTGTGTCCACAACTAATGAAGTAAGTCATATCTGGTACTTTTGAAAGATATGCCACAGAAGAGAAGTGGGACAAGCTGGAATGGGCCAATGTATTTTTACTGACCTAACAGGGAAGCATTAAAAATCTACATGAATAAGAAGACAGATGATATAATTTATGGGAAACTTAAAAAAAAAACCTTCAGCCAAGGCTGGGGTAACTTACAACATATAAGCCAAACAATTTTACAACTAGACCTTTATTGCAGAGAAACTAGTAAGAACCTAAATGTATGGTTTCAATGTATTTTAAAACTAAATTTAGAACCTCATACTAATGATAAAATTAAAATGTTAGAAATTCTAGCAGTTCACAAATTTAAAAGAACATTACCTAGTATTATTAGAGAGTGGGAGTTGCAAATTCATCTTAAGCACCTGGCAAGTCAGTAATTTTAAAATTATTTTTCTTTAATGACATGCCATTTAAAACTTAATTATCTGCTTTTGCATCTAAAGTTACTGTAAGAAATATGCTGCTTCTTGTGAAATGAAAACACTGTGATAAGACTGAATCTGAGATTATTTAGTCAGTATTATGCCACTGTTTTACAACCAAGTTAGTAAAGTGTACTATATTTTTGGAAGGGACAAAAGTTCAAGTTTAATGGATTCTGGAAGAATGATTATTCTTGTCAAAGTTTCTTAAGTGTATAAACACAGGATGAATAACAACTAAAAGATTGAGGTGATATGTGTTTAAAAAGGAATATCATTCGCACATATACAAATTCAGAGTGTTGTATAAAATCATTTGCATCATTCAGCTGTGGCTCCTCTCATGACTCATGATGTTATAATAGAAAAAAGACTGCCGCTATTTTAAGACACAGTAAAATATATGGCGGAAGAATGTATCTACACTCTCTTTCAGCTATAAGTAGCACACAGTGTAATGCATCACCCTGAAAAGTGCCCTGCCATAGGCTTATTAACAACAAGAACAGCTATCCAACAAAATGGGAAAATGTCAGTAAAAGTAACTGTGACAAAAACAAAAATAAAAAATCAAAATTAAAAAAAAAATCAAAAATAAAACTAAAAAGTAAAAAAAACTAAAATAAAAATAAAAAATCAAACAAAAAAACTAGAGACAAAAATAACAAATCATAGAAAAAAAACCAAAAATAATTATTTTTGATTTTTATTTCTTCCTTGGTTTTTATTTTATTTTTATTTTTATATTTATTCTTAATGTTTTAAGAATAAATATAAAAATGCGGTGGTGGTGCTGTGGTAGCATTGTCGCCTCACAGTTAGACGTTGCCCGTTTGATCCTCAGTTAGAGCGCCTTCTGTGTGGCGACACGCGTGAACGAGCGTTCCTTCATTGAAGGTTGTGCATTAGACCTGGCAAGCCAGCACGTAAAACTCTACTGCCAATCATTAGCGGACCAGAGTTCTGCTGTGGCGACCCCTAACCGGGAAAAAGCCGAAAGACACAATATTTATTCTTAATTTTTTAATTTTATTTTTGGTTTTATTTTTGTTTCTAGGCAATTTATTACAAAGGTACACCCCCAACCAGCAGCTCCTCACAAGTAATAAACATGTCCTCATCATTCAAAAGTGCAACAACATAACTGGAGATGTTCTGTACACTAGTCATGCCTCCAAGCCCTGGAAATCCATCTTGCTCCCAATTAGACACAGCGAAAACATATACAACTTCTCCTTAACTCTTGGCTATATTGCTGTTACACTCCTGATTAAGATTACAAAATAAATAATTAAATAAACTGTAGGTGCCATTTCCCCTAACTAGAGCCATGTGCTGCTGTATTATACACTATAGTTTCTTCCTTACTCCTTGATGTATAAAAGTAAAACTGTAAACTATTACTAGCCTTTGACTTCCATTTCCAAGTCTAGTCCCACTTCTCTTTTATCCACTCTTTAAATTTGCCAACTATCACTATCACAGTAACAAGTGCTATTTTTAAAATTCTGTTGAACCAGCTCAGTACTGAAACTGTAGCATTGTTTAAACACTCCTACAATGTACTATTCCTACTGTCTTTCGGCTGTTACCGTTAGGGGTCACCACAGCTGATCCTCCGTTTCCATTTCTTCCTGTCCTCTGCATCTTGCTCTGTCACACCAACCACCTGGATGTCCTCTCTCACCACATCCGTAAACCTTATTGTAGGCCTTCCTCTTTTCCTCTTACCTGGCAGCTCCATCCTTAGCATTCTTTTCCCAATATACCCAGCAGCCCCCCTCAGCACATGTCCAAACCAATGCAATCTCGCCTCTCTGACTTTGTCTCCAAACCGTGCAACCTGAGCTGATCCTCTAATATACTGATTCCTAATCCTATCCATCCTCATCACACCCAGTGCAAATCTTGACATCTTTAACTCTGCCACTTCCAGCTCTGACTTGCCGTTTTGTCAATGCCACCATCTCCAACCCATAAAACAGCTGGTCTCACTACCCTCTTGTAGACCTTCCCTTTCACGCTTACTGGTACCTGTCTGTCACAAATCACTCCTGACACTCTTCTCCACCCATTTCACCCTGCCTGTACTCTCTTCCTCACCTCTCTTCCACACTTACTATTACTCTGAACTGTTGATCCCAAGTTTTTAAACTCATCCACCTTCACCAATTCTACTCCCTGCATCCTCACCATTCCTCTATCCTCCCTCTCATTCACACATATTTATTCTGTGTTAGTCCTGCTGACCTTTATTCTTCTCCTCTCTAGAGCATATCTCCACCTCTCCAGGGTCTCCTCAACCTGGTCCCTACTCTCACTACAGATACAATGTCATCTGCAAACATTATAGTCCATGGGGCCTCCTGTCTGATCTCATTTGTCAACCTGTCCATCACCATTGCAAATACAAAAGTGCTCAGAGATGATCCTTCATGTAATCCCACCTCCACCTTAAACGCATCCGTCACTCCCACCGCAGACCTCACCACTGTCACACTACCCTCGTACATATCCTGTACTACTCTTACATACTTCTCTGCCACAGTATATGTACCACAATATAATAGCACATATGCAGACAGCACTACAATGTACTATTCCTAATATGTATTAAGTGCATGCATAAGCTCTGTTGTATTGCTATGTCATTAAGTACAAATGTATAATGTCTTATGTAGTAACATTACATAATGTTTTCATATTTGCATAGAATGTGAAAATGTGATAGTAGAATGTATTGTTTTTTAATTTTAAGTATAAGAAGCTTTTCTCTCTGGGCCTTGTGCCCAGCTGGGCTTTCCTGCTAAACAAAACAAAATAAATGAATAAATAAAATAAAATAAAATATAGTCATGGTCTGGCAGGCTGATACACAATAAGAAAGAGGGAAAGCAGCAGATCGACATGCCCTTTCACTGTAAAAGTGAGAGTGGGGGAGACTGGGCTGGTGACACTCCTACAGTTAAGTTACAAGTTAAAAATAAAAAACATGAGAAAGAAACTAGCATAGAAGCTGCAAAAGTGACTAGAATTTGGTTCTGTTTAGATAATAATAAGGATGCTGTGTGATAAGAAAAACTAGTCCCAATGACAGATCTACAAGAACCCAATACTGTGAGAGATGTCAGTATAGAAACTGAAGATTTTTTTTTAAGTAATTTGTCATGAATATTTCTATTTCTGCAAGTACAACTGAGTGATTTTACCCAATTTTATCCCTGTTTTATTTCTTGAAAAGTAATCTGATTCATTTTTAGAATACATTTTTTGTATTACATAAACTTTTCCTTGTCTACCATGTGGCTGTGACTGCCTTTGTGGTTATGCATGGGGAAACTTACATATTTTATGTTTTCCCTATGCTTGACCATACAGTGCAGATTACAGCTTTCATATTGCAGAAAGGTGCTTATTATTATTTTTTTGCTATACTATTTCCTTGGCTTCTGTCATTCTTACTGGCAAGCTAGGTGGAAGCTGCGCATTACCTGAAATGTTAGCAGGCGTCTAAGTCTTCATACTTTGGTTAGAGTGCATACAGTCCTGGCAGGCCATCTGGATGCCTTTTGAAGCCAGAGCTGCAGTACCAATCTCCCTGCAATGGAAGTGAGTTAGCAAATATGCAAAATGTTGTGACCCCTATGGTGGCTATTACAGTGCTGAAGACCTTTGCTCAAACCTTGATTATCTTGGTCACAATTTGACCCCCATCCTTTCCCCAGTATCTGATATGCATGATCACAGATATAAGGACATATAATGCCCTGCATGTGAATTTATCCATTTCCATACATACTCCATGAAGACTACAGCACAAATGTAGCTTGGCAGCACCAAGTGCATACCACAGCCTTTACACTGCATGTTGTGCACCTCCAGTAAGTACTGGCGTCACAGTGAGCAAAATACCTCTCTCAATCTAGGATGGGTAAGTCTGCACTGGCTATTCTCTGCCACACTCCGCCACCTGACTCCTTCAGTGACAAAGCCATAAACTGATTTGGGTCATCTGGGGTGTAGTCAGGAGTCTGTCCGTCTATCAGACGGAATCAGATTGGAAATATACATTACTGAATAAACTTATGAAACGGTAATGAGTATTAGCTGGAGGGTGTGATATGTCAGATGTCCTATGTGATTGTATAATAAAAAGTAGCATGAAAGTGATATTAGTAATATCAAATGTAAGATCAGATAGTATGGTAAATAGTATGATACAAGCGAGTGATATTAGTAATATCAAATGTAAGATCAGATAGTATGGTAAATAGTATGATGCAAGCGAGTGATATTAGTAATATCAAATGTAAGATCAGATAGTACGGTGAATAGTATGATACAAGCGAGTGATATTAGTAATATCAAATGTAAGATCAGATAGTACGGTAAATAGTATGATGCAAGCGAGTGATATTAGTAATATCAAATGTAAGATCAGATAGTATGGTAAATAGTATGATACAAGCAAGTGATATTAGTAATATCAAATGTAAGATCAGATAGTATGGTAAATAGTATGATGCAAGCGAGTGACATTAGTAATATCAAATGTAAGATCTGATAGTACGGTAAATAGTATGATACAAGCGAGTGATAATAGTAATATCAAATGTAAGATCAGATAGTACGGTAAATAGCATGATACAAGCGAGTGATATTAGTAATATCAAATGTAAGATCAGATAGTACGGTAAATAGTATGATACAAGCGAGTGATATTAGTAATATCAAATGTAAGATCAGATAGTACGGTAAATAGTATGATACAAGCGAGTGATATTAGTAATATCAAATGTAAGATCAGATAGTATGGTAAATAGTATGATACAAGCGAGAGAGCAGGGGATTGTGTGTAAGTATCTGCTGATGATTTCAGGTGATTATAGTATGCACTTTGTATGTATGTATTAAGTTTATTAACTGTGGTGTTAGATGAAACTGATACATACATACTCAGGTTGTTTCAGACAATTACAATAGTGAAAATTGCTTAAGGAAAGTTGTGTACAAGTAGAGATGTAGCCAGAAAAGCATTCCATATCAAGTCAAAGAGCTATTATGTTTCTGTGATCACCGGAAATACTATTCAGAGATGTTAGCTGCAGGGAATAAAGGCATCATTATCAGCTAATTTGCTTTGTCCCAGAATTGCGTGCTGTTACCACTAACAGTAATCAATACTATGCTGTGGAAATCTCTGCTAATGGCCCATACATTGTCACAGGCACCCCCCTTCATTTACTCTCCCATGCACATGCACATTCAAACGCACACACACAGCACCTATTACCTGTTCCTGGGATTACAGAAAAGTCCATGATGTGGCCCCTTATTTTTTTCTCTGCCCCTCATAAATAACTGATGATAGCAGTCAGTAAATAATGCCAGGCATTAGAGTTTTATTCTTATTATTGTTCAGAAAATGCATCATGATGCTGGAACTTTTGTTCTATTAACTTTTTAGGTGACTCAGAGTAATAAAAAATCCCCTTGGTGTCATCTAGTGTTTCTTCTGACTTTGTCTGGAAGTCTTCAGCACAGATGTTTAATGATATGACAGCCCACCTACAAGAACACCTAGCATTCCTCCCAACTGTTCTTGATTTTACAAAATGTTCCTGATTTTACCTCTTATACCTGCCCTGTCCCAGTAACTTACAGATCACTTCAGTCAGTAATGTCACACACTGGAGTTTCATACTTACTGCTCAGAAAATACATCATGTATTGTTAATGAGCCGCCTCTTATACCAAAGGTACAGGGTTCTAATCATTTTATGTAACTGACAAAAAAACTGCTCTTCTATTAGCTTTATAAGTGACTTAGGATAGTATTTAAAGAATATACCTGGTGCTTAGTATTCCTCTTCCAGACTTCTTATTGTTCAAAACATCCTCTTGTGCTGAAAAAGCTGTTGTTTTATTAACTTTCTACACAGCTTAGGATAATATTAAAGAGTGTCCCTCTCCCATATGTCTTACCTCTTTTGTGATCAAAACCTGTAGTGTTCTAGAATACAGTCCCCAGTGTCTAGTGTTCCCTCCTTTATTAAGGCCTTCCATTACTATTATAAAGTGTCCCTGGTGTCTAGTGCCACTTTCATATTATAGAATTGCATTAATATTTATAAGGTATCCTTAATGTTTTGTAACTCCCAATGTATTACAAACTTCCATTAATATTGTTAAAGTGTCTCTGGTGCCCCTGCTTATTATGGACTACCATTATTATTGTTAAAGTGTCCCAGGTGCATAGTCTCTACTCCAGTATTACTGGCTTTGCTCATTCTAGGAGAGTTGAGAGATATGTCAGTCATCCTCTCCCCCGGACACTCACACCCACACTCACCTGAGCTCAGTCATACCCCTATGGATACACTACAGTGGGGGATCGCAGCTTTACAGTCATGTTCATTAACATGGTTGGCCATACTCATTTACAGAGATAAATGAATTTTTGAATCACTCATAAATTCATAGGTAGTTAATAGGCTTGCAGTCCAGGGTACAATTGATGAACCCTACCCAAATTCCCCAGTTGTCCGTAAGCACTGTCTAGTTAAGTGACTTGCTCAGGATCACACAGTAGGCAAATAAGGGCTGAGGGAATAAAAGCCTGTACCACATGGACTACAGCTCACAGCCTTAAACCTGTATGACAACTCCAGATACTTGTATAAATCTCTTAATGCATGCATTTCTGGGGGAGAGCACATGGCTAATTACCATAGGCTATCCTCAGGAATGTCTCATTAGTTTGCAGAATGGCCAAGAATACTGTTTACTGCTGTGATACACAATTACACCAGTGGGATGATGGGTGTTTTAGGACTTACCTGTGGCAGTAGCCCTTTGTAAATCCCAGACTAAATTTCAAACTAGTGAAAAACATACAGAAGATCATAGGATCATAGGAGGTTACTAGGCTAATGACCATAGGGCCCTTACAAGCCTAGCCAAGTTTTACCCTTATTTCCATGATCAGCACCTATTACCCCTGTCCAACAGGGACATAGGTAGAACCCTTGGGGTGAATTTACAGTTACCCATCCAATCATCCAGATTGCATTTGAAGAGGGGTGCTCTGCTTGACATGAAGCAGGAGTCTGTTCCAGTGGTGTGGTAATCTCTGGTAGACAAATCTGTCCATCCAGCAGGTTCTATTAATGTCATATACCAGGTTAAGGCCATTAGACTGAGTAGCTCATGTACTATTTGACTTATGGATATGCAGCATTTTCAATAAAGCAGGGTCAAAGATTGCCTTATATGCAAGGCAGATATTGCCTCTGAGTAGTCTGTATGAAACAGAATAAAGTGACAGTGATTTCAGATGATCCTCATATGACAGATGGTGAAGACCTTGAATTTTCCTTGTGAGGAGCCTTTGTTGTCTCTACAATTGCTGCAGGTGCTTGGAAAGGTACTTACCAATAGGGGCAATGTACTCAACTATTGGCCTGATGAGGAAAGAGTACAGAAAGGTTAGAACTTCTTTTTTTTCTGGAGGCAATGCCCTTACTTATGAGATGAGCAATATAGAATGCCCTTGTTACCACTGTGGAGACATGGTGATCAAAGGTAAGGTTGCTGCCAACCTGTGTGCTCAGGTCTCTCACCACTGAGTGCATACTTAGGGTGCTGTTATTGCTATGGTAGTTAGCAGGAACATCACTCTTACCGAAAGGGATGATAATACATTTTTTGCATTGAGTTTAAGGCCATGACTTTGGCACCAGTAATTTGTTTGTGTAAGACCCTTTTTTAAGACGTTGACATTGTTTGGAGATTCTATGACCACTTCCAGTTTGCAGTCATCAGCAAACTTTGTCAGCCACAGACCTTTAGTTTTAGCTTGTACTTTGGAGAAATAGATTCCAAGCAGTAGAGGTCCCAGGACTGATCCATGTGGAACACCACTGGTTACAGATCTGCTGTTAAGGTGAATTCTCCTATTTTGACTATATGGTTTCTATCAGTGAGCCAGTTAATGACCCATCTAATGATACACAGGTTGATACCTAGCTGGGTGAGTTTGTCAATTATGCCTGAGTGGGGAATAGTGTCAAAAGCCATGGTTAAGTCTAGGTAGGCTGTATGCACAGATTTCCCCTCATCAAGGGCCTTGGTGACTGTCTCAAAGAAGTCCACCAGGTTTAACAGACGTGATCTCCCTATGACAAATCCAAATTGAGTAGGGTTAAGTGTTTGGAGGTTACCAATGTCTTTGTTGATAAGGTCCATGATGATTCCCTCCATGGCCTTGCGGATAAGGCTAGTCAGGCTAATAGATCTTAGGTTCCCGGGGTCATTGGAAGCACCACCTTTGTACAAGGGAATAACTGTGGCTTTTCTCCATTCAGGTTGGTCAAAGCCAATGCTTAGACTATGATTGAAAAGAGTACATAATGGTGTTGCTAATTCTTCTTTGAGCCCATGTAGCATGCAGCCTAAGATACTATTAGGTCCCATGGATGCTGTGTTTTTGACCTTAGAAAGGGCGTTCACAACCTGCTCTTTAGCGATAGAGGGTAGAGTACAGGTGATAGGGATGTCTTTGGGTAATTGTGGTGGGGAAATGCGAGTGAAGTTTTCACAGAACTTATCGGCTAGCAGGTTAGCAATGTTCACATGCTCGGTATATGGGGCATCATTAACTACCAGTTTGGCACATATCTGAGCCTTTCCTTTTAGTTTACGGATGTAACTAAAGAACATCTCATGGTTGTCCTTAGTTGAGGAAGCTAATTTAGATTCATAGTTAGCTCTGGAGGACTTCACAAGAAGTCTTATTTGCTTGTTTAGGCTATTGAGGGAGTGTTTCCAGTTTGAGACTCACTCCCTATTACTCTTAGACAGCTATTTATTCCTCTTATTGTAAAGCCTGTTAATGGCAGTTGTCCACCAGACAGGATTGCTCTTCCTTGAGGAGCTTGTTTTGGTCCTATAAGGTACGGCTGAGTCAATGCAGTTATTCAGGTGTTTGTATAAAGTGTTTGTGTAGAACGTGGCATCATAGAAGGACTGGAATATGCCTTGAAATCAGGTGTATATTGGGAAAAGAAAGGGAATATTTAGAGCCAGATTACAGGAGCACATAAACTATATTAAGATGGTAAGACAGTGAGTCTAGTAGCTATGCATTTAAAAAAAAAAATTTGTAAGAGTAAATATGGATCTATGACAGCAACAGTTCTTGAAAAGCTTCATATGAATTTTAGGAGAGAATGAGTTTAAAAGACTTTTGTATAAGGAATTTATATATATATATATATATATATATATATATATATATATATATATATGCATATATATATATATATATATATATATATATATATATATATATATATATATATATATGGATCTACTTCAGTAGATCGAACGTTTACAAGTTCGGACCACATATGGCTGAGACCATATGTTCGAACTCAGAAAAGTTAGAACACTGAAGTAAAAACACATAAAACAAAAAAACACAAAACTGAATGTCTATAACCCCACACCCCCCTTACTTAAATATACCAACTCCAAAATTGCACTACATTGTGGAAATCTTCATTCAGTCCGATCGAACCTTTACAAGTTCAAACATATGGTCTTGGTCATATGTGGTTCGAACTAGTAAATGTTCGATTGACTGAAGGGGACCTATACATACTTATATATATATGGATCTACTTCAGTAGATTGACTTACCAGAACATCAAAGACCAGATACCCGAGACGAAAGCACAGAACAGGATACCGAATGAAGAAAACATCGGAAAGTCACACTGGGAAAAGGGTAAGTTGTCCAACACCACCACGAAAACAAACCTCACTAAATTCAACCCATCTAAAAGGGGGGCTTTGCCCCCACACCCCCCTCACTTAAATATACCAACTCTGAGATTGCATTACAGTGTGGAAAAGGGCAAAGGTCACCATGTTGGCCAACTAACTCTTTTCCCAGCATGACTTTCTGAAGGGAAAAGACTTCTGAAGGAAGTATGGGCCTCCTCAAAGCTGATAACATGTATAGGTCTGCAGTCATAGGTCTGCATACATATCTGCTGATCTCACCAGATTCTAATGTTGTGAAAATTTTGAAACATAAAGAGAACAAATCTAAGATGACTTCCCTGCTTAGTTTATCAGAACCATATCAGTGTCAAGTGGGATTGGAAACCAAACCAAAAGTAGACTAAAATAAGGCAAAGAAAGACTATAAGAAGAAGAATTAGACGAGAAGGTAAGAAATGTGGAAAAAGCATAAATATAGTTCCAAGTACAGAAAACTCCTTGAACAACCTCAGCCTCATATCGATCAGGACCTAATGCAGAAATGGTTAAGGAAAGGTGAATTTAACACAGAAGATGAAAGGTTAATATTAGCGACCCACGACAGTGGACAAATACATTTTGGTTTACAGAGTCCATTGAACATGAGGAAGAAACAGAAAAATACAGGTATTTAAAACAGAATTGGAAACTGACACATATCTTGTTACTAGGTGTGATACACTAATGGCAGAGGGCCTGTATACTGAAAGGCATAATAATTTGCATGCTGTTGCATTGGAGATTGTGTAAACATTAAAATATTGAAGGAGCTGAGAAGCATTGGAGACATGATCCACAAAGCATTATTGGGAATGGTGAAGTTTATATCACATGGGATTATGCAGTACGAACAGTTAAAAAAAATAGATGTGAAAAAACAGATCTAGTAATCCATGAAAAGAAGACAAAAATAGCATTGATCACTGAAATTGCTGCACCCGGTGATTATAGTGTCTTACATACAGAAAGACACAAAGTCATAAAATACTCAGAGTTGCAGGCAGAAATGAGGTCAATGTGAAGGAAGGATACCCATACAATTCCAATAGTATTAGGAGCAATGGGTGTCATAAAAAAAATTATAGTCTTATTTAGATATGTTACTGATACATGTAACCTTATATGAATTGCAGAAGGAGTCAATTCTGGGCACATTATGGGTGCTGAGAAGAGCACTTCTAGCTAACCTCAAACACTGAAACAGTTCTAATTTCCTGAACTTTAATCATACTTTGAGTTAGGACTGGGATCCATTTCTGTGAAGACATTAAGCACCCAAAAGACTTGAAGAAATTAAATTGAAGGATATTCCAGAGCACAGATGAACCAAAAGAGGCCCTAGATCTGGACTGCATATCCAATTTGTAATGGGAGATGAAGGTATGAGCAAAAAATTGGGTGGTGTAGTGGATCTGATGATCACCAGATCTGAAAACAGCTCTGGCCCTGAGGGTTTATATATCTGTGCTGGTGGGGCCAGAGCTGATAAAGTTGTTGGGTCCAGAGACCTCATTTTTTCTGACTTTGGCTTGTCTTTTTCTTTGTCTTTATGTATTTTTTTATCAGCCTTTTTAGTAGAAGAAGAAGAACATGAAAAATTAGTGGCTACTGACCTCCCTATCACTATAGAAAGCTTGTCTCCTTGGGTTGACTGTAGGAGATCCTTCAAAATAAGCTTGTTTCTCCTCTCAATTTAAGTTCTCTGTCCAAAAGCTTCACAAATGGAGCAAACTAGTTCTGAGTGAGAAGACCGTAGACAGCACATGCATTTTTCAAGCTCTTCAGAATTGGGAAGCTTGTGAGGACAAGCAATACACTTTTGAAAGCCTAATGGCTTGCCTAACATTTTGGTACAGAAAATGCTATAAAAGAAAAAAGATTACAGTTCCCAGAAAAATTTTATATAAAGATAAAGATGTTTTTTAAGTTTTTATCCCAAGTAAGAAACATACTACTACAATAAGGAAAATGTTAATAATAAGAAGAAAGGGGGAGGGAAAAGATCTATATTTATCTATGTATATATAGATATGACCATAAGAGGAAAAAATAAAGGGAATGGAGTTACTTATCTAAAGGTACACTTCAAAGATTTTCCACAAAACTCTCCTGAGCACCACAATCCATTGGAACTCTTCAAGCTGCAAACAAAATCTGAGGTAGTTTGTTCTTTTCACAAGGATTATGGGTAGGAGAAAGAGCCTGAGCACTGGATCCAAATCTTGGAAGTGACTGTGGCTGGATCTGAGGTTGGAACTAAGACCCATCTGTTGAGGAATGGATGGAAAAGACAACATTGGATTATACATTTAAACAAGAGAGCTGAGGCACAGTTAAAGTGAATGGAAGAGAAAATGACTGTCCTGAAAGTTAATTCCAGAAGGTAAAATATTAAGGTAAGTGGGATGCCAGAAAATTTCAAAAAGAAAAGCTGCAATGAGAAGATGATCAAACTTTTAAGTGGTTGGACTGGGATACCATGGGATGAGATTAAATTTGAAAGAGCCCACTGTAACAACTGTGCCTTGGCCCAGCAATCAAGGAGCCTCAATCCTCACCACTAACACCAGGGAGGTCGTCTCATAGAAGAGTAAAGGATAACTAATACACACAGTAAAATACAATTTCCCTTAAGTGCACACAGAGATCACGGTCAGTCTGGGGCTGGTTGCCCCTTGCTCACCAGAACCCCAATAAGACTCCCCACTGGCACAGCTATAGGGTCCAGGTCTCAGCCTAACTGGGCAAGCTAAAACCTCCAGTACCCTCTCTGTCCAACCAGTGCTTCGTGTCCCTGCCAAGTAACTGACACAACACACACACACTTTGAGATAAGTATTTCTACAACTTTACAGGCACTCCTGGGAAAGGCTGACACAGATTCTCCAGCTGTGCCCCTTTACCCAGACTATATGGTAGTAATTATTGCCACCACCCAGTTAATAATATCAGCTACTAAAAGGCTCTTAAAAGGGTGTCCAATTATCACTGTGCAATATTATTATCCAATGGTAGTATGACTAACAGTCAAGGCTTACTTTAGAGTGGCCTATTACAATAACCTCCATAAATATGCAATGTACTCTAGAGCTTATCTCTACACAAATCAGCCACAGGTAGAAGGTTTTAAAAAATATTTAATAATGAATAATTAAAACACAAGACAAAACTACTACACCACAGAGATATCTAAGAGTTCAGAGATCACACAGAAACTTAAAATAATACATTAGGACAGGTCTGATTTCAAAGAAAATTACCTAATTAATCTTTACTATCTTTAGCTATTCCTACAAGAAATCACAGTGCTAAAACTTACATGTGAGCACAAGGCAGAGTGCTGATAAGGTGGATGATCAAAGTCAAAATGCTCTCAGTCTCTTGTGAGAAATACTATTTAAATATTACTAGCAAACATGTCTCTAAGGCCTTCCCAAATTACATAATTTTTGACACTTAGGTTTTCCCAGTATTCATATTGCATCATCTTAACACCTGGACTTAGTTCTCAGGCCACAAACTGCATTATTTAGCAATCTAACACCTGCACAGAAACTTACAATAATAGAAGACATTTCACATGTATATTCTAACAGAAACTAGAGCAATAAAGCACATTCCACATCTAAATTCTGGTCATAAACTTTAGCCTTAAAACAATGGGCATGAAATCTTCATCCAGCCGCCATGGAGCCAAATTCTAACATGAAAGGTTACAACATGCTTCACTGGGCCAGTAGAGTGCAATGTTGTCACATATTTTGCAGATGTTCATCATGTTACCCTGCTGCAGTCATCACACTTGGGTTATCCTGTCGTCAGGCGGTCCCGCAGTCGGCCGGAATTCCAAAGTCTTGGTCCGGCGTTGGTTGTTGTCACCTCTTCCCTGACGTCAGTGCGCCAGGGGTATATATAATGCAACCGATGCCATTTTCTTTAGTCTTTCTTGCTGCGCGGTGCCCAAAACAGAAGCAGTTCGCAAGTGCCGGTCGGCCAACTCCTGAGATTTTCGAATTCGAATTTCAGACCGAAGTCTTCTATAAAGCTAAGTACCCCGTTGGGGAAACTTTTCTTGCCTCAGACCGATGTCAGAAAAAGTTAACAATTGTATTTCTTGTGGGAAGCAAATACCTCATAAGGATTTTCATTCTTATTGCATACCTTGCCTAGGCCCAGACCACAACGTCACTTCTTGTTGGTTTTGTGCTAGGTTTAATAAGCGTACTATTAAAAGACGCTTTGATTTTGCACGACACTACTTCGGTAGGAAATTTAACTACACCATGCTGTCGGAGCAACAGACTACCGCCGTGCACAAAAAACGCAGGGATAAGGACAGGCAGCCCAGGTCTAAGCCAGATTCCGAGGCCTCAGCTGATCCGGTCTCCGGTTCTCCAGTACTCAGTGAGGCTCCGACGCAGCCCCTGACTTCCGCAGATCTGGAACCCGAGACCGCTACGGAAATTTTAACGGAATGTACCAGGCCGATGCAGCCTTTCACTTCAGGCCCTTCCAACGACTTTGCTTCAAAAGATGTCGGTGCTACAGAAACACCATCGGTTTCTGAAGGCGCTTTCAGACTGACCACTCTCACCATTAAAACATTTTCTAAGTCGAAGACTCCTTCTAAATCTAAAAGGACTGCACTTCAGTCTCCTGTTCAAGGCCCTATGCCTAAGAAACAGATGCTCAAAATGGCTGAAGATTTGATTTCTTTAATCAGGGGTTCACAGCCCCCTCCTGACAAAAGGCCTAGACAAGAGGAAGATTTTGCTTCCTCTGAGCAAATGTCCATTTCTTCAGACTCCTCTGAGGACCAAGACTATTCCTTCACTCCTTATGAAGATTCTGATGCTGAGGACTCTAGTCCCTCAGCTTCTCCTCCTGAAGATTACTCCTTTGGGGAAACTTTACACACTATGAGGGAACATTTTCACTGGGAAGGTCAAGACTACTCTGATTCAAAGAAAAGGCTCGGAGAGTTTCTTTTACTCCCCCAACACAGACCACTTGCCATCCCACCAGTTTTGGACATTGTGGATGATGTCTATTTAGAATCCAGTTTCAACCCAGACTCTCTACCTCCTGCCCCGGCTAAGCCTGACAGATACTACAGAGTGCCTGATTCCCACAAATTTCTTTACAAAAGCCCAGTAGCTGACCTGGAGACTCTCTCCCAGGGTCCCAAGGGGGCTAAGGCTTCTATGGCCAAAAACCCAGTACCTTCTGAGAGGGATTCCAGAGCACTAGACAGGTGGGGGAAAAAGGTTTACACCTCAGCCACACTAGCTATGAGGGCACTGAATTGTCAATTTCATATGCTTAAGTATCAGCAATTTCTAATCTCTCAGTTAAAGGAAAAAAATAACCACTCTCCCTCAACAATCTGAATTGAAAGAAGTGCAGGATCTGTTGCACGCCACTGAGCAGGTGGGCAAACATACCTTACAATGTGGGTTTGATTCTTTGGAGGCCTCCTGCAGAGCAGCTGTCACTGGGTCTGTTATACGTAGGCATGCTTGGTTAAAGGAACAAACTCTGCCTGATCATGTTAAAGCAAAACTACTAGATGCTCCCTTACAGCAGAATGTTCTTTTTGGAGTTAAAGCAGAAGAAGTTTTAAAGAAAATGGAAGATAAGGTAAAATCTATGCAGACAGTCAAAGATTTCCTACAAGTACAACCCCCTCACTTCAGCAGAAACTGGCCAACAAAAAAATGGTCCTTTCCAGCCACTGACAGACCACAGAGGGGTAAATACAGACGCCCAAGGGGCAGAGGACAACCACAAGCCCAGTATAAACCTCGCCAATGGGGCACTACAACGCAGAAGGAAGGAGAAGACAGGTCTCAATCCACCAGAAGGCAAACTCAATGACTTGCACCTCATCTGGCCAAGCAATACTCTTTTGGCAGCCCCCTTGGGGGGTAAACTCACACTTTTTGCAGACAACTGGCACATTGTCACAAAGGACAAATGGGTCCTAGACATAATTTTACGAGGATACAGATTCCACTTTCACACCTTGCCAATGAAAAGAGGAATGCCAAACCTGCCACAAAATCAATGGGCAGAGGCACAAAAACAAATTACAGCTCTCATGGACATGAGAGCCATTCAACTGGTACCTACTCGAGAGCAAGGCCAAGGATTTTACTCAAGACTCTTTCTAGTGCCCAGAAAGGACAATGCCTGGAGACCAATTCTGGACCTTTCAATTCTAAACACTTACTTACAAGTACCCAAATTCAAGATGCTAACACTACAGCAGCTACTTCCCATGTTGGGCAAGAAAGCATGGCTAGTAACGTTGGACCTCAAGGAGGCATACCTGCATGTCCCTATCAGACAAAGTTGCAGAAGATACCTCCGTTTCATTGCAGGTTCAACCCATTACCAATTCTCTGCACTGCCCTTTGGCTTATCTACTGCGCCCAGAGTTTTCACAAAATGCCTGGCACCAGTAATTGCATACTGCAGACAAAGAGGAATTCAAATATATCCATACCTGGACGACTGCCTCATCCAAGCAGAAAGCAAAGACATTCTCTTACATCATCTGGCCTTTGTAAAGCATCTACTAAACTGCCTGGGGTACACAGTAAATGAAAAGAAGTCAAAACTAGTACCCTCACAAAAAATGACATTCCTGGGTGCCAGCTTGAATACAACGGCCCAGAAGGCTTATCTTACGCCAGACAAGCAACTACAACTGACTCAATATTTCAAGACAATGGCAACAAAGACCCAATTAACTGCAAGAAAAATTTTGCAGGCTTTGGGCTTCATGGCATCTTGCATACTAATAATACCATTTGCAAAGCTGCATATGAGGAAATTACAGTAGTACCTAAAAAGCATATGGTCTCAACACAGCCACAGCTTGGACACAATGATATCTCTCATTCCCTGCCTACAACAGGAATTTCTATGGTGGTCACAGGCATGTCACCTCAACAAGGATCAGCCTTTCACCTTGGCCCCAGCCAGGCAGACTATCACAACAGATGCTTCAGACAATGCCTGGGGGGCACACATGGCAGGACAATACATTCAAGGCCTATGGACTGCAGATCAAAGAAATCTGCACATAAATCAAAAAGAGATGCTAGCTGTACAGAAAGCTCTGACAACCTTCAATGATCTATTACATCCAGGACAACTTGCAACAAAGACGGACAACACTACAGTAATGTGGTACATAAACAAACAAGGGGGTACACATTCCTACCCTCTATGCAGGCAAGCATTGATCTTATGGAACACAGCTCTGGCCTACCAAGTCCAGTTACAAGCTCAATTCCTGCAAGGACAGAAGAACACATTGGCAGACAACCTCAGCAGAAACATCAAAGATCCCCATGAGTGGAAACTAGATCCACAAATATTTGCAATGATAACTCAAAAATGGGGCCTTCCAAACATAGACCTGTTTGCCAGTCCTCAAAACTACCAACTGACAAAATTTTGTACAAGGACATTCCACCATCAAGCTTGGAAAGTGGATTCTCTCTCTTTCACTTGGAAAAACCTGACAGCATATGCCTTCCCACCATTATCTCTCCTCACAAAGGTTCTTTTGAAGGTCAAAAAGGAGAGACCATGACTGATTCACATAGCCCCAGACTGGCCACGCCAGCACTGGTACCCGCTATTGAAAAATATGGCCCACAGCCCACCATGGATATTGCCTCAAGTACCCCATTTGCTCACACAACAAAACAGATTCTTCACAGCCAGCTCAAAACTTTAAATCTGGCTGCATGGCAAATCAACTAAACATCCAACCAGCTCTTCTTTCACAAGCAGTTCTGGATGTTATTCTGGAAGCCAGGAGGCCAAGCACCAGGAAGGCTTATTTGGACAAATGGAAAAGGTTTTGTGCCTGGAACCAAGCTAAAGGCCAAGACACAATTCAGCCTCACATGCCTCACATTCTACAGTATTTAACTGAGATGTTGCACAAAGGACTTTCCTTTTCTTCAATTAAAATACATGCTTCAGCTATTTCAGCTCACTACAACATGGATCCACCTTTATTTTCACATCCTCTTCTAAGGCAGTTCCTCAGAGGGGCAAAAACATTAGACCACCCAGGAGAGCTCCTACACCAACATGGGACCTCAACTTTGTTCTGGAAAAACTAACGCTACCTCCTTTTGAATCAGCTTTCTCTGCAGATCTTCAGTTCCTATCATGGAAGACTGCCCTGCTCCTAGCAATAACTTCAGCTAGGAGAGTCTCAGAGCTACAGGCACTAATGGCAGTGGAACCTTTCCTCATTTTTCATCAAGACAGAGTTTCTCTATGAACTAATCCTTCCTTTATGCCTAAGGTGGTTTCCAGTGTAGCTTTAAATCAAACCATCCACTTACCCACCTTCTTCCCCAATCCACCGAACAAAGGTGAGAGACTCCTGCATTCCTTGGACATTCACATGCAGCTTCGTTACTGCTTGGACAAAACTAAGGCTTTCAGAAAAACTGACCAGCTCTTTGTATCCTATGCTACAGCTTCTCAAGGGAAGGCTATATCTAAGCAAACCATTTCTAAATGGATAGGTCATTGCATACGTTTCTGCTATACCCATCATGGGAAACCAGTTCCTGCTACCATTAGATCCCACTCTACCAGGGCAACAGCTACCTCTACAGCCTTTCTCAGGGGGGTTCCAACCAAGGAAATTTTAGAAGCTGCAACTTGGAGTTCAGTACACACCTTTACCAAACACTATCACTTACCTCTTTACTCTAAGTCCAGGGCGGGCTTCGTCACTGCAGTTCTGCAGGGCCTTATTGCCTCCACTAACCCTCTATGATACCTCCACCCTACCTTAGCTTTGGGATTCAACCCAAGTGTGATGACTGCAGCAGGGTAACACAATGAACATAGTACAGTTTTGTACCTACCATAAATGTAGATGTTCGAGTGTTCACCCTGCTGCAGTCCAGGTTACCCTCCCTCCATCCCCTCTGATCTACTGGCAAAATCTCTTCTATGCCTTACTGATGTATTTGCTTATAGCCGAAGGATTTTGTGTTTGTGCAGGGTTCACTCCATTTGGTACTAATTCTGACCACCTTTTTGGGGGCATCTGACATCTGGGGCAAGAAAAACTGAAGAAAATGGCGTTGGTTGCATTATATATACCCCTGGCGCACTGACGTCAGGGAAGAGGTGACAGCAACCGACGCCGGACCAAGACTTTGGAATTCCGGCTGACCGCGGGACCGCCTGACGACAGGATAACCCAAGTGTGATGACTGCAGCAGGGTGAACACTCGAACATCTACATTTATGGTAGGTACAAAACTGTACTTTTCACATTTCGCAATATTCTTTTACATTCAATAAATCATGCCTGTATTTAACATTTATTTACAAATGCCAGAATTATATATCAAATAATATTTGACTGGGCTGGCAGCCTTCACCCATCTCTCCCCAATCGTCACATCTCCCCCCCCCCCCGGGGAACGCAAGCAAGTTTTTCAAGTGACCCTTGAGAAACATCGCTTGAGAGTGTCAGGTCTATCTGGGTGTACTTCACCCCATTCCCTGTCTTGAGAGCCCATCTGCATTGGTATTGCTACTCCCACTGCGGTGCTGCACTGACATATCATATGCTTGCAACCCCAGACTGCATCTTAACAACTTGGCATTTTGCTTGCTGGCTCTGTTTAACCATGTTAGAGGGTTGTGATCTGTCATCACAGTGAATTTTCTTCCACACAGATAAGGCTGAAGTTTTTGTAGTGCCCACACTGTGGCTAGAGATTCCTTTTCTACCGCTGCATAGCATTCCTCCCTGGCTTGGAGCCTATGACTGAGATAAACCACTGGGTGATCTTCTCCCTCTGAAGAAATCTGGCTAAGTACAGCCCTCACCCCAAAGTTTGAAGCATCCACCTGCACAACAAAGTCTTTGCTGTAGTCTGGACTGGCTAACATAAGGGGTCCTCCCAAAGCTTCCTTAAGCTTTTGAAATGCCTGCTCACATGCCGGGGTCCACACTACCTTATCTGAGCTGTTCTTCCTTGTTAGGTATGTGAGGGGAGCAGCTATGGTACTATAATTGGGAACAAACTTTCTGTAGTAGCCTGCTGTTCCCAAGAATGCCCTCACCTGCGTTTTGGTAACAGGTGCAGGCCATGCCTGAATAGCTTCCACTTTGGCAGGTTCTGGCCTTATCTTACCACTCCCCACTCTATGTTCTAGTTAGGAGACCTCTGCCATACCCACCTGACATTTGCTCGGCTTAATGGTGAACCCTGCCCTCTGCAGTCTGCCCAGCACCTCCCTGACATGCTGAAGGTGCTCTTGCCAGGAATGGCTGTAGATAGCAATATCATTCATGTAAGAAAGGGCAAACCCTCCTGCTCCTGCTAAGATATGATCTACCAGTGTCTGGAAAGTTGCTGGGTCATTCTTCATCCCAAATGGCATCTTTGTGAACTCATACAAGCCAAAAGGAATCACAAAGGCTGACTTCTCTCTAGCACTGGGAGTCAAGGGCACCTGCCAGTAACCCTTGGTAAGATCAATGGTTATAAGATATTAGCCCCACCCAGCTGCTCTAGGGCCTCATCTGTCCTAGGCATGGGGTAAGCATCTGACTCTGTGTGACTATTTAATTTCTTGTAATCCACACAGAACCTGGTGCTGCCATCCTTCTTTGGCACCAACACCATTGGTGAGGCCCAGGGACTGTTGGACTCTTGAATCACCCCTAGTTCCAACATCTCTTGTACCTCCTCCTTCAGAGTCTGTTTGACTCTCTCAAGCACTCTATAAGGGACCTGCCTGATAGGCCTTTGGGGTCCTGTATCCACATGGTGCTGCACCAGGTGGGTGCTCCCTGGTTTCCCGGTGAACATGCCCCCAAACCCCTGCAACACTGCTCAGATTTCTCGAACCTGGGTAGGAGATAGCTGCTGGGACATTGCTACCCCTTCCACATTGGTGTCAGCCCGAGCCTCACTGAGGAGATCAGTCCCCCGATCTCCTTCAGACTCCTCCTGCAATCCACTGCAAATGCTCAGCACAAAGGCCTCCCTATCATTGTAAGGTTTCATCATGTTAACATGGTACAATTTGTGCCCCTGCCATCTGCCTAGCACTTCCACCATGTAGTTAACATCACTTACCTTTCTTACCACCTTGTAGGGTCCCTCCCAAGCTGCTTGCAACTTGTTGTGTCTGACAGGAATGAGAGCCATCACCTGCTGCACTACAGCATACTCTCTAGCTTGAGCATTCCTGTCATACCACACCTTTTTCTGTTGTTGGGCTTCTGCCAGGTTCTTCTGGGCCAGGCCCATGAGTTCCCTGAACCTTGTCCTGAGGTTCAGGACATATGCCACAACAGACTCCTTGTGAGACTCACACTCACCTTCCCACTCATCTCAAATTAAATCTAGAGGTCCCCTCACCCTATGCCCATACAGCAACTCAAAGGGAGAAAATCCTGTGGATTCCTGGGGAACCTCTCTGTAAGCAAACAACAGATGGAGCAAATATTTGTCCCACTCCCTCTTAAACTGATCTGCAAATGCCCGTAGCATGGACTTGATTGTAGAGTTTAACCTCTCAACAAGACCGTTAGTCTGGGGATGGTAGGGGGTGGTCATCATGTGCTTCACCCCACAGGACTTCCACAGACAAGCCAGCAGGTCTGACATAAAATTGGCACCTCTGTCAGACAGTATTTTTTTTGGGAAACCTACTCTGCTGAAAATCTCTAGCAAAGCATTTGCCACCTTCTCGGCCTCAGTGAAGGACAAAGCCACTGCCTCAGGGTATCATGTAGCATAATCTACAATCACTAGGATATACTTTTTCCCTGTGGAACTTGGGGTAATCAGAGGACCCACAATATCCATAGCTACCCTCTGAAATGGCTCCTCAATCACAGGGAAAGGCATCAAAGGACCTCTCACCTTGTCTCCTGCCTTGCCTACCTTTTGGCACTGCTCACAGGTCCTGCAGTACCCTGTTACATCTCTGGAAATTCCAGGCCAATAGAAGTTTTGCATAATATGCCTCTTTGTACGTTTTATGCCCATATGACCTGCAAAGGGAATATCATGGGCTATGGCTAGAAGCACCAGACAGTAAGCTCTAGGCACTGCCAACTGCTGTACTCTCTCACCTTCTAGCCCTCCCTCAGGGGTCCACTCTCTGTATAGTAACCCTTTGTTCCAGTATGCATATTCCCCCTTCCCTTGAGAATCAGGTGCCTCCCTAGCTACCTGCCTCAGGCCTTGCAATGTAGGGTCTGAGAGCTGAGCCTGTCTCATTCTCTCCTTGTAACCCTTCCCAGCTACCCTTCCACAGGAAGTCTGGCATCCTCTGACAGCAGTGCCTCACTGTCAGCCTGGGTACTTCCAAGGGAACATCAGTACCCACAAGCAGCTTTGGCTCACATTCAGTCTCACTGCTACAGTGTAGCTCACTCCCTGAAGTAACCACCTCAGCATTCCTGGCTGCAAGTATGCAGTCTGTCTGGGTCTCCCCCGGGCTACCAGACCCACATGCTTGTATCCTATCCTTACTGCATGTAATTGCATAAGTACATAGTACTGCCTCATCCAAATCCTTCCCTCTCAGGACATCTGCAGGATGGTAGTTCCATACCCCTGTTGTCTCAAGACAACACACTGTTGGCATTTTGCCTTTCCCACTTACTGGCTCCCTCAACTTTGGTTCCCCACCTTGCCTCCATGGACATCTGCATGCCACCTGGCCCCACTGGTTGCATTCAAAACATTTAACCCCAGCTCCTGGACGTGTACCTAGACTAGTGGCTTCCCCTGCTACTGGTGGATTCTGTTGGGGCAGTCTGTGCTGCCCACCATGGGTTCCTTTAGTCCCATGAGCAGTACTGGGGGCTCCTTTCCTGTGCAGCGCTGCCCTGCTTGCTAGGTATAGGTCTCCTTTCTTCCCCAACTACTCTGAAGTAGCACACTGTTTATCAGCTAACCAGATCCTCATGTCCTCAGGCAAAGTGCTAGGGGCTTGTTCCCTTACCAAAAGGTCTGCCAGCCCTTCAAAAGTGGTGACCTGACATCCACTCACCCAGCTATGAAAATAAGTGCTCAGTTCAACAACATATTCACATACATTTTCATCTGCCTTGCGTCTATGCTCATGAAACTTTTTCCTATACATTTCAGGTGTTAGCTTAAAACATTCTAATAAATGTCTTTTTACAGCAGTATAATCAAAACAGTCAGTGTCTTGCATTTTTGCTAAAGAAGTTACAGCCTTACCATGGAGTAAGGGGGTCAGGAACTGTACCCAGAGCCCTTGGTCAACTTCATACTGTTTACATACCCGCTCAAACATATGAATGAAGCTATCAAAATTATCCCCCTCTTTAAACTGGAAGAAATTTACTGACCTTTTGTGCTTCTGGGGTCCAGTTACTCCCTTCCCCATTACCTCCATGACTCTGGCGAAGAGTCAACATTTCCCTCTCATGCCTCCTCTGCCGTTCATTTTCCTCAGCTTGTAGACTCCTCATTTTCTCTGCTGCTTCTAGTTCCATGTGCCTGGCCTCCAACTCAAGTCTCTTTAGCTCCAGCTGGATTTTTAAGTCCACTGCAGAAAGGTTGAGCTGTCCATTCTCCGAGGATATTGTATCTTCACTGTTAGTCTGATTGTCCTCCAGGCTGCTGTTTTCTGATGCAGCTGTAACCAAGGCTGCAATCAGGTCTGTTTTAGACTGATTTCCATGCACCAGTCTCCTAGCCTGGCACATCTCCGCCAGCTGGCTCTTAGTCAGCTTTCCATACTCTTCTGCTGACATGCTGCCTGCTCACCCTGACTAACACTAAGCTAACAAAAGAAATAAAACAATTGTGATCTGAACTCTGAGTATACACTGCATGGCTGTTTTAGAGTACAAAACACTTTTAGAGATCACTGTACGTATGCTACAGGAATTCGCTCTACCCCACACCACCACAAGCCAATTAGTATGTGAAGTAGATCCCACCACTGCCAAACACTTGTGATGACCATGCCCTGGCCCAGCAATCAGGGAGCCTCAGTCCTCACCACTAACACAAGGGAGGTTGTCTCATAGAAGAAAGAAGGATAACTAATACACACAATAAAGTACAATTTCCCTTTAAGTGCACACAGAGATCACAGTCAGTCTGGGGCTGGTTGCTCTCTTGCTCACCAGGTCCCCAATAAGACTCCCCACTGGCACAGCTATAGGGGTTCAGGTCTCAGCCTAACTGAGCAAGGTAAAACCTCCAGTGACCTCTCTGTCTATCCAGTGCTTCGTGTCCCTGCCAAGTAGCTGACACAACACACGCACACTCTGAGATAAGTATGTATACAACTTCACAGACACTCCTGGGAAAGGCTGACACAGATTCTCCAGCTGTGCCCCTTTACCCAGACTATACAGTAGTAATTACTGCTACCACCCATTTAATAATATCAGCTACTAAAAGGCCCTTAAAAGGATGCCCAATTATTACTGTGCAATATTATTATCCAATGGTAGTATGACTAACAGTCAAGGCTTACTTTAGAGTGCCCTGTTACAATAACCTCCATAAATATGCAATGTACTCTAGAGCTTATCTCTACACAAATCAGCCACAGGTAGAAGGTTTTAAAAAATATATTTAATAATAAATAATTAAAACACAAGAAAAACCTACTATACCACAGAGATATCTAAGAGTTCAGAGATCACACAGAAACTTAAAATAATACAGTAGGACATGTCTGATTTCAAAGAAAAATACCTAATTAATCTTTACTAGCTTTAACTACTCCTACAAAAAAAATCACAGTGCTAAAACTTACATGTGAGCACAAGGCAGAGTGCTGATAAGGTTGATGTCCAAAGTCAAAATGCTCTCAGTCTCTTGTGAGAAATAGTATTTAAACAAGGTTGGGCATCGAGCTGGCACCTCGGAGTTTCGTAAAAATTTACTGCCAATCATTAGCGGACTGGAGTTCCACTCTGGTGACCCCTTACCGGGAAAAAGCCGAAAGACAAACAACAACAACAGACAACAACTAACAAACATGTCTCTAAGTCCTTCCCAAATTACATCATTTTTGACACTTAAGTTTTCCCAGTATTCATATTGCATCATCTTAACACCTGGACTGAGTTTTCAGGCCACACACTGCATTATTTAGCAATCTAACACCTGCACAGAAACTTACAACAATATAAGACATTTCACATGTATATTCTAACACAACCTAGAGCAATAAAGCACATTCCACATCTAAATTCTGGTCATAAACTTTAGCCTTAAAACAATGGGCATGAAATCTTTATCCATCCGCCCTGGAGCCGAATTCTAGCATAAAAGGGTAAAACATGCTTCACTGGGCCAGTTGAGTGCAATGCTGTCACATATTTTGCAGTTCCACATTTCACAATATTCTTTTACATTCAAGAAAACATGCCTGTATTTTACATTTATGTACAAATGCCAGAATTATATATCAATTTATATTTGACTAGGCTGGCAGCCTTTGCCCATCTCTTCCCAATTGTCACACACACCCTATGGCCTGAAGAGGTGATAGGGAGGGAAGTAATTTTCTATTCCCGATCATTATATTCTTCCAGACTTATGACTTAAAACAGAAGACAGTTTAACAGCCAGGAGAAAGGATAATGGTCAAGGAGAGATTTATAGAAAAGGACGATTCATTTGAAACAAGGTGGAGGAAGGGTGCTTTCTCTCCAGCAATACAATTGTTCAAAGAAGAACAACTAAGGTCACAGTTGTACTGGGCGATCCTACAATTTTTTTTCAGAGGACAAGCAAAAAAGTTTACAGACCCAGAAGAGACCTTGGTATTACTGCAGAAGCTTGTAAACCCGAGAATCTTACAGGAAGAAGAGAAAGGAATCACTAACACAGAGCAGGCTGTGGAAGGACAGCCTGTGATTCCAGAGAGGAAACCACATAATGGGCCGTTTCCATTATTTAAATGGAAATAAATGTTAAAAGAGAAGGTCCAGATCATGCCAGAGGCAAAGAAAAGGAGAGGACATTTTGTAAAAATGTTTTACCAGTTATGAGCTGTAATTTATGATTTAGGATTGTTTTATTAACCTTTTGCAATTGCTGAATTAACTATTTGCTTTTATGTATGACTATGTAATGATTTTAATAAAAAAATTACATTAATTATTAACAATGCTTATGGATTTTATTGCAAAGTCATTGCAGCCTTGTTCTATGGAATAAACATGTGTATACATACAAATAAACTGAGGAGCAATTTCTGTGAACAGTTTAAAACTTGATGGCAAAATTGTCCATTTACACAGAAAACATGGTTTATACACTGAAGAATACTATTTACATATTAAACCATTTGTTGTACAGCATATGCCAATCATATGTATTATTTACCATTAGTTTTTTTTTTTTGCACAAAATATTTTTGCATTTGTACATACGTGGACTGTAATGTACACTTAGTCTAGTTTATAAACTTAGTGACATTAATATTAAAATATTAAACTGTATTACTGTTTCTTGGTATTTTTGTCTGACTACCATACATGTTGATGGTACCCTAATCACTTGATGACGATAAAAAGGCAAGGTTGTTTTTTAATAATTACTAAATCATTAACACAGACCAATATGCTTTTCTCTTGTAACTTTATTTTAGTCCCTTTTGCAGTACTGTTTACACAGTCAGTGTAAAATTGAAAGAGTGACCTTCCCCCTGTAGTATGCAGCATTTTATTACAGTATTGTTTTGTGAAGATACATTTGCTTCACTCTGCGAAAATTAAATGTATGCTTTTCCTCTAGCTGTTTTTCAAACTTTGACACTCTGGTCTAAGAAAAGTTTTTTTAACATGACATTTTTGTCTCTCTGGACAAAAGAAATTACTTTGAGTTTTACCTGTAGCATTATTTACCCAGTACAACCTTATATTACTAAAATTGCTTTTGAATACTGTTTTTGCTGGGGTCTCTTCTATTTCTGGTGCTATTATACAATTACAAAAAAATTTATAAAAAAAAACAAAAGCGATATTGGCTTAACTAACATGCTTAAAACAGATATATTTACATTATTTACATTTGCTGTTGTCTGGCTTTTGCTCTTGTGCATTTTAAACAGATGCACTTTAGGTGAGAAGAAAATACATGCATGTAACTCTTGTGACTTTATATTTTTACTGCTTTTAACTACTCTCATTTGATTTCTATGCACTAGAACTGTTCTGCTATTTGAAATGGTGATTTTGAAATTATTTAACAGCTTAGCTATGAGAAACTGTCCTTCTGTGTATGCCATAAGAATGGCAGTTCTACTTCTTACTTTTCTGTTTAACTGTTGTGTCTTGCTTTAACTGAATGAAAGTTTTAAAACATTTGGGAATTATTTGTGCACACATTAGATTCTGCTGTGTATGCTAACCATTTTCTAAATGTAGAGTATTGTAAATTATTTTTTGTCAGTGTAGCTAACAGTTGTTTAACATCCAGAATCTCTTTCTTTAATTCTTTACTAGCTAGATTATTTTTGTCTTGTAATTTTGAATGGGCTGTCTATATTTCTCAGTATCCTGTTCTGCTGAGTCTAAAGCTTTTATGCACATCTGAAAAAATGTTTGTATATCTTTTCTAAACTTTCTGAACTCATTTTGTCTGTCTTTTAGAAGTTTACATTTTTCTGTCAGTTCACCATGAACCTCATCCCTGTCCTTATCTGTTTTGTACTGTGCAGTGGCTTTATGCCACTTTTGTCTAAAGGGTGTAACAAGATATACAGGAGATTCTGTCAATAACTGATTTGACTGCTGTTGTAACTTTGAAATTAATGTTTCACATGTGGTGACAGGGCATAACTGATTAACATCTGGAAATAATGCAGGTGTATGACCCTTATCTTGTTTTTACTATTAACAACGGTTTGAACTGTACTTTTATGACATTGCACACAGAAAGCAGTTTATATGACTTGCACAATAAACATTTACTGTCATACCACAGATTTTTATGTTGGAGATACCAGTCAAACATAATCCATTTACATAACTTCTGACTATCAACTTGCCCTAATAAGGTTTTACACTTGCTAATATGCTGTTTATACAACCTCTGTAGTCTGTCTAAAATTGACACATTAAGAATAATACTGTGTTTACTATCCTCTTTATTGGACTGTTTAATGGTATTCATGCTGCATGTAAATACACAAGACCTTTTACCAATTCTACAGGGACAGCTGGCCACACTGCTTACTGTAGATGGCAGGAAAACTTCTGTAGTTACTTGAAAATCTGGTGAAACAAAGCTGGCAGTTGCAGATTTGAACCGGAGATTTCACCAACCTGAAGAATTTATGGCACTGCTTCCTTACTGTATGGCTGTCTCACTCCAGATCCAGATGTCTGGGGAATTGTACTGCTGCAAACTGTGGAAAACTGAAGTGTTCTTATTCAGGATTCAACCACATACATAAATGTTACTTACTGCACCTTTACTGAAGTGACCTTATACAAGGCACCACTCTCCCTGTGTTTGAATACAGGCAAGGTTCACCACTGAAAAATTAAAATACAGATGTCTGTACTTTTGCTTTTGATGCCTTGTAAAATCAAAGTGTGATTACTGCACTCAACTTTGCAGACCATTAACCTTTCCAGCACTATATATTAACTTTGTGCAGTTACTACTAAAACAGCTTGTTTATGTAACAGATGACACATACAGTATTGCTTAATGTTTCAGGTTAAACTGTTTAGAGAGCATGGATGATGTTCTCCAGTATACAGATCTAACAAGAAATCAGATCCAACACCATTCAATTTTACACTTTTTATTAAAGCAGTCTTTTAATGTTACTACAAATAGGCAAAAAACAAACTGTAAAACCAAAAAGAGGGAAGAAACCACGATGCAGCACCAGTAAAATATGACACTATTAATCAGATCAAGGAATTACCAAGAATCTTTGCATATCTGGGTGATGTTGACCAGATATTTCTGTAGAATGTTGTCCACGACTTTCGCACAGGGGTAGGTAGGGGAACCCCAACCATCAACAAGGGGTCTCATTAGGGGGTTGTTTAAATCCTTGTGTATTTTGGGGATCCTAAACAAATAAGGAAATCTGGGGTAAACTGTTGACAAATAATTGTAGGTGTTCTGTGTAATTCTACCCTCAATATACATTTCCTCTAAGGAGTTCTTGATGTTATTATAAGCCTTGTTGGTTTCAGAGCGTGAGCTGGTTGAGTAAGAGGGACAGTCAAGTAAACAGAACATCCTTTCTTTATAGTCCACACCGTCAAAAACAACCAACCCCCCTCTCTTGTCAGGTTTACAAAAATGAATGTCGTGGAGTTTAATGAAATCTAGACATTCCTTTTCTTTTTTTGTTTCCACACTGAAAATTGGACTTCGCTGTATTGTTTGAAACCTTTGACGAATGTCCAGCAGCCTATACAACAACCTAAACAGGGACAGAAGCGAACAAGAAATTTTGGATTTCAATACGAGGAGTCTAACAGAGGGGACAGAACAAATTTCAAACAGGGTTCTTATAATGGACGATATTACAACAAGAAATTTAGATGGTGAGTTTAGCCGTAATTTAAACTTAGTTGTTAACTTGTCATGCTGTAATTTAACAGAGGAGGAAGTTTCAGTGTTGAACCTAGGGCTTAAATTTGTGCCCACGGTACTACCAAGGGAACATATTATGAGGCAGGAGATGTTTAGATTTTTGAGGAAATTATATCTCAAGAATAATTTTTTTTAAATTTCTAATGTTGTTTGTGCAGCTACAAATGAGTGTTCATCTGATGAATCTGATGATAGTTTTTATTCCTGTTCTGGAGAGATTGAAGTAATGAGTGGAAATGTGATAGAAATTGAATGTTTTGATGTACAAAGTTTGATTGATATATCTTTCATTCTGACACATAATAAATTTGTACCGCCTTTTGAGAATCAACGGATTGCACAGTTTGGGTCTATGGTGAGGTTTGGAGGTGAGAGGATCTGTGACTGTGCATCTTTAAATAGAAAAAAGGTGTTATATAACCTTTCGTTTAAAGAATGGCGGGCATTGAAAAGTTTGAGTGAAAGAAGGGATATTGTTATTAAACCCTCAGATAAGGGTAATACAATTGTAGTAATGAATGCATTGCAGTATTTGAATATGTGTAGAACACACTTAGATAATGTGGAAGTATATGAAAAATGCACTATTAGTAAATATAAGCAAGCAATATTGGAATTTAAAAAAATGTTGGATAAAAGTGTCAGGATGGGCTTTTTTATGGAGAAAGATGTAAAGGACAAACTTTTTCGTGTTAATAGCGAAGTAGCTACTTTTTTCTGTCTGCTGAAAATACATAAAGATATGCGGGAGCCACCAGGCAGACCTATTATCTCAGCTTGCAACTATTTTTTGCACAACATGGGTTTAGTTTTGCATAAGATATTACTACCTTTTGTGAAAGTTTTCCCAACATATATCCAAGATAGTTTAGATTTATTACGAAAAATATCCCCAATAGTGTGGCAGAAGGACAGCTATTGGGTGGTCCTTGATGTTAAAAGTTTATATACCTCCATTAGGCATGAAGATGGTTTAAAAGCTATTGAATACTTCATGGGAAATAATTCTCTTTCCAAGTTTACAGTGGAAATGGTGGATTTTTGTTTAAAAAACAATGATTTTTTCTTCAATAATGAGTTGTATAAACAGAGACAGGGTACGGCTATGGGGGCAGCTTTTGCCCACATGTATGCCAACCTTTTCATGTCTTATTTTGAAAAACAATTTTATTTAAGTTAGATTTTATGAAGAAATATGTGGATTATTATTTTAGATTTATAGATTACTTAATTTTTGTATGTAATGGAGGTTTTGAAGAAATAGATCAATTCATACAAGAAATGCATAATAATCCATATGGTTTGTCTTTTGATGGGCTACAAAAAGGCAACAAGGTGATTTATTTAGATCTGGTTTTGGAAGGGAGAGTAGATGGGAGTATCTATTCCAGCATTCATAGAAAATTTGTAGATGGGACTCAATACCTACATGCAACTAGTTGCCATCCCCCACATGTGATTAAAGCATTACCTTATGGGGAGTTGGTTCGTATTGCCAGATTATGTAATAATAGAGAGGAAATAAAAGAAGAGATGGAACGAACTAAAGAGATGTTCATAAGAAGAGGTTATGACCCTGAGATTTTACATCAGGCTCAGGATAGGGTCAATAAAGAGTTAGAGGGTGGGGATGGTAGCTCAAAGCATAAATGCACATTGGGAAGAAGATACAATATGGTTGGTTGTAACCAAAGTAGGGATAACACGGACAATTCAATTTATTATGTATCAGTATATAATACTAGTAGTGATGAAATAAGAACATTAATTGAATACTACTGGAAGTATTTGTTAGATGACAACTCATTGAAAAAAATCTTACCCAATATACCCCTTTTTTCGTATAAGAGGGGTAAGAATTTAAAAGATATGGTTGTACATGGGAGATTTTATTTACCGGTAGTTAGTATCCCAAACATTTTGAATGTGAAGGGGACGTTGTGTTGTAACAAATGTAGTATTTGTACCAATGTGGTTAAAACGTTTGATAACATCAGTGGTATTAAATTTGTGCCCAAGGATGTTTTTTACATGTAGAAGTAAAGGGGTAATTTATGCATTAAAATGCCCATGTGAATTATTTTATATAGGGGAAACTAAGATAGAGTTTCGTATTAGATTCACAGAACACATTAGAGACATTAAAAATAAAAAAGAAGATAAAATAATAGCTGCACATTTTCATATGTTCCATGGAAGTGATGTAACTAAATTGAAAGGAACAATTTTAGAAACTGTTAAGTGGTTTTATGATGATGATAATATATTGAAGCATAAGTTATGTTATAAAGAAAGCATCTATATTTTAAAGCAGGGGTGTCCAACCTTTTGGCTTGCCGGGGCCACACTGAGTGAACGTAAATTGTCTTGGGGCCGCATATAAAATATATCATATAGTTAACTCTTTCGCTACCACGGGAGACCAAAGTCGACCTCCTGGCTGTACTGTAGGTGCATTCGAACAATTAATAAATGTAATAAATGCCTAATATTTGCCTTAAATTCTAATTCTCATTCTGATTTTAATTTTCTAATCTAACAGTTAACTCTAACATCTTAGTTAATATACAGATTTCTATTTACAAATAAACAGATATTCACTACAGCACTAGCATTTCTCACTGGGGAAACTACTCCAGCAGTCCATCTACATACAATGTCAACATTAGCAGTCCTACAATACTATAATCCACAAAAATAAGCCAACAAATTTGCAATAAAGTAAAGAATTCACATTACTGACTTAATAAAACAATTCTGAATAAGCTACAAGAGGGTCTCACCCAAACAAATGACTGGTGCCAGAAACATGGCCTCAAGCTAAATGCCAAAAAATGCACAATCATCCCCTTTGAGTGATGTCCCAACACATTATCACATTAATAACAATGTTGTAAGCACGCAATCAGTTGTGAGGTGCTTGGGCACCCAGGTTGATAGAAATTTGACTTTTGACCACTAAATTGTCTCCGTTGTACGGAAAGCTTTTTACATGGCCCACCTCATTGGTAAGGGTATCTCATCCAAGGACAAGGAGGTCATAACATCCCTGTATTCTTCCTTTACAGGAGCAATTATTGAGTGCAACACCCCTTTTTGGCACAGGACTCAGCAAAACACCCTGCCAAGAGAAAGACTACAACCATTTCTGACAAAAAAAGGTCAAGGGACTGAGTTCACTTAGTTATCCAAACAGACTAAAAAGCTTCTTGCTTTCCTCTGTCTCTCACTGGCCTTTATAAATTTCATCACTGGCTTGCTTTCCAGGCAAAGAAAGATCCTGCCTTAAGAGACTTTCTCCACCTCAGAAATACTGGTTATATTTAAAACACACACTACAAAGACCACAGCCTTCACTGCAACTTAAGCAAGCGACTTTGTATGGACAGGTTCTTGTCACAAAAACTTTCAACTTCTGTAAAAATCTCCACTCATTATCAAACAATGTAGTGGAACAACATGACAAATGGATGGATAGCCATAAATGTACTCCTTGAGTAAGTAGCATAGCCTTCAGCAAACCGGAAGGAAAATCCACATACTAAACTTTCGCGGCTAGATGGCTAAGATCTAATATTGGTTACTCAAGTCTACTTGTCTAAGAAGAGGGGCCTATTTAACTAAGAATTCCATTTGCAAAAATATATTCAGTATACATATTAAATCTCTCTCTCTTATACACACACACACACACACACACACACACACACACACACACACACACACACACACACACACAGAAAAGGAGCCCCTACTTGTAAAATAGACAACCTCAGTAATCACATGATACAGTCTCACTGATTGTAATTGTCTGGAAGTCAAAATATCTGAAAAAAAATCATAACAGAGATGGATTCATCCATGTAATTTCCCACCACCAAAAGGACCATCAATAAATCAAACAACTGCTCAGCAAAAATTAAATCAATAAGAAATCTATAAACTCTCTAAGATCATACTACATACTGGAGTAAACATATAACTTCCCTCCAATCTAAAGTCATTTGACATTCAGATATTTTAATTTATGCAGAAGTTATTCACAGACTGACTGTTTACTAAGCTGTAATGCTGACCATCGCTTTTGAAAAAAACAAATTCCCAGACTTTGTCAATAGCTCAAAGTGAAGAAAAGATTACTTTTTTTATTTATTATGTATTTATTTAATTTTGGAAAACATCTTTAAAACTGTTAAATTGATTACACACACAGAAAAGTTATTGTGATAAGTAAACCACAGACTGCTGCAGGAAATCAGTCACAGCACACTGTGCTTACGTCCGAACCAATGAAGCATACCTGTCAATTCCAAAAGAATTAAACTAGCTTAATAAGAAAGTTATTTGCAAGGTTACATGGCAGTTTATATTGGAAATAAGTGGAGATATTAAAAATGCTCTGTTTCTCATAATTATGCTGAAAAGTCTTCCAAGGTAAATACAACCTTCTGATTTAGCATGGAACCATACCTCTCAACCTTAGAGCAAGAATTCTGGACAAAGCGAAAAATAAAATTGGGACACAGGCCCAAAAATAGTTATGAATCACAGACACCATTGAAACAAGTGTAGCTGCAAACATACATCACGTATAATGTTTCTATCCCATTATTGTCAGTTAAGCATTATATGGCTCATTCAATCCTGCCTTCTTTTGCAACAAAGAAAACCATACTTTGAAATGACAAATCCATTAAAAATAATAAAACACATTGGCTCCACATCCTGCAACTTCCTACCTGCAAACAATCACATAGCTTTCACTGAAACTAGGTCTGCTTATTTCCACAGAATGACACCTCTCCCTAATTAAGTCTAATGGTATACAATCTACCAGGATCTGGACTACCTGAAATAAATTAAATTATGGCCTGTAAATTGCAAGTGCACTTTGTTTAATTAAACTACATTTCAAAGCCCACTTGTTGTATTTTTTCAGTAACATCCCAATATCCATTTCCAGGTCACTTTACAAGACATTGGCAGTGGTAGACTTAGCATCCTCCAGATCCCTACAGGACCACACTCATACTGCTAACATTGTCCATTAAATGTAAATATCCATCCACTGTAAATGGCAAGAAGCTATGTCTTAAAAAATCTATTTCTGGCATTCCTAGTACCCAAGTGTCACGTTTTGAAACAAAGAAACATATTCTCCACAGTTTGCAAGTCTCTGTCTTTAATAATCATCTACTATTGCAGCACTCTCGACACAAACACACACATACACACTAAAACCTCCAACATTTAAAAAATGACATTGTGCCCACCTGATTTGCCAGTATTGATGATCCACCAAAGATATGCTTACTGTTGTCCAATCTATCACTGCTTAGAACCCACCAATGACAAGACAGTACTGGGTGATTTTTTTGTGTGTCAAAAAAAACAATAAAGTTTATATGCTACAGTCCCACATTAGTCAATCCACTACTGATCCATTAACCCTAGGCTTCTGCCTCATTCTTACTCCCTGGGACTGCATTACCTTGGATGACTACTTTTATTTCCTAAGCAAAAGACACAAATTGGAAGATGAGGCAAAAATCCAGACATTCTTCGAAAATCCATACAGTTGAGAGGTATGATTTCATATTCAATACAACACTCTCCCTGCAATTTAATGAAAGTGTACTTTTAATGTAGGAATGCATTTGTGAGCTAACTTGTTTGTACGTTAGCCTCTTTGTGCATGTGTCTCTCCCTGTCTCTCTGTCATGCACGCATAAACACACACACACACACACTTCTACTTTCACGCACACAAACATTCTGCTTTAATGCATGCACTCACTCACACCATACTTACCTATTAACACAGGTTAAGTGCTGTTTCTTTAAAAGCAATGGCGGCAAATCCATAGACGAGTCCCTCTTCAGCAAGAACACACACATTGATTCTTTGGCACGAAATAATGGCGCGAACACACAGACCCTTCTTTGGCGCAAAAAAATCAAAACTAGAAGGATGCTTTGGTGCATGCGCCCACCGATGTTAGAGTTACAGGTCACGGGAGTAAAAAACACAACAAAAAAGTGTTTTGGGGCATGTGTACATCAATGTTGGAGTTAGAGGTAGAGGGCCGCATGGCAGAGCTCTGAAAGCCGCATGCGGCCCGCGGGCCACAGGTTGGACACATCTATTTTAAAGTATAAAACACTTGTGCTAAATGGACTCAATAATGATTTAAATTGGAAATGTTTGCTTTAAATGTGGATGAGTTTTTTAATTAGTGTTTAATTGACTGTTAATTGAACATTTTTTTGTATAAATGTTTGAGAAATGTATGACATTGTTTGTTACTCCTAGAAGGTGGTCACACCGAAGTGCTAGAGTAAAAATAAAAGTTTTGTATGTGCCTTTTTGTTTGGTCCACTGGGTGATTGTCGTTTTTATTATAGAAGTCTCAGAGCAGTCTGCTTTTGAAACCTGACATAGAAGGATCACTCACCCACTTCATTCTGTCTTGCTTTAGTAAGTAACCAGGGAATAGTAATTCTTTAGATCAGTCAGGAAAATATAGTGAAATTAGTTAAGTACTGTTTTTCTGTATCTGTGTGAATCTATTCATCTGTGTTATTTTACTATTTCCTGTGACTGACTCTCTGGTGTTTATTGTAAATAAATATTTAGTATTTCATGTTCTTTTATTATGTATTATTAAATATATTTAAACTTTTCATTGTGGCTGGTCTGTTAGATAATGTTTTAACCTTGGAGAGTACTTATATTTATTTGGTGACAAATCTGGAAGCCTTACTACATTAGTCAAACACTACCATTTTTATTGGTATAATTAGGTGCCCTTGTAAGAGAGCCTTAGAGTAGCTGGAGTGTCCAGGTGGCAATTTATACCTTATAGTCTGGGTAGAGGGGCATAGCTAGTAAGTATGTGCCAGCCTTTCCCAGGTGTGTGTGTGTGTGTGAAAATCAAACCTCAAAGAGTGTGTGTGTCAGCTACTTGGAGCAGGGACACAGAGCATTGGTTTCACAGAGAGAGTGGTGGAGGACTAGACTTGGGACACTCAGCTGAGGACACAACTCTATAGCTGTGGCAGTGGGGAGTCTTACTGGGGGACTGTAGAGAAACAGAGGGAAACCCAGACTCTGGACTGAGTGTGTTCCCTGTGTGCTGTTAAGGGAAATTGTGCTTGGTGCAGAGAGCTGCATCTGGAAATACTGTGTGTACCTATCTTTTTTCCAAGTGAATATCCCTCACCAGTGTCAAATTTGAGGATTCAGGCTCCCTGATTACTGGCCCATAGGTCAGACGTCATATATTGGTGAACAATGGCATGGATATTAATTGAACTTCTGTAGCCTGTAAGCAGTTGTCACCAAAGGTGCGTGTACTTTGAGCAGCCACAGGGTAAACATACAAAGTTTCATTTTAAAAACAGTTTTATTTATTTATTTATGTTTTTGTTAGTTTACTGTAGTCAATTACAGCAGGCAAAGATATCAGCAGAGGATTATGGCAAGCTGACAAAGAAACAGTTGGCCAAGGTATGCGAAGCCAAAGGACTGGTGCATGCGTACCTGACTAAAGAGGAAATGATTTCAGCCTTAGTTGCAGCTCAGACCAGCAACCAGGAGGATAACCAGTATGGTGATGGGAATTTGCAGCCCTCAGAAACACGACAGTTCATCTTTTCCTAAGAGGACTTAAAAATCTGTCTGGAGTTAAAGAGACTTGAACTGGAGGCCAAACATTTGAAATTACAATCAGTAGAGAGACTGCAGTAGGCAAAACAGATAGAATTAGAATCAACAGAGAGACTGCAGCATTTGAAAACTGAAGAATATGAGAAATTGTAATGTTAGCAGGCCAAAGAAAATGAGAAACAGAGGCAACATGAGAGGGAAATGGCAACTATTCATCAGGGTCATGGAGGTGATGGGGAAGGGAATAACCTAATCCCAGAAGTAATGAAGGTCAGTAAATGTCTTCCGCAGTTTACAGAGGGTAATAAGTTTGATAGTTTTATTCATATATTTGAAAGGATATATTCATAAGTTCATAGGTAGGTACTAGGCTATCAGCCCTAGGGCCTATATAAGCCTAGCCAAAAAAGTTCCCTAGCTTTCGCCACCCAAGAAAGTTATTTTCCTGTAAACAGTATAATGTTGACCAAGGGCTCTGGGTACAGTTCCTGCCCCCCCTTACTCCATGGTAAAGCTGTAACTGCTGTTTCTAAATTATCTGATATTGATTGTTTAAACTATGATAAAGTAAAACAATGTCTAGTGGAGTGTTTTAAGTTAACACCTGAAGTTTACAGAAACAAGTTTTGTGAACAGAGACACAAGGCAGATGAATGTGTATGTGATTATACTGCTGAGTTAAGCACTTATTTTCATAGGTGGGTGAGTGGGTGTCAGGTCACCACTTTTGAAAGGCTGGCAGACCTTTTGGTGAGGGAGCAAGGCCTTAGCACTTTGCCTGAGGGCATGAGTATCTGGCTGGCAGACCGAGAGTTTAACTGTGCAGATGAGTTGGGGAAAAAAGGGGATCTCTACTTACTCTACTCTACTACAAGTGTGTGTGTGTGTGTGTGTGTGTGTGTGTGTGTGTGTGTGTGTGTGTGTGTGTGTGTGTGTGTGTGTAAAAAATTAAATCTGAAACAGTGTGTGTGTCAACTACTTGGAGCAGGGACACAGAGCACTGGTTTCACAGAGAAGGTGGTGGAGGACTTGGCTTTGAACACTCAGCTGAGGGCTCAGCTCTACCTCTGTGGTCAGTGTGGAGTCTTATTTGGGGTCTGGTGAGAGAGAGGGAAACTCACCCCCAGGGCAGAAGTGTGTTCCCTGTGTGGTGTTAAGGGAAATTGTGCTTGGTGCAGAGAGCTGCATCTGAAATACTATATGTATCTATTTTGTTCCAAGTGAATGTCCCTCACTGGTGTCTGTGGTGATGATTTAGGCTCCTGGATTACTGGCCTAGAAGAGGGATGTCACATTGTTTATGAACTTATCACTCTTGCCACTCAAACCTTTGAGCCATTAGACATTCTCCTTTTATGTTTGAAATTCAAAATACTTCCCTTTAGCCTTGGAGCTACCTTTCCTTACCAATAGGCCTTGTTATGTATTTGATGTCCCTGCAATCTCAGTTACTGGAACACTCCCAAATATTATACCTCAGGACTGTGTTCTGGGATCAATTTTATTCTTGCTGTTCCTAGGCAGTGTCCGCTAGGATCTACCTACTCTCAATTTGACCACATCTGCAGATTATCTCTTAAGATTAAACTCAAATAAAAATGTTGGAACTGGATTTTACCTAGGAACATAACAATCCATACCTCTCAACCTCTTAGTGGAAGAACTCTGGACATATCCTAAAATAATGGGGGCACAAAGGCCCAAAAATATGGAATAGGGACAGATTTTAAATATTGCTCTTATAAACTTAGAGAGTTTATAGAATAACAGGATTTGTGTTAGCATTCATTTTCTGAAGCATATGAAGTCTGAAACCCAAATGTATGTCATTATTTAGTGAGTTCAAACTTCAGTGATTTGCCAGAAAACCACAAATTTTAATGAAGAACAGACCAAAATATGAGGCAAAAATCTGGACGTTCTGTGAAAATCCGGACTTTTTTTAGCAGTATGCAACAATCAGCTCCATCATTACATCATTTACAGTCAGTTTTATTCGTGAGCAACAGTATCATTATTTAGACATTCTTGACAGTTATATCATTTACAGTTTCAATTAAAAATGACAGTTACATGGGTTGTATATGAATATATATATATATCTATATATATATATATATATATATATATATATATATATATATATATATATAGTTTTAAAACACAGATAACCATATGTAGTGCAATATCATCAGTATGCATACATTGGCAGGTTTTATGTAAGAATATTTGTTACTATAAAGACTTGTTCAAAATAAAGATAAAGGGAGCAGCCAAAAGAAAGGAAGGAAGGGAGGAGGCACAAAGAAGATAAAGGAGATTAGATGATAGAGGAGGGTATAGTTATGATAAAAAGTACCTTAAGATTTATACAGCAGAGAAGTATGACATGAATTCATATAATTATATTAGTACCAGTTCAACCAGGGGAGGTTCAGATGCAGTGCCATTTATCTATCATCACTTGGTAGTTGTAGAAAGTGAGTAAAGTGTGGGATCAAGGCCTGGGAGTTTATGATGTTACCAAAGAGCATGATCCAATTTTGGTAGTATTTACTGCTAGTTTGTAGTGTGCTAACCAGTTTCAGATTAGGCCAAAGTGGTACTGAAGTGATGCAGAAATGTTATTGGAGTTTTTACCTACAGTTGTTACCAGTGCAGGGTTGGGAGGATGGCATAATGGTTAAGGTGCTTACCTTACAGACACAAGGTGCAGGATTTGATTCTCACATTTGGTAATTGGCTAGACTTAAAATGGCCCACAACAGCAATTAGCCTAGTACTAATCTATGAACCTATGACTCTATAAACTAAATCATACACAGATAGTGGGCAATATTACTCATATCATATGAAAGACCCACAAAGCAATTTAATTACCCAAACACCAATCCCATATACCTTAGCCTAAACCTGGATCTGACTCTATCCTCTAAGGACTCTGCAGAAATGCCTGTAATCAGAGACTCCACTAGCTTAAATTTAGTTATTTTACCCAAACTGGTATATGCATTACTAGTAATGGCTTTACATTTAGCCTACATTACCAATCCACTTTTGACAGCTGTGTATCAAATCTGTATGTTTATTTTTATTGTCTCTTACAAAAATCAAACTCTCTACCTGCAACTGGAAGATCTACTTTATTATTTGCTACTCTTGTATATAAATTGATTACTATGCTGTGACATCCCCACACTGGGCCAATAATCAATTGTCTGAATCCTCACCACTGACACTGGAGAGGGATGTGCACTTGGAATACAAATGGATACACTCAGTATTTCCAGATGCAGACCTGTCTGCATCAAGCACAATTTTCCTTAAGAGCACACAGGGAACACACTCAGCCCAGGGTCTGGATTTGTCCATATCTGTCTCCCTTCAGGTCCCCAGTAAGGCTCTCCCCACTGGTACAGCTGTAGGGTTAGGTCATTAGCCGAGTGTCCAAGCCAAGTCCTCCAGCACCCTCTCTGTAAACCCAGTACTTTGTGTCCCTGCTCCAAGAAGCTGACAAACACACACACACATGCACACATGCACACGCACGCACACACACACACACTCACACACACACACACACACACACACACACACACACACACACACACACACACACACACACACACACACACCTGGGAAAAGCTGGCACAAAGTTACTTGCTGTACCCCCTTCTGCCCAGAGTATAAGGCAGTTATCACTGCCACCAGACACTCCACAATCAGTTACTCTAAGGCCCTTAACAAAGGGTGCCCAATTATACTGTGTAATATTAATACTAATACAAATGTTAGTAGTTAACCAAGACAGCTAGGCCTTCTTGAGTGGCCCACACAGTGTCAACAAATAAATATAAGCACTCTCAAAGGTTAAATACTTTCTACAAGGACCAGCCACAATAAAAGTTTTAAATATATTTAATAAAAAATAATAAAAGAGCATGAACATACTGAATATATATTCGCAGTAAACCACAGAGATCAAATCACAGGGAATATTGAAAACATCAAGGATGGACAAACTCAGACAAATAAAGAAGAACAATATCTAAAATAAGCTTCACTATATTTTCCTGACTGAATCTAGGAGAATTACTATTCCCTAATAACTTACTTGACAGAGCAAGGCACAATGAAATATGTGAGTAATCTTTCTAGTCAGGTTCCCCAAAACAGAATACTCCATCCTCAGAGATTACGTCCTGTAAAATATAATATCCAAGATGGCTTGCAGAAGGACCTCATCTGTTCGTGTCTATATTACATAATCGAACTTTTAAAAGTTCGACCATCATATGGTCGACACCAAATGATCAAACTTTTAAAAGTTCAAAAATGTAATAAAAAAAAACAAAACAAAGAAAAAATGTACCTGAATGGTTTAAACGGGGGGCAAGCCCCTATGCACCCCAGCCCCCTGCTCTTTAAATATACCAACTCCGAGATCGCACTACAGTGCAAAAAGGGAAAGCTTCCCATTCCGCACTGCACGGATATCTCTGTTGAAACGTTCGAACTTTTAAAAGTTTGATCATATGGTGCCGACCATATGATGTTCGAACCTTTAAAAGTTCAACAATGTGATATAGACCCCATCTGGTTATCTGACTCTAGGTTCTCACAGTGACCTCCTTTGAAACTGAGACAGGCATTTAGCATAGATGGCTAAAATGCACATCTTAAATGTTTATGGCAGTGCCTGGGGCTTCCCCTCTTTTTACTGAGCTAATGAACAAAGGCTTCTTCCAGATCCACAGTCTCTGGTCCTATTTAGCCCTGTGGGTTGCCGTTTTAATGGTTTAACAGTTCATTTACATTTCCCTTATTTTTCTTCAAGTAAGCTAGCTGGTTAACCTTTGCTGTCCCAGTGTTCTCTATTAAAACATATACATTTAATTCAGTTACAATAATACACGTACATTTCTTTTCATTCCAGCAGGGTGCACTGTTGATATATTTTAACACAAACAAACCTCACAAATACATTTTCAGCACAAGTTTCTGTACAAATCAGTTTGATATACAAATGACATATAATTATTTACAAAATTCCAGCTAGCTGTATTGGCACAAGTCATGCATCCAATGCCCTACTTCTGGCATAGCTGTCAGTACTTCCTACCATCACACATGTAACAGTATCCCTTTAGCTACAGGCTGATATTCTGCCAATCAGAATCTCAAGCTACACTTTAAGAACCAGCAACAAAAATTATATTCTTGCTGACAAGATCACATTTTGGTGTAGTCATCACTAAAAAGTCATTTTCCAAAACTGGACCTGCCTGCTGGAACCACCTGCCTGCTAATATTCAAAATCAACAGACATTGTCAGGATTTCAGATAAAACTAAAAGAGTACATTTTCTCAGAATATAAATGTAATTTAATCAGAGATACCATTTAGCAAGCTGAAATGTTTGAATGCCAGTACAGTATTACTGTCATAAACTAGTTAATTTGTTAAAATGATGAACTTTCTCATTTTGATGACTAAACTCTGTTGAAACTACATGCTGCAGTATTTCATACTTTCTTCTTCCTGTGCATAATATTGCTGATTATTTGTATTAAACCTCTGTTTTGTACCTACAACTATGTTTTTCTCTTTATATAAATTGCAGATGTAATCAAAAAATGTTTGTAATATAGTATTATTTATGATATAAACTGATATTTGACGGTGCAGTGGTGTAGCGGTAGCATTGTCACCTCACAGCAAGAGATTCTCCAGTTCGATTCTTGGCTGGAGTGCCTTCTGTGTGGAGTCTGCAAGTCCACCCTGTGTTCGTGTGAGTTTCCTCTGGGTGCTCCAGTTTCTTCCCACTTTTCAAAGACATGCGTCTGGAGCATTTCTCCCCAGGCCTCTGCTGAAAATTGGTTTCGTTCCAAGCCTGACTTTCCCAGTAAACAAATGTTAAATAAAACTATTTTTTTACTGTTCTCTAATTATGAACACTGGAATAAGGAAGCAGCACAGCATAACCATCAGGACGTGTACCTAGACTACCAGTAATTACCTTTTCTGATATACACACGGATTTCAGTGAAGCTTGACTGATAAAAAAGTAATTCTGGTGCAAATTATTTTCTAGTAAACATGAAGAGCACATACTTTTCTTTTTGCAGTACTCCTGTGGGTTTGCTATAGATTAGAAATGGATTAGGAACATATGATTCTTGCTAGGGAAACATGGAGCACCACAACTCAAGCATGAAGTTTGTTTTACACCAGTGAATGTTTTTATTTTGTTGTTTGTTCTTTAGCTTCAGTTTGTGACAGTATTTTCTGAATAATGAATACTGACTACTGTTCTGAAGTTTTCTTAGTTCAGAGGATGACATGTACCTCAAGTCTTTTAATAATCCATCTTAGATACATAAAGACTGGCAACTCAGGTACTTTGGATGAAACTCCCTAAGGGGCTCAGCTCAGAGAAAATTACCTTGTACTCCTAGTATATGATTTTAGTCTCATTTAAAGTACAACCTTTCATAAAGTAACCTACTAGTGTACCTGGCTTACCCACACAGGCTCAGAAAGGATTATCAGTTGCATTCCTGCACACAAATACAACACACACACACACACACACACACACACACACACACACACACACACACACACACACACACACACACACACACACACACACACACCACACATATATGTGTATTCATGCACTGACTCTAATAATGCCATCTCTTCTTCTACCATTTGAGATTTGATCATATGTTTTGCAACTGTTTCCTTCCAGCAAAATTCCATCTCAAATTTACTACCTTCCACAGGTACATTAGCTTCATTACAACTTCCTTCTCCCCATTATCATCTAACAAAGATACACACTACTCACCTTTCCTCACTTACTCTTAATGTTCTACATTTATCAGCTCCTCTTTGCTTTCTGCTTACATCTTAGGTTCATAGGTTCATACTAGGCTATCTGCCCTGGGGCATTTATAAGCCTAGCCCGATTGTGTTTGGCTTACGTCACCCCTTGATTTGAGTATACTGTGCCCTTTTTAAAGTTTAGTTTACTGTGCCTCTGTCTAATAGTGACACGGAAGTAATCCCCGGGACAAACCTACAATCCCCCATCCACTCATCAAGATTTTTCTTGAAGAGAGTCAGTGAGGTGCTCTGCCTAACATGAATTGGAATTCTATTCCAGAGCGAAGGGCGCCTCTGGGTTATGAATCTGTCCCTCCAGCATGTTCTATTTATTTCTGTGCTGAGGTTCAAGTCCCTCGAGTGCGTGGCTCTAAGGGATTTAAATTTACTGAGGTGGAGCATGTCCATTAATTCTGGGTTGGACATAGCTTTATATGTCAGGCATAGATCGCCTCGAAGTAGGCGGTATGCAACTGAGTAGAGCTGAAGTTTTTTTAACCGAGCAGCATATGGCATCTGTTTGAGTCCCTTGATCCTCCTGGTGAGGTACTTTTGGGGTCTTTCTAATTGCTGCAGGTGTCGGGTAAGGTACATCCCAAAGGGGGCATTGTATTCTATGATGGGCCTGATGAGGGATGAATAGAGGGGCACGATTACCTCTCTTGATCTAGATGTGAATCCTTTCATGATGAGGTGGGCTATGTAGAAGGTCTTTCTAACCACTTTGGCAATGTGGTTGTCAAAGGAGAGATTGCTATCAACTTGGGTCCCCAGATCCCTAATTACTTTCTCTGTACTTAATGGGTTACCACCTATGTGGTAATTTGTGGGCACATTGTTTTTGCCAAAGGGTATGACTGTACACTTTTTGGCATTTAGCTTTAGACCATGGCTCTGGCACCAGTTATCTGTCTCTGCGAGACCTTTTTGAAGGATGTTTGTGTCAGCTGGAGAGTCGATTATGGCGCCCAGTTTGCAGTCATCTGCGAACTTGGTGAGCCATAGTCATCCCAAGTTGGCCTGTACCTCAGAAAAGTAAATACCAAACAAGAGAGGTCCCAGGACAGAACCTTGTGGGACGCCACTTGTGACCGGTTTCGAGTCTGACATGGCTCCAGCAACTCTGACTCTGTGGGTTCTGTCTTTGAGCCAGTTTGCGACCCATCTTGTGACATAGGGGTTTATATTTAGGCTGGATAGCTTATCTATGATGCCCGAGTGGGGTATCTTTCACAATGTAGCTGCCTTTCAGTTATTATATGTCTGTACTGTAACTTTAAGCTTTACGTTTTCCTCTGTTGTGTAAAACTGCCTATTTTGTAACTGGAATTTTTCTCCTCAGGTCTCAACTAAAAAGGGGCTACCACAGCCCAGTTTGATAGCCCTGACAAAATAAATAAATAAACTGTCCATTCCCAACCTCATTGTAATTGCTTTGTAAAACCTCACATTTTTACATTAAATACTACAAACCTTTTTTTTTTCTATTTCAGTAATGCAGCCTTCGCTTTTCATTTCAGACCATCTTTTCCACCAGCAGATTACTCACTTGTTTCTAAGCATCAGGAGAACACGAGCTAGTTTAATCATACATGAACGCTCCAACCTTCTAAAACTCTTACACATTAGAAGCAAAGGCTGATACAAAAAGTCAAGGTCCACAAACACATCTTTCCAGAACACCACTTACAAAAAAGCTAATGTAAGAGATGGATAATATGTATAAAAAGTTGCTCACTGCTTTTCTAACTCCATTACCAAATCCCAAAACTTTTGGTTCCATAAGAAATCCTTTCTAGGATGTCATACTAGTCACCACTCTTAGATGAGATTATTTATTTAGTTAACTGTAGCCATAGACACCTGCTATTGCAAATGCCTTGAGAAGCATGTTTTTCTGACCTAAACATTTAGGGAGTATTTTTCTCATTATGTTACCTGAAAATTACTTTCCTAAGCATACATTGCTTAGTTATTATGATGTTATTAAAATGATAAACTTAGTAAAGAAGGATAACACCACTGGATCCCAGACATTTTCCCACTTCTCAGAATAGCTCACTTCTGTGTTTCTGCTGTCTCCACATGTATAATTCTTTGTATGTGGAAGATTGCTTTTATCATACTTGTCCATAAAAAAGGGATTCCTATGATTTTAGCAACTGCCATATAATTGCTCTACCCCTATCATAGGTAGACTACCACAGGAAGTAATAGGAGATCTGCTGAATTCTTTTCTTTATAAACATATCCTAGACCCCCTAGTTGCATGATTTCTGCAGAGGGCACAGTGCACTTACAACCTTCACATTTCTTTTTATTTTAAAGTTATCAAAATGACAATGAGACAGACTACATTTATAGTCTTAATAAAACATCTTTGCTGTAACCAACTATGACAATTTGTTATGGAAAGTAACTTTATTATGTATGCATATCTCTCACCTCCTCTCCTCTGATTTAATACCATATTAATTTGTAGACTAAAATACATAAGATTCAAGAATGTGCTATCCATAGCCTTGTCAGTAAAAGTAGATGTGCAGTAATAGTCTGTCCTAGGATCTCTCCTCTGTCTGTCTCTGTCTCACTCTTTCAGCAACATCCCCCTGCTACCTCATAGTTAAATGTACTAATGTTGTTCTTTACAAATACCCATAGTGTACCTGTGTCCTGTGTACCTCTCTGCCCTGCAATTTAGCCCCAATACTGAGTTGCCTTGTATTACATACATTGTTACTGGAATGTCTCACATGGGGTAACCAGCTAGCCTTAAAATGGCCCACAAGGGCAGTTAGCTTAGTACTAACCTATGAACAGGAAAGTCTGTTGAAACATTTCACAGTTCTCATTTTTAAGGGTGGGAGGTTGGCATAATGGTTAAGGTGCTTACCTTAGAAACACAAGGTGCAGGGTGTGATTCTCACATGGGGTAACTGGCTAGGCTTAAAATGGCCCTCTGAGGACAGTTAGCCTAGTACTAATCTATGAAAATCTAAACTAAACTTGGTACTTTTTGGATTTTCCCTAGCTTTATCCTTCTAAGACCCCACCTCTGCACATAGAAAAGACTCTTCTTAATACTCATATTTTCAAAAACATTGGCGTCACTCTTGGTATTTTTGTCACATGTGAACTCCATATTTTAAATACATCCGATCTCTGGAAACACACAGGACTAATAAAAATAACGCTCTTTATTTGTGAATCACGTTGCTTCCTGCACCTGCAAGAGCTTCCTCAGCACAAAACAATTTGTAGCATAAAGGCATCTGTTTTATACAAAATTATGCCATGATGTCCCTTCCTTTTGTGTTTTTAAAAAGACAGAATATAAAAGAAGAAACAGAATAAAAACAGCATTTTTAACATGTCGCTTCATACTAATACAAATACCTTCTATACTTTGACAATGAAAACATATGTACAAGCTGATAAGCATGTTCACATATGTCCCAACCATAAAATATGTATATTTAAATACATTCTCAATAAAATACATCATATTACGTATACTGCTTATACTGCAGAGCACTAAAGAAGGTGGTACCTAAAATACCAAATGTCTATAAGTCCCCCTAAATATAATGTTAGGTTATCTCAGATAACTTTTATATTTCAAGATGACTGAAATATTACAAGATTCATTTAATCCAGGGTAAGTAAAGGCATCTAGGCCTATTTGCCACTCTAGCTCTCTCATCTCAATCATCTAGAGTTTTCATTGTCAAAGTATAGAAGGTATTTGTATTAGTATGAAGCGACATGTTAAAAATGCTGTTTTTATTCTGTTTCTTCTTTTATATTCTGTCTTTTTAAAAACACAAAAGGAAGTGACATCATGGCATAATTTTGTATAAAACAGATGCCTTTATGCTACAAATTGTTTTGTGCTGAGGAAGCTCTTGCAGGTGCAGGAGCGAAAACGTGATTCGTCAAATAAAGAGCGTTATTTTTATTAGTCCTGTGTGTTTCCAGAGATCGGATTTACTAGTGTTTGTGGTATCCTGTGTGTTTTGTAACAATATTTTAAATACATGAAAGGCTATAAAAGAAAAAAACTAGACAGTTTTTACAAGTTCACCTTGCCATTCAGTCCAAAGCTAGGAAGATGACTGCCAGAGGTTCTATTCTACTTCAGTTCTGTGGGATTTTTCTTTTCTCCTCTGTTAGACTCAGTTATCCCAGATATATAGAATATCATTTTGGCCTGGTGGCCTCTAAACTTGCTCATCATTGCCAACTCTAGTGTGTACCTCCTAGTTCCACCTGTTTTCTGTCATCCTTATCAATTCTTCCCCTTTACTGATAGTGATTTCCAAGCTCATACCAAGTGTGACCTTCATAAATTTCTCCCGCTCTTCAGTAACACTAACATTTGCCACATCCTTCACTTTTCCCTGCTTCATGTATCCAAAAAATGTAACTCCTTGGACTGTATTGCCTTTTATTACCTTCATTTCAACCTGAAAATGTTTATCAATTATGAGGTGGATTCTGTCCTACCTACAGTGAATAACACTGATAATATGAGTATTATATACATATTCTTAAGACTTACTATATACTATACATGTATATAGTGATGTCTTTTTCACCTTGGCTTAATAAATATTCATCCCTCCCAACACAAGAATGCACTTAATTATAACCACTCTGAATATTAATGTTTCTTGAATAAATGTTTGGATTATTGAGTTCAAATGTCTGCATTTCAGTACAGTATCTCATTTCTCTCTACTACTGATAAAAAACATGTTATTGCGCTCTTACCTAAATTACTGAATTATGTATATGAAACAGCTTTTAATGTAATATATTAGTCCCTCAATGTGATATGTGAAATGTCTTAGGCCTGTAATTATTTTTTTTATTCTAAGTATATGAAAAACTACTTCAATGCTGTTGTCAACTATGATGTGCATTTCTAGTATGGATGCATAATTTTTCATGCTGTGATTTAAAGTAGCAGTGTACACAATGCTTTGATACATGTCTTATATTGTTTATTATACAATGACCCCCCCATTAATATTTCAAAACGTGCATGCTGATTGGTCAGCATGCATGTTGTAAAACAGAGTTATAGTAATGGAAAAAGGTCCGGTCGCCCGGACTTTTTCCATTAGTATAACTTTTTTTTTTTTTTTTTACAGCAACAGAGAGCACAAGATCTCCGTTGCTTTTTACAACCTGTCTCACTATGTTAAACAAGTTTAACATAGCGTGACAGCTTTTAAAAAAAGCAACAGAGCATCTCCATTGCTTTTTTTAAAGCTGTCTCGCTATGTTAAACCCATTTAACTTAGCAAGACACTTTAAAAAGCAGCGGAGATCTTGCTTTCTCCGTTGCTTTTTTCAAAACTGTCTCGCTATGTTAAATGGGTTTAACCTAGCGAGACAGCTTTAAAAAAAGCAATGGAGATTCTCTGTTGCTTTTTTTAAAGCTGTCTCGCTATGTTAAATGAGTTTAACATAGCGAGACAGATTGTAAAAAGCAACAGAGATCTTGCTTTCTCCGTTGCTTTTGCCCACAGCTCTGATGTACTGCATAAGTATACACATGCGCAGTACATCAGAACTGCCACAGAATACCAGACAGCTGCAGAAGGGCAGCAAGGAGGCATTATACAATGCCATTATTTAAGAAAAGTAATTATTTTTTTTCTTAAATAATGTCATTGTATAATAGCAATAACCCACTTCTGGGTGTGGATAATGCTGGATTTACCCACGATTGGCTTTGTTTGGCCACTCGGGCTTCGTCCTCGTCACCAAATCACACCAACCGTGGGTAAATCCAGCATTACCCACACCCAGGCGTGGGTTATTGCTATATTACAACCTTCCAGGTTCTGTATAGGAGCATTCATTATTTAGTGCATGCTAGCAGGCAAACATAGGAAAATAAGTAATAACTAGCTGTGTGAACAATATATGAAGAGGTCATCATTTGGTACCCAGTAGCATTGCTTGTCGCAGTGTGCTCAGTGCTGAATAAACTCAGTGAATATCTTCTAACAGGTACACTTGCTCACATTGCATAGTCAGAAAAAAGCTACCTGAATCTGTAAAGTGCTGCTGTTTTTTTAAGGATATACAACAAATGACAGAACTTATCAGCTTCTTAATCTCATGACACTGCTGTAAAATTACAGAACAATATTTTCTTGCATTGCATATATATCCCTTTCAGTCAGTTAACTTATATGTGCCATATTAGTATTGATATAATAGTAGGCACTGGAAACCTCATGATTGCTGAAAAACTTTGCATAATTGTTAGATTTTTGGAAATAGATTCATAAACAGTAGTTAATGTGTTTGCAGTAATATAGAGGATTATGACTGAGTTGCCTATGATAATGAGTATATTGTATGTTTGAGACATAGATGCCAAGAAATTCACCTATGGAGTGAAGCTTGAGAGGTGAATTTTGATATCCATTTTGAGCTCACATAATACGTCATTATGATCAGAGATCCGATTATAACTCTTTGTAGTGCATGGAGATGTATCTATTCCATTACTACAATTTGCTCAAAAGTAAGATTTAAAAAAAATGCAATGCATTGTGCTGGCTTTAAAAGCTGGTGAAGCAGTGGGGACATGTTTGATGTTCTTGCATATTCCCTGTGTAAGGGAAGCAATTGTTATCAAAATATTATGTATACTTTAGCAGACAGCAGTCAGAAACTTAAGCTGAAACAAAGCTGTTTCATGTTCTGCTGCTGCTATTTTCTGGTCACAGCTGTCTGCTTTTACTGTAGACTTGATGTTAACAGCACGTAAGCACCCCTCTAAGTATTGTTAAGGTCAGGTCCCGCACTATAGCTGCTCTAAAACAACATATAATTTAGCCGTTTTATGAGCAGATTCACAGTGCTCCATGCACTACATATCTATTCATTCATAGGTTCATAGGTTGGTACTAGGCTATCGGCCCTAGGGCCAATGCAAGCCTAGCCATAACAATTCCCTGGATATTTCTAACCACGATATTTACTTCTCCAGGCCCCTGTCTAGCAGGGCGACTGACGTGATCCCCGGGGTGAATTTCCTATCTCCCATCCAATCATCAAGGTTCCTTTTGAAGAGGGCCAAAGAGGCCCTCTGCTTGATATGTATGGGCAGTCTATTCCAGAGTATGGGGTGTCTCTGGGTCAGGAACCTATCCCTCCAGCATGTTTTGTTCATTGTGATGACAAGGTTTAGATCCCTGGAGCGTGTGGCTCTGAGGGATTGGGATTTCTTTAAGTGGAGCATGTCCAACAGCTCAGGGTTTGACATGGCCTTGTATGTTAAGCAGAGATCGCCTCTGAGTAGACGATATGCCACAGAGTATAGCTGGATTCACATGTCTAATAATCAGTAAAACAACTGCCACTACCTTGTATTCATTTTATTTATTATTATTATTTTATTTTATTTTTGTATAGAATATATTTCAGCAATAACAGTACTGCTTCATCTCTCACTCTGATTATTATTAAAGGCAATGTTATTTGCAAAAGTAATAGAGGTGAAGTTTCATTAAGTTAACTTTTGTGAAAACTGAACAAAGAATTACAAGGCATTGTGCTGCATGATAAACTTCCAAACTGATAGGGGATGGAGCAGTGTATATATATATATATATATATATATATATATATATATATATATATATATATATATCAATATATTTATAGTACGGGACAAAATGTAATTGGCAAATGATTCACTAAAATACCTACCAGCATAATGTGATGAGTCATTTAATAAATATCTGTTATGTGATAACACATTTTAGTTCATCCACTGACAGAATAATTTAGAAAGTAAACAACACAATGTTGTGCATCCAAGTGGACTGTGTAATGATATGCAAAAAACATCTCCAGCAAAGTAACCATCAATACATAAGTCATTTAATTTTGTAATTTTACATTTTATTTCCAGAGCTGTATAGTATTTTTATGAAAACATGGAGCCATGATAATTGTTCTGGAAGAAGGCAATTCAGGATGTATTTACTGCACTATATGGTCACTGTATACATTCTGTTGAGGGTGTTATTTCTAACAATGTCACTGCTAACATACTTTTGAATACCACAGCACCTGTACCTATGTGTCCTACTGCTTAGTTCCTAGTCCGTGGGCTACCATCCTACAGAATTATAGCACTAGAAATGCCTGAAACCATTATTTTATCAAAATGCCTTCACAGTAATAGTAATGGTAATGTGCTAGTACTTTAAAAAAGACCACAGAAACATCCAGTCTTGCACAGAGATTATGTAATAACTTTTATTGGACTAACATACATTTTTCAGTACTAGTTTAATTAGCTGGAATTCACATGAGTTTTTGCTTTAAATTTCTAGAAGACGGGGTTATATTTTCTGAAAATTTGTGGAAGTATTGCTATAAAATCTCTGTTGGTCTGTTAAAATGCATTGTATCACTTCTGTGTTCTGAGGTTTTGCAATGATGTAGCAAGACAGTTTTACTTTAATATGAAACATTTAGAAATTATTAATGTCTTTACAGGAATAAATGGTTGTAGGCTTTTACCTCACTGAAAATTGGGGAAGACCTTAAAAGTAAACATCAAATGAAGACTGGTTGCAGCCAGTGCTATTCTATAAATCTAATGCCAGAACTGTAGCTATAAAGTGATCAGGTTACTTCTACTCACAAGTTAAAATACTTAATTCTGCAACTATGCTGATGGTATGAGAACATTTCGCCCACTGTTTTCATCCAGTAAGATATTACATATGCGTATCAGTACATATTTCACTTAAGAGCTCACTCTATCTCCAACTTCTTCACTATTTAGCAGCTTGGTGGATGTTTAGATCAGTTATTTTGCTAACCTATTTTTCTTGTTTGCTTGATCTGTGATTAATGCTATAAACCCTGTTGTTGGAATGGTAATATAAAGTGGAATCCTATTTAATGAATGTTCAGGCGGTGAAATGGTGGATATGAATAAAATTAACAACAGAGTTTTTGAGTATGTCTGGCAGTTTGGTGTGCAGAATTAAGGCCATGAGTTGTACAAAACAAACACACCCATCAGCTATGAGAACTACTGATTATAAGCACATGAGTAGCTCAAAGGAAGTGGCTAGACACCAGATTATGTATGAATGTCTGGTGAAGGACTGTTTTATTACTGACTGACATTGGCTGAAAATCTAGCCATACCATGATACCATTCAGGTTCATCCTATAGGTTAGCAGGTTACATGTGATTTGACTGCGCAAGCCCCAAGACTAGACATAGAGAACCAAACAGACCAATTGGTTGTGAAATGAACCCCCAGCAAAATGTCCCACCTTTACAAATGTACATTCATTTCCAGTACTTGACAAAGAAAGGTGATCGCTTAGGTTTGGCTTCCGGTCTGTCCCACCAGTTACGCAACTATTTGCATGGTTAACTTCACATCTATATGCTTCTTTTAGCTGTTATTATGTAATTATCAGATTTTATGTACTTGTCAGAGTGAATGCAGTTTTCACTTTGTATGGAATTATCAAATTTATTTGCATAGATACTATATTACTTTGTTTGAAACATCAGTATTTCATGTCAGCTTATTCCTCATTTTCTTAAGCAAGTCTACCTATCAAATCCTTGAAGATGGGACTAAATCTCTAACTATATACAATACCTTATTAAACAGCTTTTAGTGAAACTGTATTTTTTAAAACACCTTTACTGAATTATTACTTGTGACATAGGCAAACTTGCATTTATATAAAATAAAGAAACCATATTAACAAGTTTACATTTATCAAATTATGCATCACATATATTCTTATATACAATGTAATCAAATAAACAATATAGAAATTGTCAATTCCTGCCATCTCTTAAACCTTATATCTCCTCCAAAATATTTTTCTGCATGTATTGTTCCACAATTTCTATTTTTTTTCTATGCAATTTGCTCCAAACCTTTTTTTTAAACATCTCACTTCCAGTTCTTATATCTCTGTTACAATATTAGACTTTGATTTCCATTTTCTAGTAATTGCTTTTCTGGCAGCAACGAGAATTAATCTTAACAAGGCCTTACTATCTATAAGCAATTCAGATCCTGTATCCCAGCTAAAAAAATAATTCCTTAGTTGTACTCATTGGCTTGCCCAACATTTCTGTCAGAGTACTCAATAGGGAATTTTTAAAGTCTGCCAAGTCATTATAGTCCCAAAACATATGCTCTCAGCTATCATTTTATTACCCATAACCTGTGGAAAAAAATTTTGGAGTCTGCTAGGGTATAAAAATATTTATGCAAGCACTTCCACGCAAAAATCCTAAATCTTATAGACTTTGTTGCATATTTCAAAGACATACATATGCCATGCCATTATTTCTGTGTGAATTACTTATCTAATCTCTCTATTCCCACCCCAGGAGTCACGAATCCTCCATGTAAGACTAAATTAGTCTTACACGGAAATGCCAATCTGAGAGTAAGATAGCAGCACGCCATGCATATTAATGAGGGCACGCTGCCTCAACTCTAAGGCTAACACGGAGCATGCACAAGTGCAGGGGGCGTGTCGGACTGCCGAGCAGTCCAAAAATCCACGCCCCTGTAAGTCTCTCAGTTGGGAAATGTCAACTGACATGAGCGAGTCCGCTCAAATGTGTACATACCCAACACTACACTCCCCCACATTCTAAACCCCTGTACAATTATAAAATGTAAAACTTTTATTTTTTTTTTTATTATTCCCAATATAGCTGCCCATATTTGCCCATTGCTTAGCTACAGTTAGCAGTTTAGACATCGAAGAAGATAATAAGAAACTTATATGCAAATTAATCACAATAGCAATATCGTAGTGGTAGAGCCTTCGCACAAAGAGGAGGCATTCCCGGTTCGAGTCCCACCACTCCCCTTTCTATTTTCTGTTGGAAATCTGTATATAAAAATAATTCTTGACATTTATCATTTAAATTTTAGTAAAAAGCATTGAAATGGCCTATGTAGTAGTGAACGAAGTTTATATATATATATATATATATATATATATATATATATATATATTTATATATATATATATATATATATATATATATATATATATATATATATATATAAGAAGGTGAAATGGTTATGCATACTGATGAATTTAATCTGCTTTTACTGTACTTGTGTTTCTACCTACTTTTTTTTTACTTTTGCATCATCTTAAAAGTACTCAATTGTATTTATTACTGCTTGGTGTAACTCATTCTAGGCCTTCTGGTTTAAACACTTGGGCTTCGGACCAGTCGTTTTGCACTGAGAGGGTTTGTGGTCTGCACTGTAGTGGCAGAACAGGTAGCTTACATCCTTCTAGGTTGGGAACTGCTGATTGAGGGCTCAGTGACTGTTAGTCTAAAAGTGTATTAATTCTGGTTTAAGCACTTAGGCTTTCAGGCCAGTTATTTTACATTAAGAGGGTTCGTGGTCTGCACTCTTGTGGGAGGAGAGGCTGGACTCTGCCCTTCTGAGCTGGGAATTTCTGATTGAAGGCTTATAGTGCATGCATATCTGAACTGCTTCTTACTGAAGTTGGTGCGCCTTGTTTGCTGTGGCATAGACTGGATTCGGGCCTGCTGGATCTAGCTTTGTTTGTGTAACTTGAGCACTAATCCAGGCATTCTCTAAATTATTCAATTGTATTTATTACTGCTTGGTAGTAACTTGATTAAAGTTTAGCTGTCATTCTAAGTCTTTTGGATTAAGCTCTTGGGCTTCAGACCAGTTGTTTTACATTAGGAAGGTTTGTGGCATGCACTGTGGTGGCAGGACAGGTAGCTTTCATCCTTCTAAGTTGGGAACTGCTGATTGAGAGCCCAGTGTCTGTTATTCTTAAAGTGTATTAGTTCTGGTTTAGGCACTTGGGCTTCAGGCCAGTTATTTTACATTAAGAAGGTTTGTGGTCTGCACTCTTGTGGGAGAAGAGGCTGGACTCTGCCCTTCTGAGCTGGGAATTTCTGGTTAAAGGTTTATAGTGCCTGAATATTTGAACTGTATCTTACTGAAATTGGTACACCTTGTTTGCTGTAGCATAGACTAGATCCAGGCCTGCTGAATATAGCTTTGTTTATATGCTTGTTGTTTGCTTGTTATTTCCCTGGAACGCTAATTCCACCTAATACGCGGCTTCTCAGCGCTTCTGTGGCTCACTAGTGATATCTGCATTGCTTACTGTACTTATTTCCTTGTTTCACTTGAAAGAAAGTTACTGTTTGTCGTTTTTGCATTTAAGTTACCTGTAACACATTGCACTTAAGTTACCTGGCACTTGCTCACTAAAGCAATTATATAAGTCAGCACTAAAAATTAAAAGCACTACACCCTCACTCCCCACTGGCCCTGGTTTTCAGTTATTAAGGAATTCCCAATATTATTCTAGCATGTCCAAAGGTCAGTTGTCAATCTCCTCTCCGGTCCAGCTGGTGAATCTGGGAATCTTGAGGCAATGTTACAACTGCCTCATGTACACAGACAACCCTCTCCTCCTCCCAACAATTTCCAACACATGTGAGAGATGCAACCATATAGCCAAACTGGAGGCTAAGCTCTCTCAACTCAGTACTGGCATAACCAGTCAGGAGGAGAAGGAAACCATACTCACTACAATTCCAGTCTCACATAGACCTACCACGACAGCAAACCAAACACATAATCACACAAAAACATACTCGGAGGCTCTAAATAAAGATCTGCCGAAGCAGCAGAGACCTCCAAAACAGACACCCAAGCAGCCGCTACCCCAAAACAAAACACGTGCAACACATATCTCACAAAGCCAGTGTGCCAAACAATCACAGCTCTTAAGACTAAACAACACACCTGATACACTTGTAATAGGTGACTCTATCATCAGGCACACTGACGTGCCGCTCACCAGGCTGAACAAGGAGAGGGTCACTGTGAGCAGCCTGTCGGGTGCTAGGATCCGCCACATAACACAAGCACTCAGGTCACTCCAAGGCACGTACAAATATGACTCAGTCATTGTCCATGCTGGTGTGAATGACCTGAGACGTACCTCCCTGGACTACATGAAAAGAGACATAAAGGAGCTCTCTGAGCATGTAGCCCAGGCCGGTATGACCCTGACCTTGAGTAGCATCTTACCCTCACCAAGAATGATGCCACAATATGAAGACAAGATGATCAATTTCAACAATTGGCTTAAGTACTGGTGTCATTCAAAGGGGATCCAATGCCTGTCAGCTTGGGATGATATGTTCGACAAGCCACGATGCTTCGCTAGGGACGGCTTGCACCTGTCACCCTGGGCTTCGGATATTGGCAAAGGCTCTTGCTACCCCATAGTGCCTTTTTAGGCAAGGCTCAAAAGACAAACCCACCTCCATAGGTATCACAAGGGATAAGAAACTAAGAGTAATGCTACTCAACGCCAGAAGTCTAAACCTCAAGATGCACGCACTCGAAACTCTCCTTAGCATGGAGAACATCGATATCTGTGCAGTAACAGAAACCTGGTTCAGGGCTCCCGAGAGCACCCCAGCACTACCAGGTTATACCTCATACCATGCTTTTCGGCCCCAAAACTTGGACCGAACCACAAAAGGAGGGGGAGTATCGATATTCATCAAAGATACCCACACCTCCAGGTTGGTGGCAAAGCACGAAGCATCAGAGACTATCCATGTGCAACTAACAGTGGGTAAAACTGCCTTCCAGTTTATAGCCTGCTACAGACCACCCTCCCAAAACCAGGAACCCCACACGGCCTTCCTGAGAACACTGGAAAATATGAAGGTCTCTCCAAACACCATTATATTGGGTGACTTCAACTACCCAAACATAGACTGGGAGCATTACTCTAGCTCCAACACCCTAGCCCAAAGGTTCCTAGAATTTATAAACTCAAATGCTATGGAACAACTTGTTACCACTCCCACAAGAGGGGAAAACATACTGGACCTGATCATCACCAACATGGGGACTCTATGCTCCAGACCAGAAGTGTATCCCTCACTGGTAAGATCAGACCATAAACTAATCTCACTGGATATTCACATCCCGACCCCACCCCCTGCCCAGAAAACCACAGTGAAAAACTTCTCTAAAGCAAATTTTACACTCCTCAAAACTGAGGTGGAATCCTTCAAAGCCCCCGGGCCTGTGGAAAATACAGCCCAGACTGCAGAATCCTTTATAAACGCATTCTATGAACACCTTCAGGAATGCATGGATCATGCGATCCCAAATAAAACCAAGACCCAATCCTCCAAAGGCAGACATCCTGTCTGGTGGACCCCAGCCATAAACAAACTATACAATAGAAGGAGGAAGCTACTAAATGATAAAGCAAAATCCCAAAAAGGGAAGGCATCACTGATCAGTATTAGCAAAAAACTACGGGCACACATAAAATTGTCTAAGGCCAGCTTTGAAAGAAAAATTGCACAGGACACTAAGGATAATCACAAGGCTTTCTTTAGTTATGTTAGGAACCTGGGTGGTAATTCCCAGATATGCTCAGAATTAGTCCAAAATGACAAAAAATACACCAAACCCACAGACATTGCCAACATCCTAGCTGACAGGTTCAGCGCAAACTCCCCCCCCCCACCAAAGGGCAAATATCTATCCCAGCAGAGTGCTGCCCCCCTGACATCTCAGATGCTCAGGTAAGAGCCGCCCTCTCCAAAGCAAAAAACACAGCATCAATGGGACCAGATGGTGTCCCGGGCTGCGTCCTACATGAACTCAAAGAAGAGCTAAACCCAAACATAAAACTACTGTTCAATCTCAGCCTTACTACAGGATATGTGCCCAAAGAGTGGCGTACAGCAACAGTGGTCCCTCTCCATAAAGGTGGTGCCTCAACGGATCCTGGAAACTATCGCCCCATAAGCCTGACTAGCTTGGTCTGCAAAGCTATGGAAAGGATCATCATGGACCTCATAAATAAAGATATTGGGGACCTACAAACACTGGATCCTACCCAGTTCGGCTTTGTTAAGGGCAGATCCTGCCTCTTAAACCTGGTTGATTTCTTTGAAACAGTCACCAAGGCCATTGACGAGGGAAGGTGGTCCACACAGCCTACCTGGACCTCGCAAAGCCTTCGATACAATACCCCACTCGGGCATTATAGATAAGCTCACCAGCTTAAATATAAACCCCTATGTCACTAGATGGATTGCAAACTGGCTCAAGGACAGAACCCACATGGTTAGAATTGCTGGAGCCATGTCAGACTCCAAACCAGTTACAAGTGGTGTCCCACAAGGCTCAGTTCTGGGACCTCTCTTGTTCGGTATATATTTCTCGGAGGTACAGGCCAACACGGAAGGACTGTGGCTGACCAAGTTCGCAGATGACTGCAAACTGGGTGCCATAATCGACTCTCCAGCCGACACAAGCATCCCCAAAAGGGCCTCATAGAAACAGACAACTGGTGCCAGAGCCATGGCCTCAAGCTAAATGCCAAAAGTGTATAGTCATCCCCTTTGGCAAAAACAAAGTGCCCACAAATTACCACATAGGTGGAAATCCATTAAGTACAGAAGAAGTAATTAGGGACCTGGGGACCCAAGTTGATAGCAATCTCTCATTTGACAACCACGTGGCCAAAGTGGTTAGAAAAACATTTTATATAGCCCACCTAATCATGAAGGGATTCACATCTAGATCAGTGGAGGTCATCGTGCCTCTTTACTCATCCCTCATCAGGCCCATAATTGAGTACAATGCTCCTTTTGGGATGTACCTTACCAGACACCTGCAGCAACTGGAAAGACCCCAAAAGTACCTCACCAAGAGGATCAAAGGGCTCAAACAGATGCCATATGCTGCCCGGTTAAAGAAACTCCAGCTCTACTCAGTGGCATACCGCCTGTTCAGAGGAGATCTGTGCCTGACGTATAAAGCCATGTCCAACCCAGAATTAATGGACATGCTGCACCTCAGAAAATCCAAATCCCATCGAGCCACGCCGAGAGACTTGAACCTCAGCACTGAAATAAATAGGACATGCTGGAGGGACAGATTCATAACCCAGAGGCTCCCTTCACTCTGGAATAAAATCCCAGTCCAGGTTAGGCAGAGTCCCTCATTGACTCTCTTCAAGAGGAATCTTGATGAGTGGATGGGAGATCGTAGGTTTACCCCGGGTATCACTTCTGTGTCACTGTTAGATAGAGGCATAGTATACTAACCTCGAAAAAGGGCATAGCAAAATAAATTTAAAATGGGTGGGGAAAGCCAAACACATTCTGGCTAGGCTTATAAATACCCTAGGGCAGATAGCCTAGTATGAACCTATGAACCTATGAACCTATGAATGCATAAGTAATGTATCTTAAGCAATGTGAAGCACTGCTAAGCAAAGTTTGCCAGTATTAAGCACATTTAAGTATAATTGCTCATAGCTTAGCACTGCTTTAACTAGTGCAATAGCTTTGCGCAGAGCTGCGCATCGCGCAAACTAGCGCAAACAGAAAATGTTTGCACGTAGCTGCGCACCGCGCTAACTAGCGCAACATTGGGCAACGTCAAGAAACATAGAGCACCATAGAGCAACGTAGAGCAATGTTGGGTAAAGTTGAGCAAAGTCGGCTAAACACAGCCACACCTCCTAGCCGGTCTGGCCAGTAGTAAAATAAAAAGCAATGACAGGCCTCAAACCCGGGATACTGTGCACCATAATCACAGTACTGAGCCACTAAGCCATGGCAGCTTTTCATATGCATGCACTTTCAACACACACATACATATCAATGGAAGTTTACCCATTGCTAAGCAGGTGTGCTTTCAGCTGAGTTTTTTCAAAACCGGCCAATAACAGATAAGTGCGGGAAATGAGGCATATTTAAGCTCCATAGGCGGGAATACTTGCCATAACTGGTTGTAGCTCCCATCTGCAGTCAGCATGGCTGGGGTTGGAGATGGCTCTCGGTTTTGAGCGCAACATTGGAGCATTGAGGAGTCAAAAGTAATGGTTTGGCTCCTCGTCCATAATCATGAGGAGAGACTCCTGCAGGGCCAGTTCCAGGGCACCCAATACAAAGCAGAAGCCTGGAACCATCTAGCTCATGATCTCACCAGTGCCACAGGCGTCCCTCGGACTGGTGAGCAGGTCAGACACCACTACTCAGACCTGAAGAGACGCAAGGAGGACCGACTGAACCAGTGGATACAGGAGGCCCGTGGGATGGAAAATGCCCCACTACTGAGTAGGTAGCCATGGAAGGAAGCATGTAAGAATTGCTATTGTAGTCTATATTATGGATAGGTATGTCTCAATATCATTTCATTTACTTCACAGCTGCAGGTGTCCATGCTGTGAATCAGCAAGCCTATGCAGATAGGCTGCTAAAGCTGCGCCACCAGGCAGGTTAGTAATTATTCTGCATGTATTGTTATATAAAATAACTGAGAGAGCCTGAAAAAAGTGTTGTAGCCCAATAATAAAGGTATAATAAGTCTTGAATAACTTCCCTGCATGTACTGTTATATAAAATAAGTGAGAGAGCCTGAAAAAGAGTGTTGTAACCCATTAATAAAGGTATAATAAGTCTTGAATAATTTCTCTGCATGTACTGTTATATAAAATAAGTGAGAGAGCCTGAAAAAGAGTGTTGTAACCCATTAATAAAGGTATAATACATCTTGAATAAGTCTTCTGCATGCACTGTTATATCAAATAAATGAGAGAGCCTCTAGAAAAGTGTGTTATGTAATTAATAAAGGTATAATTCCTGGAGTGTGTCCGTGTCACTTTCTTTGATATGTTATTGTACTCTTGTATTATAGAAATAGTAATGTTGTATTAAGCGCTGTCAACCCACACTTGGGTAGGCCCATATAAAGTGGATGAAGGGAGTGCCAGTAGCTGTTAAGCATATATACACTCCTCAACTGTTGGTTCATGGCTGGCATGTACAGGTTAATCTGGCACATGAGTAGCTTGTTATTGTGTTCCCCAGAAATGTCAGTGTGCTGCTAGAAATGTAGGGGGCTGTTAAAATATAACTGATAATGTCACCTGAACACATCTAGATATGTAGATATATAAATATAAATATAATATATAAATACGTAGCAGTAACATCTGTACCCTGGACAGTTTGTATGTCAGATACAGGTCAGGTATATAAAGAACTAGCAAAACCCATTTCACAATTTAACGGACATTGCCAAGTGTAATAATACATGTAGGGGATATATACCCGCAGTCAATAGGAATGTAGTGTAAACTATAAGTATATATAAGTTGTTAATGGAGGTATCTTTTTACACCCTACAGTATGTGCATAAACAATGCAATTCCACACCTCAATGGGTATGTCTAATCTCAAAACATTTGTTGGGACATATGTCCTATTGGTTTATAAATATCTGCATTTACTTTGATGCATGTGCCCTGTTCAAATACCACAATCTTGGTGGCCTGTTGCCACCAATTAATCCTGCATGCTGTTGGGATGTCCACTGTTGTTGTATGTATGCATGTGTTATGCTTGCTGTTCAACTGTTGGAACTTTGGTATGTTGGGTTAATGGGAATACTACTGCATGCTGTTACAACTAATTTGGAATGCTGTTGGCTGTTACCAACCCATATTGTCATTAAATCCTCCTAAACATAGAACGTATGGGAAGGCCGGTACCAGCAGACCCACCTGTCCCACCTCAGCTGGCGATGGCATCTGGCACCAGCAGGTCCGGTGTCCAGCCTGGGACCTCCTCCTCCGTTGGCCATGTGCCACCTTTGGGTGGAAGCGCTGCAGGAGATTGGGCTCACCCCCCCCGTGCAAGCGTGGGCAGAGGAGAGCTACCTATCACCCTCCGAACGGTCTGGGCTGTGGTGCGTAGGGAGATCGAGCGTTCTGTCACTGATCCATTATGCCAGCTTGAGGCATGAGTGGCATGACTCATGGGTGAGCCTGCCCTTCCTACGCAGCCCCCAGCACAGCCACCCTCTGGGCTGTGACGGTGCAGTGGTGACTACCCATGGGTGGGGATCTCAGTTCCACTGTTGCCATCTGTGGACTCATGGGCTTGCGATTTCCAAACATCCTTCCCCGTCAATGGTGTTCACCCACCACATGTGTCATATTCTGCCCCTGTATGCGTCTTGTTTGTCTTGTCTGTTTACCTCCCCAACCTACCTCCCCAAATATACCTACCCCACATTCCACTCTCACCTGAAAAAATAAAAAGGGCAATCTGCTCCCAAAAAAAAATTACGCCCCATACATAGCCACCCATTTTTGCACACATGTCCGCTGGACACATAAACTGATATTTAATTGGCAGTACAACATACTTTGTTGTCCAATCCCCTCTCTCAGGGGTGGAAGGTTTCATATTTCCCTCCAAATTTATTGCATATGCACAGCTGTTGCTGTTAAAGAAATGGGCAGCTATGGACCTTCCCTACACCCATCCTGCACATCCCAAGCTGTTTTTCCTACTGTCTTTCCCTCTTTGTGCCCCTTTTTCACCACTTTCCTATCTCTCCATTTTCTTTTCTTTCAAAGAAATGAGCACAGGGGTTAGCGGGAGTAAGCACTATTAAGCAGTATTTAGTGGGTTTGCATGAGTGTGTGCTTGTTTGCGCTTAGCTAAGCATCGCTAAGCATCATGCAAACCCACGCAAACCCGCTTACAATGGCTTACAATGGCTTAAAAGTGCCTTAGTCACTCTGTATGTCAGGGCCCTTGTTCTGCTCAGCAGCAAAATAAAACACCTCTGTCAGTCTCAAACCCTGGACCTTGGACACACTAGACTGCATGAAGTACCACTAAGCCACGGTAGACATACAACAAGTCAGTGCTGAAATAAATATATCATGCATCAGAATGTAAAGGAAAAATAGGAATGCCATAACACAAAACTTGTTCTGTGGAACTTTACCAGCGGTTGTTGTGGAATTGCATTACATGACTGTGATAAGAAAACCAGCCATTCTAGCAGTTAATAATGTTACAGCAGCACTTTACAACCCACACACAGTATTGTAGCAGGACAAACAGTGGCATATCTGATTAGGGCAGAGGACATACATCCCAACTGTGACTACTTTTCAGGGATGTCCCTGATTTTGAAACATATGTTAGCTGTGTCCCTCTGAATGCCTCTGAAAAGTATTGACGTTAGGCAGAAAGGTGGGGGTATTACACTTAATGAATGATGACAATAATAAGAGTTAGACACTGCATGTACTTCAGAAAAGGTGTAGTAATCCATATGCACTGGTTCTCTCGAAATCTCCACTTATTGTCTCTATTATTTTGAAGGTGTACCTCACTTTTACCTACCTTTCCCTGACTCTGTTCAAATATGTACTTGAGTGTTTCAGAGGCCTGGCAGAGGCAGAAACTCACAGGCATATCAGCTTTTCTGCTGTTATACACTGTGCAAATAGCTTTGGAAGGAGTTCCACAAGCATACCCTTATGTAGGCGTACAACACTGAAATACCAAAGGATGTAGCCATGTACTTTTAGCAACTGACTGTAACAATGCCATTGTACCAGTGCTGAAAAGACCTGTGCGTTGCACAGACAAAGAATAACAGGCTAACATCTGGCTACCATCTGGATAGGTCCACAGTTGGGGGCTATGCAGACAGACTACTTGCCTTGATAAACTAACAGGTACACAGCAGCCCTTTAAGTCCAGCAAGATAGCATTCACACAATAATACATAATGCTCTCTGTACGTCTGCATCCCTACCCAAATGTACAATATACCTGTGTGTTCAGGGTCTACCAACGATGTAGGTAGGCATGCTCAGTACTGGAACTGTCCAGTTTTCATGAGCAGCCTGTGCTAATGTCAACACTAAGAAAGCACAAACTGTTCAGAAGTGAGTACATTAATATTCACAGTATAGCAGTTCACAAACAGTTCATGTGCCAAAAGAATACATCTCAATACCTACTTTTGTATGGCAGTTAATTGTATAAGTAGAAAAGAAACTACATACTCCCATGTATCTTGTGTTAGCATTTGCAGGGGTGAGTACAATTCTACACTGACAAGTGTGTACTGGAAGTGGCAACATTCAGGTCTGAATACAACATTTAAATCACTGGCTACACCCCTAGCTTCAGATATAAGAACTATACCAACCTTCTGACTTAAACAACAGTGTCCACAGCAAACAAGTATGAGCCCCCCTTTGGAATGCTGAAAGGGCTACGCCTGCCTGACTTAGCAATTTATAGCATTAGGTTGCTATGACAGTGAGTACTGTAATTACCACACAGCAGGCTGCATGCAATTACCAAATGGTGGCCACCAATTGGTGCAGAGGCCATCGCATGCACATGTGCAGATACCTATAAAAGCAGGCTGTACTTGCTGCCCACACACGCAATCACTCCATTACAGACACTGAGAGAGAGAGAGAGAGAGAGAGAGAGAGAGAAACAGAGAGACATTAACAGCAAAAGCAAACTCAAAAGCAAAAGGAACACGGAAATTAATAATACCAACACATACAAAGGAAAGGTATGTAACAGATATGTATTTACTGGCATGTAGTAGATGTTTTTGAAGAGTACTCTACATACTCTGAAACATCCGTATGTGGCAGCAGTATGTATCTATGCACAGATGTCCAGCATAACTACTGCCATGGACAAATCAGTGTGTAGCTGTGTGCAGGGGGACATAACTGTGACATATGTAGCTCAGCATTAAATGTCAAACATCTGATCCATGTTATCTGTATTCTGTACTGTAGTGTGGACAATGGCTGTTTGGGGGAGTAGCGCAAACAGCTATATAAACATGGATGTGACAGAGTAACTCATGCATGATAGTCATATTAACGTGTAGCTTAGCATTGGCAACTGCTGTACCAGGCTAGTATGCTAATCTAACATTTGTAGCTATATACACACCCTCTAATATTACTGTGTGCTCACATGTGACACCTGTTCATGTTGCAGCAAGGGCCAACAGGTCAGCCGTGAGGTCCAGGGACTTACAACAGTGTGGACCTTGTGTGTGTATGGCACACACATACGGAGAGATATATACGTGTCAGATATATTAACATCTGTACATGTGCATAGAGCAAGGGACATACTGCAAATGTATGTGAAGGGTGGACATATATATGTTGGTGAAGGTTATGTGCATATTTGTATGTAGGTTGTAGTGTGTGGCAAACAAGACAGCATACAGTGCTGGTATATGACATGTGGTGGTTAAACACTGTGGGTGTGATTTGTTAAGTTTGCAATGTTGCAGCCAGTGAGGCCTGCTAAAGCTACATGGGCTGAGAACACCTTCAATGCATTTCTCACAAGACTGTGCAATATCATTACATTACTGTATACTTCACATCCTTTGCATAATTGATATTCCCACCATGAAAGGTGGACTGTATATGTGCTTATATGTATATGTACACCAATGTATGTATATATGTATGTATATATATATATATATATATATATATATATATATATATATATATATATATATATATATATAGAGAGAGAGAGAGAGAGAGACATAGTCATATATAGTGAGACAGATGCCTGGTGTCAAAGCCATGGCCTCAGGCTCAATGCATCCACTTTTCAAAACATAGTATCCCCACAGTACCACATAGGTAGTAGCCCCCAACATGTTGAACAGGTACCGATGTGTACATACAGCCAAGTGTTACATCATCTCTCCTTTGATAATCACATTTCCAAAATCATTTTGAAATCCCTCGGTGGATCACATAAGCAATAAGGGGTATGCATGCATATCCACAAAGGTTGTTGTACACCTATAATGAATAGCCATAATTGACAGACTTTGCTGCATTTGAACAGGTCTGAAATATACCTTAGGCATAAACCCTCACTCACACTATTCAATAGAAACTGTAATGAGTGTGTTTGACACGGATGACCTAGGCCAGGGATCACTGCAGTGGCTGGGCTTGTCACAAGCATACAGATGTGACCTAAGGTCTGGAAAGCGGCAGCACACTCTGGCAAAGATAACAGATGTGTTCATGAAGAAAGCAGGGTTCCCACCTATGAAATAATTGAGGTCACATGTACGTATATGTATTTGCCACACAGCTACCTGACATGTGCAATGCACATACTATTGTCATAGTGATATGTCATACAGTAGTAAAAGCAAAACCCACAACACATTGACCAACAGTGTCACACACACTCACCAAGTGCAGGATTCAAACCCCTAACTAACTACTTTATGATAATAGAGCAGTACGCATTTTCAAGATGCGCTATACACATTACTGGGAGCTCTCTTTTCCACAGGTATATTTGTAGGATGGTGACATCATCAGACTTGACAAAGATAAGTATACCACTGTTAAGGTGTTTTAGTAGTCTCCAAAAAGGTTGCTCCTCTCCAAGGAGATCACACACAAACACAGTTGTCAAGTGCAGGATTCAAACCCCTACCTAACTACTTTATGATACTAGACGAGTACGCATTAACATGACACACTATACACATTACTGGGAGTTCTTTTTTCCACAGGTATATTTGTAGGATGGTGACATCATCAGACTAGACAAAGTGGGTTACATTAGGTGACATTAGGTGGGCTACATAGAATGAATTTCTAAACACTTTGGCCATGTGATCATCAAAAGAGAGTTTACTATCTACCTGGGTCCCCAGGGCCATAATTACTTTCTCCGTACATACTGGATTACCACCTATGTGGTAATTTGTGTGCACTTTGTTTTATCCAAAGGGGACGACTATGCATTCATTGGCATTCTGCTTGAGGGCATTGTTTTGACACCAGGTATCTGTCTCTGTAAGACCCTTCTGGAGGATGTCTGTTTCAGCCGTAGAGTCGATTATGGGCCACAGTTAGCAGTCATCTGCAAACTTGTTCAGCCATACTCCTCCCGCGCTTGCCTGTACCTCTGAGCAGTATCTACTGAACAGGTGGGGTCCCAGGACCAAGACCTGTGGGATGCCATTTGTGATTGGTTTAGAGTCGGACATGGCACCTGCAACTCTGAACATGTGTGTTTGATCTGTGAGCTAGTTGGCCACCCATCCTGTGACATAGCTGTTAATGTTCAAGCTGGTAAGCTTGCCCATGATGCCAGAGTGGGGAATGGTGTTGAAAGGCCTTAGTGAGGTCCAGGTGGGCTGTGTGGACTACTTTCACCTCCATCTATGTCCTTGGTAACTGTTTCAAAGAAGTCAACTAGGTTTAGGAGGCAGGATCTGCCTTTAACAAAGCCAAGTTGGGTAGAGTCCAGTGTCTGGAGGTTCCCAATGTCTCTGTTTATGGGTTCCATGATAATTTGATCCATAGCTTTGCAGACCAGGCTGAGTTGGCCTATAGGGCAATTGTTTCCAGGTTCTGTTGTGGCACCCCCTTTGTGGAGCTGGATGACTGATGCCATTCTTTGGGCAGTGAATGTAGGTGAGGGTGTAGTTCCTTTTGGGGCTGGTGTAAGATGTAGCCTGGGACACCATCCAGTCCCATTGATGCTGTGTTCTTAGCTTTGGAGAGTGCTGTTTTTACCTGCATGTCCATGAAGTCTGGGGCTCTGCATTCTTCTGGGATGGACACAGGCCCTTTTAGGGGGTGATGGGGGAGAGTTTGCACTGAACTTGTCCGCCAGGATGTGGGCAATGTCAGTTGGTTCAGTGTATTTTTTGCCATTTAGCAGTAGCTGACAGCATATTTGAGAGTTGCCACCTAAATGTTTGGTATAGCTAACGAAGGCTTTGTGGTTGTTATTCTTACATTCCTTGGCATTTTGTCTTTAGAAACTGGCCTTGGATTATTTTATGAGCGATCATTGTTTCTTCCTAATAATGATCAGTGATGCCTTTCCTTTTGTGAAGTTTGCTCTATCATGTGTTCATTTCCTCCTTCTGCTTTATAGCTTATTTATGGTCAACGACCACCAGCTTGGTTTCTTATTTTTGGAGGAGTGCATCTTGGTTTTATTTGGGATGTCTCGATCCATGCATCCCTGTAGATGCTCATAGAATGCACTTGTAAATGATTCGGCAGATTGTATAGCATTATCCTATAGCAAGGGGGCTTTGGAACTTTCCACTTTGGTCTTGAGAAGTGTGCAGTTTGCTTTTGAAAATGTCTTCACAGTGGTTTCCTTGACTGGGGGGGGGCGGGATGTGGATGTCCACTGTGATTACTTTATGATCTGATATTACCAGCAAGGGTTTATCTCTGTTGCGGAACACTGGTACCCCATGTTGGTGATGCTCCAGTCCAGTATGTTGTCACCTCTAGTAGCCATGGTGGCCAGCTGTTCCAGGGCGCTTGAGTGTTTACACTCTAGGAAGCATTGGGCAACGGACATTGTACACCAGTGATTATCTCGGTCAATGTTTGGGTAGTTGTAATCCTTTCATATAATGCTGTTTGGTAGGACCTTTATATTTTCCAGTGTTCTCAGGAATACTGAGTGAGGTTCCTGAGACATGGTAGGTGATCTTTAGCAGCCTACAATGTGCTAAGCAGCTTTGCCCAATGTGACTTGCACTTGCATGGTCTCAGAGGCCTCATGCTGTGCCACTGACCTGGAGGTGTGTGTATCCATAAGGTAAATGGATACACCCCTTCCTTCTGTATTTCACTCTGGGTTTTGGGTCCAAGGATCAGAGGGATTGTGAGTGTTTTACTTGGGGCATGTCCAACAGCTCTGTGTTTGACATAGCTTTGTACGTTATGCAGAGATCACCTCTGAGTAGGCAATATGCAAGACAGTACAGCTGGAGCATTTACAGATGGTCTGTGTATGGCATGTATGTCAGGCCACCAATGCTCCTTGTGAGGTATTTCTGCAGGCTTTCCAGTTGTTGTAGATGTCTTGTGAGGTACATAGCAGAAGGGGCGTTGATGGTCACCCTGATACACACATCTGTGCACATCCATCTTTGTCTTATTATACTGTGTTCCCCCTATATATATATATATATATATATATATATATATATATATATATATATATATATATATATATATAGGTACATAGATAGGTAATAGGCTATCTGCCTGAAGGCATATATTAGTATGGCCAGAGTGTGCAGCTATCTCCACCCATGGTGTTAGTTCCCTAGGCCTCTGTGTAGTAGAGCTGATGAAGTGCTGCCTGGTGTGACACTTCAGTTTCACATACACTCATCAAGGCTCCTCTGGAAGAGTGTCAGTGAGGGACTCGGCCTACTGTTGGTTGGGAGCCTGTTCCAAAGAAAGGGACGTCTGTGAGGTAGTACTGTATCCCTCCAACATGTTCTATTTAATGTTGTGATGATGATATCCCTAGAGCATGTGGCACAGTGAGCTTGGGTTTACTACAGATAGTGCATGTACATCAGTTCTGCATTGGACATGGACCTGTCTGTTGGGCAGAGATCTCATGAGTAGAGGGTATGCAACAGAGTACAGAATGAGTTAAATTCAGTCATGTTGCATGGGGCAACTGTTTGAGGCCAGTAATCCTCTTGTTGAGGTACTTCAGTGCTCTTTCCAGCTGCTGAAGGTGCCTAGTCAGATGCATTGCAACTCTGAGGTGGTACTCTCATACAGGTCTGATGAGTGATGGACACAGGGAACCTCCTTTGACCGACATGCAAAGACTTTGGCGGTTTGTGGGAACACATAGCATGTATTTGTAACCACTTTGTGAATGTGTTTCTGGAAGTGGAGATGACTATCCGCATGTGTCCATATCAACTCCATATTTATGGTGTTGGCACCTATGTGGTATTTGTATGACTGTAGCTCGGGGTCATAATCCTGTCACCACATCTGTCTGACTGTGAACCTTTATAAGGATGTCTTTGTTGTCCCAAACACTGGGTATGACAACATTTGCGCAGTCAGCCACAACCTTTGCTAAACATAGCCCTCGTGTGTTTGACTGTATATCTGAAGAGCATACACCAGACAGGTGGGGTCTCATGACTGAGCCACGGGGGACAGCAGTTGTTACCAGCTTGAACAGGTGACCACATTTCTTACCTTGTGGGATCTATCTGTGCCCCATTTGGCAATCCATCAGATGACATACATATTTATGCACGGGTTGTTGATATTGTGGATATGACATGTGTCTGGGATGTTTGCAACAACAAGGTCTATGTGGGACATGTGTAGCTCATTTCATTGCTGTATGTCCTGGGTCACTGCTTTGAAAACAGTGTAGCAGGTTTGGGAACCATGATCTGCCCCAGAACAACCCAATATGGCTAGGGTTAGGTGTTTGTAGGCTCCCAATACCTCTGTTTATGAGGTCCATCATGATGGAGACCATGGCTTTGCAGATAAGGCTTAGTAGGCTTATAAGACAATAGTTCCCATGGTCTGTTATGCATGAACACTTGTGGAGTGTGCCAAACGTTGCTGTAACCCATTCAACAGTTTCATATCCTGTACAGAGGGTGAGGCTCAACAGACTGTTCAGGTGCATTGTTCTGGAGTTCACTTATGACACAGCTCGGGAAACAATGTAATCCCATAGATGCCGTGTTTTCAGGTTTGGAAGGAGCTGTTTACCCATTCTGTATGTGATATCTGTGCTTTTGCAATCTCCAGGTATGATGATGGGGCCTTTTGTCAGTGAGAGGGGGGTATGTATGTATGTGCCTGTCTGACAGGATGTTGGCAATGTCAGTCATTTACAGTTTGCACTGACTCAGGACATATATGAGTGTACATTGCTATTTATGACATAGCGGAAGGAAGCGTCATGGTTCTCTATGGACTCCTTCACAGATTATTTTGCCAGAACATGGATTTGATAATGTTTGGAGTACACATTGTTTATTGATGATACTGATTGCAGGTTTATTGATCTTCTTTGCTTTTTCACTTTCTGTGAACAACTTAAATACTTGTGGTACATAGTTTGATTATGACAGGGTTCCAATATATTATATGTGTCTGTTTTCATATAACTGTGTGCACAAGGCAGGATTGGTGAATAGTGACAGGTTCCTGGGGTAAAACATGCAACTGCCAGGTATGTGTGGCCCACTGCTGTACTCAGACATGGCCTAAGTGTGTGAGCATGCCCAGTATGACCTTTCAGTATGTTGTTGCCTGACATTTGCTTCATTTATTTAAGTGTGTGAGCATGCCCAGTATGACCTTTCAGTATGTTGCTGACTGAAATCCACTACATTTGTTGAAGTGTGTGAGCACGCCCGGTATAGACATTTATACTATATATGTGTGGAAAATCAAGTTGTATTTTTACTGCAGGGCTCACCTTTGTGTCATAAATCAACAGGGATCATGCTGTGCCTGCAGGGCTTCCATGAGACACTTTGCATAGACTTATCAACATTTCCACATACAGGGGGGACAGCTATTCTTTGTACATTTCTACCCAGGAGCACACCTGATTGTTACTGTGGGCGTACATAGGATGAGGGGTTCACCTGACACTTATACACATTTGCTAGGCCTGCACTGCTATGTAAGGTACACCATTTCAGTCTGTACTGTTGCCTATCATACTAGCTTGAGGCATACTACTGTACTACAGATCTTAGCGTCCAATGTCATGTATATTAGATTGCGACTTCATAGCCTACCCAATCCACATCACACCGCCTGGCCTGCTGTTCTCTGTCTGCATAGGCCTGTAGGGGAGGTTACCCATATGCCTCTTTAGGGGCATGATACAACATTTCTTTGTGTTTGCATTAGTGTACAATTGTCCTGCTGTGTCTGTGCCAGTGAAATGCTGTCATGGCTTAGTGGTTCAGTACTGTGACTATAGTGCACAGTATCCTGGGTTCGAGTCCTGTCACTGCTTTTTATTTTCATGCTGGGCAGACCAGACTGCTTAAGGAACAGTAAAGCAAATATGAGCATGTTTACCTGACTTTGCTCAACTTTGCCAGACTTTGTCCGACCTTGCCCAACATTGCTCAGCTTTGCCTGATGTTGCGCTAGTTAGCATGGGCAATTTTGTTTACATATACTAAATAGTGGTAAAAGCTGCTTAGCACATGCTTTATATTGCTTAAAACATGGCAATCATGCCTCAGGTGGTGCTGCAGGGCTGCATATGTCAGATGCACATAGTACACTCCCTATACATGTTTGAAAACAGGTAGTGTCAAGTTAGGCATCCCTTTTATTTTATGTGCGAGTCTTAGAGAGGTATAATTTACAGGGTTCCTACTGAGCTAGTGTATGTGCTATGCGTTGCCTCTTTGCCAAGGCCAAGGCATACTGGGCACACCTCCTTCTGCCTACTGGGGCAGGCTCAGGTTGTTCCTCCTCTGAGTCACGCTCTGCCTGTGATGGCCTTGGCAATGGTGGGGAGCTGTTTGGCCCTGCCCTCTGCTGTTCCTGCTGCAGCTGTTTTTGCAGGATCATATTGTGTAGCATGGTACATACCATGACAATTTGGGTACATGTAGTTGGTGAGTACTGCAAGGCTCCACCAGATGTGTCCAGGCACCGGAACCATGACTTGAGCATCCCAATCACACGCTCGGTTACATTTCGTGTTTGTGCGTGTGCCTCATTATGGAGTTCTTGTTCAGGTGTGTGTGCATTTCTGATGGGTGTCATCAGCCAAGGCTCCAGTGCATATCCAGCATCCCCCACTAGGTGACCGTCAGGGATGTCCCCATTGGCAAATGTCTGGTACAGCTGCGTCAGATGCCAGATATGGGAATTGTGGTAGCTTCCAGGGCAGCCAGCACACACATTCAGTATTATGCCCTGAGCATCGCACATGACCTGGAAGTTGATGGAGGGGAAGCCCTTGCGGTTGATGTAGGCCCTACCCCGCTCACCGGCTGGTGCTTTGATGTGTATGTGTATGCAGTCTATTGCACCCACTACCTCAGGGTATTCCGCTATTTGCTGGAAAAGATGCATATTGCTGGCCAATGCCTCACGGGAATTGGGGAAATATACATGATCACCATGTGCTGACATGGCATTCCGGAACTGGTGCAGTACCCTGGATGCTGATGCCTGTGAAATCCCCATCATATCACCAGTTGGTCTCTGGAAGGTACCTGTTGGTAGTATTCTTAGGCCAACACATACCTTGGTTTCCACTGGGATGGGTTCCCCTCTGTTGGTTCTGTGTGTGAGGCGTGGCCTGCACAGCTCAACAATTTGCTGCAGGAGGTCTCTGTCCACTTTACAGTGCTCCACTATCTCCAGCTCATGTAGCCCCTGGTAGGTTACCCTGGGTCTGTACACTCTTCTCCGTCTCCTCACTGTGGGTTGCTCAGCAGCATTCGCAATGGCACCACCCTCAACATCTTGCACATGTTGGCTTATGATAGCAATGGCAGCCCCTAACATTTTTTTGTTTGAGTTAAGCTTTTTAAGTTTTCACTTTTTGTATACTGCAGTGTTGCAGTGTTCTTGAGAAAAACATGGGGGAATGTTGCTTGCAGAGTTTTAAGTGCTGGGCTGGGCTGGGCTAGTGTACTGCCTGTGTAATTGGCTGATTCTGATTTATTTCACCTGGCAGCTCTGCTAGTTCTCCTTGGTTAACTTCCTACTACTTCTTTTCCTTCCTTTTCCCTTTCTGTTTCTACAAGGGGCAGCGCTGCGCAAACAAGCGCAAACACGCGCACACGAGAGCACATGCGCGCACACAGGCTTACACAGGCTTACAGGCGCGCACACGCGCACACATGGTATAAGCACGTTTGCAAGAAATTTCAGATATATCCACGGCGTACACCTTCGGTTTCTGGGTTTCAGCTAGGACAACTGTAGACATGCCTCTTGCAATCCTGAGCAACTCATGGCAAACACAAGCCACTCTGCTCCAATAAGCTTACAATCTTTCAGACATACCCCCTCATGATGTCACCTATCTTCTACTCCCCTACTCCTACACTTACACTCTAGGGACATGGCTCACATACCAGGGGAAATTGGAATTCACTATCCTTATCCTCATTTGCATAGGATTGCCTACTAATGCTTGGTTACAGCTCTCAAACTGAGCTTCTCCCCTTAGCAACCACTACTCAGTAGCCATGTTGTCTTCAGCCTGCCATTCACCTGCATGGCAGAATAATCTTTTTATTAAACATGCCTAGTTTTGGCTATTTTTTAATTATTTTCTGGTTTTTAAAGCGCCACTTGTTTGCTGCACTTTGCTTAAACATCGGAGATCGGGGAAAAAAATAAAAATTAATTTTTATTAATTTTCAACCTATAAAAATGCCAATGGCCTTATATTTGGCCATTGACATGCTTCCTCAACTGGATGCATCCTTTCATTTGGAACTGTCATAGCTCCATTTAGCTATTTGAAGAACGGTACTCCGCTACCAACAGAGTACATTTCTGCAAATAACACTACTCTTCCACGGACTGGTTAGTGTTTCCTGGATCCCAAATTTACCTCATTTGCATAGCTTTCACCAGCAAATGAGGTAATTTGCATACCATAACACTGTCCGTGCAAGAGTAGTTTTAGGAGCTCTCATGCATGCCCCTGCCGGCTATTGCTGAATCGCTTGGCTGACATATTGCCTGTCTGACAACTTACACTACTCTTAGACTCCGTGCAAGCCTTCGTGAATCTGGCCCCCAGTCTTTTCTTTTTTCCTCAATTGTTTTTACTGAAAGTTTTAACAACAAAACATTAACATATGATAATACAAATATTATAAAACAAATATGCATTTCTAAAAGAACAATAATAAACAACTAAAATAATTATTTACAATGGTTTCTACTATAAAATAAAGCTTTTTAAACAGAAAAAGAAATGTGATAAGAGTAGTTGTTAGTTAGTTATTAAAGTCTGTTTATCCAGAAGTTCTTTGAATTTCAACCATATATTATATGAAGAGGTGATTCTAGATGTTCTTGTCTTTACGAACTTCAGTTGATAACTGTACACATTCCTTCATAGTAGGAGTAGTTTGATTCTTCCATTTCTTGATAATGACTTTTCTTGTTAATGTTAAGATACTCCATAAAAAATGGTATTTTATTTTCATGGCACAAGTGGGAATAGGTGTATTAAATAAAATAAGAGATTTGGTCAGCATACATTTATCATTAAAAACAGATTGTATGAGAGAATTCTGATTATCCCAATATGTTTTTAGTTTTATACAACAGTAAAACATATCTTGACAATCAGCTTTAACATTCAGTTTACATCTCCAGCATCCAATGTCTTTGTTATGCATCAATTCAGCTTTTTGTGGTGTGATAAAGGTTCTGTGTAAGAACTTCCAAGAGAATATCCTCCACCTTAGTGATGAAGTAGTTTGTTTTGAAGATTGGAGTATTAGTTTTTTTAGCATCTTCACTTGGGGAATTATTATTAACAAATCTAAAATAATCCCAATAGCTTTCTCTGTGACACACTTTTGACTTCTTAAATACCTTATATATTTTAGTTAGAAGTCCCTTTCCAATTATATTCTGGTGCATTAGAATAATGAGTAAATCAATAAATATGGGGAAAGAATTTCTAAATACTGATCACATTAGATTAATCTTAAATTCAACAGTCTACAATTTTGAATTTCTAACATGTCTTTGCTTAACTTAAACTTATTAATGATATGGTCAACCTTTTGTAACTTCCCATTGTCTAGTAATTTATATCAGTATATGAGGTTTTTATCTTTAAATGTAGTCATTGTTAAATTAAACATATTAATACTATTTTGAGCATAGGCAATTGGAAATACAAAGAAAATTAATGCGTTATATTCACGGTTCCTGAAAATGAAATTTTTAAAAGAGGTTATTATCATATTAATATAATAAGAATTAGATGGTTTGTTTTTGTTTTGTATAAAATAGTATTTTACTAACCAATGAAATTTATTAGTAGCTATTTTAGTATGATATGATTTTGTTAAATTATTGGATTTACACCAAATACTGCTGAACATCTTTCTATTTGTCATCATAATCGTAATTTAACCAAGAAATTATTTTCTTAACAATTGAGGATAAGGAGTATAATTCTAAATCTGGAAGACCAATACCATCCAATGTCCAATATCTAATATGATGGTTTAAAGCCAATCTAACATCCTTTGATTGACTAATTGTCTAATTGACTAACTGATTGATAGCTAACACAAAATATTAAATATGCCCTATTAATTATCCCTTTTTTAGCAGCACCTTCTGTTCTAGATTTCACTAAAAACTCTTCCAATATAGGTCTTTCACTTAGGAGTCCCCCATCCCTTTCTCTTTGCCTATACTCTGATATCAATCCCTGATAGGGAAGGCAGTCTCTAGCCTGCAGTTCAAATGTCTTCTTGCCTCTTCCTAGTCTATTACCTTTTCTTCTCATCTTATTTGTTCCCAGTACCTTGGTTGCTTTGCCAGTTTCCTTCAGTAAATTCCAGCCCCCTCCTGCCTATTCTGTGTAACCCTAATTGAGTCATCCCTATTGGTAGAATATCCTTTCACCATTTCTATGTTGGCTTAGTTCTTAGCATACTTTCTGCTACTGTATGAATCTAATATTCTGTTGGCTGCTGTTATTCTCTTTAAGGATCTTTTTTCCAAAATCCCACTCTGTTCTTATTTCTTGAATTTCACCCTGCTTCATCATCACCCTTTTCCATTTTGAACTCTAGCTTCCTGCTTGTGTTATGCATAAGAGCATTAATTGTGTATCTCTAAAAAAATCCTTTCAAATCAGGTAATCCTAAATCACTTTGCACTGTTGGAAGGATCAGCCACACTTGACTCTTGCGCTTTTCCCCTCCCAAATGAATTCCTTCAACTATTTATTAATTAATGTCCACAACTTCTACTCTAGTTGATAACAGTATGCCTGACCTGTTCATAAAACTAAAGGGACTAAATACATTTTTGCTGTTTGTATCTTGATTTCCATATCCATTGACAAGACCTTTCAGTTTTGCAGTTTTTGTATTATCTTTTGTTTATTCTCTTCCCACATATCATTAGCTACCATAACAAAATCAAAGACCCACCAACAACAGCAGTATTTCTTACACTTTTTCCCTCTGCATCATCATTGTTCTATTAATGTTGTCAAGTATTTGCAGCTTCTTTGCAAAACCACATTAATCCATATCTGTCTATTTTGACACCTTTGCCATTATTTTGGCCATTGTAGACATAAACACTTTACTGCTTGTAAATGTTTTACCTCCCAAACCCCTGCTTACACTTATCTAGGGCACCAGGTCTTCTCAGTGATTTGGGATGCATGTCTAGGCTTAAAAGGGCCCTTGTGGCTGTTAGCCTAGTAAACATCTATGAACAAAGGAACCTATAATCATGCTTTAAAATTGAAAAGGGCCTATATGAAGCTAGATATGATGAGTCTCTACTGTCTTTATGTATTATAGCCACCACAGCTTTTTTCTAGGATGTTGGTGCTTCCCTTCCTTTTAAAATACTGTTAAATAAAACCTTCCAGATTTGTATTATTCCTAGCTTCCAAACTTCCACTGGAATACCATATATTCATAGAGACTTTCATGCAGATTGACCGTACATCACCATTTTCATCTCATCTCCTATCTTCTCATCTGCCTCTAACCTTGGCATATTTAAGTCTTTTATAAATATTTACATTTGTGATTTTTCTTGATTTCTCAATTTCTCTGTTGTATACAAATTTATATAAAATTTCCAAAATATTTCTAGTACCTCTACGTTATCTCTGGTCAATTTTTATTTTTTTTATTTTTTGTTATAGGCTCCCTAACTTTAGCAATACTCCTTTCTAGTTTCTTTTGCATAAGTTATTATAATAAAAGTTTTTGTGCTCTGGAATTATTATCAATAAACAGGTACTTCACAACAGTCTTTCTAAACTCATGCATATTATATAGGTACTCCCTTATATTCTGTTTAGCTCTCTGCAGTTGCATCTTTTCTTGTTCTGTGAGATTCCCCTTATTCTACAATACTTTAACATTTGTCAGCCCCTTTAAATAATTCTTGTTACTTCTTAACCATATCTCTTTTTCTTTTATTTCTAAACTCCACTTTCATTTTGTCTTACTGACTAGCTATAACTTTGGAAGTACTTCTTATTTTCTCTAATAACTGATGAACAATTTCCACTACCCATTTCTTTCTTTTTAATAGGTCTAATTTTTACTTCAGTACCATGAATTTTTATCTTAATTATTATTGGTACATAATCTAAAATAGTTATTGGATATGTGTCAAAACTCTCAATTAAATGCACACGTTCATGTGAAATATAATTTCTGTCTGGTCTAGCCAAGTTGTTATACCTTGGGAAATAATATGCAAAGTCTCTCTGGGTTCTTACTACTGAATTCACATCTTCCATATCAAATATTTTTATAAATGTCTTCATAAATCTACCTTCTTTTGTTTTATTTTATCTTCTATATTCCCAGATACATCACCAGCAATGAATACTATTCCCTGCTGAAAGGTGATGATTTCTCCCAAAATTTTTAAATCTCTGTAATAGCAGTTTTAGGTGGAATATAAATACATCCCAGCATAATCCTCCTCCCTGGTCAGTAGCCCCTTATTACTACAAGTATAACATTATTATCTTTTAATTACTCTTCTGTCACTAGTGGAATGCCTCTAGTAATTAACAAAAGTATATTTTCCTTTGTCCTTGATATTCTGCTGAATGTCCAACCTGAAATCCTTTCTTTATCAAATTCACATGCTCAGTTATTTCCAAATGTGTCTCCTGTAGCATTGCTATTTGCACTCTGCATTTCTTAATATAATTAAACATTCTTTTTTTTGTCTATACCTGTGAGACCATTCACATTTTGAGATAATAGGGAATTGTGTTACAATTATGATAAGAAATCATTATTCCCACCTAGAATATATGAGAGCTTTTTTAAAGGTTTGCAGCTTTTGTGATACATGCATCCAGTAATGTTTGGCAGTTTGATCCTTTATACATTTTTTCTTATTATCTGCCTCTAAACCTATGTCACATTTTACAAAGACTTTTGTTTTAATGAAAACCCTCAGAAAAAATACCTCAGAGCACCCCATAACCTGTTAATACAAACACACAAAACTATGTACGTCATCAAATAGTGAAGTTTAACACTCCTAATAAGAACAGTTGCCCCAAATAGACAGCTGTAAACACAGACCTAATCTAACTTAAAGTTAAGGTTATCCATGCAAAGACTCATGCTGCTGGCTGTGCTCCTTACATTAATTGGTGTCTGTTCTTTTTTAGCGTTATTCCCCTCCCAGATGTAAAAAGCAACGTGCATGCTTCCAGAAAACTTTAACTTTTAGCCTTGAAGAAACCAGTGCTTTGTTTTTTTTTTTTTTTTTATTATCCTTTAATCAGCTTTCCTCCATGGGAATGTGAGAATAAAAAGAAAAACGTGGCTCCCAGCTGCAAGTTTCTAAAGACATCCTGAAACACTTATTGCTAAAAGAAAATGTTTTATTACATTCAATGTTTTCTTATTTACTTGTTTCCACTTAAAGCTTATTAGATTAAGCTAAGGGCCTTAATCCAGACATTCACCTATGCAAAAGTAAGAGAAAACATATCAGCTCTATTTATATTATGATCTGTGGGCTTTTGTACCCCAGCACCCACCTCAACAACCCAAGGTTACAGTCAATTAACTTAAACATGCTTTTGCTAGCCTTTTTTCATGTTTTACATTATAATGCCTACATTTCTTAATAGTAATAAAGAAGAAAAGAAAGAAAGAAAAAAGACATATGTTTACTTTAATATCTTTATCACATACAGTGATAACAAAAAATGCTTAACTATAAAACATGCAGTATATATCATGAAAAGTTTTATAAAAATACTGTTAAGAACAGAAATTGTTTTACTTAGGGTTACCTTTATCCTTTCTCTTCTGCTTCTCTTAGTGTTCTTCCAAACATTAATTATACAAAGTGAGGCAAATGCCTTTCAGTTCCCCACAAATTTAACAAAAGTCAATGAAATTCAATTCTTTCCACCTTTTTGTACAACCATATTTCAGAAATGTGACTGATACTTTGTAATGTCACATTTATTCACTAATTTCCATGTTGCTGGTCTTCCTTTTCATCTCCATTTCCCAACTCCAGACTCTGGTTCAATTCCAAAGTACTCCCAATTCATCCAGTCAGCTCCTGTACTTTTCTCAGTCTGTCAAACAATTTCCTTTAGAATGTTAGAAAAGGCTTCATTGCCAATCCCCTTCTGCTTGATGGCTCATTTTTTCTTGGATAAACTTTTGTATTTCTTCCTTAGCCTATTCTGCATAAAAAATGACTTTGATGGTGCAGGAAAAATATTCTGAAGACAGCTGGATACAGCAGCTTGATTCTTACACCTACTTCTCAACATTACCTGATTGGTGGAATAAATTTGTTTATCTTCCACTTGGTGTACAGTGAAATAATTTTCCACAAATGTTCTGCTGTCTACTATTTTTAGTATGTTGCCCTTCTGCCACAGTTTTGCCTGGATCAACTAATTTTGCTTGTAGGATTGCATCTTTACTAATACAGGTCTTGGCTGCTTTCTCATGGCCAGATTTGAAGCATACACACAATGCACCCTTAAAAGTAACCGATCTTGCTGTGGAATACCAGTCCAGTTGCTTATTTGTGTTTTCATAAAATTAATACAGTCTGTTCCTTCCAGTTTCTCTAGTATAGCAGAAAAGCTCAGATTTTCCTACATGCTGTATCCTCTAATTCTATCCTTTTTTGAAACATATATTCTCAAGCAGTCCCTTATGGGTAGAGGCAGCCTGTAAAAAATTGTCAAAACACACTTACTGACCCTTGTTATATTTCCCTTAGGGATAGAAAACTTGGTAAAATCTGGGTAAAACTGGCTAGGCTTATAAGGCCTCCTGATCCATTAGCCTAGTAATACCTATGAACATATGAGCAGTCTCATAGTCAGCCAGCCTTTTCTTCATTTCATTTTTTGATTTTTCTTTCAGTTTTATCAGCTCTTCTGAATATCTATTTAAACATCTTCCATTTCCAGCCTTTTTTATTTGAGTTGATATACTCCTTTAGTGTTTCATTTATTTTAATAAGCTCTGAGCACATTTGACTTATTTTCCCCTAGATTACTGGAAGTCATGTTTTACACAAAAGCTGGAGCTTGGACTGGCTTTTGATAATCATCTGCAGGATTCTTCCCAGTTAGTGTTTTTTCTTCACCTTTACTTGTTGATTTTTTCAGACTGTCTTCATTTCTTCTTTGTTGGTATGCAGGCAGTGTACTTACTAGCCAGTAACTGAATTTACTAAAAGTGACAGAGTTCCAGGCCCTTGTCTTTCAGACTCCTTTTATCACACTGGGAAAGCTGAAGTTAATCTGTTGATCAGTGTGTAGCCATCTTGGAAATTCCAAAACTGTATTGTTTTGCAGTTTATTTTGCTGATAAGGACAGGTCCCTAAATTGTTCTTCTTGGAGCTAAAAACTATTGCCACATGGCTTCATGAAAGAGTGAACACACAATTCTTCACTACCTAATTTAATATATAAATTACTATATTTCCATGTTAAATACATCAATAGGAGTTTCGTATTTACTAGAAAGCAAGTTGTCAATTAAGTCTTGCAGGTGAAACATCATATATCAAAAATTAACATGTGGTGATGTATGAGTGAAACCACAATGTAAGTAAGAAGCTGTTCTTTGACAGAAATATGTTGTTTCTGGTTTCCCAGAATACTTTGCAGATGTATGTAAATCATTGCTCAGTACCTACTGTGGCATCATTTTGTGGCTATGGTTACAGAGAAAACAGAGCAGACAGTGAAATAAAAAAAAATCAAACAACAAATATCAGTCTTCATTTATTTTTCAAAATCACTTGCATCTTTATCATGAAGAGTGTAACTGACAATGAATTTAATTGTAAATCAAATATGCTTCAGAAAATGAACAATACACTTTAATTTTCATGTTTTTTATTTGCTGAAACCTGATATAACCTGACTATGTTACTTTTGGTACATGGATGAACTTGGGCTATGCCTGAAAATGATCCTTTGGGGATCAGTGCATTACTCCAGTAGTCAAATAGTAGTGGGTGGCACAGTGGTGCAGCAATTTAGTATTGTTGCCTCTGGTTCAGTTCTTGGGTGGGATGCCTTCTATGTGGAGTCTGTCTGTCCTGTGTGCATTTGCATGGGCTTCCTCCCATATTCCAAAGACATGCATCTGGAGCATTTCTCTCCAGGCCACCGCTAAAAATGGGCTGTGCCCCAGTCGGACTTTCCAAGTAAACAAATGTTAAATAAATGGATAAATAAAATAGTTCAAATGATTAAACAATAAATAGTCAGCAATATCCTTGCAGCATTGCATTTAGAGATAGGTATCAACTGCAAAGCAGTTCTAAGAGTATTATGCAGAGTCTGCATATATTCCTTCTCTCCATATGAAGCTTCATCAGTTGCTATAATTTCATTCCACATGCAAAGGGTTGGCATATGTGAATTGTCCTCAAATTGCCCATAAGTATGCATAGTGCATGCATGCATGCATGTATATGCGCATACATCCTGTGATGGACTGGCATCCCCTCCAAAATTAGTCTGTTCCATGCACCCAGTGGAATACGCTCCAACTCTCCTGTGACAGTAAATTAAATAAAGTAGATAATGGAGAATGAATGAATGAATACAATTAAATGTGTGCAATGAAACAGTTACAGGCCTGTATGTATTTAAACTGCTGAGAGAATGAATTCTTCAGGATATTTCCTAAAAATGAAAATTTAATATGATCCATCACCGAGCAAATTACGAAAGTAAAATCCATTCAGCATATTAAGTACCATCGCAAAAAGCACACAAAACACATATTTGTTTTGCTGATAGCAAAACCACCTATATTCGGTCCATTGTTGTGATCCCTCCCCACCATACTCTGCTTCTACGTCAGAAAAAATTGCAAGTTTCTGACTATATTGGGCTCTTTCAAAACCATTATTTCTTGGCAAAACAGTATTTTTTGATAAGTCAGATATAATGGATTATTCCTTGACTCAGAATTTGATAGAATGTCATGCTATCATGAAATAATCTAGCAATAAGCTAGCTGAATATTACCTAACATCTGTGTCATTACTGCAGTATTTTCTTGTACTAAGAACTATAGATGTTCATCATATTGATCATTGCTGCAGTAGCCTTAGCTATACGACTTAAATCCTGTATGGGATATAAAAGCTATCCTGTATGGGATATAAAAGCTGGCCAGCTTCCAAAGCTCCAAGAGCACCTTCCACACCCCCAAACTATTATTCAGATTAAGTTGAGCTGAAGAAAGAGTGATTTGGGTGCCAAGCTCTTCTGAGCTTTCTTGCTGCTGAAGACCGCTCCTCTGTTGGCCTTTCAAGGATCGATGGCCAGCAAATGCTTTCCATTGCTGACAGATAAGTTCACTTTGTTGGAAAAAAGCTTCCCCATTTTACTTTTATGGTAGAAAGTGCACTTTTTTCACGAGAAATAAATTTTAAGCTAAGATAAAGTATCTTTTATTGACTGTCGTGACTTTTCGAAATTTTAAACAGGAGCATTACTTTTTACTTTTGTGCAAAAAAGTTGTTAAAACTGATTTAAAACTATTTTCTTGGTAAAAGTTTTGTCATTTTACTTTTTGGGGCTGTGGTAAGTCTCTGAAGTATGTATCTCTGATGGAAGTACTGACTTCTTTCTACTTACCTGTTCTACTGACTACTGATGCTACCAGGCTTATCCGGGAATCAGGCATTCTTTTCGGCTTTACCATGGATCAACCTATTGGTTTCTCAGTTCTTTCTTTTACCAGCACAAAAAAGAAGAAAATTAATAAACAGTCTTTGCCACCACAGTAGGCTGCTAAAGTCCTTCAGTCACAGAGGGGTGACTGTGTTTTGGCCAGTTCTAGTTCCTCAGACAATTCATCTTTTTCCTTGGCTCCATTTTGTGTAGTCCCTACAACCATCATGGACCAGGGGTTAAACATGTACTTTGCAACTGTTGGAGTAACCTTGTTGGGCAAGGGAGAACTATTCTTTTTGGTCCTGGAGAAATAACAAGGAATTCTTCTCTGCTTGGATTGCCTATCTCTAAAGAGGTTTTGCCTGGCAAAAGTGGGTCTGCTTTTTTAGAAATTCCTTACAAAAAGAAGCAAAAACTTAAACATATGTTTTCTCCTGTCTCAATTACATTAACAGGAGTAATTTATTGGGCTTAGTTCAGGGTTTAGTTCAGGCTCTTGACCCTTACAGTTCAGTTGTTTCTGGTAAAAAAATGGATTCTTCGGTTTTTGAAGAGGTTCAAGAATTTGAATCAGAAAATAATTGTAAATGAACGTCTATGTTTTCTCCTCAGGTTTCTGATTTAGATTCGGAAGAAATTGTGGCTTCTGCCAGTCCCTTTGAAGGATTCTTTATTTTTAAAGTCCTTTCTGGATTGGATGATGTATTGTGACAGCCTATAACTTGCTTGACAGCTATCCTGCTGCTTCCAAGAAAGCAGATAGATTGTAGGACGTTCTTCAGTCTTACAAGGTTTTATAAACTAAGCACTAATAACTAGCTGTTATTCTCTGGTGAAACTAGTTGCTGCTAAACATCTAATCAATACCAATCCCTCCCCTTCTGACAGGATGGGAAAGGTTTTGATACATTTGTGGGAAAGTGTATTCTTCTGCAACATTTATTTTTAGATTTGTCAACTGTCAGTCTCATATGTTAAAATGTATGCTTGCCTCTTTTGAGAAAATGAAGAATATTATGATATCTGTTTCCTTTTCTGAGGAATAAAATTATTTGTGTGTAACCTGATTACTTGTGTATCTCAAGTGGGTACTGACTATTTACAATGTACTTAAGATTCTGTAAATGCCACTTCCAGTGTTGATACCTCTAGAACTGTGATAAGGAGGTTTGCTTGGTTGCATTCTCAAAACCTTCCTGAGCATGCTAAAGCTGAAATTTTGAATTCTCCCTTAGACAGAGAGTTAGTTTTTGGACCATCTGCTGCAGAGGTCCCTAAAAAGTATGATGAGTGAGCTAAACTGATTTAGGGAATTTCCCAGATTTTACAGTCTTCTTATTCAAATTTATCAAAGTGTTTGATGCTTTCTCAACAACTTTTGTCAAAAAGCAAAATAGGCAAACACAGCAAAAAAACAATGGCAGGGAGATTCCAAAAAGAAAGGAGGTACACCCTTCACTAATAAGTCTGAATAACTGTCTGTAAGACTCCCTCCCATTTCTCACCCAGGCAAACTCTTAGCCCTTCCAGAATGTGTGAACCTCCATTACTGTCTTTGGCAACAGATAGTTTCAGACAGATGGGTCTCTAAATAAACCATCACAGTTATAGATGGCAGATGGGGGTCTTTCCCTCTTTTTTAAGGCATTCCCACTTATCTTCCAGATTAAACTCCTCTTTTCCCTCCTGCCATTCAGACTTTGTTGACTCACACGGTGACAAAAGTGGTCCCCCTTCCTCAGCTAGGAAAATTGTTTATTTAAGAACGTGTCAATTGTGAAAGAAAGAAAGACGTTTCTTGGAAACCAGTTATAGATCATTACTTTCTAATCCAGTTTGTGATAGTGCCCAATTTCAAAACTGCTATCTTTTCTCATCTTGTTATCCCTCACTCTCCATTTGAGTGTTCTTGTGACCTTAGATTTAAAAATGCTTATCATCATATTCCTATATCTCCAGATATCAGACATTTTTTAATGTTCTCTTTGGCTGAATCGCATTATCAGTTCTCTGCATTACCCTTTAGACTATCTACTCCACTATGGGTATTTACAGATTGTCTACTAGCATACTGCAGACTGCAAGGTATTCAAATTTTCCTTATTAAGACAACTTGCTTATATTTGTAGAGCCTTTTCAAAGTCTAGAATATCAGGAAGAAAATGCAAAAGTCTTGTTTAATTCCTTCCGACAGGTTTGTTTCCCTGGGTTGTTTCCTAGATACCTCAGTTCAAAAAAGCTTTTTCTCTGCAGGAAAAAAAAAAAAAAAAAAAAATATATATATATATATATATATATATATATATATATATATATTTTTTTTTTATATATATAGTTTACCATGACTTGTTCTAATGGTGAATGTGTGAACTTGAATTGGTCGACCACACTGTCCCCAGTAATGTAAAACGTGAAATAACATTACTCTAAACTCAAAATGTCGAATGTGCTGCTGTAAATGATCACCTGCAATACGACGTTCTTACATGGTCACTTGCGTCACGTATGTCATGACATTGGCGGCATTATACTGTAATTCACAGGGGAAATACATCAACGTTAACAATG